>NC_073241.2:5526666-6253333 GCF_029281585.2 Gorilla gorilla gorilla
ATTCTACTCGGGTTGATTCCAAGCCATTCCGTTCCGTTCCATTCCGTCCCATCCCGACCCGTCCCATCCCGTCCCGTCCCGTCCCATCCCGTTCCGTTCCACATGGGCTGATTCAATTCCTTTCGGTTACATTGAATTCCATTCCATTCCATTCTACTCGGATTGATTCCATTCCATTCCATTCCATTCCATTCCATTCCATTCCATTCCATTCCATTCCATTTCATTCCATTCCATTCCATTCCATTGCGTTCCATTCGATTCGATTCCATTCCATTCCTTTCCATTCCATTCCAATCCATTCCATTCTACTTGGGTTGATTCCATTCCATTCCATTCCATTCCATTCCATTCCATTCCATTCCATTCCATTCCACTCGATTCCATTCCATTCCATTCCATTCCATTCCAATCCATTCCATTCTACTCGGGTGGATTCCATTCCATTCCATTCCTTTCCATTCCATTCCATTCCATTCCATTCCATTCCATTCCATTCGGTTCCATTCCATTCCATTCCATTCCATTCCATTCCATTCCATTCCATTCCATTCCGTTCTAATCGGGTTGATTCCATTCTATTCCATTCCATTCCATTCCATTCCATTCCATTCCATTCCATTCCATTCCATTCCATTCTATTCCATTCCATTCTACTCCATTGAATTCCATTCCATTCCATTCTATTCCATTCCATTCCATTCCTTTCCATTCCATTTAGTTCTACTCGGGTTGATTCCATTCCATTCCATTCCATTCCTTTCCATTCCATTCCAATCCATTCCATTCCATTCCTTTCCATTCCATTCCATTCCAATCCATTCCATTCTACTCGGGTTGACTCCATTCCATTCCATTCCATTACATTACATTCCATTATATTCCATTCCATTCCATTCGATTCCGTTCGATTCCACTCCATTCCATTCCATTCCATTCCATTCCATTCCATTCCATTCGATTCCATTCCATTCCATTCTATTCCATTCCATTCCATTCCATTCCATTCCATTCCATTCCATTCCAATCCATTCCATTCTACTCGGGTTGATTCAATTCCTTTCCATTCCATTCCATTCCATTCCATTCCATTCCATTCCATTCCTTTCGATTCCATTCCATTCCATTCCATTCCATTCCATTCCATTCCATTCCATTCCATTCCATTCCGTTCTACTCGGGTTGATTCCATTCCATTCCATTCCATTCCATTCCATTCCATTCCATTCCATTCCAACCCATTCCGTTCTACTCGGGTTGATTCCATTCCATTCCATTGAATTCCATTCCATTCCATTCCATTCCATTCCATTCCATTCGATTCCATTCCATTCTACTCCATTGAATTCCATTCCATTAAATTCTATTCCATTCCATTCCATTCCTTTCCATTCCCTTTAGTTCTACTCGGGTTGATTCCATTCCATTCCATTCCATTCCTTTCCATTCCATTCCAATCCATTCCATTCCATTCCTTTCCATTCCATTCCATTCCAATCCATTCCATTCTACTCGGGTTGACTCCATTCTATTCCATTCCATTACATTACATTCCATTATATTCCATTCCATTCCATTCGATTCCGTTCGATTCCACTCCATTCCATTCCATTCCATTCCATTCCATTCCATTCCATTCGATTCCATTCCATTCCATTCGATTCCATTCCATTCCATTCCATTCCATTCCATTCCATTCCATTCCATTCCAATCCATTCCATTCTACTCGGGTTGATTCAATTCCATTCCATTCCATTCCATTCCATTCCATTCCATTCCATTCCATTCCATTCCATTCCTTTCGATTCCATTCCATTCCATTCCATTCCATTCCATTCCATTCCATTCCATTCCATTCCATTCCATTCCGTTCTACTCGGGTTGATTCCATTCCATTCCATTCCATTCCATTCCATTCCATTCCATTCCATTCCATTCCATTCCATTCCATTCCTTTCCATTCCAACCCATTCCGTTCTACTCGGGTTGATTCCATTCCATTCCATTGAATTCCATTCCATTCCATTCCATTCCATTCCATTCCATTCCATTCCATTCCATTCCATTCCAAACCATTCCATTCTACTCGGGTTCATTCCATTCCATTCCATTCCATTCCATTCCATTCCATTCCATTCCACTCGGGTGCATTCCATTCCATTCCATTCCATTCCATTCCATTCCATTCCATTCCATTCCGTTCTGCTCAGGTTGATTTCCATTCCATTCTATTCCATTCCATTCCATTCCATTCCATTCCATTCCATTCCATTCCATTCCATTCCATTCCATTCCATTCCGTTCTACTCGGCTTGAATCCATTGAGTTCCGTTCCGTTCCGTTCCGTCCCGGCACGTCCCGTGCAGTCCCGTCCCGTGCCGTTTTACTCGGGTTGATTCCTTTGCATTCCGTTCCGCTCGTTTCCGTTACGTTCCATTCCGTTCCACGCGGGTTGGTTCAATTCCATTCTATTCTATTCTATTCCTTTCCCTTCCATTCCATTCCATTCCATTCCATTCTACTCGGGTTGATTCCATGCCATTCCGTTCCGCTCCATTCCGTTCCACGCGGGTTGGTTCAATTCCATTCTATTCTATTCTTTTCCTTTCCCTTCCATTCCATTCCATTCCATTCCATTCTACTCGGGTTGATTCCATGCCATTCCGTTCCGTTCCATTCCGTCCCATCCCGACCCGTCCCATCCCGTCCCGTCCCGTCCCATCCCGTTCCGTTCCACATGGGTTGATTCAATTCCTTTCGGTTACATTGAATTCCATTCCATTCCATTCTACTCGGATTGATTCCATTCCATTCCATTCCATTCCATTCCATACAATTCCATTCCATTCCATTTCATTGCATGCCATTCCATTCCATTTCTTTCGATTCCATTCGTTTCCATTCCATTCCATTCCATTCCAATCCATTCCATTCTACTCGGGTTGATTCCATTCCATTCCATTCCATTCCATTCCATTCCATTCCATTCCATTCCATTCCATTCCATTCCACTCGATTCCATTCCATTCCTTTCCATTCCATTCCAATCCATTCCATTCTACTCGGGTGGATTCCATTCCATTCCATTCCATTCCATTCCATTCCATTCCATTCCATTCCATTCCATTCGATTCCATTCCATTCCATTCCATTCCATTCCATTCCATTCCATTCCGTTCTAGTCGGGTTGATTCCATTCTATTCCATTCCATTCCATTCCATTCCATTCCATTCCATTCCATTCCATTCCATTCCATGCCATTCCATTCTATTCCATTCCCTTCTACTCCATTGAATTCCATTCCATTCCATTCAATTCCATTCCATTCCATTCCTTTCCATTCCATTTAGTTCTACTCGGGTTGATTCCATTCCATTCCATTCCATTCCATTCCATTCCATTCCATTCCATTCCATTCCATTCCATTACTTTCCATTCCATTCCATTCCAATCCATTCCATTCTACTCGGGTTGACTCCATTCCATTCCATTCCATTCCATTCCATTCCATTCCATTCCATTCCATTCGATTCCATTCCATTCCATTCGATTCCATTCCATTCCATTGCATTCCATTCCATTCCATTCCATTCCAATCCATTCCTTTCTACTCTGGTTGATTCCATTCCATTCCATTCCATTCCATTCCATTCCATTCCATTCCATTCCGTTCTACTCGGGTTGATTCCACTCCATTCCATTCCATTCCATTCCATTCCATTCCATTCCATTCCTTTCCATTCCAACCCATTCCGTTCTACTCGGGTTGATTCCATTCCATTCCATTCCATTCCGTTCCATTCCATTCCATTCCATTCCATTCCATTCCATTCGATTCCATTCCATTCCATTCCATTCCAAACCATTCCATTCTACACGGGTTCATCATTCCATTCCATTCCATTCCATTCCATTCCATTCCACTTGGGTTCATTCCATTCCATTCCATTCCATTGCATTCCATTCCATTCCATTCCACTCGGGTGCATTCCATTCCATTCCATTCCATTCCATTCCATTCCATTCCATTCCATTCCATTCCATTCCATTCCATTCCATTCCATTCCATTCGATTCCATTCCATTCCATTCCATTCCATTCCATTCCATTCCATTCCATTCCGTTCTACTCGGCTTGAGTCCATTGAGTTCCGTTCCGTTCCGTTCCGTCCCGACACGTCCCGTCCCGTCCCGTCCCGTGCCGTTTTACTCCGGTTGATTCCTTTCCATTCCGTTCCGCTCGTTTCCGTTACGTTCCATTCCGTTCCACCCGGGTTGGTTCAATTCCATTCTATTCTATTCTATTCCTTTCCCTTCCATTCCATTCCATTCCATTCCATTCTACTCGGGTTGATTCCATGCCATTCCGTTCCGCTCCATTCCGTTCCACGCGGGTTGGTTCAATTCCATTCTATTCTATTCTATTCCTTTCCCTTCCATTCCATTCCATTCCATTCCATTCTACTCGGGTTGATTCCATGCCATTCCGTTCTGTTCCATTCCGTCCCATCCCGACCCGTCCCATCCCGTCCCGTCCTGTCCCATCCCGTTCTGTTCCACATGGGTTGATTCAATTCCTTTCGGTTACATTGAATTCCATTCCATTCCATTCTACTCGGATTGATTCCATTCCATTCCATTCCATTCCATTCCATTCCATTCCATTCGATTCCATTCCATTCCATTCCATTCCATTGCGTTCCATTCAATTCGATTCCATTCCATTCCATTCCATTCCATTCCAATCCATTCCATTCTACTTGGGTTGATTCCATTCCATTCCATTCCATTCCATTCGATTCCATTCAATTCCATTCCATTCCATTCCATTCCATTCCATTCCATTCCATTCCATTCCATTCCATTCCATTCCATTCCATTCTGTTCTACTCGGGTTGATTCCACTCCATTCCATTCCATTCTATTCCATTCCATTCCTTTCAATTCCATTCTATTCCATTCGATTCCATTCCATTCCATTTCATTTTATTCCATTCCATTCCATTCCATTCCATTCCATTCCATTCCATTCCATTCCATTCCATTCCATTCCATTCCATTCCGTTCTACTCGGGTTGATTCCACTCCATTCCATTCCATTCCATTCCATTCCATTCCATTCCATTCCACTCGGGTTGATCATTCCATTCCATTCCATTCAATTCCATTCCATTCCATTCCATTCCATTCCATTCCACTCGGGCTCATTCCATTCCATTCCATTCAATTCCATTCCATTCCATTCCATTCCATTCCGTTCCATTCCATTCCGTTCTACTCGGTTTGATTTCCATTCAATTCCATTCCATTCCATTCCATACCATTCCATTCCATTCCATTCCATTCCATTCCATTCCTTTCCATTTACTCCATTCCTTTCTACTCGGGTTGATTCCATTGAGTTTGGTTCCGTTCCGTTCCGTCCCATCCCGTCCCGTCCCGTCCCGTCCCGTGACGTTTTACTCGGGTTGATTCCTTTCCATTCCGTTCCGCTCGTTTCCGTTGCGTTCCATTCCGTTCCACGCGGGTTGGTTCAATTCCATTCTATTCTATTCTATTCCTTTCCATTCCATTCCATTCCATTCCATTCCATTCTACTCGGGTTGATTCCATGCCATTCCGTTCCGTTCCATTCCGTCCCATCTCGACCCGTCCCATCACGTCCCGTCCCGTCCGATCCCGTTCCGTTCCACATGGGTTGATTCAATTCCTTTCGGTTACATTGAATTCCATTCTATTCCATTCTACTCGGATTGATTCCATTCCATTCCATTCCATTCCATTCCATTCCATTCCATTCCATTCCATTCCATTCCATTCCATTCGATTCCATTCCATTCCTTTCCATTCCAATCCATTCCATTCTACTCGGGTTGATTCCATTCTATTCCATTCCATTCCATTCCATTCCATTCCATTCCATTCCATTCCATTCCATTCCATTCCATTCCATTCCATTCCATTCTACTCGGGTTGATTCCATTCTATTCCATTCCATTCCGTTCGATTCCATTTGATTCCATTCGATTCCATTCCATTCCATTCCATTCCCTTCCATTCCATTCTATTCCATTGAATTCCATTCCATTCCATTCCATTCCATTCCATTCCATTCCGTTCTACTCTGATTGATTCCATTAAATTCCATTCCATTCCATTCCATTCCATTCCATTCCATTCCATTCCATTCCATTCCATTCCATTCCATTCCATTCCATTCCAATACATTCCATTCTACTCTGGTTGATTCCATTCCATTCCATTCCATTCCATTCCATTCGTCTCCATTCGATTCCATTCGATTCCATTCCATTCCATTCCATTCCATTCCATTCCATTCCATTCCATTCCATTCCATTCCATTCCATTCCATTCCATTCCATTCCATTCCATTCCATTCCATTCAGTTCTACTCGGGTTGATTCCATTCCATTCCTTTCCATTCCATTCCATTCCATTCCATTCCATTCCACTCCATTCCATTCGATTCCATTCGATTCCATTCCATTCCATTCCATTCCATTCCATTCCAATCCATTCCATTCTACTCGGGTTGATTCCATTCCATTCCATTCCATTCCATTCCATTCCATTCCATTCCATTCCATTGCATTCCATTCGATTCCATTCGATTCCATTCCATTCCATTCCATTCCATTCCATTCCATTCCATTCCATTCCATTACATTCCATTCGGTTGCATTCCATTCCACTCCATTCCATTCCATTCCATTCCATTCCATTCCGTTCTAATCGGGTTGATTCCATTCTATTCCATTCCATTCCATTCCATTCCATTCCATTCCATTCCATTCCATTCCATTCCATTCTATTCCATTCAATTCTACTCCATTGAATTCCATTACATTCCATTCTATTCCATTCCATTCCATTCCTTTCCATTCCATTTAGTTCTACTCGGGTTGATTCCATTCCATTCCATTCCATTCCTTTCCATTCCATTCCAATCCATTCCATTCCATTACTTACCATTCCATTCCATTCCAATCCATTCCATTCTACTCGGGTTGACTCCATTCCATTCCATTCCATTACATTACATTACATTATATTCCATTCCATTCCATTCGATTCCGTTCGATTCCATTCCATTCCATTCCATTCCATTCCATTCCAATCCATTCCATTCTACTCGGGTTGATTCCATTCCATTCCATTCCATTCCATCCCATTCCAATCCATTCCATTCCATTCCGTTCTCCTCGGGTTGATTCCATTCCATTCCATTTCATTCCATTCCATTCCATTCCATTCCATTCGATTCCATTCGATTCCATTCCATTCCATTCCATTCCAATCCATTCCATTCTACTCGGGTTGATTCCATTCCATTCCATTCCATTCCATTCCATTCCATTCCATTCGATTCCACTCGATTCCATTCCATTCTTTCCATTCCATTCCAATCCATTCCATTCTACTCGGGTGGATTCCATTCCGTTCCATTCCATTCCATTCCATTCCATTCCATTCCATTCCATTCCATTCCACTCCATTCGATTCCATTCCATTCCATTCCATTCCATGCCATTCCATTCCATTCCATTCCATTCCATTGCATTCCATTCCATTCCATTCCATTCCATTCCATTGCATTCCATTCCGTTCTACTCGGGTTGATTCCACTCCATTCCATTCCATTCCATTCCATACCATTCCATTCCATTCGATTCCATTCCATTCCATTCCATTCCATTCCATTCCATTCCATTCCATTCCATTCCATTCCGTTCTAGTCGGGTTGATTCCATTCTATTCCATTCCATTCCATTCCATTCCATTCCATTCCATTCCATTCCATTCTATTCCATTCCATTCTACTCCATTGAATTCCATTCCATTCCATTCAATTCCATTCCATTCCATCCCTTTCCATTCCAGTTAGTTCTACTCGGGTTGATTCCATTCCATTACATTCCATTCCATTCCATTCCATTCCATTCAATTCCATTCCATTCCGTTACTTTCCATTCCATTCCATTCCAATCCATTCCATTCTACTCGGGTTGACTCCATTCCATTCCATTCCTTTCCATTCCATTATATTCCATTCTATTCCATTCGATTCCGTTCGATTCCATTCCATTCCATTCCATTCCATTCCATTGCATTCCATTCCATTCCATTCCGTTCTACTCGGGTTGATTCCCTTCCATTCCTTTCCATTCCATTCCATTCCATTCCATTCCATTCCCTTCCATTCCATTCCATTCCAATCCATTCCATTCTACTCGGGTTGATTCCATTCCATTCCATTGCATTCGACTCCATTCGATTCCATTCGATTCCATTCCATTCCATTCCGTTCCATTCCATTCCATTCCATTCCATTCTATTCCATTGAATTCCATTCCATTCCATTCCATTCCACTCCATTCCATTCCATTCCATTCCATTCCATTCCATTCTGTTCTACTCGGGTTGATTCCATTCCATTCCATTCCATTCCATTCCATTCCATTCCATTCCATTCCATTCCATTCCATTCCATTCCATTCCAATCTATTCCATTCTATTCAATTCGATTCCATTCGATTCCATTCAATTCCATTCAATTCCATTCCATTCCATTCCAATCCATTCCATTCTACTCGGGTTGATTCCATTCCATTCCATTCCATTCCATTCCATTCCATTCCATTCCATTCCATTCCATTCCATTCCATTCGATTCCATTCCATTCCATTCCATTCCATTCCATTCTTTCCATTCCATTCCATTCCATTCCAATCTATTCCATTCCATTCCATTCCATTCCATTCCATTCCATTCCATTCCATTCCAATCCATTCTATTCTACTCGTGTTGATTCCATTCCATTCCATTCCATTCCATTCCATTCCATTCCATTCCATTCCATTCCATTCCATTCCATTCCATTCCATTCCGTTCTACTCGGGTTGATTCCATTCTATTCCATTCCATTCCATTCGATTCCATTCGATTCCATTCGATTCCATTCGATTCCATTCCATTCCATTCCATTCCATTCCATTCCATTCCATTCCATTCCATTCCATTCCATTCTATTCCACTCCATTCCATTCCATTCCATTCCATTCCATTCCATTCCATTCCAATCCATTCCCTTCCGTTCTATTCGGGTTGATTCCATTCCATTCCATTCCATTCCATTCCATTCCATTCCATTCCATTCCATTCCATTCCATTGCATTCCATTCGATTCCATTCGATTCCATTCCTTTCCATTCCATTCCATTCCATTCCATTCCATTCCATTCCATTCTATTCCATTCCATTCCATTCCTTTCCACTCGGGTTGATTCCATTCTATTCCAGTCCATTCCATTCGATTCCATTCGATATCATTCGATTCCATTCCATTCCATTCCATTCCATTCCATTCCATTCCATTCCATTCTATTCCATTCCATTCCATTCCATTCCATTCTATTCCATTCCATTCCATTCCGTTCTACTCGGGTTGATTCCATTCCATTCCATTTCATTCCATTCCATTCCATTCCATTCCATTCCATTCCATTCCATTCCATTCCATTCCATTCGATTCCATTCCTTTCCATTCCATTCCATTCCATTCCATTCCATTCCATTCTACTCGGGTTGATTCCATTCCATTCCATTCCATTCCATTCCATTCCATTCCATTCCATTCCATTCCACTCGATTCCATTCCTTTCCATTCCATTCCATTCCAATCCATTGCATTCTACTCGGGTGGATTCCATTCCATTCCATTCCTTTCCATTCCATTCCATTCCATTCCATTACATTCCATTCGGTTCCATTCCATTCCATTCCATTCCATTCCATTCCATTCCATTCCGTTCTAATCGGGTTGATTCCATTCTATTCCATTCCATTCCATTCCATTCCATTCCATTCCATTCCATTCCATTCCATTCCATTTTATTCCATTCCATTCTACTCCATTGAATTCCATTCCATTCCATTCTATTCCATTCCATTCCATTCCTTTCCATTCCATTTAGTTCTACTCGGGTTGATTCCATTCCATTCCATTACATTCCTTTCCGTTCCATTCCAATCCATTCCATTCCATTACTTTCCATTCCATTCCATTCCAATCCATTCCATTCTACTCGGGTTGACTCCATTCCATTCCATTCCATTACATTACATTACATTATATTCCATTCCATTCCATTCGATTCCGTTCGATTCCATTCCATTCCATTCCATTCCATTCCATTCCATTCCATTCCATTCGATTCCATTCCATTCCATTCGATTCCATTCCATTCCATTCCATTCCATTCCATTCCATTCCAATCCATTCCATTCTACTCGGGTTGATTCCATTCCATTCCATTCCATTCCATTCCATTCCATTCCATTCCGTTCTACTCGGGTTGATTCCACTCCATTCCATTCCATTCCATTCCATTCCATTCCATTCCATTCCAACCCATTCCGTTCTAGTCTGGTTGATTCCATTCTATTCCATTCCATTCCATTCCATTCCATTCCATTCCATTCCATTCCATTCCATTCCATTCTATTCCATTCCATTCTACTCCATTGAATTCCATTCCATTCCATTCTATTCCATTCCATTCCATTCCTTTCCATTCCATTTAGTTCTACTCGGGTTGATTCCATTCCATTCCATTCCATTCCATTCCATTCCATTCCATTCCATTCCATTCCATTCCATTCCATTCCATTACTTTCCATTCCATTCCATTCCAATCCATTCCATTCTACTCGGGTTGACTCCATTCCATTCCGTTCCATTCCATTCCATTCCATTATAATCCGTTCCATTCCATTCGATTCCGTTCGATTCCATTCCATTCCATTCCATTCCATTCCATTCCATTCAATTCCATTCGATTCCATTCGATTCCATTCCATTCCATTCCATTCCAATCCATTCCATTCTACTCGGGTTGATTCCATTCCATTCCATTCCATTCCATTCCATTCCATTCCATTCCATTCCATTCCATTCCATTCCATTCTATCCCTTTCGATTCCATTCCATTCCGTTAAATTCCATTCCATTCCATTCCATTCCATTGCATTCCATTCCGTTCTACTCGGGTTGATTCCACTCCATTCCATTCCATTCCATTCCATACCATTCCATTCCATTCCATTCCATTCCATTCCATTCCATTCCATTCCATTCCATTCCATTCCGTTCTAGTCGGGTTGATTCCATTCTATTCCATTCCATTCCATTCCATTCCATTCCATTCCATTCTATTCCATTCCATTCAACTCCATTGAATTCCAATCCGTTCCATTCAATTCCATTCCATTCCATCCCTTTCCATTCCATTTAGTTCTACTCGGGTTGATTCCATTCCATTCCATTCCATTCCATTCCATTCCATTCCATTCCATTCCATTCCATTCCATTCAATTCCATTCCATTCCGTTACGTTCCATTCCATTCCATTCCAATCCATTCCATTCTACTCGGGTTGACTCCATTCCATTCCATTCCATTCCATTCCATTCCATTCGATTCCATTCCATTATATTCCATTCTATTCCATTCGATTCCGTTCGATTCCATTCCATTCCATTCCATTCCATTCCATTCCATTCCATTCCATTCCATTCCATTCCATTCCATTCGATTCCATTCCATTCCATTCCATTCCATTCCATTCCATTCCATTCCATTCCATTCCATTTACTCCATTCCGTTCTACTCGGGTTGATTCCATTGAGTTTGGTTCCGTCCCGTCCCGTCCCGTCCCGTCCCGTCCCGTGCCGTTTTACTCAGGTTGATTCCTTTCCATTCCGTTCCTCTCGTTTCCTTTAGTTTCCATTCCGTTCCACGCGGGTTGGTTCAATTCCATTCTATTCTATTCTATTCCTTTCCCTTCCCTTCCATTCCATTCCATTCCATTCTACTCGGGTTGATTCCATGCCATTCCGTTCCGTTCCATTCCGTCCCATCCCGATCCGTCCCATCCCGTCCTGTCCCGTCCCATCCCGTTCCATTCCACATGGGTTGATTCAATTCCTTTCGGTTAGATTGAACTCCATTCCATTCCATTCTACTCGGATTGACTCCATTCCATTCCATTCCATTCCATTCCATTCCATTCCATTCCATTCCATTCCATTCCATTCCAATCCATTCCATTCTACTCGGGTTGATTCCATTCTATTCCATTCCATTCCATTCCATTCCATTCCATTCCATTCCATTCCATTCCATTTCATTCCATTCCATTCCATTCCATTCCATTCCATTCCATTCCATTCCATTCGATTCCATTCCATTCCATTCCATTCCATTCCATTCCATTCCATTCCATTCCATTCCGTTCTACTCGGGTTGATTCCATTCTATTCCTTTCCATTCCGTTCGATTCCATTTGATTCCATTCGATTCCATTCCATTCCATTCCATTCCCTTCCATTCCATTCTATTCCATTGAATTCCATTCCATTCCATTCCATTCCATTCCATTCCATTCCATTCCATTCCGTTCTACTCTGATTGATTCCATTCCATTCCATTCCATTCCATTCCATTCCATTCCATTCCATTCCATTCCATTCCATTCCATTCCATTCCAATACATTCCATTCTACTCTGGTTGATTCCATTCCATTCCATTCCATTCCATTCCATTCATCTGCATTCGATTCCATTCCATTCCATTCCATTCTATTCCATTGAATTCCATTGAATTCCATTCCATTCCATTCCATTCCATTCCATTCGATTCCATTCCATTCCATTCCATTCCATTCGATTCCATTCCATTCCATTCCATTCCATTCCATTCCATTCCATTCCATTCCATTCCAATCTATTCCATTCCATTCCATTCTATTCCATTCGTTTCCATTCCATTCCATTTCATTTTATTCCTTTACATTCCATTCCATTCTATTCCATTGAATTCCATTCCATTCCATTCCATTCCATTCCATTCCATTCCATTCCATTCCATTCCGTTCTACTCGGGTTGATTCCACTCCATTCCATTCCATTCCATTCCATTCCATTCCACTCGGGTTGATCATTCCATTCCATTCCATTCCATTCCATTCCATTCCATTCCATTCCGTTCCATTCCGTTCCATTCCACTCGGGCTCATTCCATTCCATTCCATTCCATTCCATTCCATTCCATTCCATTGCATTCCATTCCATTCCATTCCATTCCGTTCTACTCGGTTTGATTTCCATTCCATTCCATTCCATTCCATTCCATTCCATTCCATTCCATTCCATTCCATTCCATTCCATTCCTTTCCATTTACTCCATTCCGTTCTACTCGGGTTGATTCCATTGAGTTTGGTTCCGTTCCGTTCCGTCCCGTCCCGTCCCGTCCCGTCCCGTCCCGTGCCGTTTTACTCAGGTTGATTCCTTTCCATTCCGTTCCGCTCGTTTTCGTTGCGTTCCATTCCGTTCCACGCGGGTTGGTTCAATTCCATTCTATTCTATTCTATTCCTTTCCATTCCATTCCATTCCATTCCATTCCATTCTACTCGGGTTGATTCCATGCCATTCCGTTCCGTTCCATTCCGTCCCATCCCGAACCGTCCCATCACGTCCCGTCCCGTCCCATCCCGTTCCGTTCCACATGGGTTGATTCAATTCCTTTCGGTTACATTGAATTCCATTCCATTCCATTCTACTCGGATTGATTCCATTCCATTCCATTCCATTCCATTCCATTCCATTCCATTCCATTCCATTCCATTCCATTCCTTTCCATTCCAATCCATTCCATGCTACTCGGGTTGATTCCATTCCATTCCATTCCATTCCATTCCATTCCATTCCATTCCATTTCATTCCATTCCATTCCATTTCATTCCATTCCATTCCATTCCATTCCATTCCATTCCATTCCATTCCATTCCATTCCATTCCATTCCATTCCATTCCATTCCATTCCATTCCATTCCATTCCATTCCATTCCATTCCGTTCTACTCGGGTTGATGCCATTCTATTCCATTCCATTCCGTTCGATTCCATTTGATTCCATTCGATTCCATTCCATTCCATTCCATTCCCTTCCATTCCATTCTATTCCATTGAATTCCATTCCATTCCATTCCATTCCATTCCATTCCATTCCGTTCTACTCTGATTGATTCCATTAAATTCCATTCCATTCCATTCCGTTCTACTCTGATTGATTCCATTAAATTCCATTCCATTCCATTCCATTCGATTCCATTCCATTCCATTCCATTCCATTCCATTCCATTCCATTCCATTGCATTCCATTCCATTCCAATACATTCCATTCTACTCTGGTTGATTCCACTCCATTCCATTCCATTCCATTCCATTCGTCTCCATTCGATTCCATTCGATTCCATTCCATTCTATTCCATTGAATTCCATTCCATTCCATTCCATTCCATTCCATTCCATTCCATTCCATTCCATTCCATTCCATTCCATTCCGTTCTACTCGGGTTGATTCCATTCCATTCCATTCCATTCCATTCCATTCCATTCCATTCCATTCCATTCCACTCCATTCCATTTGATTCCATTCAATTCCATTCCATTCCATTCCATTCCATTCCAATCCATTCCATTCTACTCGGGTTGATTCCATTCCATTCCATTCCATTCCATCCCATTCCAATCCATTCCATTCCATTCCGTTCTACTCGGGTTGATTCCATTCCATTCCATTTCATTCCATTCCATTCCATTCCATTCCATTCGATTCCATTCGATTCCATTCGATTCCATTCCATTCCAATCCATTCCATTCTACTCGGGTTGATTCCATTCCATTCCATTCCATTCCATTCCATTCCATTCCATTCCATTCCATTCGATTCCACTCGATTCCACTCCATTCTTTCCATTCCATTCCAATCCATTCCATTCTACTCGGGTGGATTCCATTCCGTTCCATTCCATTCCATTCCATTCCATTCCATTCCATTCCACTCCATTCGATTCCATTCCATTTCATTCCATTCCATTCCATTCCATTCCATTCCATTCCATTCCATTCCATTCCATTCCATTCCATTCCGTTCTAGTCGGGTTGATTCCATTCTATTCCATTCCATTCCATTCCATTCCATTCCATTCCATTCCATTCCATTCCATTCCATTCCATTCTATTCCATTCCATTCTACTCCATTGAATTCCATTCCGTTCCATTCTATTCCATTCCATTCCATTCCTTTCCATTCCATTTAGTTCTACTCGGGTTGATTCCATTCCATTCCATTCCATTCCATTCCATTCCATTCCATTCCATTCCATTACTTTCCATTCCATTCCATTCCAATCCATTCCATTCTACTCGTGTTGACTCCATTCCATTCCATTCCATTCCATTCCATTCCATTCCATTCCATTCCATTATAATCCATTCCATTCCATTCGATTCCGTTCGATTCCATTCCATTCCATTCCATTCCATTCCATTCCATTCAATTCCATTCGATTCCATTCGATTCCATTCCATTCCATTCCATTCCATTCCATTCCATTCTACTCGGGTTGATTCCATTCCATTCCATTCCATTCCATTCCATTCCATTCCATTCCATTCTATTCCTTTCGATTCCATTCCATTCCATTAAATTCCATTCCATTCCATTCCATTCCATTCCATTCCATTCCGTTCTACTCGGGTTGATTCCACTCCATTCCATTCCATTCCATTCCATACCATTCCAATCGATTCCATTCGATTCCATTCCATTCCATTCCATTCCATTCCATTCCATTCCATTCCATTCCATTCCATTCCATTCCATTCCGTTCTAGTCGGGTTGATTCCATTCTATTCCATTCCATTCCATTCCATTGCATTCCATTCGATTCCATTCCATTCCATTCCATTCAATTCCATTCCATTCTACTCCATTGAATTCCATTCCATTCCATTCAATTCCATTCCTTTCCATCCCTTTCCATTCCATTTAGTTCTACTCGGGTTCATTCCATTCCATTCCATTCCATTCCATTCCATTCCATTCCATTCAATTCCATTCCATTCCGTTACTTTCCATTCCATTCCATTCCAATCCATTCCATTCTACTCGGGTTGACTCCATTCCATTCCATTCCTTTCCATTCCATTATATTCCATTCTATTCCATTCGATTCCGTTCGATTCGATTCCATTCCATTCCATTGCATTCCATTCCATTCCATTCCATTCCATTCCGTTCTACTCGGGTTGATTCCATTCCATTCCTTTCCATTCCATTCCATTCCATTCCATTCCATTCCATTCCATTCCATTCCATTCCCTTCCATTCCATTCCATTCCAATCCATTCCATTCTACTCGGGTTGATTCCATTCCATTCCATTGCACTAGACTCCATTCGATTCCATTCGATTCCACTCCATTCCATTCCGTTCCATTCCATTCCATTCCATTCCATTCCATTCTATTCCATTGAATTCCATTCCATTCCATTCCATTCCAATCCATTCCATTCCATTCCATTCCATTCCATTCCATTCCATTCCGTTCTACTCGGGTTGATTCCATTCCATTACATTCCATTACATTCCATTCCATTCCATTCCATTCCATTCCAATCTATTCCATTCTATTCAATTCGATTCCATTCGATTCCATTCAATTCCATTCAATTCCATTCCATTCCATTCCAATCCATTCCATTCTACTCGGGTTGATTCCACTCCATTCCATTCCATTCCATTCCATTCCATTCCATTCCATTCCATTCCATTCCGTTCTACTCGGGTTGATTCCATTCTATTCCATTCCATTCCATTCGATTCCATTCGATTCCATTTGATTCCATTCGATTCCATTCCATTCCATTCCATTCCATTCCACTCCATTGAATTCCATTCCATTCCATTCTATTCCATTCCATTCCATTCCTTTCCATTCCATTTAATTCTACTCGGGTTGATTCCATTCCATTCCATTCCATTCCATTCCATTCCATTCCATTCGATTCCATTCGATTCCATTGCATTCCATTCGATTCCATTCGATTGCATTCCATTCCATTCCATTCCATTCCATTCCATTCCATTCCATTCCATTCCGTTCCACTCGGGTTGATTCCATTCTATTCCATTCCATTCCCTTCTATTCCATTCGATATCATTCGATTCCATTCCATCCCATTCCATTCCATTCCATTCCATTCCGTTCTTCTTGGGTTGATTCCATTCCATTCCATTTCATTCCATTCCATTCCATTCCATTTCTTTTGATTCCATTCGATTCCATTCCATTCCATTCCATTCCAATCCATTGCATTCTACTCAGTTTGATTCCATTCCATTCCATTCCATTCCATTCATATCCATTCCATTCCATTCCATTCAATTCCACTCGATTCCATTCCATTCCTTTCCATTCCATTCCAATCCATTCCATTCTACTCGGGTGGATTCCATTCCATTCCATTCGATTCCATTCCATTCCATTCCATTCCATTCCATTCCATTCCATTCCATTCGATTCCATTCCATTCCATTCCATGGCATTCCATTCCATTCCATTCCATTCCATTCCATTCCATTCCATTCCATTCTAGTCGGGTTGATTCCATTCCATTCCATTGCATTCCATTCCATTCCATTCCATTCCATTCCATTGCATTCCATTCCATTCCATTCCATTCCATTCCATTCCATTCCATTCCATTCCATTCCATTCTATTCCATTCCATTCTACTCCATTGAATTCCATTCCATTCCATTCAATTTCATTCCATTCCATTCCTTTCCAATCCATTTAGTTCTACTCGGGTTGATTCCATTCCATTCCATTCCATTACTTTCCATTCCATTCCATTCCAATCCATTCCATTCTACTCGGGTTGACTCCATTCCATTCCATTCCACTCCATTCCATTCCGTTATATTCCATTCTATTCCATTCGATTCCGTTCGATTCCATTCCATTCCTTTCCATTCTATTCCATTCCATTCGATTCCATTCCATTCCATTCCATTCCATTCCATTCCATTCCATTCCATTCCAATCCATTCCATTCTACTCGGGTTGATTCCATTCCATTCCATTCCATTCCAATCCATTCCATTCCATTCCATTCCATTCCATTCCATTCCATTCCATTCCATTCCATTCCTTTCTATTCCATTCCATTCCATTCCATTCCATTCCATTCCATTCCATTCCATTCCATTCCATTCCGTTCTACTCGGGTTGATTCCACTCCATTCCATTCCCTTCCATTCCATTCCATTCCATTCCATTCCATTCCATTCCATTCCTTTCCATTCCAACCCATTCCTTTCTACTAGGGTTGATTCCATTCCATTCCATTCCATTCCATTCCATTCCATTCCATTCCATTTCATTCCAAACCGTTCCATTCTACTCGGGTTCATCATTCCATTCCATTCCATTCCATTCCATTCCACTCGGGTTCATTCCATTCCATTCCATTCCATTCCATTCCATTCCATTCCATTCCATTCCATTCCATTCCATTCCGTTCTACTCAGGTTGATTTCCATTCCATTCCATTCCATTCCATTCCATTCCATTCCATTCCATTCCATTCCATTCCATTCCATTCCATTCCATTCTATTCCATTCCGTACTACTCGGCTAGAATCCATTGAGTTCCGTTCCGTTCCGTTCCGTCCCGACACGTCCCGTCCCGTCCCGTCCCGTCCAGTCCCGTCCCGTCCCGTCCCGTGCCATTGTACTCGGGTTGATTCCATTCCACTCCGTTCCGTTCCTTTCCGTTCCCTTCAATTCAGTTCCACGCGGGTTGATTCAATTCCATTCTATTCTATTCCATTCCATTCCATTCCATTCCATTGCATTCCATTCCGTTCTACTCGGGTTGATTCCACTCCATTCCATTCCATTCCATTCCATACCATTCCATTCCATTCCATTCCATTCCATTCCATTCCATTCCATTCCATTCCGTTCTAGTCGGGTTGATTCCATTCTATTCCATTCCATTCCATTCCATTCCATTCCATTCCATTCTATTCCATTCCATTCAACTCCATTGAATTCCAATCCGTTCCATTCAATTCCATTCCATTCCATCCCTTTCCATTCCATTTAGTTCTACTCGGGTTGATTCCATTCCATTCCATTCCATTCCATTCCATTCCATTCCATTCCATTCCATTCCATTCCATTCAATTCCATTCCATTCCGTTACGTTCCATTCCATTCCATTCCAATCCATTCCATTCTACTCGGGTTGACTCCATTCCATTCCATTCCATTCCATTCCATTCCATTCCATTCCATTCCATTATATTCCATTCTATTCCATTCGATTCCGTTCGATTCCATTCCATTCCATTCCATTCCATTCCATTCCATTCCATTCCATTCCATTCCATTCGATTCCATTCCATTCCATTCCATTCCATTCCATTCCATTCCATTCCATTCCATTCCATTTACTCCATTCCGTTCTACTCGGGTTGATTCCATTGAGTTTGGTTCCGTCCCGTCCCGTCCCGTCCCGTCCCGTCCCGTTCCGTTTTACTCAGGTTGATTCCTTTCCATTCCGTTCCTCTCGTTTCCTTTAGTTTCCATTCCGTTCCACGCGGGTTGGTTCAATTCCATTCTATTCTATTCTATTCCTTTCCCTTCCCTTCCATTCCATTCCATTCCATTCTACTCGGGTTGATTCCATGCCATTCCGTTCCGTTCCATTCCGTCCCATCCCGATCCGTCCCATCCCGTCCTGTCCCGTCCCATCCCGTTCCATTCCACATGGGTTGATTCAATTCCTTTCGGTTAGATTGAACTCCATTCCATTCCATTCTACTCGGATTGACTCCATTCCATTCCATTCCATTCCATTCCATTCCATTCCATTCCATTCCATTCCATTCCATTCCAATCCATTCCATTCTACTCGGGTTGATTCCATTCTATTCCATTCCATTCCATTCCATTCCATTCCATTCCATTCCATTCCATTCCATTTCATTCCATTCCATTCCATTCCATTCCATTCCATTCCATTCCATTCCATTCGATTCCATTCCATTCCATTCCATTCCATTCCATTCCATTCCATTCCATTCCATTCCATTCCGTTCTACTCGGGTTGATTCCATTCTATTCCTTTCCATTCCGTTCGATTCCATTTGATTCCATTCGATTCCATTCCATTCCATTCCATTCCCTTCCATTCCATTCTATTCCATTGAATTCCATTCCATTCCATTCCATTCCATTCCATTCCATTCCATTCCATTCCGTTCTACTCTGATTGATTCCATTCCATTCCATTCCATTCCATTCCATTCCATTCCATTCCATTCCATTCCATTCCATTCCAATACATTCCATTCTACTCTGGTTGATTCCATTCCATTCCATTCCATTCCATTCCATTCATCTGCATTCGATTCCATTCCATTCCATTCCATTCTATTCCATTGAATTCCATTGAATTCCATTCCATTCCATTCCATTCCATTCCATTCGATTCCATTCCATTCCATTCCATTCCATTCCATTCCATTCCATTCCATTCCATTCCATTCCATTCCATTCCATTCCAATCTATTCCATTCCATTCCATTCTATTCCATTCGTTTCCATTCCATTCCATTTCATTTTATTCCTTTACATTCCATTCCATTCTATTCCATTGAATTCCATTCCATTCCATTCCATTCCATTCCATTCCATTCCATTCCATTCCATTCCGTTCTACTCGGGTTGATTCCACTCCATTCCATTCCATTCCATTCCATTCCATTCCACTCGGGTTGATCATTCCATTCCATTCCATTCCATTCCATTCCATTCCATTCCATTCCATTCCGTTCCATT
This sequence comes from Gorilla gorilla gorilla, assembly GCF_029281585.2. Taxonomy (NCBI): domain Eukaryota; kingdom Metazoa; phylum Chordata; class Mammalia; order Primates; family Hominidae; genus Gorilla; species Gorilla gorilla. The sequence continues at coordinate 5,547,452 of NC_073241.2, forward strand.
CCGTTCCATTCCACTCGGGCTCATTCCATTCCATTCCATTCAATTCCATTCCATTCCATTCCATTGCATTCCATTCCATTCCATTCCATTCCGTTCTACTCGGTTTGATTTCCATTCCATTCCATTCCATTCCATTCCATTCCATTCCATTCCATTCCATTCCATTCCATTCCATTCCATTCCTTTCCATTTACTCCATTCCGTTCTACTCGGGTTGATTCCATTGAGTTTGGTTCCGTTCCGTTCCGTCCCGTCCCGTCCCGTCCCGTCCCGTCCCGTGCCGTTTTACTCAGGTTGATTCCTTTCCATTCCGTTCCGCTCGTTTTCGTTGCGTTCCATTCCGTTCCACGCGGGTTGGTTCAATTCCATTCTATTCTATTCTATTCCTTTCCATTCCATTCCATTCCATTCCATTCCATTCTACTCGGGTTGATTCCATGCCATTCCGTTCCGTTCCATTCCGTCCCATCCCGAACCGTCCCATCACGTCCCGTCCCGTCCCATCCCGTTCCGTTCCACATGGGTTGATTCAATTCCTTTCGGTTACATTGAATTCCATTCCATTCCATTCTACTCGGATTGATTCCATTCCATTCCATTCCATTCCATTCCATTCCATTCCATTCCATTCCATTCCATTCCATTCCTTTCCATTCCAATCCATTCCATGCTACTCGGGTTGATTCCATTCCATTCCATTCCATTCCATTCCATTCCATTCCATTTCATTCCATTCCATTCCATTTCATTCCATTCCATTCCATTCCATTCCATTCCATTCCATTCCATTCCATTCCATTCCATTCCATTCCATTCCATTCGATTCCATTCCATTCCATTCCATTCCATTCCATTCCGTTCTACTCGGGTTGATGCCATTCTATTCCATTCCATTCCGTTCGATTCCATTTGATTCCATTCGATTCCATTCCATTCCATTCCATTCCCTTCCATTCCATTCTATTCCATTGAATTCCATTCCATTCCATTCCATTCCATTCCATTCCATTCCGTTCTACTCTGATTGATTCCATTAAATTCCATTCCATTCCATTCCGTTCTACTCTGATTGATTCCATTAAATTCCATTCCATTCCATTCCATTCGATTCCATTCCATTCCATTCCATTCCATTCCATTCCATTCCATTGCATTCCATTCCATTCCAATACATTCCATTCTACTCTGGTTGATTCCACTCCATTCCATTCCATTCCATTCCATTCGTCTCCATTCGATTCCATTCGATTCCATTCCATTCTATTCCATTGAATTCCATTCCATTCCATTCCATTCCATTCCATTCCATTCCATTCCATTCCATTCCATTCCATTCCATTCCGTTCTACTCGGGTTGATTCCATTCCATTCCATTCCATTCCATTCCATTCCATTCCATTCCATTCCATTCCATTCCACTCCATTCCATTTGATTCCATTCAATTCCATTCCATTCCATTCCATTCCATTCCAATCCATTCCATTCTACTCGGGTTGATTCCATTCCATTCCATTCCATTCCATCCCATTCCAATCCATTCCATTCCATTCCGTTCTACTCGGGTTGATTCCATTCCATTCCATTTCATTCCATTCCATTCCATTCCATTCCATTCGATTCCATTCGATTCCATTCCATTCCATTCCATTCCAATCCATTCCATTCTACTCGGGTTGATTCCATTCCATTCCATTCCATTCCATTCCATTCCATTCCATTCCATTCGATTCCACTCGATTCCACTCCATTCTTTCCATTCCATTCCAATCCATTCCATTCTACTCGGGTGGATTCCATTCCGTTCCATTCCATTCCATTCCATTCCATTCCATTCCATTCCATTCCACTCCATTCGATTCCATTCCATTCCATTCCATTCCATTCCATTCCATTCCATTCCATTCCATTCCATTCCATTCCATTCCATTCCGTTCTAGTCGGGTTGATTCCATTCTATTCCATTCCATTCCATTCCATTCCATTCCATTTAGTTCTACTCGGGTTGATTCCATTCCATTCCATTCCATTCCATTCCATTCCATTCCATTCCATTCCATTCCATTACTTTCCATTCCATTCCATTCCAATCCATTCCATTCTACTCGGGTTGACTCCATTCCATTCCATTCCATTCCATTCCATTCCATTCCATTCCATTCCATTATAATCCATTCCATTCCATTCGATTCCGTTCGATTCCATTCCATTCCATTCCATTCCATTCCATTCCATTCAATTCCATTCGATTCCATTCGATTCCATTCCATTCCATTCCATTCCATTCCATTCCATTCTACTCGGGTTGATTCCATTCCATTCCATTCCATTCCATTCCATTCCATTCCATTCCATTCTATTCCTTTCGATTCCATTCCATTCCATTAAATTCCATTCCATTCCATTCCATTCCATTCCATTCCATTCCGTTCTACTCGGGTTGATTCCACTCCATTCCATTCCATTCCATTCCATACCATTCCAATCGATTCCATTCGATTCCATTCCATTCCATTCCATTCCATTCCATTCCATTCCATTCCATTCCATTCCATTCCATTCCATTCCGTTCTAGTCGGGTTGATTCCATTCTATTCCATTCCATTCCATTCCATTGCATTCCATTCGATTCCATTCCATTCCATTCCATTCAATTCCATTCCATTCTACTCCATTGAATTCCATTCCATTCCATTCAATTCCATTCCTTTCCATCCCTTTCCATTCCATTTAGTTCTACTCGGGTTCATTCCATTCCATTCCATTCCATTCCATTCCATTCCATTCCATTCCATTCAATTCCATTCCATTCCGTTACTTTCCATTCCATTCCATTCCAATCCATTCCATTCTACTCGGGTTGACTCCATTCCATTCCATTCCTTTCCATTCCATTATATTCCATTCTATTCCATTCGATTCCGTTCGATTCGATTCCATTCCATTCCATTGCATTCCATTCCATTCCATTCCATTCCATTCCGTTCTACTCGGGTTGATTCCATTCCATTCCTTTCCATTCCATTCCATTCCATTCCATTCCATTCCATTCCATTCCATTCCATTCCCTTCCATTCCATTCCATTCCAATCCATTCCATTCTACTCGGGTTGATTCCATTCCATTCCATTGCACTAGACTCCATTCGATTCCATTCGATTCCACTCCATTCCATTCCGTTCCATTCCATTCCATTCCATTCCATTCCATTCTATTCCATTGAATTCCATTCCATTCCATTCCATTCCAATCCATTCCATTCCATTCCATTCCATTCCATTCCATTCCATTCCGTTCTACTCGGGTTGATTCCATTCCATTACATTCCATTACATTCCATTCCATTCCATTCCATTCCATTCCAATCTATTCCATTCTATTCAATTCGATTCCATTCGATTCCATTCAATTCCATTCAATTCCATTCCATTCCATTCCAATCCATTCCATTCTACTCGGGTTGATTCCACTCCATTCCATTCCATTCCATTCCATTCCATTCCATTCCATTCCATTCCATTCCATTCCATTCCATTCCATTCCATTCCAATCTATTCCATTCCATTCCATTCCATTCCATTCCATTCCATTCCATTCCATTCCATTCCATTCCATTCCATTCCATTCCATTCCAATCCATTCCATTCTACTCGTGTTGACTCCATTCCATTCCATTCCATTCCATTCCATTCCATTCCATTCCATTCCATTCCATTCCATTCCATTCCGTTCTACTCGGGTTGATTCCATTCTATTCCATTCCATTCCATTCGATTCCATTCGATTCCATTTGATTCCATTCGATTCCATTCCATTCCATTCCATTCCATTCCACTCCATTGAATTCCATTCCATTCCATTCTATTCCATTCCATTCCATTCCTTTCCATTCCATTTAATTCTACTCGGGTTGATTCCATTCCATTCCATTCCATTCCATTCCATTCCATTCCATTCGATTCCATTCGATTCCATTGCATTCCATTCGATTCCATTCGATTGCATTCCATTCCATTCCATTCCATTCCATTCCATTCCATTCCATTCCATTCCGTTCCACTCGGGTTGATTCCATTCTATTCCATTCCATTCCCTTCTATTCCATTCGATATCATTCGATTCCATTCCATCCCATTCCATTCCATTCCATTCCATTCCGTTCTTCTTGGGTTGATTCCATTCCATTCCATTTCATTCCATTCCATTCCATTCCATTTCTTTTGATTCCATTCGATTCCATTCCATTCCATTCCATTCCAATCCATTGCATTCTACTCAGTTTGATTCCATTCCATTCCATTCCATTCCATTCATATCCATTCCATTCCATTCCATTCAATTCCACTCGATTCCATTCCATTCCTTTCCATTCCATTCCAATCCATTCCATTCTACTCGGGTGGATTCCATTCCATTCCATTCGATTCCATTCCATTCCATTCCATTCCATTCCATTCCATTCCATTCCATTCGATTCCATTCCATTCCATTCCATGGCATTCCATTCCATTCCATTCCATTCCATTCCATTCCATTCCATTCCATTCTAGTCGGGTTGATTCCATTCCATTCCATTGCATTCCATTCCATTCCATTCCATTCCATTCCATTGCATTCCATTCCATTCCATTCCATTCCATTCCATTCCATTCCATTCCATTCCATTCCATTCCATTCCATTCTATTCCATTCCATTCTACTCCATTGAATTCCATTCCATTCCATTCAATTTCATTCCATTCCATTCCTTTCCAATCCATTTAGTTCTACTCGGGTTGATTCCATTCCATTCCATTCCATTCCATTCCATTCCATTCCATTCCATTCCATTCCATTCCATTCCATTACTTTCCATTCCATTCCATTCCAATCCATTCCATTCTACTCGGGTTGACTCCATTCCATTCCATTCCACTCCATTCCATTCCGTTATATTCCATTCTATTCCATTCGATTCCGTTCGATTCCATTCCATTCCTTTCCATTCTATTCCATTCCATTCGATTCCATTCCATTCCATTCCATTCCATTCCATTCCATTCCATTCCATTCCAATCCATTCCATTCTACTCGGGTTGATTCCATTCCATTCCATTCCATTCCAATCCATTCCATTCCATTCCATTCCATTCCATTCCATTCCATTCCATTCCATTCCATTCCTTTCTATTCCATTCCATTCCATTCCATTCCATTCCATTCCATTCCATTCCATTCCATTCCATTCCATTCCGTTCTACTCGGGTTGATTCCACTCCATTCCATTCCCTTCCATTCCATTCCATTCCATTCCATTCCATTCCATTCCATTCCTTTCCATTCCAACCCATTCCTTTCTACTAGGGTTGATTCCATTCCATTCCATTCCATTCCATTCCATTCCATTCCATTCCATTTCATTCCAAACCGTTCCATTCTACTCGGGTTCATCATTCCATTCCATTCCATTCCATTCCATTCCACTCGGGTTCATTCCATTCCATTCCATTCCATTCCATTCCATTCCATTCCATTCCATTCCATTCCGTTCTACTCAGGTTGATTTCCATTCCATTCCATTCCATTCCATTCCATTCCATTCCATTCCATTCCATTCCATTCCATTCCATTCTATTCCATTCCGTACTACTCGGCTAGAATCCATTGAGTTCCGTTCCGTTCCGTTCCGTCCCGACACGTCCCGTCCCGTCCCGTCCCGTCCAGTCCCGTCCCGTCCCGTCCCGTGCCATTGTACTCGGGTTGATTCCATTCCACTCCGTTCCGTTCCTTTCCGTTCCCTTCAATTCAGTTCCACGCGGGTTGATTCAATTCCATTCTATTCTATTCCATTCCATTCCATTCCATTCCATTCCATTCCATTCCATTCCATTCCATTTTACTCGGGTTGATTCCATGCCGTTCCGTTCCATTCTGTCCCATCCCGACGCGTCCCGTCCCGTCCCGTCCCATTCCGTTCCGTTCTGATCGGGTTGATTCCGTTCCATTCCCTTCCGTTCCTTTCCGTTCCATTCCATTCCGTTACACGCGGGTTGATTCAATTCCATTCTATTACATTGAATTCCATTCCATTCCATTCCATTCCATTCTACTCGGATTGATTGCATTCCATTCCATTCCATTCCAGTCCATTCCAATCCACTCCATTCTACTCGGGTTGATTCCATTCCATTCCATTCCATTCCATTCCATTCCATTCCATTCCATTCCATTCCGTTCTACTCGGGTTGATTCCATTCTATTCCATTCCATTCCATTCGATTCCATTCGATTCCATTCGATTCCATTCGATTCCATTCCATTCCATTCCATTCCATTCCACTCCATTGAATTCCATTCCATTCCATTCTATTCCATTCCATTCCATTCCTTTCCATTCCATTTAATTCTACTCGGGTTGATTCCATTCCATTCCATTCCATTCCATTCCATTCCATTCCATTCCATTCCATTCGATTCCATTCGATTCCATTGCATTCCATTCGATTCCATTCGATTGCATTCCATTCCATTCCATTCCATTCCATTCCATTCCATTCCATTCCATTCCATTCCATTCCATTCCATTCCATTCCATTCCGTTCCACTCGGGTTGATTCCATTCTATTCCATTCCATTCCCTTCTATTCCATTCGATATCATTCGATTCCATTCCATCCCATTCCATTCCATTCCATTCCATTCCGTTCTTCTTGGGTTGATTCCATTCCATTCCATTTCATTCCATTCCATTCCATTCCATTTCTTTCGATTCCATTCGATTCCATTCCATTCCATTCCATTCCAATCCATTGCATTCTACTCAGTTTGATTCCATTCCATTCCATTCCATTCCATTCATATCCATTCCATTCCATTCCATTCAATTCCACTCGATTCCCTTCCATTCCTTTCCATTCCATTCCAATCCATTCCATTCTACTCGGGTGGATTCCATTCCATTCCATTCGATTCCATTCCATTCCATTCCATTCCATTCCATTCCATTCCATTCCATTCCATTCCATTCCATTCCATTCCATGGCATTCCATTCCATTCCATTCCATTCCATTCCATTCCATTCCATTCCGTTCTAGTCGGGTTGATTCCATTCCATTCCATTGCATTCCATTCCATTCCATTCCATTCCATTCCATTGCATTCCATTCCATTCCATTCCATTCCATTCCATTCCATTCCATTCCATTCCATTCCATTCCATTCTATTCCATTCCATTCTACTCCATTGAATTCCATTCCATTCCATTCAATTTCATTCCATTCCATTCCTTTCCAATCCATTTAGTTCTACTCGGGTTGATTCCATTCCATTCCATTCCATTCCATTCCATTCCATTCCATTCCATTCCATTCCATTCCATTACTTTCCATTCCATTCCATTCCAATCCATTCCATTCTACTCGGGTTGACTCCATTCCATTCCATTCCACTCCATTCCATTCCGTTATATTCCATTCTATTCCATTCGATTCCGTTCGATTCCATTCCATTCCTTTCCATTCTATTCCATTCCATTCGATTCCATTCCATTCCATTCCATTCCATTCCATTCCATTCCATTCCATTCCAATCCATTCCATTCTACTCGGGTTGATTCCATTCCATTCCATTCCATTCCAATCCATTCCATTCCATTCCATTCCATTCCATTCCATTCCATTCCATTCCATTCCATTCCTTTCTATTCCATTCCATTCCATTCCATTCCATTCCATTCCATTCCATTCCATTCCATTCCATTCCGTTCTACTCGGGTTGATTCCACTCCATTCCATTCCCTTCCATTCCATTCCATTCCATTCCATTCCATTCCATTCCATTCCTTTCCATTCCAACCCATTCCTTTCTACTAGGGTTGATTCCATTCCATTCCATTACATTCCATTCCATTCCATTCCATTCCATTTCATTCCAAACCGTTCCATTCTACTCGGGTTCATCATTCCATTCCATTCCATTCCATTCCATTCCACTCGGGTTCATTCCATTCCATTCCATTCCATTCCATTCCATTCCATTCCATTCCATTCCATTCCGTTCTACTCAGGTTGATTTCCATTCCATTCCATTCCATTCCATTCCATTCCATTCCATTCCATTCCATTCCATTCCATTCCATTCCATTCTATTCCATTCCGTACTACTCGGCTAGAATCCATTGAGTTCCGTTCCGTTCCGTTCCGTCCCGACACGTCCCGTCCCGTCCCGTCCCGTCCAGTCCCGTCCCGTCCCGTCCCGTGCCATTGTACTCGGGTTGATTCCATTCCACTCCGTTCCGTTCCTTTCCGTTCCCTTCAATTCAGTTCCACGCGGGTTGATTCAATTCCATTCTATTCTATTCCATTCCATTCCATTCCATTCCATTCCATTCCATTCCATTCCATTCCATTCCATTTTACTCGGGTTGATTCCATGCCGTTCCGTTCCATTCTGTCCCATCCCGACGCGTCCCGTCCCGTCCCGTCCCATTCCGTTCCGTTCTGATCGGGTTGATTCCGTTCCATTCCCTTCCGTTCCTTTCCGTTCCATTCCATTCCGTTACACGCGGGTTGATTCAATTCCATTCTATTACATTGAATTCCATTCCATTCCATTCCATTCCATTCCATTCTACTCGGATTGATTGCATTCCATTCCATTCCATTCCAGTCCATTCCAATCCACTCCATTCTACTCGGGTTGATTCCATTCCATTCCATTCCATTCCATTCCATTCCATTCCATTCCATTCCATTGCGTTCCATTCGATTCGATTCCATTCCATTCCATTCCATTCCATTCCAATCCATTCCATTCCTCTTGGGTTCATTCCATTCCATTCCATTCCATTCCATTCCATTCGATTCCATTCGATTCCATTCCATTCCATTCCATACCATTCCATTCCATTTTGTTCTACTCGGGTTGATTCCACTCCATTCCATTCCATTCCATTCCATTCCATTCCATTCCATTCCATTCCATTCCATTCCATTCGATTCCATTCTATTCCATTCGATTCCATTCCATTCCATTTCATTTTATTCCAATCCATTCCATTCCATTCTATTCCATGGAATTCCATTCCATTCCATTCCATTCCATTCCATTCCATTCCATTCCATTCCATTTCATTCCATTCCATTCCATTCCATTCCATTCCGTTCTACTCGGGTTGAATCCACTCCATTCCATTCCATTACATTCCATTCCATTCCATTCCATTCCATTCCATTCCACTCGGGTTGAGCATTCCATTCGATTCGATTCCATTCCATTCCATTCCATTCCATTCCATTCCATTCCACTCGGGCTCATTCCATTCCATTCCATTTCATTCCATTCCATTCCATTCCATTCCATTCCATTCCGTTCTACTCGGGTTGATTTCCATTCCATTCCATTCCATTCCATTCCATTCCATTCCATTCCATTCCATTCCATTCCATTCCATTCCATTCCATTCCATTCCATTCCATTCCTTTCCATTTATTCCATTCCGTTCTACTCGGGTTGATTCCATTGAGTTTGGTTCCGTTCCGTTCCGTCCCGTCCCGTCCCGTCCCGTCCCGTTCCGTTTTACTCGGGTTGATTCCTTTGCATTCCGTTCCGCTCGTTTCCTTTCCGTTCCATTCCGTTCAACGCAGGTTGGTTCAATTCCATTCTATTCTATTCTATTCCTTTCCATTCCATTCCATTCTACTCGGGTTGATTCTATGCCGTTCCATTCCGTTCCATTCCGTCCCATTCCGACCCGTCCCATCCCGTCCCGTCCCGTCCCATCCCGTTCCGTTCCACATGGGTTGATTCAATTCCTTTCGGTTACATTGAATTCCATTCCATTCCATTCTACTCGGATTGATTCCATTCCATTCCATTCCATTCCATTCCATTCCATTCCATTCCAATCCATTCCATTCTACTCAGGTTGATTCCATTCCATTCCATTCCATTCCATTCCATTCCATTCCATTCCATTCAGTTTCATTCCATTCCATTCCATTCCATTCCATTCCATTCCATTCCATTCCATTCCATTCCATTCGATTCCATTCCATTCCATTCCATTCCGTTCTACTCGGGTTGATTCCATTCTATTCCATTCCATTCCGTTCGATTCCATTCGACTCCATTCGATTCCGTTCCATTCCATTCCATTCCCTTCCATTCCATTCTATTCCATTGAATTCCATTCCATTGCATTCCATTCCATTCCATTCCATTCCATTCCATTCCGTTCTACTCTGATTGACTCCATTCCATTCCATTCGATTCCATTCCATTCCATTCCATTCCATTCCAATACATTCCATTCTACTCTGGTTGATTCCATTCCATTCCATTCCATTCCATTCCATTCCATTCCATTCGTCTCCATTCGATTCCATTCGATTCCATTCCATTCTATTCCATTGAATTCCATTCCATTCCATTCCATTCCATTCCATTCTATTCCATTCCATTCCATTCCATTCCGTTCTACTCGGGTTGATTCCATTCCATTCCATTCCATTCCATTCCACTCCATTCCATTCGATTCCATTCGATTCCATTCCATTCCATTCCATTCCATTCCAATCCATTCCATTCTACTCGGGTTGATTCCATTCCATTCCATTCCATTCCATTCCATTCCATTCCATTGAATTCCATTCGATTCCATTCGATTCCATTCCATTTGATTCCATTCGATATCATTCGATTCCATTCCATCCCATTCCATTCCATTCCATTCCATTCCGTTCTACTCGGGTTGATTCCATTCCATTCCATTTCATTCCATTCCATTCCATTCCATTCCATTTCATTCCATTCCATTCCATTCCATTCCATTCGATTCCATTCGATTCCATTCCATTCCATTCCATTCCAATCCATTCCATTCTACTCGGGTTGATTCCATTCCATTCCATTCCATTCCATTCCATTCCATTCCATTCCATTCCATTCCATTCGATTCCATTCCATTCCATTCCATGGCATTCCATTCCATTCCATTCCATTCCATTCCATTCCATTCTAGTCGGGTTGATTCCATTCCATTCCATTGCATTCCATTCCATTCCATTGCATTCCATTCCATTCCATTCCATTCCATTCCATTCCATTCCATTCCATTCCATTCCATTGCATTCCATTCGATTCCATTCGATTCCATTCCATTCCATTCCATTCCATTCCATTCCATTCCATTCCATTCCATTCCATTCCGTTCCACTCGGGTTGATTCCATTCTATTCCATTCCATTCCCTTCTATTCCATTCGATATCATTCGATTCCATTCCATCCCATTCCATTCCATTCCATTCCATTCCGTTCTTCTTGGGTTGATTCCATTCCATTCCATTTCATTCCATTCCATTCCATTCCATTTCTTTCGATTCCATTCGATTCCATTCCATTCCATTCCATTCCAATCCATTGCATTCTACTCAGTTTGATTCCATTCCATTCCATTCCATTCCATTCAATTCCATTCCATTCCATTCCATTCCATTCAATTCCACTCGATTCCATTCCATTCCTTTCCATTCCATTCCAATCCATTCCATTCTACTCGGGTGGATTCCATTCCATTCCATTCCATTCCATTCCATTCCATTCCATTCCATTCCCTTCCATTCGATTCCATTCCATTCCCTTCCATTCGATTCCATTCCATTCCATTCCATGGCATTCCATTCCATTCCATTCCATTCCATTCCATTCCGTTCTAGTCGGGTTGATTCCATTCCATTCCATTGCATTCCATTCCATTCCATTGCATTCCATTCCATTCCATTCCATTCCATTCCATTCCATTCCATTCCATTCTATTCCATTCCATTCTACTCCATTGAATTCCATTCCATTCCATTCCATTCCATTCCATTCCATTCCTTTCCAATCCATTCCATTCCGTTCCACTCGGGTTGATTCCATTCTATTCCATTCCATTCCCTTCTATTCCATTCGATATCATTCGATTCCATTCCATCCCATTCCATTCCATTCCATTCCATTCCGTTCTTCTTGGGTTGATTCCATTCCATTCCATTTCATTCCATTCCATTCCATTCCATTTCTTTCGATTCCATTCGATTCGATTCCATTCCATTCCATTCCAATCCATTGCATTCTACTCAGTTTGATTCCATTCCATTCCATTCCATTCCATTCAATTCCATTCCATTCCATTCCATTCAATTCCACTCGATTCCATTCCATTCCTTTCCATTCCATTCCAATCCATTCCATTCTACTCGGGTGGATTCCATTCCATTCCATTCCATTCCATTCCATTCCATTCCATTCCATTCAATTCCATTCCCTTCCATTCGATTCCATTCCATTCCATTCCATGGCATTCCATTCCATTCCATTCCATTCCATTCCATTCCGTTCTAGTCGGGTTGACTCCATTCCATTCCATTCCACTCCATTCCATTCCGTTATATTCCATTCTATTCCATGCGATTCCGTTCGGTTCCATTCCATTCCATTCCATTCGATTCCATTCCATTCCATTCCATTCCATTCCATTCCATTCCATTCCATTCCATTCCAATCCATTCCATTCTACTCGGGTTGATTCCATTCCATTCCATTCCATTCCAATCCATTCCATTCCATTCCATTCCATTCCATTCCATTCCATTCCATTCCATTCCATTCCATTCCATTCCATTCCATTCCATTCCATTCGATTCCATTCCATTCCATTTCATTCCAAACCGTTCCATTCTACTCGGGTTCATCATTCCATTCCATTCCATTCCACTCGGGTTCATTCCATTCCATTCCATTCCATTCCATTCCATTCCATTCCATTCCGTTCTACTCAGGTTGATTTCCATTCCATTCCATTGCATTCCATTCCATTCCATTGCATTCCATTCCATTCCATTCCATTCCATTCCATTCCATTCCATTCCATTCCATTCCATTCCATTCCATTCCATTGCATTCCATTCGATTCCATTCGATTCCATTCCATTCCATTCCATTCCATTCCATTCCATTCCATTCCATTCCATTCCATTCCGTTCCACTCGGGTTGATTCCATTCTATTCCATTCCATTCCCTTCTATTCCATTCGATATCATTCGATTCCATTCCATCCCATTCCATTCCATTCCATTCCATTCCGTTCTTCTTGGGTTGATTCCATTCCATTCCATTTCATTCCATTCCATTCCATTCCATTTCTTTCGATTCCATTCGATTCCATTCCATTCCATTCCATTCCAATCCATTGCATTCTACTCAGTTTGATTCCATTCCATTCCATTCCATTCCATTCAATTCCATTCCATTCCATTCCATTCCATTCAATTCCACTCGATTCCATTCCATTCCTTTCCATTCCATTCCAATCCATTCCATTCTACTCGGGTGGATTCCATTCCATTCCATTCCATTCCATTCCATTCCATTCCATTCCATTCCATTCCCTTCCATTCGATTCCATTCCATTCCCTTCCATTCGATTCCATTCCATTCCATTCCATGGCATTCCATTCCATTCCATTCCATTCCATTCCATTCCGTTCTAGTCGGGTTGATTCCATTCCATTCCATTGCATTCCATTCCATTCCATTGCATTCCATTCCATTCCATTCCATTCCATTCCATTCCATTCCATTCCATTCTATTCCATTCCATTCTACTCCATTGAATTCCATTCCATTCCATTCCATTCCATTCCATTCCATTCCTTTCCAATCCATTCCATTCCGTTCCACTCGGGTTGATTCCATTCTATTCCATTCCATTCCCTTCTATTCCATTCGATATCATTCGATTCCATTCCATCCCATTCCATTCCATTCCATTCCATTCCGTTCTTCTTGGGTTGATTCCATTCCATTCCATTTCATTCCATTCCATTCCATTCCATTTCTTTCGATTCCATTCGATTCGATTCCATTCCATTCCATTCCAATCCATTGCATTCTACTCAGTTTGATTCCATTCCATTCCATTCCATTCCATTCAATTCCATTCCATTCCATTCCATTCAATTCCACTCGATTCCATTCCATTCCTTTCCATTCCATTCCAATCCATTCCATTCTACTCGGGTGGATTCCATTCCATTCCATTCCATTCCATTCCATTCCATTCCATTCCATTCCATTCAATTCCATTCCCTTCCATTCGATTCCATTCCATTCCATTCCATGGCATTCCATTCCATTCCATTCCATTCCATTCCATTCCGTTCTAGTCGGGTTGACTCCATTCCATTCCATTCCACTCCATTCCATTCCGTTATATTCCATTCTATTCCATTCGATTCCGTTCGGTTCCATTCCATTCCATTCCATTCGATTCCATTCCATTCCATTCCATTCCATTCCATTCCATTCCATTCCATTCCAATCCATTCCATTCTACTCGGGTTGATTCCATTCCATTCCATTCCATTCCAATCCATTCCATTCCGTTCCATTCCATTCCATTCCATTCCATTCCATTCCATTCCATTCCATTCCATTCCATTCCATTCCATTCCATTCCATTCGATTCCATTCCATTCCATTTCATTCCAAACCGTTCCATTCTACTCGGGTTCATCATTCCATTCCATTCCATTCCACTCGGGTTCATTCCATTCCATTCCATTCCATTCCATTCCATTCCATTCCATTCCGTTCTACTCAGGTTGATTTCCATTCCATTCCATTCCATTCCATTCCATTCCATTCCATTCCATTCCATTACATTCCATTCCATTCCATTCTATTCCATTCCGTTCTACTCGGCTTGAATCCATTGAGTTCCGTTCCGTTCCGTTCCGTCCCGACACGTCCCGTCCCGTCCCGTCCCGTCCCGTCCCGTCCCGTCCCGTCCCGTGCCGTTGTACTCGGGTTGATTCCATTCCACTCCGTTCCGTTCCTTTCCGTTCCCTTCAATTCAGTTCCACGCGGGTTGATTCAATTCCATTCTATTCTATTCCATTCCATTCCATTCCATTCCATTCCATTCCATTCCATTCCATTTTACTCCGGTTGATTCCATGCCGTTCCGTTCCATTCTGTCCCATCCCGACGCGTCCCGTCCCGTCCCGTCCCATTCCGTTCCGTTCTGATCGAGTTGATTGCGTTCCATTCCCTTCCGTTCCTTTCCGTTCCATTCCATTCCGTTACACGCGGGTTGATTCAATTCCATTCTATTACATTGAATTCCATTCCATTCCATTCCATTCCATTCTACTCGGATTGATTGCATTCCATTCCATTCCATTCCAGTCCATTCCAATCCACTCCATTCTACTCGGGTTGATTCCATTCCATTCCATTCCATTCCATTCCATTCCAATCCATTCCATTCCATTCCATTCCATTCCATTCCATTGCGTTCCATTCGATTCGATTCCATTCCATTCCATTCCATTCCATTCCAATCCATTCCATTCTACTTGGGTTCATTCCATTCCATTCCATTCCATTCCATTCGATTCCATTCGATTCCATTCCATTCCAATCCATACCATTCCATTCCATTCTGTTCTACTCGGGTTGATTCCACTCCATTCCATTCCATTCCATTCCATTCTATTCCATTCCATTCCATTCGATTCCATTCTATTCCATTCGATTCCATTCCATTCCATTTCATTTTATTCCATTCCATTCCATTCCATTCTATTCCATTGAATTCCATTCCATTCCATTCCATTCCATTCCATTCCATTCCATTCCATTCCATTCCGTTCTAGTCGGGTTGATTCCATTCCATTCCATTGCATTCCATTCCATTCCATTGCATTCCATTCCATTCCATTCCATTCCATTCCATTCCATTCCATTCCATTCTATTCCATTCCATTCTACTCCATTGAATTCCATTCCATTCCATTCCATTCCATTCCATTCCATTCCTTTCCAATCCATTCCATTCCGTTCCACTCGGGTTGATTCCATTCTATTCCATTCCATTCCCTTCTATTCCATTCGATATCATTCGATTCCATTCCATCCCATTCCATTCCATTCCATTCCATTCCGTTCTTCTTGGGTTGATTCCATTCCATTCCATTTCATTCCATTCCATTCCATTCCATTTCTTTCGATTCCATTCGATTCGATTCCATTCCATTCCATTCCAATCCATTGCATTCTACTCAGTTTGATTCCATTCCATTCCATTCCATTCCATTCAATTCCATTCCATTCCATTCCATTCAATTCCACTCGATTCCATTCCATTCCTTTCCATTCCATTCCAATCCATTCCATTCTACTCGGGTGGATTCCATTCCATTCCATTCCATTCCATTCCATTCCATTCCATTCAATTCCATTCCCTTCCATTCGATTCCATTCCATTCCATTCCATGGCATTCCATTCCATTCCATTCCATTCCATTCCATTCCGTTCTAGTCGGGTTGACTCCATTCCATTCCATTCCACTCCATTCCATTCCGTTATATTCCATTCTATTCCATTCGATTCCGTTCGGTTCCATTCCATTCCATTCCATTCCATTCCATTCGATTCCATTCCATTCCATTCCATTCCATTCCATTCCATTCCATTCCATTCCATTCCATTCCAATCCATTCCATTCTACTCGGGTTGATTCCATTCCATTCCATTCCATTCCAATCCATTCCATTCCATTCCATTCCATTCCATTCCATTCCATTCCATTCCATTCCATTCCATTCCATTCCATTCCATTCCATTCGATTCCATTCCATTCCATTTCATTCCAAACCGTTCCATTCTACTCGGGTTCATCATTCCATTCCATTCCATTCCTCTCGGGTTCATTCCATTCCATTCCATTCCATTCCATTCCATTAAATTCCATTCCGTTCTACTCAGGTTGATTTCCATTCCATTCCATTCCATTCCATTCCATTCCATTCCATTACATTCCATTCCATTCCATTCTATTCCATTCCGTTCTACTCGGCTTGAATCCATTGAGTTCCGTTCCGTTCCGTTCCGTCCCGACACGTCCCGTCCCGTCCCGTCCCGTCCCGTCCCGTCCCGTCCCGTCCCGTGCCGTTGTACTCGGGTTGATTCCATTCCACTCCGTTCCGTTCCTTTCCGTTCCCTTCAATTCAGTTCCACGCGGGTTGATTCAATTCCATTCTATTCTATTCCATTCCATTCCATTCCATTCCATTCCATTCCATTCCATTCCATTTTACTCCGGTTGATTCCATGCCGTTCCGTTCCATTCTGTCCCATCCCGACGCGTCCCGTCCCGTCCCGTCCCATTCCGTTCCGTTCTGATCGGGTTGATTCCGTTCCATTCCCTTCCGTTCCTTTCCGTTCCATTCCATTCCGTTACACGCGGGTTGATTCAATTCCATTCTATTACACTGAATTCCATTCCATTCCATTCCATTCCATTCTACTCGGATTGATTGCATTCCATTCCATTCCATTCCAGTCCATTCCAATCCACTCCATTCTACTCGGGTTGATTCCATTCCATTCCATTCCATTCCATTCCATTCCATTCCATTCCATTCCATTCCATTCCATTCCATTCCATTGCGTTCCATTCGATTCGATTCCATTCCATTCCATTCCATTCCATTCCAATCCATTCCATTCTACTTGGGTTCATTCCATTCCATTCCATTCCATTCCATTCCATTCCATTCGATTCCATTCCATTCCAATCCATACCATTCCATTCCATTCTGTTCTACTCGGGTTGATTCCACTCCATTCCATTCCATTCCATTCCATTCTATTCCATTCCATTCCATTCGATTCCATTCTATTCCATTCGATTCCATTCCATTCCATTTCATTTTATTCCATTCCATTCCATTCCATTCTATTCCATTGAATTCCATTCCATTCCATTCCATTCCATTCCATTCCATTCCATTCCATTCCATTCCATTCCACTCCGTTCTACTCGGGTTGATTCCACTCCATTCCATTCCATTCCATTCCATTCCATTCCATTCCATTCCATTCCATTCCAATCGGGTTGAGCATTCCATTCGATTCCATTCCATTCCATTCCATTCCATTAGATTCCATTCCATTCCATTCCACTCGGGCTCATTCCATTCCATTCCATTCCATTCCATTCCATTCCATTCCATTCCATTCCATTCCATTCCATTCCATTCCGTTCTACTCGGGTTGATTTCCATTCCATTCCATTCCATTCCATTCCACTCCATTCCATTCCATTCCATTCCATTCCATTCCTTTCCATTTATTCCATTCCGTTCTACTCGGGTTGATTCCATTGAGTTTGGTTCCGTTCCGTTCCGTCCCGTCCCGTCCCGTCCCGTCCCGTTCCGTTTTACTCGGGTTGATTCCTTTGCATTCCGTTCCGCTCGTTTCCATTCCGTTCCATTCCGTTCCACGCGGGTTGGTTCAATTCCATTCTATTCTATTCTATTCCTTTCCATTCCATTCCATTCTACTCGGGTTGATTCTATGCCGTTCCATTCCGTTCCATTCCGTCCCATTCCGACCCGTCCCATCCCGTCCCGTCCCGTCCCATCCCGTTCCGTTCCACATGGGTTGATTCAATTCCTTTCGGTTACATTGAATTCCATTCCATTCCATTCTACTCGGATTGATTCCATTCCATTCCATTCCATTCCATTCCATTCCATTCCATTCCATTCCATTCCAATCCATTCCATTCTACTCGGGTTGATTCCATTCCATTCCATTCCATTCCATTCCATTCCATTCCATTCCATTCCATTCCATTCCATTCCATTCCATTCCATTCAGTTTCATTCCATTCCATTCCATTCCATTCCATTCCATTCCATTCCATTCCATTCCATTCCATTCCATTCCATTCCATTCCGTTCTACTCGGGTTGATTCCATTCTATTCCATTCCATTCCGTTCGATTCCATTCGATTCCATTCGATTCCATTCCATTCCATTCCATTCCCTTCCATTCCATTCTATTCCATTGAATTCCATTCCATTGCATTCCATTCCATTCCATTCCATTCCATTCCATTCCATTCCATTCCATTCCATTCCGTTCTACTCTGATTGACTCCATTCCATTCCATTCGATTCCATTCCATTCCATTCCATTCCATTCCATTCCAATACATTCCATTCTACTCTGGTTGATTCCATTCCATTCCATTCCATTCCATTCCATTCCATTCCATTCCATTCCATTCGTCTCCATTCGATTCCATTCGATTCCATTCCATTCTATTCCATTGAATTCCATTCCATTCCATTCCATTCCATTCCATTCTATTCCATTCCATTCCATTCCATTCCGTTCTACTCGGGTTGATTCCATTCCATTCCATTCCATTCGATATCATTCGATTCCATTCCATCCCATTCCATTCCATTCCATTCCATTCCGTTCTACTCGGGTTGATTCCATTCCATTCAATTTCATTCCATTCCATTCCATTTCATTCCATTCCATTCCATTCCATTCCATTCCGTTCCATTCGATTCCATTCCATTCCATTCCATTCCAATCCATTCCATTCTACTCGGGTTGATTCCATTCCATTCCATTCCATTCCATTCCATTCCATTCCATTCCATTCCATTCCATTCGATTCCACTCGATTCCATTCCATTCTTTCCATTCCATTCCAATCCATTCCATTCTAATTGGGTGGATTCCATTCCATTCCATTCCATTCCATTCCATTCCATTCCATTCCATTCCATTCCATTTGATTCCATTCCATTCCATTCCATTCCATTCCATTCCATTTCATTCCATTCCTTTCCATTCCAATCCGTTCTAGTCGGGTTGATTCCATTCTATTCCATTCCATTCCATTCCATTCCATTCCATTCCATTCCATTCCATTCTATTCCATTCCATTCTACTCCATTGAATTCCATTCCATTCCATTCTATTCCATTCCATTCCATTCCTTTCCATTCCATTTAGTTCTACTCTGGTTGATTCCATTCCATTCCATTCCATTCCATTCCATTCCATTCCATTCCATTCCATTCCATTCCATTCCATTCCATTCCATTCCAATCCATTCCATTCTGCACGGGTTGATTATATTCCATTCCATTCCATTCCATTCCATTCCATTCCATTCCATTCCATTCCTTTTGATTCCATTCCATTCCATTAAATTCCATTCCATTCCATTCCATTCCATTCCATTCCATTCCATTCCATTCCGTTCTACTCGGGTTGATTCCACTCCATTCCATTCCATTCCATTCCATTCCATTCCATTCCATTCCATTCGATTCCATTCCATTCCATTCCATTCCATTCCATTCTATTCCATTCCACTCTACTCCATTGAATTCCATTCCGTTCCATTCAATTCCATTCCATTCCATTCCTTTCCATTCCATTTAGTTCTACTCGGGTTGATTCCATTCCAGTCCATTCCATTCCATTCCATTCCATTACTTTCCATTCCATTCCATTCCAATCCATTCCATTCTACTCGGGTTGACTCCATTCCATTCCATTCCATTCCATTATATTGCATTCTATTCCATTCGATTCCGTTTGATTCCATTCCATTCCATTCCATTCCATTCCATTCCATTCCATTCCATTCGATTCCATTCCATTCCATTCCATTCCATTCCATTCCATTCCATTCCATTCCATTCCAATCCATTCCATTCTACTCGGGTTGATTCCATTCCATTCCATTCCATTCCATCCCATTCCATTCCTTTCTATTCCATTCCATTCCATTCCATTCCATTCCATTCCATTCCATTCCATTCCATTCCATTCCATTCCATTCCATTCCATTCCGTTCTAATCGGTTTGATTCCACTCCATTCCATTCCATTCCATTCCATTCCATTCCATTCCATTCCATTCCATTCCAATTCTTTCGTTTCCATTCCAACCAATTCCGTTCTACTCGGATTGATTCCATTCCATTCCATTCCATTCCATTCCATTCCATTCCATTCCATTCAATTCCATTCCATTCCATTCCATTCCATTCCATTCCATTCCATTCCATTCCATTCCATCCCATTTCATTCCAAACCATTCCATTCTACTCGGGTTCATCATTCCATTCCATTCCATTCCATTCCATTCCACTCGGGTTCTTTCCATTCCATTCCATTCCATTCCATTCCATTCCATTCCATTCCATTCCATTCCGTTCTACTCAGGTTGATTTCCATTCCATTCCATTCCATTCCATTCCATTCCATTCCATTCCATTCCATTCCATTCCATTCCATTCCATTCTGTTCCATTCCACTCCATTCCATTCTACTCGTGTTGATTCCATGCCGTTCCGTTCCGTTCCATTCCGTCCCGTCCCGACGCGTCCCGTCCCGTTCCGTCCCGTCAAATTCCGTTCCTTTCTGATCGGGTTGATTCCGTTCCATTCCGTTCCGTTCCTTTCCGTTCCATTCCATTCCGTTACTCGCGGGTTGATTCAATTCCATTCTATTACATTGAATTCCATTCCATACCATTCCATTCCATTCTACTCGGATTGATTGAATTCCATTCCATTCCATTCCAGTCCATTCCAATCCATTCCATTCTACTCGGGTTGATTCCATTCCATTCCATTCCATTCCATTCCATTCCATTCCATTCCATTGCGTTCCATTCGATTCGATTCCATTCCATTCCATTCCATTCCATTCCAATCCATTCCATTCTACTTGGGTTGATTCCATTCCATTCCATTCCATTCCATTCCATTCCATTCCATTCCATTCCATTCTATTCCATTCCATTCCATTCGATTCCATTCCATTCCATTTCATTTTATTCCATTCCATTCCATTCCATTCTATTCCATTGAATTCCATTCCATTCTATTCCATTCCATTCCATTCAGTTTCATTCCATTCCATTCCATTCCATTCCATTCCATTCCATTCCATTCCATTCCATTCCATTCCATTCCATTCCATTCCATTCCATTCCGTTCTACTCGGGTTAATTCCATTCTATTCCATTCCATTCCATTCCATTCCATTCCATTCCATTCCATTCCATTCCATTCCATTCTATTCCATTGAATTCCATTCCATTCCATTCCATTCCATTCCATTGAATTCCATTCCATTCCGTT
Organism: Gorilla gorilla gorilla; assembly: GCF_029281585.2. Lineage (NCBI taxonomy): Eukaryota > Metazoa > Chordata > Mammalia > Primates > Hominidae > Gorilla > Gorilla gorilla. The sequence goes on from NC_073241.2 coordinate 5,569,450, forward strand.
CTACTCTGATTGACTCCATTCCATTCCATTCCATTCCATTCCATTCCATTCCATTCCATTCCATTTCATTCCATTCCATTCCATTCCATTCCATTTCATTCCATTCCATTCCATTCCAATACATTCCATTCTACTCTGGTTGATTCCATTCCATTCCATTCCATTCCATTCCATTCCATTCCATTCGTCTCCATTCGATTCCATTCGATTCCATTCCATTCTATTCCATTGAATTCCATTCCATTCCATTCCATTCCATTCCATTCCATTCCATTCCATTCCATTCCATTCCATTCCATTCCATTCCATTCCGTTCTACTCGGGTTGATTCCATTCCATTCCATTCCATTCCATTCCATTCCATTCCACTCCATTCCATTCGATTCCATTCGATTCCATTCCATTCCATTCCATTCCATTCCAATCCATTCCATTCTACTCGGGTTGATGCCATTCCATTCCATTCCATTCCATTCCATTCCATTCCATTCCATTCCATTCCATTGCATTCCATTCGATTCCATTCGATTCCATTCCATTCGATTCCATTCGAGATCATTCGATTCCATTCCATCCCATTCCAATCCATTCCATTCCATTCCGTTCTACTCGGGTTGATTCCATTCCATTCCATTTCATTCCATTCCATTCCATTCCATTCCATTCGATTCCATTCGATTCCATTCCATTCCATTCCATTCCAATCCATTCCATTCTACTCGGGTTGATTCCATTCCATTCCAATCCATTCCATTCCATTCCATTCCATTCCATTCCATTCCATTCCATTCCATTCGATTCCACTCTATTCCATTCCATTCTTTCCATTCCATTCCAATCCATTCCATTCTACTCGGGTGGATTCCATTCCGTTCCATTCCATTCCATTCCATTCCATTCCATTCCATTCCATTCCATTCCACTCCATTCGATTCCATTCCATTCCATTCCATTCCATTCCATTCCATTCCATTCCATTCCATTCCATTCCATTCCATTCCGTTCTAGTCGGGTTGATTCCATTCTATTCCATTCCATTCCATTCCATTCCACTCCATTCCATTCCTTTCCATTCCATTCTATTCCATTCCATTCTACTCCATTGAATTTCATTCCATTCCATTCTATTCCATTCCATTCCATTCCTTTCCATTCCATTTAGTTCTACTCGGGTTGATTCCATTCCATTCCATTCCATTCCATTCCATTCCATTCCATTCCATTCCATTCCATTCCATTCCATTCCATTACTTTCCATTCCATTCCATTCCAATCCATTCCATTCTACTCGGGTTGACTCCATTCCATTCCATTCCATTCCATTCCATTCCATTCCATTATAATCCATTCCATTCCATTCGATTCCGTTCGATTCCATTCCATTCCATTCCATTCCATTCCATTCAATTCCATTCGATTCCATTCGATTCCATTCCATTCCATTCCATTCCAATCCATTCCATTCTACTCGGGTTGATTCCACTCCATTCCATTCCATTCCATTCCTTTCCATTCCATTCCATTCCATTCCATTCCATTCTATTCCTTTCGATTCCATTCCATTCCATTAAATTCCATTCCATTCCATTCCATTCCATTCCATTCCATTCCATTCCATTCCATTCCGTTCTACTCGGGTTGATTCCACTCCATTCCATTCCATTCCATTCCATTCCATACCATTCCATTCGATTCCATTCCATTCCATTCCATTCCACTCGGGTTCTTTCCATTCCATTCCATTCCATTCCATTCCATTCCATTCCATTCCATTCCGTTCTACTCAGGTTGATTTCCATTCCATTCCATTCCATTCCATTCCATTCCATTCCATTCCTTTCCATTCCATTCCATTCCGTTCCATTCCACTCCATTCCATTCTACTCGTGTTGATTCCATGCCGTTCCGTTCCGTTCCATTCCGTCCCATCCCGACGCGTCCCGTCCCGTTCCGTCCCGTCAAATTCCGTTCCTTTCTGATCGGGTTGATTCCGTTCCATTCCGTTCCGTTCCTTTCCGTTCCATTCCATTCCGTTACACGCGGGTTGATTCAATTCCATTCTATTACATTGAATTCCATTCCATACCATTCCATTCCATTCTACTCGGATTGATTGAATTCCATTCCATTCCATTCCAGTCCATTCCAATCCATTCCATTCTACTCGGGTTGATTCCATTCCATTCCATTCCATTCCATTCCATTCCATTCCATTCCATTGCGTTCCATTCGATTCGATTCCATTCCATTCCATTCCATTCCATTCCAATCCATTCCATTCTACTTGGTTTGATTCCATTCCATTCCATTCCATTCCATTCCATTCCATTCCATTCCATTCGATTCCATTCCATTCCATTCCATTCCATTCCATTCCATTCCATTCCATTCCATTCTGTTCTACTCGGGTTGATTCCACTCCATTCCATTCCATTCTATTCCATTCCATTCCATTCGATTCCATTCCATTCCATTTCATTTTATTCCATTCCATTCCATTCCATTCTATTCCATTGAATTCCATTCCATTCTATTCCATTCCATTCCATTCAGTTTCATTCCATTCCATTCCATTCCATTCCATTCCATTCCATTCCATTCGATTCCATTCCATTCCATTCCATTCCATTCCATTCCATTCCATTCCATTCCATTCCGTTCTACTCGGGTTAATTCCATTCTATTCCATTCCATTCCATTCCATTCCATTCCATTAAATTCCATTCCATTCCATTCCCTTCCATTCCATTCTATTCCATTGAATTCCATTCCATTCCATTCCATTCCATTCCATTGAATTCCATTCCATTCCGTTCTACTCTGATTGACTCCATTCCATTCCATTCCATTCCATTCCATTCCATTCCATTCCATTCCATTCCATTCCATTCCATTTCATTCCATTCCATTCCATTCCAATACATTCCATTCTACTCTGGTTGATTCCATTCCATTCCATTCCATTCCATTCCATTCCATTCCATTCGTCTCCATTCGATTCCATTCGATTCCATTCCATTCTATTCCATTGAATTCCATTCCATTCCATTCCATTCCATTCCATTCCATTCCATTCCATTCCATTCCATTCCATTCCATTCCATTCCATTCCATTCCATTCCGTTCTACTCGGGTTGATTCCATTCCATTCCATTCCATTCCATTCCATTCCATTCCACTCCATTCCATTCGATTCCATTCGATTCCATTCCATTCCATTCCATTCCATTCCAATCCATTCCATTCTACTCGGGTTGATGCCATTCCATTCCATTCCATTCCATTCCATTCCATTCCATTCCATTCCATTCCATTGCATTCCATTCGATTCCATTCGATTCCATTCCATTCGATTCCATTCGAGATCATTCGATTCCATTCCATCCCATTCCAATCCATTCCATTCCATTCCGTTCTACTCGGGTTGATTCCATTCCATTCCATTTCATTCCATTCCATTCCATTCCATTCCATTCGATTCCATTCGATTCCATTCCATTCCATTCCATTCCAATCCATTCCATTCTACTCGGGTTGATTCCATTCCATTCCATTCCATTCCATTCCATTCCATTCCATTCCATTCCATTCCATTCGATTCCACTCTATTCCATTCCATTCTTTCCATTCCATTCCAATCCATTCCATTCTACTCGGGTGGATTCCATTCCGTTCCATTCCATTCCATTCCATTCCACTCCATTCCATTCCATTCCATTCCACTCCATTCGATTCCATTCCATTCCATTCCATTCCATTCCATTCCATTCCATTCCATTCCATTCCATTCCATTCCATTCCGTTCTAGTCGGGTTGATTCCATTCTATTCCATTCCATTCCATTCCATTCCACTCCATTCCATTCCTTTCCATTCCATTCTATTCCATTCCATTCTACTCCATTGAATTTCATTCCATTCCATTCTATTCCATTCCATTCCATTCCTTTCCATTCCATTTAGTTCTACTCGTGTTGATTCCATTCCATTCCATTCCATTCCATTCCATTCCATTCCATTCCATTCCATTCCATTCCATTACTTTCCATTCCATTCCATTCCAATCCATTCCATTCTACTCGGGTTGACTCCATTCCATTCCATTCCATTCCATTCCATTCCATTCCATTATAATCCATTCCATTCCATTCGATTCCATTCGATTCCATTCCATTCCATTCCATTCCATTCCATTCGATTCCACTCTATTCCATTCCATTCTTTCCATTCCATTCCAATCCATTCCATTCTACTCGGGTGGATTCCATTCCGTTCCATTCCATTCCATTCCATTCCATTCCATTCCATTCCATTCCATTCCACTCCATTCGATTCCATTCCATTCCATTCCATTCCATTCCATTCCATTCCATTCCATTCCATTCCATTCCGTTCTAGTCGGGTTGATTCCATTCTATTCCATTCCATTCCATTCCATTCCACTCCATTCCATTCCTTTCCTTTCCATTCTATTCCATTCCATTCTACTCCATTGAATTCCATTCCATTCCATTCTATTCCATTCCATTCCATTCCTTTCCATTCCATTTAGTTCTACTCGGGTTGATTCCATTCCATTCCATTCCATTCCATTCCATTCCATTCCATTCCATTCCATTACTTTCCATTCCATTCCATTCCAATCCATTCCATTCTACTCGGGTTGACTCCATTCCATTCCATTCCATTCCATTCCATTCCATTCCATTATAATCCATTCCATTCCATTCGATTCCGTTCGATTCCATTCCATTCCATTCCATTCCATTCCATTCAATTCCATTCGATTCCATTCGATTCCATTCCATTCCATTCCATTCCAATCCATTCCATTCTACTCGGGTTGATTCCATTCCATTCCATTCCATTCCCTTCCATTCCATTCCATTCCATTCCATTCCATTCCATTCCATTCTATTCCTTTCGATTCCATTCCATTCCATTAAATTCCATTCCATTCCATTCCATTCCATTCCATTCCATTCCATTCCATTCCATTCCATTCCATTCCGTTCTACTCGGGTTGATTCCACTCCATTCCATTCCATTCCACTCCATTCCATACCATTCCATTCGATTCCATTCCATTCCATTCCATTCCATTCCATTCCATTCCATTCCATTCCATTCCATTCCGTTCTAGTCGGGTTGATTCCATTCTATTCCATTCCATTCCATTCCATTCGATTCCATTCCATTCCATTCCATTCTATTCCATTCCATTCTACTCCATTGAATTCCATTCCATTCCATTCCATTCCTTTCCATTCCATCCCTTTCCATTCCATTTAGTTCTACTCGGGTTGATTCCATTCCATTCCATTCCATTCCATTCCATTCCATTCCATTCAATTCCATTCCATTCCGTTACTTTCCATTCCATTCCATTCCAATCCATTCCATTCTACTCGGGTTGACTCCATTCCATTCCATTCCTTTCCATTCCATTATATTCCATTCTATTCCATTCGATTCCGTTCGATTCCATTCCATTCCATTCCATTCCATTCCATTGCATTCCATTCCATTCCATTCCATTCCATTCCGTTCTACTCGGGTTGATTCCATTCCATTCCTTTCCATTCCATTCCATTCCATTCCATTCCATTCCATTCCATTCCATTCCATTCCATTCCATTCCCTTCCATTCCATTCCATTCCAATCCATTCCATTCTACTCGGGTTGATTCCATTCCATTCCATTGCATTCGACTCCACTCGATTCCATTCGATTCCATTCCATTCCATTCCGTTCCATTCCATTCCATTCCATTCCATTCTATTCCATTGAATTCCATTCCATTCCATTCCATTCCATTCCATTCCATTCCATTCCATTCCATTCCATTCCATTCCATTCCATTCCGTTCTACTCGGGTTGATTCCATTCCATTCCATTCCATTCCATTCCATTCCATTCCATTCCATTCCATTCCATTCCAATCTATTCCATTCTATTCAATTCGATTCCATTCGATTCCATTCAATTCCATTCAATTCCATTCCATTCCATTCCAATCCATTCCATTCTACTCGGGTTGATTCCATTCCATTCCATTCCATTCCATTCCATTCCATTCCATTCCATTCCATTCCATTCCATTCGATTCCATTCGATTCCATTCCATTCCATTCCATTCCATTCCATTCCATTCCAATCTATTCCATTCGATTCCATTCCATTCCATTCCATTCCATTCCATTCCATTCCAATCCATTCCATTCTACTCGTGTTGATTCCCTTCCATTCCATTCCACTCCATTCCATTCCATTCCATTCCATTCCATTCCATTCCATTCCATTCCATTCCATTCCATTCCGTTCTACTCGGGTTGATTCCATTCTATTCCATTACATTCCATTCGATTCCATTCGATTCCATTCGATTTCTTTCCATTCCATTCCATTCCATTCCATTCCATTCCATTCCATTCTATTCCATTCCATTCCATTCCATTCCATTCCATTCCATTCCATTCCATTCCAATCCATTCCCTTCCGTTCTATTCGGGTTGATTCCATTCCATTCCATTCCATTCCATTCCATTCCATTCCATTGCATTCCATTCGATTCCATTCGATTCCATTCCATTCCATTCCATTCCATTCCATTCCATTCCATTCTATTCCATTCCATTCCATTCTGTTCCATTCTATTCCATTCCATTCCATTCCGTTCCACTCGGGTTGATTCCATTCTATTCCATTCCATTCCATTCGATTCCATTCGATATCATTCGATTCAATTCCATTCCATTCCATTCCATTCCATTCCATTCTATTCCATTCCATTCCATTCCATTCCATTCCATTCTATTCCATTCCATTCCATTCCGTTCTACTCGGGTTGATTCCATTCCATTCCATTTCATTCCATTCCATTCCATTCCATTCCATTCCATTCCATTCGATTCCATTCCATTCCATTCCATTCCAATCCATTCCATTCTACTCGGGTTGATTCCATTCCATTCCATTCCATTCCATTCCATTCCATTCCATTCCATTCCATTCCACTCGATTCCATTCCATTCCATTCCATTCCATTCCAATCCATTCCATTCTACTCGGGTGGATTCCATTCCATTCCATTCTTTTCCATTCCATTCCATTCCATTCCATTCCATTCTATTCCATTCCATTCCATTCTGTTCCATTCTATTCCATTCCATTCCATTCCGTTCCACTCGGGTTGATTCCATTCTATTCCATTCCATTCCATTCGATTCCATTCGATATCATTCGATTCAATTCCATTCCATTCCATTCCATTCCATTCCATTCTATTCCATTCCATTCCATTCCATTCCATTCCATTCTATTCCATTCCATTCCATTCCGTTCTACTCGGGTTGATTCCATTCCATTCCATTTCATTCCATTCCATTCCATTCCATTCCATTCCATTCCATTCGATTCCATTCCATTCCATTCCATTCCAATCCATTCCATTCTACTCGGGTTGATTCCATTCCATTCCATTCCATTCCATTCCATTCCATTCCATTCCATTCCATTCCACTCGATTCCATTCCATTCCATTCCATTCCATTCCAATCCATTCCATTCTACTCGGGTGGATTCCATTCCATTCCATTCTTTTCCATTCCATTCCATTCCATTCCATTACATTACATTCCATTCGGTTCCATTCCATTCCATTCCATTCCATTCCATTCCATTCCATTCCATTCCGTTCTAATCGGGTTGATTCCATTCTATTCCATTCCATTCAATTCCATTCCATTCAATTCCATTCCATTCCATTCCATTCCATTCCATTCTATTCCATTCCATTCTACTCCATTGAATTCCATTCCATTCCATTCTATTCCATTCCATTCCATTCCTTTCCATTCCATTTAGTTCTACTCGGGTTGATTCCATTCCATTCCATTCCATTCCTTTCCATTCCATTCCAATCCATTCCATTCCATTACTTTCCATTCCATTCTATTCCAATCCATTCCATTCTACTCGGGTTGACTCCATTCCATTCCATTCCATTACATTACATTCCATTATATTCCATTCCATTCCATTCGATTCCGTTCGATTCCATTCCATTCCATTCCATTCCATTCCATTCCATTCCATTCCATTCGATTCCATTCCATTCCATTCGATTCCATTCCATTCCATTCCATTCCATTCCATTCCATTCCATTCCAATCCATTCCATTCTACTCGGGTTGATTCCATTCCATTCCATTCCATTCCATTCCATTCCATTCCATTCCATTCCATTCCTTTCGATTCCATTCCTTTCCATTCCATTCCATTCCATTCCATTCCATTCCATTCCATTCCATTCCATTCCGTTCTACTCGGGTTGATTCCACTCCATTCCATTCCATTCCATTCCATTCCATTCCATTCCATTCCATTCCATTCCATTCCATTCCATTCCATTCCATTCGATTCCATTCCATTCCATTCCATTCCAAACCATTCCATTCTACTCGGGTTCATCATTCCATTCCATTCCATTCCATTCCATTCCACTCGGGTGCATTCCATTCCATTCCATTCCATTCCATTCCATTCCATTCCATTCCATTCCGTTCTGCTCAGGTTGATTTCCATTCCATTCCATTCCATTCCATTCCATTCCATTCCATTCCATTCCATTCCATTCCATTCCATTCCATTCCGTTCTACTCGGCTTGAATCCATTGAGTTCCGTTCCGTTCCGTTCCGTCCCGACACGTCCCGTCCCGTCCCGTCCCGTCCCGTCCCGTCCCGTGCCGTTTTACTCGGGTTGATTCCTTTCCATTCCGTTCCGCTCGTTTCCGTTACGTTCCATTCCGTTCCACGCGGGTTGGTTCAATTCCATTCTATTCTATTCTATTCCTTTCCCTTCCATTCCATTCCATTCCATTCCGTTCTACTCGGGTTGATTCCATTCCATTCCATTCCATTCCATTCCATTCCATTCCATTGCGTTCCATTCGATTCGATTCCATTCCATTCCTTTCCATTCCATTCCAATCCATTCCATTCTACTTGGGTTGATTCCATTCCATTCCATTCCATTCCATTCGATTCCATTCAATTCCATTCCATTCCATTCCATTCCATTCCATTCCATTCCATTCCACTCGATTCCATTCCATTCCATTCCATTCCATTCCAATCCATTCCATTCTACTCGGGTGGATTCCATTCCATTCCATTCCTTTCCATTCCATTCCATTCCATTCCATTACATTCCATTCGGTTCCATTCCATTCCATTCCATTCCATTCCATTCCATTCCATTCCATTCCATTCCATTCCATTCCGTTCTAATCGGGTTGATTCCATTCTATTCCATTCCATTCCATTCCATTCCATTCAATTCCATTCCATTCCATTCCATTCCATTCCATTCTATTCCATTCCATTCTACTCCATTGAATTCCATTCCATTCCATTCTATTCCATTCCATTCCATTCCGTTCCATTCCATTTAGTTCTACTCGGGTTGATTCCATTCCATTCCATTCCATTCCTTTCAATTCCATTCCAATCCATTCCATTCCATTACTTTCCATTCCATTCCATTCCAATCCATTCCATTCTACTCGGGTTGACTCCATTCCATTCCATTACATTACATTGCATTACATTATATTCCATTCCATTCCATTCGATTCCGTTCGATTCCACTCCATTCCATTCCATTCCATTCCATTCCATTCCATTCCATTCCATTCCATTCCATTCCATTCGATTCCATTCCATTCCATTCGATTCCATTCCATTCCATTCCATTCCATTCCATTCCATTCCAATCCATTCCATTCTACTCGGGTTGATTCAATTCCATTCCATTCCATTCCATTCCATTCCATTCCATTCCATTCCATTCCATTCCATTCCTTTCGATTCCATTCCATTCCATTCCATTCCATTCCATTCCGTTCTACTCGGGTTGATTCCATTCCATTCCATTCCATTCCATTCCATTCCATTCCATTCCATTCCATTCCTTTCCATTCCAACCCATTCCGTTCTACTCGGGTTGATTCCATTCCATTCCATGGAATTCCATTCCATTCCATTCCATTCCATTCCATTCCATTCGATTCCATTCCATTCCATTCCATTCCAAACCATTCCATTCTACTCGGGTTCATCATTCCATTCCATTCCATTCCATTCCATTCCACTCGGGTTCATTCCATTCCATTCCATTCCATTCCATTCCATTCCATTCCATTCCACTCGGGTGCATTCCATTCCATTCCATTCCATTCCATTCCATTCCATTCCATTCCATTCCATTCCATTCCATTCCATTCCATTCCATTCCGTTCTGCTCAGGTTGATTTCCATTCCATTCCATTCCATTCCATTCCATTCCATTCCATTCCATTCCATTCCATTCCATTCCATTCCATTCCATTCCATTCCTTTCCATTCCATTCCATTCCGTTCTACTCGGCTTGAATCCATTGAGTTCCGTTCCGTTCCGTTCCGTCCCGACACGTCCCGTCCCGTCCCGTCCCGTCCCGTCCCGTCCCGTGCCGTTTTACTCGGGTTGATTCCTTTCCATTCCGTTCCGCTCGTTTCCGTTACGTTCCATTCCGTTCCACGCGGGTTGGTTCAATTCCATTCTATTCTATTCTATTCCTTTCCCTTCCATTCCATTCCATTCCATTCCATTCTACTCGGGTTGATTCTATGCCATTCCGTTCCGCTCCATTCCGTTCCACGCTGGTTGGTTCAATTCCATTCTATTCTATTCTATTCCTTTCCCTTCCATTCCATTCCATTCCATTCTACTCGGGTTGATTCCATGCCATTCCGTTCCGTTCCATTCCGTCCCATCCCGACCCGTCCCATCCCGTCCCGTCCCGTCCCATCCCGTTCCGTTCCACATGGGTTGATTCAATTCCTTTCGGTTACATTGAATTCCATTCCATTCCATTCTACTCGGATTGATTCCATTCCATTCCATTCCATTCCATTCCATTCCATTCCATTCCATTCCATTCCATTGCGTTCCATTCGATTCGATTCCATTCCATTCCATTCCATTCCATTCCATTCCAATCCATTCCATTCTACTTGGGTTGATTCCATTCCATTCCATTCCATTCCATTCGATTCCATTCCATTCCATTCCATTCCATTCCATTCCATTCCATTCCATTCCATTCCATTCCATTCCATTCCATTTGATTCCATTCTGTTCTACTCGGGTTGATTCCACTCCATTCCATTCCATTCCATTCCAATCTATTCCATTCCATTCCATTCTATTCCATTCGTTTCCATTCCATTCCATTTCATTTTATTCCATTACATTCCATTCCATTCTATTCCATTGAATTCCATTCCATTCCATTCCATTCCATTCCATTCCATTCCATTCCATTCCATTCCATTCCGTTCTACTCGGGTTGATTCCACTCCATTCCATTCCATTCCATTCCATTCCATTCCACTCTGGTTGATCATTCCATTCCATTCCATTCCATTCCATTCCATTCCATTCCATTCCATTCCGTTCCATTCCGTTCCATTCCACTCGGGCTCATTCCATTCCATTCCATTCAATTCCATTCCATTCCATTCCATTGCATTCCATTCCATTCCATTCCATTCCGTTCTACTCGGTTTGATTTCCATTCCATTCCATTCCATTCCATTCCATTCCATTCCATTCCATTCCATTCCATTCCATTCCATTCCTTTCGATTCCATTCCATTCCATTCCATTCCATTCCATTCCATTCCATTCCGTTCTACTCGGGTTGATTCCATTCCATTCCATTCCATTCCATTCCATTCCATTCCATTCCATTCCATTCCATTCCATTCCATTCCATTCCATTCCTTTCCATTCCAACCCATTCCGTTCTACTCGGGTTGATTCCATTCCATTCCATGGAATTCCATTCCATTCCATTCCATTCCATTCCATTCCATTCGATTCCATTCCATTCCATTCCATTCCAAACCATTCCATTCTACTCGGGTTCATCATTCCATTCCATTCCATTCCATTCCATTCCACTCGGGTTCATTCCATTCCATTCCATTCCATTCCATTCCATTCCATTCCATTCCACTCGGGTGCATTCCATTCCATTCCATTCCATTCCATTCCATTCCATTCCATTCCATTCCATTCCGTTCTGCTCAGGTTGATTTCCATTCCATTCCATTCCATTCCATTCCATTCCATTCCATTCCATTCCATTCCATTCCATTCCATTCCATTCCATTCCTTTCCATTCCATTCCATTCCGTTCTACTCGGCTGGAATCCATTGAGTTCCGTTCCGTTCCGTTCCGTCCCGACACGTCCCGTCCCGTCCCGTCCCGTCCCGTCCCGTCCCGTGCCGTTTTACTCGGGTTGATTCCTTTCCATTCCGTTCCGCTCGTTTCCGTTACGTTCCATTCCGTTCCACGCGGGTTGGTTCAATTCCATTCTATTCTATTCTATTCCTTTCCCTTCCATTCCATTCCATTCCATTCCATTCTACTCGGGTTGATTCTATGCCATTCCGTTCCGCTCCATTCCGTTCCACGCTGGTTGGTTCAATTCCATTCTATTCTATTCTATTCCTTTCCCTTCCATTCCATTCCATTCCATTCCATTCTACTCGGGTTGATTCCATGCCATTCCGTTCCGTTCCATTCCGTCCCATCCCGACCCGTCCCATCCCGTCCCGTCCCGTCCCATCCCGTTCCGTTCCACATGGGTTGATTCAATTCCTTTCGGTTACATTGAATTCCATTCCATTCCATTCTACTCGGATTGATTCCATTCCATTCCATTCCATTCCATTCCATTCCATTCCATTCCATTCCATTCCAATGCGTTCCATTCGATTCGATTCCATTCCATTCCATTCCATTCCATTCCACTCGGGTGCATTCCATTCCATTCCATTCCATTCCATTCCATTCCATTCCATTCCATTCCATTCCATTCCATTCCATTCCGTTCTGCTCAGGTTGATTTCCATTCCATTCCATTCCATTCCATTCCATTCCATTCCATTCCATTCCATTCCATTCCATTCCATTCCATTCCTTTCCATTCCATTCCATTCCGTTCTACTCGGCTTGAATCCATTGAGTTCCGTTCCGTTCCGTTCCGTCCCGACACGTCCCGTCCCGTCCCGTCCCGTCCCGTCCCGTCCCGTGCCGTTTTACTCGGGTTGATTCCTTTCCATTCCGTTCCGCTCGTTTCCGTTACGTTCCATTCCGTTCCACGCGGGTTGGTTCAATTCCATTCTATTCTATTCTATTCCTTTCCCTTCCATTCCATTCCATTCCATTCCATTCTACTCGGGTTGATTCTATGCCATTCCGTTCCGCTCCATTCCGTTCCACGCTGGTTGGTTCAATTCCATTCTATTCTATTCTATTCCTTTCCCTTCCATTCCATTCCATTCCATTCCATTCTACTCGGGTTGATTCCATGCCATTCCGTTCCGTTCCATTCCGTCCCATCCCGACCCGTCCCATCCCGTCCCGTCCCGTCCCATCCCGTTCCGTTCCACATGGGTTGATTCAATTCCTTTCGGTTACATTGAATTCCATTCCATTCCATTCTACTCGGATTGATTCCATTCCATTCCATTCCATTCCATTCCATTCCATTCCATTCCATTCCATTGCGTTCCATTCGATTCGATTCCATTCCATTCCATTCCATTCCATTCCAATCCATTCCATTCTACTTGTGTTGATTCCATTCCATTCCATTCCATTCCATTCGATTCCATTCCATTCCATTCCATTCCATTCCATTCCATTCCATTCCATTCCATTCCATTCCATTCCATTCGATTCCATTCTGTTCTACTCGGGTTGATTCCACTCCATTCCATTCCATTCCATTCCAATCTATTCCATTCCATTCCATTCTATTCCATTCGTTTCCATTCCATTCCATTTCATTTTATTCCATTACATTCCATTCCATTCTATTCCATTGAATTCCATTCCATTCCATTCCATTCCATTCCATTCCATTCCATTCCATTCCATTCCATTCCGTTCTACTCGGGTTGATTCCACTCCATTCCATTCCATTCCATTCCATTCCATTCCACTCTGGTTGATCATTCCATTCCATTCCATTCCATTCCATTCCATTCCATTCCATTCCATTCCGTTCCATTCCGTTCCATTCCACTCGGGCTCATTCCATTCCATTCCATTCAATTCCATTCCATTCCATTCCATTGCATTCCATTCCATTCCATTCCATTCCGTTCTACTCGGTTTGATTTCCATTCCATTCCATTCCATTCCATTCCATTCCATTCCATTCCATTCCATTCCATTCCATTCCATTCCTTTCCATTTACTCCATTCCGTTCTACTCGGGTTGATTCCATTGAGTTTTGTTCCGTTCCGTTCCGTCCCGTCCCGTCCCGTCCCGTCCCGTCCCGTGCCGTTTTACTCAGGTTGATTCCTTTCCATTCCGTTCCGCTCGTTTTCGTTGCGTTCCATTCCGTTCCACGCTGGTTGGTTCAATTCCATTCTATTCTATTCTATTCCTTTCCATTCCATTCCATTCCATTCCATTCCATTCTACTCGGGTTGATTCCATGCCATTCCGTTCCGTTCCATTCCGTCCCATCCCGAACCGTCCCATCACGTCCCGTCCCGTCCCATCCCGTTCCGTTCCACATGGGTTGATTCAATTCCTTTCGGTTACATTGAATTCCATTCCATTCCATTCTACTCGGATTGATTCCATTCCATTCCATTCCATTCCATTCCATTCCATTCCATTCCATTCCATTCCATTCCTTTCCATTCCAATCCATTCCATGCTACTCGGGTTGATTCCATTCCATTCCATTCCATTCCATTCCATTCCATTCCATTCCATTCCATTCCATTCCATTCCATTCCATTCCATTCCATTCCATTCCATTCCATTCCGTTCTACTCGGGTTGATTCCATTCTATTCCATTCCATTCCGTTCGATTCCATTTGATTCCATTCGATTCCATTCCATTCCATTCCATTCCCTTCCAGTCCATTCTATTCCATTGAATTCCATTCCATTCCATTCCATTCCATTCCATTCCGTTCTACTCTGATTGATTCCATTAAATTCCATTCCATTCCATTCCGTTCTACTCTGATTGATTCCATTAAATTCCATTCCATTCCATTCCATTCGATTCCATTCCATTCCATTCCATTCCATTCCATTGCATTCCATTCCATTCCAATACATTCCATTCTACTCTGGTTGATTCCATTCCATTCCATTCCATTCCCTTCCATTCGTCTCCATTCGATTCCATTCCATTCCATTCCATTCCATTCCATGGAATTCCATTCCATTCCACTCCATTCCATTCCATTCCATTCCATTCCATTCCATTCCATTCCATTCCATTCCATTCCGTTCTACTCGGGTTGATTCCATTCCATTCCATTCCATTCCATTCCATTCCATTCCATTCCATTCCATTCCACTCCATTCCATTCGATTCCATTCGATTCCATTCCATACCATTCCATTCCATTCCAATCCATTCCATTCTACTCGGGTTGATTCCATTCCATTCCATTCCATTCCATTCCATTCCATTCCATTCCATTCCATTCCATTCCATTCCATTCCATTCCATAGCATTCCATTCGATTCCATTAGATTCCATTCCATTCCATTCCATTCCATTCCAATCCATTCCATTCCGTTCTACTCGGGTTGATTCCATTCTATTCCATTCCATTCCATTCGATTCCATTCGATATCATTCGATTCCATTCCATCCCATTCCATTCCATTCCATTCCGTTCTACTCGGGTTGATTCCATTCCATTTCATTCCATTCCATTCCATTCCATTCCATTCCATTCCATTCCATTCCATTCGATTCCATTCCATTCCATTCGATTCCATTCCATTCCATTCCATTCCATTCCATTCCATTCCATTCCATTCCATTCCATTTACTCCATTCCGTTCTACTCGGGTTGATTCCATTGAGTTTGGTTCCGTCCCGTCCCGTCCCGTCCCGTCCCGTCCCGTGCCGTTTTACTCAGGTTGATTCCTTTCCATTCCGTTCCGCTCGTTTCCTTTAGTTTCCATTCCGTTCCACGCGGGTTGGTTCAATTCCATTCTATTCTATTCTATTCCTTTCCCTTCCATTCCATTCCATTCCATTCTACTCGGGTTGATTCCATGCCATTCCGTTCCGTTCCATTCCGTCCCATCCCGATCCGTCCCATCCCGTCCTGTCCCGTCCCATCCCGTTCCATTCCACATGGGTTGATTCAATTCCTTTCGGTTAGATTGAACTCCATTCCATTCCATTCTACTCGGATTGACTCCATTCCATTCCATTCCATTCCATTCCATTCCATTCCATTCCATTCCATTCCATTCCAATCCATTCCATTCTACTCGGGTTGATTCCATTCTATTCCATTCCATTCCATTCCATTCCATTCCATTCCATTCCATTCCATTCCATTCCATTTCATTCCATTCCATTCCATTCCATTCCATTCCATTCCATTCCATTCCTTTCGATTCCATTCCATTCCATTCCATTCCATTCCATTCCATTCCATTCCATTCCATTCCGTTCTACTCGGGTTGATTCCATTCTATTCCTTTCCATTCCGTTCGATTCCATTTGATTCCATTCGATTCCATTCCATTCCATTCCATTCCCTTCCATTCCATTCTATTCCATTGAATTCCATTCCATTCCATTCCATTCCATTCCATTCCATTCCATTCCATTCCATTCCGTTCTACTCTGATTGATTCCATTCCATTCCATTCCATTCCATTCCATTCCATTCCATTCCATTCCATTGCATTCCATTCCATTCCATTCCATTCCAATACATTCCATTCTACTCTGGTTGATTCCATTCCATTCCATTCCATTCCATTCCATTCGTCTGCATTCGATTCCATTCCATTCGATTCCATTCTATTCCATTGAATTCCATTGAATTCCATTCCATTCCATTCCATTCCATTCCATTCGATTCCATTCCATTCCATTCCATTCCATTCGATTCCATTCCATTCCATTCCATTCCATTCCATTCCATTCCATTCCATTCCATTCCATTCCATTCCATTCCATTCCGTTCTACTCGGGTTGATTCCATTCTATTCCATTCCATTCCGTTCGATTCCATTTGATTCCATTCGATTCCATTCCATTCCATTCCATTCCCTTCCATTCCATTCTATTCCATTGAATTCCATTCCATTCCATTCCATTCCATTCCATTCCATTCCATTCCATTCCATTCCGTTCTACTCTGATTGATTCCATTCCATTCCATTCCATTCCATTCCATTCCATTCCATTCCATTACATTCCATTCCATTCCATTCCAATACATTCCCTTCTACTCTGGTTGATTCCATTCCATTCCATTCCATTCCATTCCATTCGTCTCCATTCGATTCCATTCCATTCCATTCCATTCTATTCCATTGAATTCCATTGAATTCCATTCCATTCCATTCCATTCCATTCCATTCCATTCCATTCCATTCCATTCCATTCCATTCCGTTCTACTCGGGTTGATTCCACTCCATTCCATTCCATTCCATTCCATTCCATTCCATTCCATTCCATTCCATTCCATTCGTCTCCATTCGATTCCATTCGATTCCATTCCATTCTATTCCATTGAATTCCATTCCATTCCATTCCATTCCATTCCATTCCATTCCATTCCATTCCATTCCATTCCATTCCATTCCATTCCGTTCTACTCGGGTTGATTCCATTCCATTCCATTCCATTCCATTCCATTCCATTCCATTCCATTCCATTCCATTCGTCTCCATTCGATTCCATTCGATTCCATTCCATTCTATTCCATTGAATTCCATTCCATTCCATTCCATTCCATTCTATTCCATTCGATTCCATTCCATTCCATTCCATTCCATTCCAATCCATTCCATTCTACTCGGGTTGATTCCATTCCATTCCATTCCATTCCATCCCATTCCAATCCATTCCATTCCATTCCGTTCTACTCGGGTTGATTCCATTCCATTCCATTTCATTCCATTCCATTCCATTCCATTCCATTCGATTCCATTCGATTCCATTCCATTCCATTCCATTCCAATCCATTCCATTCTACTCGGGTTGATTCCATTCCATTCCATTCCATTCCATTCCATTCCATTCGATTCCACTCGATTCCACTCCATTCTTTCCATTCCATTCCAATCCATTCCATTCTACTCGGGTGGATTCCATTCCGTTCCATTCCATTCCATTCCATTCCATTCCATTCCATTCCATTCCACTCCATTCGATTCCATTCCATTCCATTCCATTCCATTCGATTCCATTCCATTCCATTCCATTCCAATCCATTCCATTCTACTCGGGTTGATTCCATTCCATTCCATTCCATTCCATTCCATTCCATTCGATTCCACTCGATTCCACTCCATTCTTTCCATTCCATTCCAATCCATTCCATTCTACTCGGGTGGATTCCATTCCGTTCCATTCCATTCCATTCCATTCCATTCCATTCCATTCCATTCCACTCCATTCGATTCCATTCCATTCCATTCCATTCCATTCCATTCCATTCCATTCCATTCCATTCCATTCCAGTCCATTCCATTCCATTCCATTCCGTTCTAGTCGGGTTGATTCCATTCTATTCCATTCCATTCCATTCCATTCCATTCCATTCCATTCCATTCCATTCCATTCCATTCCATTCTATTCCATTCCATTCTACTCCATTGAATTCCATTCCATTCCATTCTATTCCATTCCATTCCATTCCTTTCCATTCCATTTAGTTCTACTCGGGTTGATTCCATTCCATTCCATTCCATTCCATTCCATTCCATTCCATTCCATTCCATTACTTTCCATTCCATTCCATTCCAATCCATTCCATTCTACTCGGGTTGACTCCATTCCATTCCATTCCATTCCATTCCATTCCATTCCATTCCATTCCATTCCATTATAATCCATTCCATTCCATTCGATTCCGTTCGATTCCATTCCATTCCATTCCATTCCATTCCATTCCATTCAATTCCATTCGATTCCATTCGATTCCATTCCATTCCATTGCATTCCAATCCATTCCATTCTACTCGGGTTGATTCCATTCCATTCCATTCCATTCCATTCCATTCCATTCCATTCCATTCCATTCTATTCCTTTCGATTCCATTCCATTCCATTAAATTCCATTCCATTCCATTCCATTCCATTCCATTCCATTCCGTTCTACTCGGGTTGATTCCACTCCATTCCATTCCATTCCATTCCATTCCATACCATTCCATTCGATTCCATTCGATTCCATTCCATTCCATTCCATTCCATTCCATTCCATTCCATTCCATTCCATTCCATTCCATTCAATTCCGTTCTAGTCGGGTTGATTCCATTCTATTCCATTCCATTCCATTCCATTGCATTCCATTCGATTCCATTCCATTCCATTCCATTCAATTCCATTCCATTCTACTCCATTGAATTCCATTCCATTCCATTCAATTCCATTCCTTTCCATCCCATTCCATTCCATTTAGTTCTACTCGGGTTCATTCCATTACATTCCATTCCATTCCATTCCATTCCATTCCATTCAATTCCATTCCATTCCGTTACTTTCCATTCCATTCCATTCCAATCCATTCCATTCTACTCGGGTTGACTCCATTCCATTCCATTCCTTTCCATTCCATTATATTCCATTCTATTCCATTCGATTCCGTTCGATTCGATTCCATTCCATTCCATTGCATTCCATTCCATTCCATTCCATTCCATTCCGTTCTACTCGGGTTGATTCCATTCCATTCCTTTCCATTCCATTCCATTCCATTCCATTCCATTCCATTCCATTCCATTCCCTTCCATTCCATTCCATTCCAATCCATTCCATTCTACTCGGGTTGATTCCATTCCATTCCATTGCACTCGACTCCATTCGATTCCATTCGATTCCACTCCATTCCATTCCGTTCCATTCCATTCCATTCCATTCCATTCTATTCCATTGAATTCCATTCCATTCCATTCCATTCCAATCCATTCCATTCCATTCCATTCCATTCCATTCCATTCCGTTCTACTCGGGTTGATTCCATTCCATTACATTCCATTACATTCCATTCCATTCCATTCCATTCCATTCCAATCTATTCCATTCTATTCAATTCGATTCCATTCGATTCCATTCAATTCCATTCAATTCCATTCCATTCCATTCCAATCCATTCCATTCTACTCGGGTTGATTCCACTCCATTCCATTCCATTCCATTCCATTCCATTCCATTCCATTCCATTCCATTCCATTCCATTCCATTCGATTCCATTCCATTCCATTCCATTCCATTCCATTCCATTCCATTCCATTCCAATCTATTCCATTCGATTCCATTCCATTCCATTCCATTCCATTCCATTCCATTCCATTCCATTCCAATCCATTCCATTCTACTCGTGTTGATTCCATTCCATTCCATTCCATTCCATTCCATTCCATTCCATTCCATTCCATTCCATTCCATTCCATTCCATTCCGTTCTACTCGGGTTGATTCCATTCGATTCCATTCCATTCCATTCCATTCCATTCCATTCCATTCTATTCCATTCCATTCCATTCCATTCCATTCCATTCCATTCCATTCCATTCCATTCCATTCCATTCAAATCCATTCCCTTCCATTCTATTCGGGTTGATTCCATTCCATTCCATTCCATTCCATTCCATTGCATTCCATTCCATTCCATTCCATTCCATTGCATTCCATTCGATTCCATTCGATTCCATTCCATTCCATTCCATTCCATTCCATTCCATTCCATTCCATTCTATTCCATTCCATTCCATTCCATTCCATTGAATTCCATTCCATTCCATTCCGTTCCACTCGGGTTGATTCCATTCTATTCCATTCCATTCCATTCGATTCCATTCGATATCATTCGATTCCATTCCATTCCATTCCATTTCATTCCATTCCATTCCATTCCATTCTGTTCCATTCCATTCCATTCCATTCCATTCTATTCCATTCCATTCCATTCCGTTCTACTCGGGTTGATTCCATTCCATTCCATTTCATTCCATTCCATTCCATTCCATTCCATTCGATTCCATTCGATTCCATTCCATTCCATTCCATTCCAATCCATTCCATTCTACTCGGGTTGATTCCATTCCATTCCATTCCATTCCATTCCATTCCATTCCATTCCATTCCACTCGATTCCATTCCATTCCATTCCATTCCATTCCAATCCATTCCATTCTACTCGGGTGGATTCCATTCCATTCCATTCCTTTCCATTCCATTCCATTCCATTCCATTCCATTCCATTCCATTCCATTCCATTCGGTTCCATTCCATTCCATTCCATTCCATTCCATTCCATTCCATTCCATTCCATTCCGTTCTAATCGGGTTGATTCCATTCTATTCCATTCCATTCCATTCCATTCCATTCCATTCCATTCCATTCTATTCCATTCCATTCTACTCCATTGAATTCCATTCCATTCCATTCTATTCCATTCCATTCCATTCCTTTACATTCCATTTAGTTCTACTCGGGTTGATTCCATTCCATTCCATTCCATTCCATTCCATTCCATTCCATTCCAATCCATTCCATTCTACTCGGGTTGATTCCATTCCATTCCATTCCATTCCATTCCATTCCATTCCATTCCATTCCATTCCTTTCTATTCCATTCCATTCCATTCCATTCCATTCCATTCCATTCCATTCCATTCCATTCCATTCAATTCCATTCCATTCCTTTCGATTCCATTCGATTCCATTCCATTCCATTCCATTCCATTCCATTCCATTCCATTCCAAACCATTCCTTTCTACTCGGGTTCCTCATTCCATTCCATTCCATTCCATTCCATTCCACTCGGGTTCTTTCCATTCCATTCCATTCCATTCCATTCCATTCCATTCCATTCCATTCCATTCCGTTCTACTCAGGTTGATTTCCATTCCATTCCATTCCATTCCATTCCATTCCATTCCATTCCATTCCATTCCATTCCATTCCATTCCACTCCATTCCATTCTGCTCGGGTTGATTCCATGCCGTTCCGTTCCGTTCCATTCCGTCCCATCCCGACGCGTCCCGTCCCGTTCCGTCCCGTCAAATTCCGTTCCTTTCTTATCGGGTTGATTCCGTTTCATTCCGTTCCGTTCCTTTCCGTTCCATTCCATTCCGTTACACGCGGGTTGATTCAATTCCATTCTATTACATTGAATTCCATTCCATTCCATTCCATTCCATTCCATTCCATTCCATTCCATTCCATTCCATTCCATTCCATTCCATTCCGTTCTACTCGGGTTGATTCCATTCTATTCCATTCCATTCCATTCGATTCCATTCGATTCCATTCGATTCCATTCGATTCCATTCCATTCCATTCCATTCCATTCCATTCCATTCTATTCCATTCCATTCCATTCCATTCCATTCCATTCCATTCCATTCCATTCCATTCCATTCAAATCCATTCCCTTCCATTCTATTCGGGTTGATTCCATTCCATTCCATTCCATTCCATTCCATTCCATTCCATTCCATTCCATTCCATTCCATTGCATTCCATTCGATTCCATTCGATTCCATTCCATTCCATTCCATTCCATTCCATTCCATTCCATTCCATTCCATTCCATTCCATTCCATTCCATTCTATTCCATTCCATTCCATTCCATTCCATTCAATTCCATTCCATTCCATTCCGTTCCACTCGGGTTGATTCCATTCTATTCCATTCCATTCCATTCGATTCCATTCGATATCATTCGATTCCATTCCATTCCATTCCATTTCATTCCATTCCATTCCATTCCATTCTGTTCCATTCCATTCCATTCCATTCCATTCTATTCCATTCCATTCCATTCCGTTCTACTCGGGTTGA
The DNA here is from genome assembly GCF_029281585.2 of Gorilla gorilla gorilla. Lineage (NCBI taxonomy): Eukaryota > Metazoa > Chordata > Mammalia > Primates > Hominidae > Gorilla > Gorilla gorilla. The sequence continues at coordinate 5,592,377 of NC_073241.2, forward strand.
TTCCATTCCATTCCATTTCATTCCATTCCATTCCATTCCATTCCATTCGATTCCATTCGATTCCATTCCATTCCATTCCATTCCAATCCATTCCATTCTACTCGGGTTGATTCCATTCCATTCCATTCCATTCCATTCCATTCCATTCCATTCCATTCCACTCGATTCCATTCCATTCCATTCCATTCCATTCCAATCCATTCCATTCTACTCGGGTGGATTCCATTCCATTCCATTCCTTTCCATTCCATTCCATTCCATTCCATTCCATTCCATTCCATTCCATTCCATTCCATTCGGTTCCATTCCATTCCATTCCATTCCATTCCATTCCATTCCATTCCATTCCATTCCATTCCGTTCTAATCGGGTTGATTCCATTCTATTCCATTCCATTCCATTCCATTCCATTCCATTCCATTCCATTCTATTCCATTCCATTCTACTCCATTGAATTCCATTCCATTCCATTCTATTCCATTCCATTCCATTCCTTTACATTCCATTTAGTTCTACTCGGGTTGATTCCATTCCATTCCATTCCATTCCATTCCATTCCATTCCATTCCAATCCATTCCATTCTACTCGGGTTGATTCCATTCCATTCCATTCCATTCCATTCCATTCCATTCCATTCCATTCCATTCCTTTCTATTCCATTCCATTCCATTCCATTCCATTCCATTCCATTCCATTCCATTCCATTCAATTCCATTCCATTCCTTTCGATTCCATTCGATTCCATTCCATTCCATTCCATTCCATTCCATTCCATTCCATTCCAAACCATTCCTTTCTACTCGGGTTCCTCATTCCATTCCATTCCATTCCATTCCATTCCACTCGGGTTCTTTCCATTCCATTCCATTCCATTCCATTCCATTCCATTCCATTCCATTCCATTCCATTCCGTTCTACTCAGGTTGATTTCCATTCCATTCCATTCCATTCCATTCCATTCCATTCCATTCCATTCCATTCCATTCCATTCCATTCCACTCCATTCCATTCTGCTCGGGTTGATTCCATGCCGTTCCGTTCCGTTCCATTCCGTCCCATCCCGACGCGTCCCGTCCCGTTCCGTCCCGTCAAATTCCGTTCCTTTCTTATCGGGTTGATTCCGTTTCATTCCGTTCCGTTCCTTTCCGTTCCATTCCATTCCGTTACACGCGGGTTGATTCAATTCCATTCTATTACATTGAATTCCATTCCATTCCACTCCATTCCATTCTACTCGGATTGATTGAATTCCATTCCAATCCATTCCAGTCCATTCCAATCCTTTCCATTCTACTCGGGTTGATTCCATTCCATTCCATTCCATTCCATTCCATTCCATTCCATTCCATTGCGTTCCATTCGATTCTATTCCATTCCATTCCATTCCATTCCATTCCAATCCATTCCATTCTACTTGGGTTGATTCCATTCCATTCCATTCCATTCCATTCCATTCCATTCGATTCCATTCGATTCCATTCGATTCCATTCCATTCCATTCCATTCCATTCCATTCCATTCCATTCCATTCTGTTCTACTCGGTTTGATTCCACTCCATTCCATTCCATTCCATTCCATTCTATTCCATTCCATTCCATTCGATTCCATTCCATTCCATTTCATTTTATTCCATTCCATTCCATTCCATTCTATTCCATTGAATTCCATTCCATTCTATTCCATTCCATTCCATTCAGTTTCATTCCATTCCATTCCATTCCATTCCATTCCATTCCATTCGATTCCATTCCATTACATTCCATTCCATTCCATTCCATTCCATTCCGTTCTACTCGGGTTAATTCCATTCTATTCCATTCCATTCCATTCCATTCCATTCCATTCCATTCCATTCCCTTCCATTCCATTCTATTCCATTGAATTCCATTCCATTCCATTCCATTCCATTCCATTCCATTCCATTCCATTCCATTCCATTCCATTCCATTCCGTTCTACTCTGATTGACTCCATTCCATTCCATTCCATTCCATTCCATTCCATTCCATTCCATTCCATTCCATTCCATTCCATTCCATTTCATTCCATTCCATTCCATTCCAATACATTCCATTCTACTCTGGTTGATTCCATTCCATTCCATTCCATTCCATTCCATTCCATTCCATTCCATTCCATTCCATTCCATTCCATTCCATTCCATTCCATTCCATTCCGTTCTACTCGGGTTGATTCCATTCCATTCCATTTCATTCCATTCCATTCCATTCCATTCCATTCCATTCCATTCCATTCCATTCCATTCCATTCCATTCCATTCCATTCTACTCGGGTTGATTCCATTCCATTCCATTCCATTCCATTCCATTCCATTCCATTCCATTCCATTCCATTCCATTCTATTCCTTTCGATTCCATTAAATTCCATTCCATTCCATTCCATTCCATTCCATTCCATTCCATTCCATTCCATTCCATTCCGTTCTACTCGGGTTTATTCCACTCCATTCCATTCCATTCCATTCCATACCATTCCATTCGATTCCATTCCATTCCATTCCATTCCATTCCATTCCATTCCATTCCATTCCATTCCATTCCATTCCGTTCTAGTCGGGTTGATTCCATTCTATTCCATTCCATTCCATTCCATTCCATTCCATTCCATTCCATTCCATTCCATTCTATTCCATTCCATTCTACTCCATTGAATTCCATTCCATTCAATTCAATTCCATTCCATTCCATCCCTTTCCATTCCATTTAGTTCTACTCTGGTTGATTCCATTCCATTCCATTCCATTCCATTCCATTCCATTCCAATCCATTCCATTCTACTCGGGTTGACTACATTCCATTCCATTCCTTTCCATTCCATTATATTCCATTCTATTCCATTCGATTCCGTTCGATTCCATTCCATTCCATTCCATTCCATTCCATTCCGTTCCATTCCATTGCATTCCATTCCATTCCATTCCATTCCATTCCGTTCCACTCGGGTTGATTCCATTCCATTCCTTTCCATTCCATTCCATTCCATTCCATTCCATTCCATTCCATTCCATTCCATTCCATTCCATTCCCTTCCATTCCATTCCATTCCAATCCATTCCATTCTACTCGGGTTGATTCCATTCCATTCCATTGCATTCGACTCCATTCGATTCCATTCGATTCCATTCCATTCCATTCCGTTCCATTCCATTCCATTCCATTCCATTCTATTCCATTGAATTCCATTCCATTCCATTCCATTCCATTCCATTACATTCCATTCCATTCCATTCCATTCCATTCCATTCCATTCCATTCCATTCCATTCCGTTCTAGACGGGTTGATTCCATTCCATTCCATTCCATTCCATTCCATTCCATTCCATTCCATTCCATTCCAATCTATTCCATTCTATTCAATTCGATTCCATTCGATTCCATTCAATTCCATTCAATTCCATTCCATTCCATTCCAATCCATTCCATTCTACTCGGGTTGATTCCATTCCATTCCATTCCATTCCATTCCATTCCATTCCATTCCATTCCATTCCATTCCATTCCATTCGATTCCATTCGATTCCATTCCATTCCATTCCATTCCATTCCATTCCATTCCATTCCATTCCATTCCAATCTATTCCATTCGATTCCATTCCATTCCATTCCATTCCATTCCATTCCATTCCATTCCATTCCATTCCATTCCAATCCATTCCATTCTACTCGTGTTGATTCCCTTCCATTCCATTCCATTCCATTCCATTCCATTCCATTCCATTCCATTCCATTCCATTCCATTCGAATCCATTCCATTCTACTCGGGTTGATTCCATTCCATTCCATTCCATTCCATTCCATTCCATTCCATTCCATTCCACTCGATTCCATTCCATTCCATTCCATTCCATTCCAATCCATTCCATTCTACTCGGGTGGATTCCATTCCATTCCATTCCTTTCCATTCCATTCCATTCCATTCCATTCCATTACATTCCATTCGGTTCCATTCCATTCCATTCCATTCTATTCCATTCCATTCCATTCCATTCCATTCCATTCCATTGCATTCCATTCCATTCCGTTCTAATCGGGTTGATTCCATTCTATTCCTTTCCATTCCATTCCATTCCATTCCATTCCATTCCATTCCATTCCATTCCATTCTATTCCATTCCATTCTACTCCATTGAATTCCATTCCATTCCATTCCTTTCCATTCCATTTAGTTCTACTCGGGTTGATTCCATTCCATTCCATTCCATTCCTTTCCATTCCATTCCAATCCATTCCATTCCATTACTTTCCATTCCATTCCATTCCAATCCATTCCATTCTACTCGGGTTGATTCCATTCCATTCCATTCCATTCCATTCCATTCCATTCCATTCCATTCCATTCCATTCCATTCCATTCCATTCCATTCCATTCGATTCCATTCGATTCCATTCCATTCCATTCCATTCCATTCCAATCCATTCCATTCTACTCGGGTTGATTCCATTCCATTCCATTCCATTCCATTCCATTCCATTCCATTCCATTCCATTCCATTCCATTCCATAGCATTCCATTCGATTCCATTAGATTCCATTCCATTCCATTCCATTCCATTCCATTCCATTCCATTCCATTCCATTCCGTTCCACTCGGGTTGATTCCATTCTATTCCATTCCATTCCATTCGATTCCATTCGATATCATTCGATTCCCTTCCATCCCATTCCATTCCATTCCATTCCATTCCGTTATACTCGGGTTGATTCCATTCCATTCCATTTCATTCCATTCCATTCCATTCCATTTCTTTCGATTCCATTCTTTTCCATTCCATTCCATTCCATTCCAATCCATTCCATTCTACTCGGGTGGATTCCATTCCATTCCATTCCATTCCATTCCATTCCATTCCATTCGATTCCATTCCATTCCATTCGATTCCATTCCATTCCATTCCATTCCATTCCATTCCATTCCGTTCTAGTCGGGTTCATTCCATTCCATTCCATTCCATTCCATTCCATTCCATTCCATTCCATTCCATTCCATTCCATTCTATTCCATTCCATTCTACTCCATTGAATTCCATTCCATTCCATTCAATTCCATTCCATTCCATTCCTTTCCATTCCATTTAGTTCTACTCGGGTTGATTCCATTCCATTCCATTCCATTCCATTCCATTCCATTCCATTCCATTCCACTACTTTCCATTCCATTCCATTCCAATCCATTCCATTCTACTCGGGTTGACTCCATTCCATTCCATTCCATTCCATTCCATTCCATTCCATTCCATTATAGTCCATTCTATTCCATTCGATTCCGTTCGATTCCATTCCATTCCATTCCATTCCATTCCATTCCATTCCATTCCATTCCATTCCATTCCATTCCATTTACTCCATTCCGTTCTACTCGGGTTGTTTCCATTGAGTTTGGTTCCGTCCCGTCCCGTCCCGTCCCGTCCCGTCCCGTGCCGTTTTACTCAGGTTGATTCCTTTCCATTCCGTTCCGCTCGTTTCCTTTACGTTCCATTCCGTTCCACGCGGGTTGGTTCAATTCCATTCTATTCTATTCTATTCCTTTCCCTTCCATTCCATTCCATTCCATTCCATTCTACTCGGGTTGATTCCATGCCATTCCGTTCCGTTCCATTCCGTCCCATCCCGATCCGTCCCATCCCGTCCCGTCCCGTCCCATCCCGTTCCATTCCACATGGGTTGATTCAATTCCTTTCGGTTAGATTGAACTCCATTCCATTCCATTCTACTCGGATTGACTCCACTCCATTCCATTCCATTCCATTCCATTCCATTCCATTCCATTCCATTCCAATCCATTCCATTCTACTCGGGTTGATTCCATTCTATTCCATTCCATTCCATTCCATTCCATTCCATTCCATTCCATTCCATTTCATTCCATTCCATTCCATTCCATTCCATTCCATTCCATTCCATTCCATTCCATTCGATTCCATTCCATTCCATTCCATTCCATTCCATTCCATTCCATTCCATTCCATTCCATTCCGTTCTACTCGGGTTGATTCCATTCTATTCCATTCCATTCCTTTCGATTCCATTTGATTCCACTCGATTTCATTCCATTCCATTCCATTCCCTTCCATTCCATTCTATTCCATTGAATTCCATTCCATTCCATTCCATTCCATTCCATTCCATTCCATTCCATTCCGTTCTACTCTGATTGATTCCATTCCATTCCATTCCATTCCATTCCATTCCATTCCATTCCATTCCATTCCATTCCATTCCATTCCATTCCAATACATTCCATTCTACTCTGGTTGATTCCATTCCATTCCATTCCATTCCATTCCATTCCATTCGTCTCCATTCGATTCCATTCCATTCCATTCCATTCTATTCCATTGAATTCCATTCCATTCCATTCCATTCCATTCCATTCCATTCCATTCCATTCCATTCCATTCCATTCCACTCCATTCCATTCGATTCCATTCCGTTCCATTCCATTCCATTCCATTCCATTCCATTCCTTTCCATTCCATTCCGTTCTACTCGGGTTGATTCCATTCTATTCCATTCCATTCCGTTCGATTCCATTTGATTCCATTCGATTCCATTCCATTCCATTCCATTCCCTTCCATTCCATTCTATTCCATTGAATTCCATTCCATTCCATTCCATTCCATTCCATTCCATTCCATTCCATTCCATTCCGTTCTACTCTGATTGATTCCATTCCATTCCATTCCATTCCTTTCCATTCCATTCCATTCCATTCCATTCCATTCCATTCCATTCCATTCCATTCCATTCCAATACATTCCATTCTACTCTGGTTGATTCCATTCCATTCCATTCCATTCCATTCCATTCGTCTCCATTCGATTCCATTCCATTCCATTCCATTCTATTCCATTGAATTCCATTGAATTCCATTCCATTCCATTCCATTCCATTCCATTCCATTCCATTCCATTCCATTCCATTCCATTCCATTCCATTCCGTTCTACTCGGGTTGATTCCACTCCATTCCATTCCATTCCATTCCATTCCATTCCATTCGTCTCCATTCGATTCCATTCGATTCCATTCCATTCTATTCCATTGAATTCCATTCCATTCCATTCCATTCCATTCCATTCCATTCCATTCCATTCCATTCCGTTCTACTCGGGTTGATTCCATTCCATTCCATTCCATTCCATTCCATTCCATTCCATTCCATTCCACTCCATTCCATTCGATTCCTTTCGATTCCATTCCATTCCATTCCATTCCATTCCAATCCATTCCATTCTACTCGGGTTGATTCTATTCCATTCCATTCCATTCCATCCCATTCCAATCCATTCCATTCCATTCCGTTCTACTCGGGTTGATTCCATTCCATTCCATTTCATTCCATTCCATTCCATTCCATTCCATTCGATTCCATTCGATTCCATTCCATTCCATTCCATTCCAATCCATTCCATTCTACTCGGGTTGATTCCATTCCATTTCATTCCATTCCATTCCATTCCATTCCATTCCATTCCATTCGATTCCACTCGATTCCACTCCATTCTTTCCATTCCATTCCAATCCATTCCATTCTACTCGGGAGGATTCCATTCCGTTACATTCCATTCCATTCCATTGCATTCCATTCCATTCCACTCCATTCGATTCCAATCCATTCCATTCCATTCCATTCCATTCCATTCCATTCCATTCCATTCCATTCCATTCCATTCCGTTCTAGTCGGGTTGATTCCATTCTATTCAATTCCATTCCATTCCATTCCATTCCATTCCATTCCATTCCATTCCATTCCATTCTATTCCATTCCATTCTACTCCATTGAATTCCATTCCATTCCATTCTATTCCATTCCATTCCATTCCTTTCCATTCCATTTAGTTCTACTCGGGTTGATTCCATTCCATTCCATTCCATTCCATTCCATTCCATTCCATTCCTTTCCATTCCATTACTTTCCATTCCATTCCATTCCAATCCATTCCATTCTACTCGGGTTGACTCCATTCCATTCCATTCCATTCCATTCCATTCCATTCCATTCCATTATAATCCATTCCATTCCATTCGATTCCGTTCGATTCCATTCCATTCCATTCCATTCCATTCCATTCAATTCCATTCGATTCCATTCGATTCCATTCCATTCCATTCCATTCCAATCCCTTCCATTCTACTCGGGTTGATTCCCTTCCATTCCATTCCATTCCATTCCATTCCATTCCATTCCATTCCATTCCATTCCATTCTATTCCTTTCGATTCCATTCCTTTCCATTAAATTCCATTCCATTCCATTCCATTCCATTCCATTCCATTCCATTCCGTTCTACTCGGGTTTATTCCACTCCATTCCATTCCATTCCATTCCATACCATTCCATTCGATTCCATTCCATTCCATTCCATTCCATTCCATTCCATTCCATTCCATTCCATTCCATTCTGTTCTACTCGGGTTGATTACACTCCATTCCATTCCATTCCATTCCATTCTATTCCATTGCATTCCATTCGATTCCATTCTATTCCATTCGATTCCATTCCATTCCATTTCATTTTATTCCATTCCATTCCATTCCATTCTATTCCATTGAATTCCATTACATTCCATTCCGTTCCATTTCATTTTATTGCATTCCATTCCATACCATTCTATTCCATTGAATTCCATTCCATTCCTTTCCATTCCAATCCATTCCATTCTACTCGGGTTGATTCCATTCCATTCCATTCCATTCCATTCCATTCGATTCCATTCCATTCCATTCCATTCCATTCCATTCCGTTCTACTCGGGTTTATTCCATTCTATTCCATTCCATTCCGTTCGATTCCATTCGATTCCATTCGATTCCATTCCATTCCATTCCATTCCCTTCCATTCCATTCTATTCCTTTGAATTCCATTCCATTCCATTGCATTCCATTCCATTCCGTTCTACTCTGATTGACTCCATTCCATTCCATTCCATTCCATTCCATTGCATTCCATTCCATTCCATTCGATTCCATTCCATTCCATTCCATTCCATTCCATTCCATTCCATTCCATTCCAATACATTCCATTCTACTCGGGTTGATTCCATTCTATTCCATTCCATTCCGTTCGATTCCATTCGATTCCATTCGATTCCATTCCATTCCATTCCATTCCCTTCCATTCCATTCTATTCCTTTGAATTCCATTCCATTCCATTGCATTCCATTCCATTCCGTTCTACTCTGATTGACTCCATTCCATTCCATTCCATTCCATTCCATTGCATTCCATTCCATTCCATTCTATTCCATTCCATTCCATTCCATTCCATTCCATTCCATTCCATTCCATTCCATTCCAATACATTCCATTCTACTCTGGTTGATTCCATTCCATTCCATTCCATTCCATTCCATTCCATTCGTCTCCATTCGATTCCATTCGATTCCATTCCATTCTATTCCATTGAATTCCATTCCATTCCATTCCATTCCATTCCATTCCACTCCATTCCATTCCATTCCATTCCATACAATTCCATTCCGTTCTACTCGGGTTGATTCCGTTCCATTCCATTGCATTCCATTCCTTTCCATTCCATTCCACTCGATTCCATTCGATTCCATTCCATTCCATTCCAATCCATTCCATTCTACTCGGGTTGATTCCATTCCATTCCATTCCATTCCATTCCATTCCATTGCATTCCATTCCATTGCATTCCATTCGATTCCATTCGATTCCATTCCATTCGATTACATTCGAGATCATTCGATTCCATTCCATCCCATTCCATTCCATTCCATTCCATTCCGTTCTACTCGGGTTGATTACATTCCATTCCATTTCATTCCATTCCATTCCATTCCATTCCATTCGATTCCATTCGATTCCATTCCATTCCATTCCATTCCAATCCATTCCATTCTACTCGGGTTGATTCCATTCCATTCCATTCCATTCCATTCCATTCCATTCCATTCCATTCCATTCGATTCCACTCGATTCCATTCCATTCTTTCCATTCCATTCCAATCCATTCCATTCTACTCGGGTGGATTCCATTCCATTCCATTCCATTCCATTCCATTCCATTCCATTCCATTCCATTCCATTCGATTCCATTCCATTCCATTCCATTCCATTCGATTCCATTCCATTCCATTCCATTCCATTCCATTCCATTCCATTCCATTCCGTTCTAGTCGGGTTGATTCCATTCTATTCCATTCCATTCCATTCCATTCCATTCCATTCCATTCCATTCCATTCCATTCCATTCCATTCCATTCTATTCCACTCCATTCCACTCCATTGAATTCCATTCCATTCCATTCTATTCCATTCCATTCCATTCCTTTCCATTCCATTTAATTCTACTCGGGTTGATTCCATTCCATTCCATTCCATTCCATTCCATTCCATTCCATTCCATTCCATTCCATTCCATTGCATTAAATTGCATTCCATTCGATTCCATTCGATTCCATTCCATTCCATTCCATTCCATTCCATTCCATTCCATTCCATTCCATTCTGTTCCACTCGGGTTGATTCCATTCTATTCCATTCCATTCCCTTCTATTCCATTCGATATCATTCGATTCCATTCCATCCCATTCCATTCCATTCCATTCCATTCCGTTCTTCTTGGGTTGATTCCATTCCATTCCATTTCATTCCATTCCATTCCATTCCATTTCTTTCGATTCCATTCGATTCCATTCCATTCCATTCCATTCCAATCCATTGCATTCTACTCAGTTTGATTCCATTCCATTCCATTCCATTCCATTCATATCCATTCCATTCCATTCCATTCAATTCCACTCGATTCCATTCCATTCCTTTCCATTCCATTCCAATCCATTCCATTCTACTCGGGTGGATTCCATTCCATTCCATTCGATTCCATTCCATTCCATTCCATTCCATTCCATTCCATTCCATTCCATTCGATTCCATTCCATTCCATTCCATGGCATTCCATTCCATTCCATTCCATTCCATTCCATTCCGTTCTAGTCTGGTTGATTCCATTCCATTCCATTGCATTCCATTCCATTCCATTGCATTCCATTCCATTCCATTCCATTCCATTCCATTCCATTCTTTCTATTCCATTCCATTCTACTCCATTGAATTCCATTCCATTCCATTCAATTTCATTCCATTCCATTCCTTTCCAATCCATTTAGTTCTACTCGGGTTGATTCCATTCCATTCCATTCCATTCCATTCCATTCCATTCCATTCCATTCCATTCCATTCCATTCCATTACTTTCCATTCCATTCCATTCCAATCCATTCCATTCTACTCGAGTTGACTCCATTCCATTCCATTCCACTCCATTCCATTCCGTTATATTCCATTCTATTCCATTCGATTCCGTTCGATTCCATTCCATTCCATTCCATTCTATTCCATTCCATTCGATTCCATTCCATTCCATTCCATTCCATTCCATTCCATTCCATTCCAATCCATTCCATTCTACTCGGGTTGATTCCATTCCATTCCATTCCATTCCAATCCATTCCATTCAATTCCATTCCATTCCATTCCATTCCATTCCATTCCATTCCATTCCTTTCTATTCCATTCCATTCCATTCCATTCCATTCCATTCCATTCCATTCCATTCCATTCCATTCCATTCCGTTCTACTCCTGTTGATTCCACTCCATTCCATTCCCTTCCATTCCATTCCATTCCATTCCATTCCATTCCATTGCATTCCATTCCAACCCATTCTTTTCTACTCGGGTTGATTCCATTCCATTCCATTCCATTCCATTCCATTCCATTCCATTCCATTCCATTCCATTCCATTCGATTCCATTCCATTCCATTTCATTCCAAACCGTTCCATTCTATTCGGGTTCATCATTCCATTCCATTCCATTCCATTCCATTCCACTCGGGTTCATTCCATTCCATTCCATTCCATTCCATTCCATTCCATTCCATTCCATTCCATTCCGTTCTACTCAGGTTGATTTCCATTCCATTCCATTCCATTCCATTCCATTCCATTCCATTCCATTCCATTCCACTCGGGTTGAGCATTCCATTCGATTCCATTCCATTCCATTCCATTCCATTCCATTCCATTCCAATCCACTCGGGCTCATTCCATTCCATTCCATTCCATTCCATTCCATTCCATTCCATTCCATTCCATTCCATTCCATTCCATTCCATTCAATTCCATTCCATTCCGTTCTACTCGGGTTGATTTCCATTCCATTCCATTCCATTCCATTCCACTCCATTCCATTCCATTCCATTCCATTCCATTCCATTCCATTCCATTCCTTTCCATTTATTCCATTCCGTTCTACTCGGGTTGATTCCATTGAGTTTGGTTCCGTTCAGTTCCGTCCCGTCCCGTCCCGTCCCGTCCCGTCCCGTTCCGTTTTACTCGGGTTGATTCCTTTGCATTCCGTTCCGCTCGTTTCCATTCCGTTCCATTCCGTTCAACGCGGGTTGGTTCAATTCCATTCTATTCTATTCTATTCCTTTCCATTCCATTCCATTCTACTCGGGTTGATTCTATGCCGTTCCATTCCGTTCCATTCCGTCCCATTCCGACCCGTCCCATCCCGTCCCGTCCTGTCCCATCCCGTTCCGTTCCACATGGGTTGATTCAATTCTTTTCGGTTACATTGAATTCCATTCCATTCCATTCTACTCGGATTGATTCCATTCCATTCCATTACATTCCATTCCATTCCATTCCATTCCAATCCATTCCATTCTACTCGGGTTGATTCCATTCCATTCCATTCCATTCCATTCCATTCCATTCCATTTCATTCCATTCCATTCCATTCAGTTTCATTCCATTCCATTCGATTCCATTCCATTCCATTCCATTCCATTCCATTCGATTCCATTCCATTCCATTCCATTCCGTTCTACTCGGGTTGATTCCATTCTATTCCATTCCATTCCGTTCGATTCCATTCGATTCCATTCGATTCCGTTCCATTCCATTCCATTCCCTTCCATTCCATTCTATTCCATTGAATTCCATTCCATTGCATTCCATTCCATTCCATTCCATTCCATTCCATTCCATTCCGTTCTACTCTGATTGACTCCATTCCACTCCATTCAATTCCATTCCATTCCATTCCATTCCATTCCAATACATTCCATTCTACACTGGTTGATTCCATTCCACTCTGGTTGATTCCATTCCATTCCATTCCATTCCATTCCATTCCATTCCATTCCATTCCATTCCATTCCATTCGTCTCCATTCGATTCCATTCGATTCCATTCCATTCTATTCCATTGAATTCCATTCCATTCCATTCCATTCCATTCCATTCTATTACATTCCATTCCATTCCATTCCGTTCTACTCGGGTTGATTCCATTCCATTCCATTCCATTCCATTCCATTCCATTCCATTCCACTCCATTCCATTCGATTCCATTCCATTCCATTCCATTCCATTCCATTCCATTCCAATCCATTCCATTCTACTCGGGTTGATTCCATTCCATTCCATTCCATTCCATTCCATTCCATTCCATTGAATTCCATTCGATTCCATTCGATTCCATTCCATTCGATTCCATTCGATATCATTCGATTCCATTCCTTCCCATTCCATTCCATTCCATTCCATTCCGTTCTACTCGGGTTGATTCCATTCCATTCCATTTCATTCCATTCCATTCCATTCCATTCCATTCCATTCCATTCCATTCCATTCCATTCGATTCCATTCCATTCCATTCCATTCCAATCCATTCCATTCTACTCGGGTTGATTCCATTCCATTCCATTCCATTCCATTCCATTCCATTCCATTCCATTCCATTCGATTCCACTCGATTCCATTCCATTCTTTCCATTCCATTCCAATCCATTCCATTCTTCTTGGGAGGATTCCATTCCATTCCATTCCATTCCATTCCATTCCATTCCATTCCATTCCATTCCATTCCATTCCATTCCATTCCATTTGATTCCATTCCATTCCATTCCATTCCATTCCATTTCATTCCATTCCTTTCCATTCCATTCCGTTCTAGTCGGGTTGATTCCATTCTATTCCATTCCATTCCATTCCATTCCATTCCATTCCATTCCATTCTATTCCATTCCATTCTACTCCATTGAATTCCATTCCATTCCATTCTATTCCATTCCATTCCATTCCTTTCCATTCCATTTAGTTCTACTCTGGTTGATTCCATTCCATTCCATTCAATTCCATTCCATTCCATTCCATTCCATTCCATTCCATTCCATTCTATTCCTTTCGATTCCATTCCATTCCATTAAATTCCATTCCATTCCATTCCATTCCATTCCATTCCATTCCATTCCTTTCCATTCCATTCCATTCCGTTCTACTCGGGTTGATTCCACTCCATTCCATTCCATTCCATTCCATACCATTCCATTCGATTCCATTCCATTCCATTCCATTCCATTCCATTCCATTCCATTCCATTCTGTTCTACTTGGGTTGATTACACTCCATTCCATTCCATTCCATTCCATTCTATTCCATTTCATTCCATTCGATTCCATTCTATTCCATTCGATTCCATTCCATTCCATTTCATTTTATTCCATTCCATTCCATTCCATTCTATTCCATTGAATTCCATTCCATTCAATTCCATTCCATTTCATTTTATTGCATTCCATTCCATACCATTCTATTCCATTGAATTTCATTCCATTCCTTTCCATTCCAATCCATTCCATTCTACTCGGGTTGATTCCATTCCATTCCATTCCATTCCATTCCATTCGATTCCATTCCATTCCATTGCATTCCATTCCATTCCGTTCTACTCGGGTTGATTCCACTCCATTCCATTCCATTCCATTCCATTCCATTCCATTCCATTCCATTCCAATTCTTTCGTTTCCATTCCAACCAATTCCGTTCTACTCGGATTGATTCCATTCCATTCCATTCCATTCCATTCAATTCCATTCCATTCCATTCGATTCCATTCGATTCCATTCCATTCCATTCCATTCCATCCCATTTCATTCCAAACCATTCCATTCTACTCGGGTTCATCATTCCATTCCATTCCATTCCATTCCATTCCACTCGGGTTCTTTCCATTCCATTCCATTCCATTCCATTCCATTCCATTCCATTCCATTCCATTCCATTCCATTCCGTTCTACTCAGGTTGATTTCCATTCCATTCCATTCCATTCCATTCCATTCCATTCCATTCCATTCCATTCCGTTCCATTCCACTCCATTCCATTCTACTCGTGTTGATTCCATGCCGTTCCGTTCCGTTCCATACCGTCCCATCCCGACGCATCCCGTCCCGTTCCGTCCCGCCAAATTCCGTTCCTTTCTGATCGGGTTGATTCCGTTCCATTCCGTTCCGTTCCTTTCCGTTCCATTCCATTCCGTTACACGCGGGTTGATTCAATTCCATTCTATTACATTGAATTCCATTCCATACCATTCCATTCCATTCTACTCGGATTGATTGAATTCCATTCCATTCCATTCCAGTCCATTCCAATCCATTCCATTCTACTCGGGTTGATTCCATTCCATTCCATTCCATTCCATTCCATTCCATTCCATTCCATTCAATTGCGTTCCATTCGATTCGATTCCATTCCATTCCATTCCATTCCATTCCAATCCATTCCATTCTACTTGGGTTGATTCCATTCCATTCCATTCCATTCCATTCCATTCCATTCGATTCCATTCGATTCCATTCCATTCCATTCCATTCCATTCCATTCCATTCCATTCCATTCCATTCTGTTCTACTCCGGTGGATTCCACTCCATTCCATTCCATTCCATTCCATTCTATTCCATTCCATTCCATTCGATTCCATTCCACTCCATTTCATTTTATTCCATTCCATTCCATTCCATTCTATTCCATTGAATTCCATTCCATTCTATTCCATTCCATTCCATTCAGTTTCATTCCATTCCATTCCATTCCATTCCATTCCATTCCATTCCATTCCATTCGATTCCATTCCATTCCATTCCATTCCATTCCATTCCATTCCATTCCGTTCTACTCGGGTTAATTCCATTCTATTCCATTCCATTCCATTCCATTCCATTCCATTCCATTCCATTCCATTCCATTCCATTCCCTTCCATTCCATTCTATTCCATTGAATTCCATTCCATTCCATTCCATTCCATTCCATTCCATTCCATTCCATTCCGTTCTACTCTGATTGACTCCATTCCATTCCATTCCATTCCATTCCATTCCATTCCATTCCATTCCATTTCATTCCATTCCATTCCATTCCAATACATTCCATTCTACTCTGGTTGATTCCATTCCATTCCATTCCATTCCATTCCATTCCATTCCATTCGTCTCCATTCGATTCCATTCGATTCCATTCCATTCTATTCCACTGAATTCCATTCCATTCCATTCCATTCCATTCCATTCCATTCCATTCCATTCCATTCCATTCCATTCCATTCCTTTCCATTCCATTCCATTCCATTCCATTCCGTTCTACTCGGGTTGATTCCATTCCATTCCATTCCATTCCATTCCATTCCATTCCATTCCATTCCATTCCACTCCATTCCATTCGATTCCATTCGCTTCCATTCCATTCCATTCCATTCCATTCCAATCCATTCCATTCTACTCGGGTTGATGCCATTCCATTCCATTCCATTCCATTCCATTCCATTGCATTCCATTCGATTCCATTCGATTCCATTCCATTCGATTCCATTCGAGATCATTCGATTCCATTCCATCCCATTCCAATCCATTCCATTCCATTCCGTTCTACTCGGGTTGATTCCATTCCATTCCATTTCATTCCATTCCATTCCATTCCATTCCATTCCATTCCATTCGATTCCATTCCATTCCATTCCATTCCAATCCATTCCATTCTACTCGGGTTGATTCCATTCCATTCCATTCCATTCCATTCCATTCCATTCCATTCCATTCCATTCCATTCCATTCCATTCGATTCCACTCGATTCCATTCCATTCTTTCCATTCCATTCCAATCCATTCCATTCTACTCGGGTGGATTCCATTCCATTCCATTCCATTCCATTCCATTCCATTCCATTCCACTCCATTCGATTCCATTCCATTCCATTCCATTCCATTCCATTCCATTCCATTCCATTCCATTCCGTTCTAGTCGGGTTGATTCCATTCTATTCCATTCCATTCCATTCCATTCCACTCCATTCCATTCCATTCCATTCCATTCTATTCCATTCCATTCTACTCCATTGAATTCCATTCCATTCCATTCTATTCCATTCCATTCCATTCCTTTCCATTCCATTTAGTTCTACTCGGGTTGATTCCATTCCATTCCATTCCATTCCATTCCATTCCATTCCATTCCATTCCATTCCATTCCATTCCATTCCATTCCATTACTTTCCATTCCATTCCATTCCAATCCATTCCATTCTACTCGGGTTGACTCCATTCCATTCCATTCCTTTCCATTCCATTCCGTTCCATTATAATCCATTCCATTCCATTCGATTCCGTTCGATTCCATTCCATTCCATTCCATTCCATTCCATTCAATTCCATTCGATTCCATTCGATTCCATTCCATTCCATTCCATTCCAATCCATTCCATTCTACTCGGGTTGATTCCATTCCATTCCATTCCATTCCATTCCATTCCATTCCATTCCATTCCATTCCATTCCATTCTATTCCTTTCGATTCCATTCCATTCCATTAAATTCCATTCCATTCCATTCCATTCCATTCCATTCCATTCCATTCCATTCCATTCCATTCCATTCCATTCCATTGCATTCCGTTCTACTCGGGTTGATTCCACTCCATTCCATTCCATTCCATTCCATTATATACCATCCCATTCGATTCCATTCCATTCCATTCCATTCCATTCCATTCCATTCCATTCCATTCCATTCCATTCCATTCCATTCCATTCCGTTCTAGTCGGGTTGATTCCATTCTATTCCATTCCATTCCATTCCATTCCATTCCATTCCATTCGATTCCATTCCATTCCATTCCATTCTATTCCATTCCATTCTACTCCATTGAATTCCATTCCATTCCATTCAATTCCATTCCATTCCATCCCTTTCCATTCCATTTACTTCTACTCGGGTTGATTCCATTCCATTCCATTCCATTCCATTCCATTCCATTCCATTCCATTCAATTCCATTCCATTCCGTTACTTTCCATTCCATTCCGTTCCAATCCATTCCATTCTACTCGGGTTGACTCCATTCCATTCCATTCCTTTCCATTCCATTATATTCCATTCTAATCCATTCGATTTCGTTCGATTCCATTCCATTCCATTCCATTCCATTCCATTCCATTCCATTCCATTCCATTCCATTCCATTCCATTCCAATCCATTCCATTCTACTCGGGTTGATTCCATTCCATTCCATTGCATTCCATTCCATTCCATTGCATTCCATTCCATTCCATTCCATTCCATTCCATTCCATTCCATTGCATTCTATTCCATTGAATTCCATTCCATTCCATTCCATTCCATTCCATTCCATTCCATTCCATTCCATTCCATTCCATTCCATTACTTTCCATTCCATTCCATTCCAATCCATTCCATTCTACTCGGGTTGACTCCATTCCATTCCATTCCACTCCATTCCATTCCGTTATATTCCATTCTATTCCATTCGATCCCGTTCGATTCCATTCCATTCCATTCCATTCTATTCCATTCCATTCGATTCCATTCCATTCCATTCCATTCCATTCCATTCCATTCCATTCCATTCCAATCCATTCCATTCTACTCGGGTTGATTCCATTCCATTCCATTCCATTCCATTGCATTCCATTCCATTCCATTGCATTCCATTCCATTCCATTCCATTCCATTCCATTCCATTCCATTGCATTCTATTCCATTGAATTCCATTCCATTCCATTCCATTCCTTTCCATTCCATTACTTTCCATTCCATTCCATTCCAATCCATTCCATTCTACTCGGGTTGACTCCATTCCATTCCATTCCATTCCATTCCATTCCATTCCATTCCATTATAATCCATTCCATTCCATTCGATTCCGTTCGATTCCATTCCATTCCATTCCATTCCATTCCATTCAATTCCATTCGATTCCATTCGATTCCATTCCATTCCATTCCATTCCAATCCCTTCCATTCTACTCGGGTTGATTCCCTTCCATTCCATTCCATTCCATTCCATTCCATTCCATTCCATTCCATTCCATTCTATTCCTTTCGATTCCATTCCTTTCCATTAAATTCCATTCCATTCCATTCCATTCCATTCCATTCCATTCCATTCCGTTCTACTCGGGTTTATTCCACTCCATTCCATTCCATTCCATTCCATACCATTCCATTCGATTCCATTCCATTCCATTCCATTCCATTCCATTCCATTCCATTCCATTCCATTCCATTCCATTCTGTTCTACTCGGGTTGATTACACTCCATTCCATTCCATTCCATTCCATTCTATTCCATTGCATTCCATTCGATTCCATTCTATTCCATTCGATTCCATTCCATTCCATTTCATTTTATTCCATTCCATTCCATTCCATTCTATTCCATTGAATTCCATTACATTCCATTCCGTTCCATTTCATTTTATTGCATTCCATTCCATACCATTCTATTCCATTGAATTCCATTCCATTCCTTTCCATTCCAATCCATTCCATTCTACTCGGGTTGATTCCATTCCATTCCATTCCATTCCATTCCATTCGATTCCATTCCATTCCATTCCATTCCATTCCATTCCGTTCTACTCGGGTTTATTCCATTCTATTCCATTCCATTCCGTTCGATTCCATTCGATTCCATTCGATTCCATTCCATTCCATTCCATTCCCTTCCATTCCATTCTATTCCTTTGAATTCCATTCCATTCCATTGCATTCCATTCCATTCCGTTCTACTCTGATTGACTCCATTCCATTCCATTCCATTCCATTCCATTGCATTCCATTCCATTCCATTCGATTCCATTCCATTCCATTCCATTCCATTCCATTCCATTCCATTCCATTCCATTCCAATACATTCCATTCTACTCGGGTTGATTCCATTCTATTCCATTCCATTCCGTTCGATTCCATTCGATTCCATTCGATTCCATTCCATTCCATTCCATTCCCTTCCATTCCATTCTATTCCTTTGAATTCCATTCCATTCCATTGCATTCCATTCCATTCCGTTCTACTCTGATTGACTCCATTCCATTCCATTCCATTCCATTCCATTGCATTCCATTCCATTCCATTCTATTCCATTCCATTCCATTCCATTCCATTCCATTCCATTCCATTCCATTCCATTCCAATACATTCCATTCTACTCTGGTTGATTCCATTCCATTCCATTCCATTCCATTCCATTCCATTCGTCTCCATTCGATTCCATTCGATTCCATTCCATTCTATTCCATTGAATTCCATTCCATTCCATTCCATTCCATTCCATTCCACTCCATTCCATTCCATTCCATTCCATACAATTCCATTCCGTTCTACTCGGGTTGATTCCGTTCCATTCCATTGCATTCCATTCCTTTCCATTCCATTCCACTCCATTCCATTCGATTCCATTCGATTCCATTCCATTCCATTCCAATCCATTCCATTCTACTCGGGTTGATTCCATTCCATTCCATTCCATTCCATTCCATTCCATTGCATTCCATTCCATTGCATTCCATTCGATTCCATTCGATTCCATTCCATTCGATTACATTCGAGATCATTCGATTCCATTCCATCCCATTCCATTCCATTCCATTCCATTCCGTTCTACTCGGGTTGATTACATTCCATTCCATTTCATTCCATTCCATTCCATTCCATTCCATTCGATTCCATTCGATTCCATTCCATTCCATTCCATTCCAATCCATTCCATTCTACTCGGGTTGATTCCATTCCATTCCATTCCATTCCATTCCATTCCATTCCATTCCATTCCATTCGATTCCACTCGATTCCATTCCATTCTTTCCATTCCATTCCAATCCATTCCATTCTACTCGGGTGGATTCCATTCCATTCCATTCCATTCCATTCCATTCCATTCCATTCCATTCCATTCCATTCGATTCCATTCCATTCCATTCCATTCCATTCGATTCCATTCCATTCCATTCCATTCCATTCCATTCCATTCCATTCCATTCCGTTCTAGTCGGGTTGATTCCATTCTATTCCATTCCATTCCATTCCATTCCATTCCATTCCATTCCATTCCATTCCATTCCATTCCATTCTATTCCACTCCATTCCACTCCATTGAATTCCATTCCATTCCATTCTATTCCATTCCATTCCATTCCTTTCCATTCCATTTAATTCTACTCGGGTTGATTCCATTCCATTCCATTCCATTCCATTCCATTCCATTCCATTCCATTCCATTCCATTCCATTGCATTAAATTGCATTCCATTCGATTCCATTCGATTCCATTCCATTCCATTCCATTCCATTCCATTCCATTCCATTCCATTCCATTCTGTTCCACTCGGGTTGATTCCATTCTATTCCATTCCATTCCCTTCTATTCCATTCGATATCATTCGATTCCATTCCATCCCATTCCATTCCATTCCATTCCATTCCGTTCTTCTTGGGTTGATTCCATTCCATTCCATTTCATTCCATTCCATTCCATTCCATTTCTTTCGATTCCATTCGATTCCATTCCATTCCATTCCATTCCAATCCATTGCATTCTACTCAGTTTGATTCCATTCCATTCCATTCCATTCCATTCATATCCATTCCATTCCATTCCATTCAATTCCACTCGATTCCATTCCATTCCTTTCCATTCCATTCCAATCCATTCCATTCTACTCGGGTGGATTCCATTCCATTCCATTCGATTCCATTCCATTCCATTCCATTCCATTCCATTCCATTCCATTCCATTCGATTCCATTCCATTCCATTCCATGGCATTCCATTCCATTCCATTCCATTCCATTCCATTCCGTTCTAGTCTGGTTGATTCCATTCCATTCCATTGCATTCCATTCCATTCCATTGCATTCCATTCCATTCCATTCCATTCCATTCCATTCCATTCTTTCTATTCCATTCCATTCTACTCCATTGAATTCCATTCCATTCCATTCAATTTCATTCCATTCCATTCCTTTCCAATCCATTTAGTTCTACTCGGGTTGATTCCATTCCATTCCATTCCATTCCATTCCATTCCATTCCATTCCATTCCATTCCATTCCATTCCATTACTTTCCATTCCATTCCATTCCAATCCATTCCATTCTACTCGAGTTGACTCCATTCCATTCCATTCCACTCCATTCCATTCCGTTATATTCCATTCTATTCCATTCGATTCCGTTCGATTCCATTCCATTCCATTCCATTCTATTCCATTCCATTCGATTCCATTCCATTCCATTCCATTCCATTCCATTCCATTCCATTCCAATCCATTCCATTCTACTCGGGTTGATTCCATTCCATTCCATTCCATTCCAATCCATTCCATTCAATTCCATTCCATTCCATTCCATTCCATTCCATTCCATTCCATTCCTTTCTATTCCATTCCATTCCATTCCATTCCATTCCATTCCATTCCATTCCATTCCATTCCATTCCGTTCTACTCCTGTTGATTCCACTCCATTCCATTCCCTTCCATTCCATTCCATTCCATTCCATTCCATTCCATTGCATTCCATTCCAACCCATTCTTTTCTACTCGGGTTGATTCCATTCCATTCCATTCCATTCCATTCCATTCCATTCCATTCCATTCCATTCCATTCCATTCGATTCCATTCCATTCCATTTCATTCCAAACCGTTCCATTCTATTCGGGTTCATCATTCCATTCCATTCCATTCCATTCCATTCCACTCGGGTTCATTCCATTCCATTCCATTCCATTCCATTCCATTCCATTCCATTCCATTCCATTCCGTTCTACTCAGGTTGATTTCCATTCCATTCCATTCCATTCCATTCCATTCCATTCCATTCCATTCCATTCCATTCCACTCGGGTTGAGCATTCCATTCGATTCCATTCCATTCCATTCCATTCCATTCCATTCCATTCCATTCCAATCCACTCGGGCTCATTCCATTCCATTCCATTCCATTCCATTCCATTCCATTCCATTCCATTCCATTCCATTCCATTCCATTCCATTCAATTCCATTCCATTCCGTTCTACTCGGGTTGATTTCCATTCCATTCCATTCCATTCCATTCCACTCCATTCCATTCCATTCCATTCCATTCCATTCCATTCCATTCCATTCCTTTCCATTTATTCCATTCCGTTCTACTCGGGTTGATTCCATTGAGTTTGGTTCCGTTCAGTTCCGTCCCGTCCCGTCCCGTCCCGTCCCGTCCCGTTCCGTTTTACTCGGGTTGATTCCTTTGCATTCCGTTCCGCTCGTTTCCATTCCGTTCCATTCCGTTCAACGCGGGTTGGTTCAATTCCATTCTATTCTATTCTATTCCTTTCCATTCCATTCCATTCTACTCGGGTTGATTCTATGCCGTTCCATTCCGTTCCATTCCGTCCCATTCCGACCCGTCCCATCCCGTCCCGTCCTGTCCCATCCCGTTCCGTTCCACATGGGTTGATTCAATTCTTTTCGGTTACATTGAATTCCATTCCATTCCATTCTACTCGGATTGATTCCATTCCATTCCATTCCATTCCATTCCATTCCATTCCATTCCAATCCATTCCATTCTACTCGGGTTGATTCCATTCCATTCCATTCCATTCCATTCCATTCCATTCCATTCCATTCCATTCCATTCCATTCCATTCAGTTTCATTCCATTCCATTCGATTCCATTCCATTCCATTCCATTCCATTCCATTCGATTCCATTCCATTCCATTCCATTCCGTTCTACTCGGGTTGATTCCATTCTATTCCATTCCATTCCGTTCGATTCCATTCGATTCCATTCGATTCCGTTCCATTCCATTCCATTCCCTTCCATTCCATTCTATTCCATTGAATTCCATTCCATTGCATTCCATTCCATTCCATTCCATTCCATTCCATTCCGTTCTACTCTGATTGACTCCATTCCACTCCATTCAATTCCATTCCATTCCATTCCATTCCATTCCAATACATTCCATTCTACACTGGTTGATTCCATTCCACTCTGGTTGATTCCATTCCATTCCATTCCATTCCATTCCATTCCATTCCATTCCATTCCATTCCATTCCATTCGTCTCCATTCGATTCCATTCGATTCCATTCCATTCTATTCCATTGAATTCCATTCCATTCCATTCCATTCCATTCCATTCTATTACATTCCATTCCATTCCATTCCGTTCTACTCGGGTTGATTCCATTCCATTCCATTCCATTCCATTCCATTCCATTCCATTCCACTCCATTCCATTCGATTCCATTCCATTCCATTCCATTCCATTCCATTCCATTCCAATCCATTCCATTCTACTCGGGTTGATTCCATTCCATTCCATTCCATTCCATTCCATTCCATTCCATTGAATTCCATTCGATTCCATTCGATTCCATTCCATTCGATTCCATTCGATATCATTCGATTCCATTCCTTCCCATTCCATTCCATTCCATTCCATTCCGTTCTACTCGGGTTGATTCCATTCCATTCCATTTCATTCCATTCCATTCCATTCCATTCCATTCCATTCCATTCCATTCCATTCCATTCGATTCCATTCCATTCCATTCCATTCCAATCCATTCCATTCTACTCGGGTTGATTCCATTCCATTCCATTCCATTCCATTCCATTCCATTCCATTCCATTCCATTCGATTCCACTCGATTCCATTCCATTCTTTCCATTCCATTCCAATCCATTCCATTCTTCTTGGGAGGATTCCATTCCATTCCATTCCATTCCATTCCATTCCATTCCATTCCATTCCATTCCATTCCATTCCATTCCATTCCATTTGATTCCATTCCATTCCATTCCATTCCATTCCATTTCATTCCATTCCTTTCCATTCCATTCCGTTCTAGTCGGGTTGATTCCATTCTATTCCATTCCATTCCATTCCATTCCATTCCATTCCATTCCATTCTATTCCATTCCATTCTACTCCATTGAATTCCATTCCATTCCATTCTATTCCATTCCATTCCATTCCTTTCCATTCCATTTAGTTCTACTCTGGTTGATTCCATTCCATTCCATTCAATTCCATTCCATTCCATTCCATTCCATTCCATTCCATTCTATTCCTTTCGATTCCATTCCATTCCATTAAATTCCATTCCATTCCATTCCATTCCATTCCATTCCATTCCATTCCTTTCCATTCCATTCCATTCCGTTCTACTCGGGTTGATTCCACTCCATTCCATTCCATTCCATTCCATACCATTCCATTCGATTCCATTCCATTCCATTCCATTCCATTCCATTCCATTCCATTCCATTCTGTTCTACTTGGGTTGATTACACTCCATTCCATTCCATTCCATTCCATTCTATTCCATTTCATTCCATTCGATTCCATTCTATTCCATTCGATTCCATTCCATTCCATTTCATTTTATTCCATTCCATTCCATTCCATTCTATTCCATTGAATTCCATTCCATTCAATTCCATTCCATTTCATTTTATTGCATTCCATTCCATACCATTCTATTCCATTGAATTTCATTCCATTCCTTTCCATTCCAATCCATTCCATTCTACTCGGGTTGATTCCATTCCATTCCATTCCATTCCATTCCATTCGATTCCATTCCATTCCATTGCATTCCATTCCATTCCGTTCTACTCGGGTTGATTCCACTCCATTCCATTCCATTCCATTCCATTCCATTCCATTCCATTCCATTCCAATTCTTTCGTTTCCATTCCAACCAATTCCGTTCTACTCGGATTGATTCCATTCCATTCCATTCCATTCCATTCAATTCCATTCCATTCCATTCGATTCCATTCGATTCCATTCCATTCCATTCCATTCCATCCCATTTCATTCCAAACCATTCCATTCTACTCGGGTTCATCATTCCATTCCATTCCATTCCATTCCATTCCACTCGGGTTCTTTCCATTCCATTCCATTCCATTCCATTCCATTCCATTCCATTCCATTCCATTCCATTCCGTTCTACTCAGGTTGATTTCCATTCCATTCCATTCCATTCCATTCCATTCCATTCCATTCCATTCCATTCCGTTCCATTCCACTCCATTCCATTCTACTCGTGTTGATTCCATGCCGTTCCGTTCCGTTCCATACCGTCCCATCCCGACGCATCCCGTCCCGTTCCGTCCCGCCAAATTCCGTTCCTTTCTGATCGGGTTGATTCCGTTCCATTCCGTTCCGTTCCTTTCCGTTCCATTCCATTCCGTTACACGCGGGTTGATTCAATTCCATTCTATTACATTGAATTCCATTCCATACCATTCCATTCCATTCTACTCGGATTGATTGAATTCCATTCCATTCCATTCCAGTCCATTCCAATCCATTCCATTCTACTCGGGTTGATTCCATTCCATTCCATTCCATTCCATTCCATTCCATTCCATTCCATTCAATTGCGTTCCATTCGATTCGATTCCATTCCATTCCATTCCATTCCATTCCAATCCATTCCATTCTACTTGGGTTGATTCCATTCCATTCCATTCCATTCCATTCCATTCCATTCGATTCCATTCGATTCCATTCCATTCCATTCCATTCCATTCCATTCCATTCCATTCCATTCCATTCTGTTCTACTCGGGTGGATTCCACTCCATTCCATTCCATTCCATTCCATTCTATTCCATTCCATTCCATTCGATTCCATTCCACTCCATTTCATTTTATTCCATTCCATTCCATTCCATTCTATTCCATTGAATTCCATTCCATTCTATTCCATTCCATTCCATTCAGTTTCATTCCATTCCATTCCATTCCATTCCATTCCATTCCATTCCATTCCATTCGATTCCATTCCATTCCATTCCATTCCATTCCATTCCATTCCATTCCGTTCTACTCGGGTTAATTCCATTCTATTCCATTCCATTCCATTCCATTCCATTCCATTCCATTCCATTCCATTCCATTCCATTCCATTCCCTTCCATTCCATTCTATTCCATTGAATTCCATTCCATTCCATTCCATTCCATTCCATTCCATTCCATTCCATTCCGTTCTACTCTGATTGACTCCATTCCATTCCATTCCATTCCATTCCATTCCATTCCATTCCATTCCATTTCATTCCATTCCATTCCATTCCAATACATTCCATTCTACTCTGGTTGATTCCATTCCATTCCATTCCATTCCATTCCATTCCATTCCATTCGTCTCCATTCGATTCCATTCGATTCCATTCCATTCTATTCCACTGAATTCCATTCCATTCCATTCCATTCCATTCCATTCCATTCCATTCCATTCCATTCCATTCCATTCCATTCCTTTCCATTCCATTCCATTCCATTCCATTCCGTTCTACTCGGGTTGATTCCATTCCATTCCATTCCATTCCATTCCATTCCATTCCATTCCATTCCATTCCACTCCATTCCATTCGATTCCATTCGCTTCCATTCCATTCCATTCCATTCCATTCCAGTCCATTCCATTCTACTCGGGTTGATGCCATTCCATTCCATTCCATTCCATTCCATTCCATTGCATTCCATTCGATTCCATTCGATTCCATTCCATTCGATTCCATTCGAGATCATTCGATTCCATTCCATCCCATTCCAATCCATTCCATTCCATTCCGTTCTACTCGGGTTGATTCCATTCCATTCCATTTCATTCCATTCCATTCCATTCCATTCCATTCCATTCCATTCGATTCCATTCCATTCCATTCCATTCCAATCCATTCCATTCTACTCGGGTTGATTCCATTCCATTCCATTCCATTCCATTCCATTCCATTCCATTCCATTCCATTCCATTCCATTCCATTCGATTCCACTCGATTCCATTCCATTCTTTCCATTCCATTCCAATCCATTCCATTCTACTCGGGTGGATTCCATTCCATTCCATTCCATTCCATTCCATTCCATTCCATTCCACTCCATTCGATTCCATTCCATTCCATTCCATTCCATTCCATTCCATTCCATTCCATTCCATTCCGTTCTAGTCGGGTTGATTCCATTCTATTCCATTCCATTCCATTCCATTCCACTCCATTCCATTCCATTCCATTCCATTCTATTCCATTCCATTCTACTCCATTGAATTCCATTCCATTCCATTCTATTCCATTCCATTCCATTCCTTTCCATTCCATTTAGTTCTACTCGGGTTGATTCCATTCCATTCCATTCCATTCCATTCCATTCCATTCCATTCCATTCCATTCCATTCCATTCCATTCCATTACTTTCCATTCCATTCCATTCCAATCCATTCCATTCTACTCGGGTTGACTCCATTCCATTCCATTCCTTTCCATTCCATTCCGTTCCATTATAATCCATTCCATTCCATTCGATTCCGTTCGATTCCATTCCATTCCATTCCATTCCATTCCATTCAATTCCATTCGATTCCATTCGATTCCATTCCATTCCATTCCATTCCAATCCATTCCATTCTACTCGGGTTGATTCCATTCCATTCCATTCCATTCCATTCCATTCCATTCCATTCCATTCCATTCCATTCCATTCTATTCCTTTCGATTCCATTCCATTCCATTAAATTCCATTCCATTCCATTCCATTCCATTCCATTCCATTCCATTCCATTCCATTCCATTCCATTGCATTCCGTTCTACTCGGGTTGATTCCACTCCATTCCATTCCATTCCATTCCATTATATACCATCCCATTCGATTCCATTCCATTCCATTCCATTCCATTCCATTCCATTCCATTCCATTCCATTCCATTCCATTCCATTCCATTCCGTTCTAGTCGGGTTGATTCCATTCTATTCCATTCCATTCCATTCCATTCCATTCCATTCCATTCCATTCGATTCCATTCCATTCCATTCCATTCTATTCCATTCCATTCTACTCCATTGAATTCCATTCCATTCCATTCAATTCCATTCCATTCCATCCCTTTCCATTCCATTTACTTCTACTCGGGTTGATTCCATTCCATTCCATTCCATTCCATTCCATTCCATTCCATTCCATTCAATTCCATTCCATTCCGTTACTTTCCATTCCATTCCGTTCCAATCCATTCCATTCTACTCGGGTTGACTCCATTCCATTCCATTCCTTTCCATTCCATTATATTCCATTCTAATCCATTCGATTTCGTTCGATTCCATTCCATTCCATTCCATTCCATTCCATTCCATTCCATTCCATTCCATTCGATTCCATTCCATTCCATTCCATTCCATTCCATTCCAATCCATTCCATTCTACTCGGGTTGATTCCATTCCATTCCATTGCATTCCATTCCATTCCATTGCATTCCATTCCATTCCATTCCATTCCATTCCATTCCATTCCATTGCATTCTATTCCATTGAATTCCATTCCATTCCATTCCATTCCATTCCATTCCATTCCATTCCATTCCATTCCATTCCATTACTTTCCATTCCATTCCATTCCAATCCATTCCATTCTACTCGGGTTGACTCCATTCCATTCCATTCCACTCCATTCCATTCCGTTATATTCTATTCTATTCCATTCGATCCCGTTCGATTCCATTCCATTCCATTCCATTCTATTCCATTCCATTCGATTCCATTCCATTCCATTCCATTCCATTCCATTCCATTCCATTCCATTCCAATCCATTCCATTCTACTCGGGTTGATTCCATTCCATTCCATTCCATTCCAATCCATTCCATTCCATTCCATTCCATTCCATTCCATTCCATTCCATTCCATTCCATTCCTTTCTATTCCATTCCATTCCATTCCATTCCATTCCATTCCATTCCATTCCGTTCCGTTCTACTCTGGTTGATTCCACTCCATTCCATTCCCTTCCATTCCATTCCATTCCATTCCATTCCATTCCATTGCATTCCATTCCAACCCATTCTTTTCTACTCTGGTTGATTCCATTCCATTCCATTCCATTCCATTCCATTCCATTCCATTCCATTCCATTCCATTCCATTCCATTCCATTCGATTCCATTCCATTCCATTTCATTCCAAACCGTTCCATTCTACTCGGGTTCATCATTCCATTCCATTCCATTCCATTCCATTCCACTCGGGTTCATTCCATTCCATTCCATTCCATTCCATTCCATTCCATTCCATTCCGTTCTACTCAGGTTGATTTCCATTCCATTCCATTCCATTCCATTCCATTCCATTCCATTCCATTCCATTCCACTCGGGTTGAGCATTCCATTCGATTCCATTCCATTCCATTCCATTCCATTCCATTCCATTCCATTCCAATCCACTCGGGCTCATTCCATTCCATTCCATTCCATTCCATTCCATTCCATTCCATTCAATTCCATTCCATTCCGTTCTACTCGGTTTGATTTCCATTCCATTCCATTCCATTCCATTCCACTCCATTCCATTCCATTCCATTCCATTCCATTCCATTCCATTCCTTTCCATTTATTCCATTCCGTTCTACTCGGGTTGATTCCATTGAGTTTGGTTCCGTTCCGTTCCGTCCCGTCCCGTCCCGTCCCGTCCCGTTCCGTTTTACTCGGGTTGATTCCTTTGCATTCCGTTCCGCTCGTTTCCATTCCGTTCCATTCCGTTCAACGCGGGTTGGTTCAATTCCATTCTATTCTATTCTATTCCTTTCCATTCCATTCCATTCTACTCGGGTTGATTCTATGCCGTTCCATTCCGTTCCATTCCGTCCCATTCCGACCCGTCCCATCCCGTCCCGTCCCGTCCCATCCCGTTCCGTTCCACATGGGTTGATTCAATTCCTTTCGGTTACATTGAATTCCATTCCATTCCATTCTACTCGGATTGATTCCATTCCATTCCATTCCATTCCATTCCATTCCATTCCATTCCATTCCAATCCATTCCATTCTACTCGGGTTGATTCCATTCCATTCCATTCCATTCCATTCCATTCCATTCCATTCCATTCCATTCCATTCCATTCCATTCCATTCAGTTTCATTCCATTCCATTCCATTCCATTCCATTCCATTCCATTCCATTCCATTCCATTCGATTCCATTCCATTCCATTCCATTCCGTTCTACTCGGGTTGATTCCATTCTATTCCATTCCATTCCGTTCGATTCCATTCGATTCCATTCGATTCCGTTCCATTCCATTCCATTCCCTTCCATTCCATTCTATTCCATTGAATTCCATTCCATTGCATTCCATTCCATTCCATTCCATTCCATTCCATTCCATTCCGTTCTACTCTGATTGACTCCATTCCACTCCATTCGATTCCATTCCATTCCATTCCATTCCATTCCAATACATTCCATTCTACACTGGTTGATTCCATTCCACTCTGGTTGATTCCATTCCATTCCATTCCATTCCATTCCATTCCATTCCATTCCATTCGTCTCCATTCGATTCCATTCGATTCCATTCCATTCTATTCCATTGAATTCCATTCCATTCCATTCCATTCCATTCCATTCTATTACATTCCATTCCATTCCATTCCGTTCTACTCGGGTTGATTCCATTCCATTCCATTCCATTCCATTCCATTCCACTCCATTCCATTCGATTCCATTCGATTCCATTCCATTCCATTCCATTCCATTCCATTCCATACCATTCCATTGAATTCCATTCGATTCCATTCGATTCCATTCCATTCGATTCCATTCGATATCATTCGATTCCATTCCTTCCCATTCCATTCCATTCCATTCCATTCCGTTCTACTCGGGTTGATTCCATTCCATTCCATTTCATTCCATTCCATTCCATTCCATTCCATTCCATTCCATTCCATTCGATTCCATTCCATTCCATTCCATTCCAATCCATTCCATTCTACTCGGGTTGATTCCATTCCATTCCATTCCATTCCATTCCATTCCATTCCATTCCATTCCATTCCATTCCATTCCATTCGATTCCACTCGATTCCATTCCATTCTTTCCATTCCATTCCAATCCATTCCATTCTACTTGTGAGGATTCCATTCCATTCCATTCCATTCCATTCCATTCCATTCCATTCCATTCCATTCCATTCCATTCCAATTCATTCCATTCCTTTCCATTCCATTCCGTTCTAGTCGGGTTGATTCCATTCTATTCCATTCCATTCCATTCCATTCCATTCCATTCCATTCCATTCCATTCTATTCCATTCCATTCTACTCCATTGAATTCCATTCCATTCCATTCTATTCCATTCCATTCCATTCCTTTCCATTCCATTTAGTTCTACTCTGGTTGATTCCATTCCATTCCATTCAATTCCATTCCATTCCATTCCATTCCATTCCATTCCATTCTATTCCTTTCGATTCCATTCCATTCCATTAAATTCCATTCCATTCCATTCCATTCCATTCCATTCCATTCCATTCCTTTCCATTCCATTCCATTCCGTTCTACTCGGGTTGATTCCACTCCATTCCATTCCATTCCATTCCATACCATTCCATTCGATTCCATTCCATTCCATTCCATTCCATTCCATTCCATTCCATTCCATTCTGTTCTACTCGGGTTGATTACACTCCATTCCATTCCATTCCATTCCATTCTATTCCATTTCATTCCATTCGATTCCATTCTATTCCATTCGATTCCATTCCATTCCATTTCATTTTATTCCATTCCATTCCATTCCATTCTATTCCATTGAATTCCATTCCATTCAATTCCATTCCATTTCATTTTATTGCATTCCATTCCATACCATTCTATTCCATTGAATTTCATTCCATTCCTTTCCATTCCAATCCATTCCATTCTACTCGGGTTGATTCCATTCCGTTCCATTCCATTCCATTCCATTCGATTCCATTCCATTCCATTGCATTCCATTCCATTCCGTTCTACTCGGGTTGATTCCACTCCATTCCATTCCATTCCATTCCATTCCATTCCATTCCATTCCAATTCTTTCGTTTCCATTCCAACCAATTCCGTTCTACTCGGATTGATTCCATTCCATTCCATTCCATTCCATTCAATTCCATTCCATTCCATTCCATTCCATTCGATTCCATTCCATTCCATTCCATTCCATCCCATTTCATTCCAAACCATTCCATTCTACTCGGGTTCATCATTCCATTCCATTCCATTCCATTCCATTCCACTCGGGTTCTTTCCATTCCATTCCATTCCATTCCATTCCATTCCATTCCATTCCATTCCATTCCATTCCGTTCTACTCAGGTTGATTTCCATTCCATTCCATTCCATTCCATTGCATTCCATTCCATTCCATTCCATTCCGTTCCATTCCACTCCATTCCATTCTACTCGTGTTTATTCCATGCCGTTCCGTTCCGTTCCATTCCGTCCCATCCCGACGCATCCCGTCCCGTTCCGTCCCGCCAAATTCCGTTCCTTTCTGATCGGGTTGATTCCGTTCCATTCCGTTCCGTTCCTTTCCGTTCCATTCCATTCCGTTACACGCGGGTTGATTCAATTCCATTCTATTACATTGAATTCCATTCCATAACATTCCATTCCATTCTACTCGGATTGATTGAATTCCATTCCATTCCATTCCAGTCCATTCCAATCCATTCCATTCTACTCGGGTTGATTCCATTCCATTCCATTCCATTCCATTCCATTCCATTCCATTCCATTCAATTGCGTTCCATTCGATTCGATTCCATTCCATTCCATTCCATTCCATTCCAATCCATTCCATTCTACTTGGGGTGATTCCATTCCATTCCATTCCATTCCATTCCATTCCATTCGATTCCATTCGATTCCATTCCATTCCATTCCATTCCATTCCATTCCATTCCATTCCATTCCATTCCATTCTGTTCTACTCGGGTTGATTCCACTCCATTCCATTCCATTCCATTCCATTCTATTCCATTCCATTCCATTCGATTCCATTCCATTCCATTTCATTTTATTCCATTCCATTCCATTCCATTCTATTCCATTGAATTCCATTCCATTCTATTCCATTCCATTCCATTCAGTTTCATTCCATTCCATTCCATTCCATTCCATTCCATTCCATTCGATTCCATTCCATTCCATTCCATTCCATTCCATTCCATTCCATTCCGTTCTACTCGGGTTAATTCCATTCTATTCCATTCCATTCCATTCCATTCCATTCCATTCCATTCCATTCCATTCCATTCCCTTCCATTCCATTCTATTCCATTGAATTCCATTCCATTCCATTCCATTCCATTCCATTCCATTCCATTCCATTCCGTTCTACTCTGATTGACTCCATTCCATTCCATTCCATTCCATTCCATTCCATTCCATTCCATTCCATTTCATTCCATTCCATTCCATTCCAATACATTCCATTCTACTCTGGTTGATTCCATTCCATTCCATTCCATTCCATTCCATTCCATTCCATTCGTCTCCATTCGATTCCATTCGATTCCATTCCATTCTATTCCATTGAATTCCATTCCATTCCATTCCATTCCATTCCATTCCATTCCATTCCATTCCATTCCTTTCCATTCCATTCCATTCCATTCCATTCGGTTCTACTCGGGTTGATTCCATTCCATTCCATTCCATTCCATTCCATTCCATTCCACTCCATTCCATTCGATTCCATTCGCTTCCATTCCATTCCATTCCATTCCATTCCAATCCATTCCATTCTACTCGGGTTGATGCCATTCCATTCCATTCCATTCCATTCCATTCCATTGCATTCCATTCGATTCCATTCGATTCCATTCCATTCGATTCCATTCGAGATCATTCGATTCCATTCCATCCCATTCCAATCCATTCCATTCCATTCCGTTCTACTCGGGTTGATTCCATTCCATTCCACTTCATTCCATTCCATTCCATTCCATTCCATTCCATTCGATTCCATTCGATTCCATTCCATTCCATTCCATTCCAATCCATTCCATTCTACTCGGGTTGATTCCATTCCATTCCATTCCATTCCATTCCATTCCATTCCATTCCATTCCATTCCATTCGATTCCACTCGATTCCATTCCATTCTTTCCATTCCATTCCAATCCATTCCATTCTACTCGGGTGGATTCCATTCCATTCCATTCCATTCCATTCCTTTCCATTCCATTCCACTCCATTCGATTCCATTCCATTCCATTCCATTCCATTCCATTCCATTCCATTCCATTCCATTCCATTCCGTTCTAGTCGGGTTGATTCCATTCTATTCCATTCCATTCCATTCCATTCCACTCCATTCCATTCCATTCCATTCCATTCTATTCCATTCCGTTCTACTCCATTGAATTCCATTCCATTCCATTCCATTCCATTCCATTCCATTCCTTTCCATTCCATTTAGTTCTACTCGGGTTGATTCCATTCCATTCCATTCCATTCCATTCCATTCCATTCCATTACTTTCCATTCCATTCCATTCCAATCCATTCCATTCTACTCGGGTTGACTCCATTCCATTCCATTCCTTTCCATTCCATTCCGTTCCATTATAATCCATTCCATTCCATTCGATTCCGTTCGATTCCATTCCATTCCATTCCATTCCATTCCATTCAATTCCATTCGATTCCATTCGATTCCATTCCATTCCATTCCATTCCAATCCATTCCATTCTACTCGGGTTGATTCCATTCCATTCCATTCCATTCCATTCCATTCCATTCCATTCCATTCCATTCCATTCCATTCCATTCTATTCCTTTCGATTCCATTCCATTCCATTAAATTCCATTCCATTCCATTCCATTCCATTCCATTCCATTCCATTCCATTCCATTCCATTCCATTCCATTCCGTTCTAGTCGGGTTGATTCCATTCTATTCCATTCCATTCCATTCCATTCCATTCCATTCCATTCGATTCCATTCCATTCCATTCCATTCTATTCCATTCCATTCTACTCCATTGAATTCCATTCCATTCCATTCAATTCCATTCCATTCCATCCCTTTCCATTCCATTTACTTCTACTCGGGTTGATTCCATTCCATTCCATTCCATTCCATTCCATTCCAT
The DNA here is from genome assembly GCF_029281585.2 of Gorilla gorilla gorilla. Taxonomy (NCBI): domain Eukaryota; kingdom Metazoa; phylum Chordata; class Mammalia; order Primates; family Hominidae; genus Gorilla; species Gorilla gorilla. The sequence goes on from NC_073241.2 coordinate 5,628,488, forward strand.
TCCATTCAATTCCATTCCATTCCGTTACTTTCCATTCCATTCCGTTCCAATCCATTCCATTCTACTCGGGTTGACTCCATTCCATTCCATTCCTTTCCATTCCATTATATTCCATTCTAATCCATTCGATTCCGTTCGATTCCATTCCATTCCATTCCATTCCATTCCATTCCATTCCATTCCATTCGATTCCATTCCATTCCATTCCATGTCATTCCATTCCATTCCATTCCATTCCATTCCATTCCGTTCTAGTCTGGTTGATTCCATTCCATTCCATTGCATTCCATTCCATTCCATTGCATTCCATTCCATTCCATTCCATTCCATTCCATTCCATTCCATTCTATTCCATTCCATTCTACTCCATTCAATTCCATTCGATTCCATTCGATTCCATTCCATTCCATTCCATTCCAATCCATTCCATTCTACTCGGGTTGATTCCATTCCATTCCATTGCATTCCATTCCATTCCATTGCATTCCATTCCATTCCATTCCATTCCATTCCATTCCATTCCATTGCATTCTATTCCATTGAATTCCATTCCATTCCATTCCATTCCATTCCATTCCATTCCATTCCATTCCATTCCATTCCATTACTTTCCATTCCATTCCATTCCAATCCATTCCATTCTACTCGGGTTGACTCCATTCCATTCCATTCCACTCCATTCCATTCCGTTATATTCCATTCTATTCCATTCGATCCCGTTCGATTCCATTCCATTCCATTCCATTCTATTCCATTCCATTCGATTCCATTCCATTCCATTCCATTCCATTCCATTCCATTCCATTCCATTCCAATCCATTCCATTCTACTCGGGTTGATTCCATTCCATTCCATTCCATTCCAATCCATTCCATTCTATTCCATTCCATTCCATTCCATTCCATTCCATTCCATTCCATTCCTTTCTATTCCATTCCATTCCATTCCATTCCATTCCATTCCATTCCATTCCATTCCGTTCTACTCGGGTTGATTCCACTCCATTCCATTCCCTTCCATTCCATTCCATTCCATTCCATTGCATTCCATTCCAACCCATTCTTTTCTACTCGGGTTGATTCCATTCCATTCCATTCCATTCCATTCCATTCCATTCCATTCCATTCCATTCCATTCCATTCCATTCCATTCCATTCGATTCCATTCCATTCCATTTCATTCCAAACCGTTCCATTCTACTCGGGTTCATCATTCCATTCCATTCCATTCCATTCCATTCCACTCGGGTTCATTCCATTCCATTCCATTCCATTCCATTCCATTCCATTCCATTCCATTCCGTTCTACTCAGGTTGATTTCCATTCCATTCCATTCCATTCAATTCCATTCCATTCCATTCCATTCCATTCCACTCGGGTTGAGCATTCCATTCGATTCCATTCCATTCCATTCCATTCCATTCCATTCCATTCCAATCCACTCGGGCTCATTCCATTCCATTCCATTCCATTCCATTCCATTCCATTCCATTCAATTCCATTCCATTCCGTTCTACTCGGGTTGATTTCCATTCCATTCCATTCCATTCCATTCCACTCCATTCCATTCCATTCCATTCCATTCCATTCCATTCCTTTCCATTTATTCCATTCCGTTCTACTCGGGTTGATTCCATTGAGTTTGGTTCCGTTCCGTTCCGTCCCGTCCCGTCCCGTCCCGTCCCGTTCCGTTTTACTCGGGTTGATTCCTTTGCATTCCGTTCCGCTCGTTTCCATTCTGTTCCATTCCGTTCAACGCGGGTTGGTTCAATTCCATTCTATTCTATTCTATTCCTTTCCATTCCATTCCATTCTACTCGGGTTGATTCTATGCCGTTCCATTCCGTTCCATTCCGTCCCATTCCGACCCGTCCCATCCCGTCCCGTCCCGTCCCATCCCGTTCCGTTCCACATGGGTTGATTCAATTCCTTTCGGTTACATTGAATTCCATTCCATTCCATTCTACTCGGATTGATTCCATTCCATTCCATTCCATTCCATTCCATTCCATTCCATTCCATTCCAATCCATTCCATTCTACTCGGGTTGATTCCATTCCATTCCATTCCATTCCATTCCATTCCATTCCATTCCATTCCATTCCATTCCATTCCATTCAGTTTCATTCCATTCCATTCCATTCCATTCCATTCCATTTCATTCCATTCCATTCCATTCGATTCCATTCCATTCCATTCCATTCCGTTCTACTCGGGTTGATTCCATTCTATTCCATTCCATTCCGTTCGATTCCATTCGATTCCATTCGATTCCGTTCCATTCCATTCCATTCCCTTCCATTCCATTCTATTCCATTGAATTCCATTCCATTGCATTCCATTCCATTCCATTCCATTCCATTCCATTCCATTCCGTTCTACTCTGATTGACTCCATTCCACTCCATTCGATTCCATTCCATTCCATTCCATTCCATTCCAATACATTCCATTCTACACTGGTTGATTCCATTCCACTCTGGTTGATTCCATTCCATTCCATTCCATTCCATTCCATTCCATTCCATTCCATTCGTCTCCATTCGATTCCATTCGATTCCATTCCATTCTATTCCATTGAATTCCATTCCATTCCATTCCATTCCATTCCATTCTATTACATTCCATTCCATTCCATTCCGTTCTACTCGGGTTGATTCCATTCCATTCCATTCCATTCCATTCCATTCCATTCCATTCCATTCCACTCCATTCCATTCGATTCCATTCGATTCCATTCCATTCCATTCCATTCCATTCCATTCCATTCCATTCCATTCAATTGAATTCCATTCGATTCCATTCGATTCCATTCCATTCGATTCCATTCGATATCATTCGATTCCATTCCTTCCCATTCCATTCCATTCCATTCCATTCCGTTCTACTCGGGTTGATTCCATTCCATTCCATTTCATTCCATTCCATTCCATTCCATTCCATTCCATTCCATTCCATTCCATTCGATTCCATTCCATTCCATTCCATTCCAATCCATTCCATTCTACTCGGGTTGATTCCATTCCATTCCATTCCATTCCATTCCATTCCATTCCATTCCATTCCATTCGATTCCACTCGATTCCATTCCATTCTTTCCATTCCATTCCAATCCATTCCATTCTACTTGGGAGGATTCCATTCCATTCCATTCCATTCCATTCCATTCCATTCCATTCCATTCCATTCCATTCCATTCCATTCCATTCCATTTGATTCCATTCCATTCCTTTCCATTCCATTCCAATTCATTCCATTCCTTTCCATTCCATTCCGTTCTAGTCGGGTTGATTCCATTCTATTCCATTCCATTCCATTCCATTCCATTCCATTCCATTCCATTCTATTCCATTCCATTCTACTCCATTGAATTCCATTCCATTCCATTCTATTCCATTCCATTCCATTCCTTTCCATTCCATTTAGTTCTACTCTGGTTGATTCCATTCCATTCCATTCAATTCCATTCCATTCCATTCCATTCCATTCCATTCCATTCTATTCCTTTCGATTCCATTCCATTCCATTAAATTCCATTCCATTCCATTCCATTCCATTCCATTCCATTCCATTCCTTTCCATTCCATTCCATTCCGTTCTACTCGGGTTGATTCCACTCCATTCCAATCCATTCCATTCCATACCATTCCATTCGATTCCATTCCATTCCATTCCATTCCATTCCATTCCATTCCATTCCATTCCATTCTGTTCTACTCGGGTTGATTACACTCCATTCCATTCCATTCCATTCCATTCCATTCTATTCCATTTCATTCCATTCGATTCCATTCTATTCCATTCGATTCCATTCCATTCCATTTCATTTTATTCCATTCCATTCCATTCCATTCTATTCCATTGAATTCCATTCCATTCAATTCCATTCCATTTCATTTTATTGCATTCCATTCCATACCATTCTATTCCATTGAATTTCATTCCATTCCTTTCCATTCCAATCCATTCCATTCTACTCGGGTTGATTCCATTCCATTCCATTCCATTCCATTCCATTCGATTCCATTCCATTCCATTGCATTCCATTCCATTCCGTTCTACTCGGGTTGATTCCACTCCATTCCATTCCATTCCATTCCATTCCATTCCATTCCATTCCAATTCTTTCGTTTCCATTCCAACCAATTCCGTTCTACTCGGATTGATTCCATTCCATTCCATTCCATTCCATTCAATTCCATTCCATTCCATTCGATTCCATTCGATTCCATTCCATTCCATTCCATTCCATCCCATTTCATTCCAAACCATTCCATTCTACTCGGGTTCATCATTCCATTCCATTCCATTCCATTCCATTCCACTCGGGTTCTTTCCATTCCATTCCATTCCATTCCATTCAATTCCATTCCATTCCATTCCATTCCATTCCGTTCTACTCAGGTTGATTTCCATTCCATTCCATTCCATTCCATTCCATTCCATTCCATTCCATTCCATTCCATTCCGTTCCATTCCACTCCATTCCATTCTACTCGTGTTGATTCCATGCCGTTCCGTTCCGTTCCATTCCGTCCCATCCCGACGCGTCCCGTCCCGTTCCGTCCCGCCAAATTCCGTTCCTTTCTGATCGGGTTGATTCCGTTCCATTCCGTTCCGTTCCTTTCCGTTCCATTCCATTCCGTTACACGCGGGTTGATTCAATTCCATTCTATTACATTGAATTCCATTCCATACCATTCCATTCCATTCTACTCGGATTGATTGAATTCCATTCCATTCCATTCCAGTCCATTCCAATCCATTCCATTCTACTCGGGTTGATTCCATTCCATTCCATTCCATTCCATTCCATTCCATTCCATTCCATTCAATTGCGTTCCATTCGATTCGATTCCATTCCATTCCATTCCATTCCATTCCAATCCATTCCATTCTACTTGGGTTGATTCCATTCCATTCCATTCCATTCCATTCCATTCCATTCCATTCGATTCCATTCGATTCCATTCCATTCCATTCCATTCCATTCCATTCCATTCCATTCCATTCCATTCTGTTCTACTCGGGTTGATTCCACTCCATTCCATTCCATTCCATTCCATTCTATTCCATTCCATTCCATTCGATTCCATTCCATTCCACTTCATTTTATTCCATTCCATTCCATTCCATTCTATTCCATTGAATTCCATTCCATTCTATTCCATTCCATTCCATTCAGTTTCATTCCATTCCATTCCATTCCATTCCATTCCATTCCATTCGATTCCATTCCATTCCATTCCATTCCATTCCATTCCATTCCATTCCGTTCTACTCGGGTTAATTCCATTCTATTCCATTCCATTCCATTCCATTCCATTCCATTCCATTCCATTCCATTCCATTCCATTCCTTTCCATTCCATTCCATTCCCTTCCATTCCATTCTATTCCATTGAATTCCATTCCATTCCATTCCATTCCATTCCATTCCATTCCATTCCATTCCATTCCGTTCTACTCTGATTGACTCCATTCCATTCCATTCCATTCCATTCCATTCCATTCCATTCCATTCCATTCCATTCCATTTCATTCCATTCCATTCCATTCCAATACATTCCATTCTACTCTGGTTGATTCCATTCCATTCCATTCCATTCCATTCCATTCCATTCCATTCCATTCGTCTCCATTCGATTCCATTCGATTCCATTCCATTCTATTCCATTGAATTCCATTCCATTCCATTCCATTCCATTCCATTCCATTCCATTCCATTCCATTCCATTCCATTCCTTTCCATTCCATTCCATTCCATTCCATTCCGTTCTACTCGGGTTGATTCCATTCCATTCCATTCCATTCCATTCCATTCCATTCCACTCCATTCCATTCGATTCCATTCGATTCCATTCCATTCCATTCCATTCCATTCCAATCCATTCCATTCTACTCGGGTTGATGCCATTCCATTCCATTCCATTCCATTCCATTCCATTGCATTCCATTCGATTCCATTCGATTCCATTCCATTCGATTCCATTCGAGATCATTCGATTCCATTCCATCCCATTCCAATCCATTCCATTCCATTCCGTTCTACTCGGGTTGATTCCATTCCATTCCATTTCATTCCATTCCATTCCATTCCATTCCATTCGATTCCATTCGATTCCATTCCATTCCATTCCATTCCAATCCATTCCATTCTACTCGGGTTGATTCCATTCCATTCCATTCCATTCCATTCCATTCCATTCCATTCCATTCCATTCCATTCCACTCGATTCCATTCCATTCTTTCCATTCCATTCCAATCCATTCCATTCTACTCGGGTGGATTCCATTCCATTCCATTCCATTCCATTCCATTCCATTCCATTCCACTCCATTCGATTCCATTCCATTCCATTCCATTCCATTCCATTCCATTCCATTCCATTCCATTCCATTCCATTCCGTTCTAGTCGGGTTGATTCCATTCTATTCCATTCCATTCCATTCCATTCCACTCCATTCCATTCCATTCCATTCCATTCTATTCCATTCCATTCTACTCCATTGAATTCCATTCCATTCCATTCTATTCCATTCCATTCCATTCCTTTCCATTCCATTTAGTTCTACTCGGGTTGATTCCATTCCATTCCATTCCATTCCATTCCATTCCATTCCATTCCATTCCATTCCATTCCATTCCATTACTTTCCATTCCATTCCATTCCAATCCATTCCATTCTACTCGGGTTGACTCCATTCCATTCCATTCCATTCCATTCCATTCCATTCCATTCCATTATAATCCATTCCATTCCATTCGATTCCGTTCGATTCCATTCCATTCCATTCCATTCCATTCCATTCAATTCCATTCGATTCCATTCGATTCCATTCCATTCCATTCCATTCCAATCCATTCCATTCTACTCGGGTTGATTCCATTCCATTCCATTCCATTCCATTCCATTCCATTCCATTCCATTCCATTCCATTCTATTCCATTCTATTCCTTTCGATTCCATTCCATTCCATTAAATTCCATTCCATTCCATTCCATTCCATTCCATTCCATTCCATTCCATTCCATTCCATTCCATTCCATTCCATTCCATTGCATTCCGTTCTACTCGGGTTGATTCCACTCCATTCCATTCCATTCCATTCCATTATATACCATCCCATTCGATTCCATTCCATTCCATTCCATTCCATTCCATTCCATTCCATTCCATTCCATTCCATTCCATTCCATTCCGTTCTAGTCGGGTTGATTCCATTCTATTCCATTCCATTCCATTCCATTCCATTCCATTCCATTCGATTCCATTCCATTCCATTCCATTCTATTCCATTCCATTCTACTCCATTGAATTCCATTCCATTCCATTCAATTCCATTCCATTCCATCCCTTTCCATTCCTTTTACTTCTACTCGGGTTGATTCCATTCCATTCCATTCCATTCCATTCCATTCCATTCCATTCAATTCCATTCCATTCCGTTACTTTCCATTCCATTACATTCCAATCCATTCCATTCTACTCGGGTTGACTCCATTCCATTCCATTCCTTTCCATTCCATTATATTCCATTCTAATCCATTCGATTCCGTTCGATTCCATTCCATTCCATTCCATTCCATTGCATTCCATTCCATTCCATTCCATTCCATTCCGTTCTACTCGGGTTGATTCCATTCCATTCCTTTCCATTCCATTCCATTCCATTCCATTCCATTCCATTCCATTCCATTCCCTTCCATTCCATTCCATTCCAATCCGTTCCATTCTACTCGGGTTGATTCCACTCCATTCCATTGCATTCGACTGCATTCGATTCCATTCGATTCCATTCCATTCCATTCCGTTCCATTCCATTCCATTCCATTCCATTCTATTCCATTGAATTCCATTCCATTCCATTCCATTCCATTCCATTCCATTCCATTCCATTCCACTCCATTCCGTTCCATTCCATTCCGTTCTACTCGGGTTGATTCCATTCCATTCCATTCCATTCCATTCCATTCCATTCCATTCCATTCCATTCCATTCCAATCTATTCCATTCTATTCAATTCGATTCCATTCGATTCCATTCAATTCCATTCAATTCCATTCCATTCCATTCCAATCCATTCCATTCTACTCGGGTTGATTCCATTCCATTCCATTCCATTCCATTCCATTCCATTCCATTCCATTCCATTCCATTCCATTCGATTCCATTCGATTCCATTCCATTCCATTCCATTCCATTCCATTCCATTCCATTCCATTCCATTCCAATCTATTCCATTCGATTCCATTCCATTCCATTCCATTCCATTCCATTCCATTCCAATCCATTCCATTCTACTCGTGTTGATTCCCTTCCATTCCATTCCACTCCATTCCATTCCATTCCATTCCATTCCATTCCATTCCATTCCATTCCATTCCATTCCATTCCATTCCATTCCATTCCGTTCTACTCGGGTTGATTCCATTCTATTCCATTACATTCCATTCGATTCCATTCGATTCCATTCGATTCCTTTCCATTCCATTCCATTCCATTCCATTCCATTCTATTCCATTCCATTCCATTCCATTCCATTAAATTCCATTCCATTCCAATCCATTCCCTTCCGTTCTATTCGGGTTGATTCCATTCCATTCCATTCCATTCCATTCCATTCCATTCCATTCCATTCCATTCCATTCCATTCCATTCCATTCCATTCTATTGCATTCCATTCGATTCCATTTGATTCCATTCCATTCCATTCCATTCCATTCCATTCCATTCCATTCCATTCTATTCCATTCCATTCCATTCTGTTCCATTCTATTCCATTCCATTCCATTCCGTTCCACTCGGGTTGATTCCATTCTATTCCATTCCATTCCATTCGATTCCATTCGATATCATTCGATTCCATTCCATTCCATTCCATTCCATTCCATTCCATTCCATTCTATTCCATTCCATTCCATTCCATTCCATTCCATTCTATTCCATTCCATTCCATTCCGTTCTACTCGGGTTGATTCCATTCCATTCCATTTCATTCCATTCCATTCCATTCCATTCCATTCCATTCCATTCGATTCCATTCCATTCCATTCCATTCCAATCCATTCCATTCTACTCGTTTTGATTCCATTCCATTCCATTCCATTCCATTCCATTCCATTCCATTCCATTCCATTCCATTCCATTCCACTCGATTCCATTCCATTCCATTCCATTCCATTCCAATCCATTCCATTCTACTCGGGTGGATTCCATTCCATTCCATTCTTTTCCATTCCATTCCATTCCATTCCATTCCATTCCATTACATTACATTCCATTCGGTTCCATTCCATTCCATTCCATTCCATTCCATTCCATTCCATTCCATTCCATTCCATTCCATTCCATTCCGTTCTAATCGGGTTGATTCCATTCTATTCCATTCCATTCCATTCCATTCCATTCAATTCCATTCCATTCCATTCCATTCCATTCCATTCCATTCTATTCCATTCCATTCTACTCCATTGAATTCCATTCCATTCCATTCTATTCCATTCCATTCCATTCCTTTCCATTCCATTTAGTTCTACTCGGGTTGATTCCGTTCCATTCCATTCCATTCCTTTCCATTCCATTCCAATCCATTCCATTCCATTACTTTCCATTCCATTCCATTCCAATCCATTCCATTCTACTCGGGTTGACTCCATTCCATTCCATTCCATTACATTACATTCCATTATATTCCATTCCATTCCATTCGATTCCGTTCGATTCCATTCCATTCCATTCCATTCCATTCCATTCCATTCCATTCCATTCCATTCCATTCCATTCGATTCCATTCCATTCCATTCCATTCCATTCCATTCCATTCCATTCCAATCCATTCCATTCTACTCGGGTTGATTCAATTCCATTCCATTCCATTCCATTCCATTCCATTCCGTTCTACTCTGGTTGATTCCACTCCATTCCATTCCATTCCATTCGATTCCATTCCATTCCATTCCATTCCAATCCATTCCATTCTACTCGGGTTGATTCCATTCCATTCCATTCCATTCCATTCCATTCCATTCCATTCCATTCCATTCCATTCCATTCTATTCCTTTCGATTCCATTCCATTCCATTAAATTCCATTCCATTCCATTCCATTCCATTCCATTCCATTCCATTCCATTCCATTCCATTCCGTTCTACTCGGGTTGATTCCACTCCATTCCATTCCATTCCATTCCATTATATAACATCCCATTCGATTCCATTCCATTCCATTCCATTCCATTCCATTCCATTCCATTCCATTCCATTCCATTCCATTCCATTCCATTCCATTACTTTCCATTCCATTCCATTCCAATCCATTCCATTCTACTCGGGTTGACTCCATTCCATTCCATTCCACTCCGTTCCATTCCGTTATATTCCATTCTATTCCATTCGATCCCGTTCGATTCCATTCCATTCCATTCCATTCTATTCCATTCCATTCGATTCCATTCCATTCCATTCCATTCCATTCCATTCCATTCCATTCTATTCCAATCCATTCCATTCTACTCGGGTTGATTCCATTCCATTCCATTCCATTCCAATCCATTCCATTCCATTCCATTCCATTCCATTCCATTCCATTCCATTCCATTCCATTCCATTCCTTTCTATTCCATTCCATTCCATTCCATTCCATTCCATTCCATTCCATTCCATTCCATTCCATTCCATTCTACTCGGGTTGATTCCACTCCATTCCATTCCCTTCCATTCCATTCCATTCCATTCCATTCCATTCCATTGCATTCCATTCCAACCCATTCTTTTCTACTCGGGTTGATTCCATTCCATTCCATTCCATTCCATTCCATTCCATTCCATTCCATTCCATTCGATTCCATTCCATTCCATTTCATTCCAAACCGTTCCATTCTACTCGGGTTCATCATTCCATTCCATTCCATTCCATTCCATTCCACTCGGGTTCATTCCATTCCATTCCATTCCATTCCATTCCATTCCATTCCATTCCATTCCATTCCATTCCATTCCGTTCTACTCAGGTTGATTTCCATTCCATTCCATTCCATTCCATTCCATTCCATTCCATTCCATTCCATTCCACTCGGGTTGAGCATTCCATTCGATTCCATTCCATTCCATTCCATTCCATTCCATTCCATTCCAATCCACTCGGGCTCATTCCATTCCATTCCATTCCATTCCATTCCATTCCATTCCATTCAATTCCATTCCATTCCGTTCTACTCGGGTTGATTTCCATTCCATTCCATTCCATTCCATTCCACTCCATTCCATTCCATTCCATTCCATTCCATTCCATTCCTTTCCATTTATTCCATTCCGTTCTACTCGGGTTGATTCCATTGAGTTTGGTTCCGTTCCGTTCCGTCCCGTCCCGTCCCGTCCCGTCCCGTTCCGTTTTACTCGGGTTGATTCCTTTGCATTCCGTTCCGCTCGTTTCCATTCCGTTCCATTCCGTTCAACGCGGGTTGGTTCAATTCCATTCTATTCTATTCTATTCCTTTCCATTCCATTCCATTCTACTCGGGTTGATTCTATGCCGTTCCATTCCGTTCCATTCCGTCCCATTCCGACCCGTCCCATCCCGTCCCTTCCCGTCCCATCCCGTTCCGTTCCACATGGGTTGATTCAATTCCTTTCGGTTACATTGAATTCCATTCCATTCCATTCTACTCGGATTGATTCCATTCCATTCCATTCCATTCCATTCCATTCCATTCCAATCCATTCCATTCTACTCGGGTTGATTCCATTCCATTCCATTCCATTCCATTCCATTCCATTCCATTCCATTCCATTCAGTTTCATTCCATTCCATTCCATTCCATTCCATTCCATTCCATTCCATTCCATTCCATTCGATTCCATTCCATTCCATTCCATTCCGTTCTACTCGGGTTGATTCCATTCTATTCCATTCCATTCCGTTCGATTCCATTCGATTCCATTCGATTCCGTTCCATTCCATTCCATTCCCTTCCATTCCATTCTATTCCATTGAATTCCATTCCATTGCATTCCATTCCATTCCATTCCATTCCATTACATTCCATTCCATTCCGTTCTACTCTGATTGACTCCATTCCACTCCATTCGATTCCATTCCATTCCATTCCATTCCATTCCAATACATTCCATTCTACACTGGTTGATTCCATTCCACTCTGGTTGATTCCATTCCATTCCATTCCATTCCATTCCATTCCATTCCATTCCATTCGTCTCCATTCGATTCCATTCGATTCCATTCCATTCTATTCCATTGAATTCCATTCCATTCCATTCCATTCCATTCCATTCTATTACATTCCATTCCATTCCATTCCGTTCTACTCGGGTTGATTCCATTCCATTCCATTCCATTCCATTCCATTCCACTCCATTCCATTCGATTCCATTCGATTCCATTCCATTCCATTCCATTCCATTCCATTCCATTCCATTCCATTCCATTGAATTCCATTCGATTCCATTCGATTCCATTCCATTCGATTCCATTCGATATCATTCGATTCCATTCCTTCCCATTCCATTCCATTCCATTCCATTCCGTTCTACTCGGGTTGATTCCATTCCATTCCATTCCATTCCATTCCATTCCATTCCATTCCATTCCATTCCATTCCATTCCATTCGATTCCATTCCATTCCATTCCATTCCAATCCATTCCATTCTACTCGGGTTGATTCCATTCCATTCCATTCCATTCCATTCCATTCCATTCCATTCCATTCCATTCGATTCCACTCGATTCCATTCCATTCTTTCCATTCCATTCCAATCCATTCCATTCTACTTGGGAGGATTCCATTCCATTCCATTCCATTTGATTCCATTCCATTCCATTCCATTCCATTCCAATTCATTCCATTCCTTTCCATTCCATTCCGTTCTAGTCGGGTTGATTCCATTCTATTCCATTCCATTCCATTCCATTCCATTCCATTCCATTCCATTCCATTCTATTCCATTCCATTCTACTCCATTGAATTCCATTCCATTCCATTCTATTCCATTCCATTCCATTCCTTTCCATTCCATTTAGTTCTACTCTGGTTGATTCCATTCCATTCCATTCAATTCCATTCCATTCCATTCCATTCCATTCCATTCCATTCTATTCCTTTCGATTCCATTCCATTCCATTAAATTCCATTCCATTCCATTACATTCCATTCCATTCCATTCCTTTCCATTCCATTCCATTCCGTTCTACTCGGGTTGATTCCACTCCATTCCATTCCATTCCATTCCATACCATTCCATTCGATTCCATTCCATTCCATTCCATTCCATTCCATTCCATTCCATTCCATTCTATTCCATTTCATTCCATTCGATTCCATTCTATTCCATTCGATTCCATTCCATTCCATTTCATTTTATTCCATTCCATTCCATTCCATTCTATTCCATTGAATTCCATTCCATTCAATTCCATTCCATTTCATTTTATTGCATTCCATTCCATACCATTCTATTCCATTGAATTTCATTCCATTCCTTTCCATTCCAATCCATTCCATTCTACTCGGGTTGATTCCATTCCATTCCATTCCATTCCATTCCATTCGATTCCATTCCATTCCATTGCATTCCATTCCATTCCGTTCTACTCGGGTTGATTCCACTCCATTCCATTCCATTCCATTCCATTCCATTCCATTCCATTCCAATTCTTTCTTTTCCATTCCAACCAATTCCGTTCTACTCGGATTGATTCCATTCCATTCCATTCCATTCCATTCAATTCCATTCCATTCCATTCGATTCCATTCGATTCCATTCCATTCCATTCCATTCCATCCCATTTCATTCCAAACCATTCCATTCTACTCGGGTTCATCATTCCATTCCATTCCATTCCATTCCATTCCACTCGGGTTCTTTCCATTCCATTCCATTCCATTCCATTCCATTCCATTCCATTCCATTCCATTCCGTTCTACTCAGGTTGATTTCCATTCCATTCCATTCCATTCCATTCCATTCCATTCCATTCCATTCCATTCCGTTCCATTCCACTCCATTCCATTCTACTCGTGTTGATTCCATGCCGTTCCGTTCCGTTCCATTCCGTCCCATCCCGACGCGTCCCGTCCCGTTCCGTCCCGCCAAATTCCGTTCCTTTCTGATCGGGTTGATTCCGTTCCATTCCGTTCCGTTCCTTTCCGTTCCATTCCATTCCGTTACACGCGGGTTGTTTCAATTCCATTCTATTACATTGAATTCCATTTCTTACCATTCCATTCCATTCTACTCGGATTGATTGAATTCCATTCCATTCCATTCCAGTCCATTCCAATCCATTCCATTCTACTCGGGTTGATTCCATTCCATTCCATTCCATTCCATTCCATTCCATTCCATTCCATTCAATTGCGTTCCATTCGATTCGATTCCATTCCATTCCATTCCATTCCATTCCAATCCATTCCATTCTACTTGGGTTGATTCCATTCCATTCCATTCCATTCCATTCCATTCCATTCGATTCCATTCGATTCCATTCCATTCCATTCCATTCCATTCCATTCCATTCCATTCCATTCCATTCCATTCTGTTCTACTCGGGTTGATTCCACTCCATTCCATTCCATTCCATTCCATTCTATTCCATTCCATTCCATTCGATTCCATTCCATTCCACTTCATTTTATTCCATTCCATTCCATTCCATTCTATTCCATTGAATTCCATTCCATTCTATTCCATTCCATTCCATTCAGTTTCATTCCATTCCATTCCATTCCATTCCATTCCATTCCATTCCATTCGATTCCATTCCATTCCATTCCATTCCATTCCATTCCATTCCATTCCGTTCTACTCGGGTTAATTCCATTCTATTGCATTCCATTCCATTCCATTCCATTCCATTCCATTCCATTCCATTCCATTACATTCCTTTCCATTCCATTCCATTCCCTTCCATTCCATTCTATTCCATTGAATTCCATTCCATTCCATTCCATTCCATTCCATTCCATTCCTTTCCATTCCATTCCATTCCATTCCGTTCTAGTCTGATTGACTCCATTCCATTCCATTCCATTCCATTCCATTCCATTCCATTCCATTCCATTCCATTCCATTTCATTCCATTCCATTCCATTCCAATACATTCCATTCTACTCTGGTTGATTCCATTCCATTCCATTCCATTCCATTCCATTCCATTCCATTCCATTCCATTCGTCTCCATTCGATTCCATTCGATTCCATTCCATTCTATTCCATTGAATTCCATTCCATTCCATTCCATTCCATTCCATTCCATTCCATTCCATTCCATTCCTTTCCATTCCATTCCATTCCATTCCATTCCGTTCTACTCGGGTTGATTCCATTCCATTCCATTCCATTCCATTCCATTCCATTCCACTCCATTCCATTCGATTCCATTCGATTCCATTCCATTCCATTCCATTCCATTCCAATCCATTCCATTCTACTCGGGTTGATGCCATTCCATTCCATTCCATTCCATTCCATTCCATTGCATTCCATTCGATTCCATTCGATTCCATTCCATTCGATTCCATTCGAGATCATTCGATTCCATTCCATCCCATTCCAATCCATTCCATTCCATTCCGTTCTACTCGGGTTGATTCCATTCCATTCCATTTCATTCCATTCCATTCCATTCCATTCCATTCGATTCCATTCCATTCCATTCCATTCCATTCCATTCCAATCCATTCCATTCTACTCGGGTTGATTCCATTCCATTCCATTCCATTCCATTCCATTCGATTCCATTCCATTCCATTGCATTCCATTCCATTCCGTTCTACTCGGGTTGATTCCACTCCATTCCATTCCATTCCATTCAATTCCATTCCATTCCATTCCAATTCTTTCGTTTCCATTCCAACCAATTCCGTTCTACTCGGATTGATTCCATTCCATTCCATTCCATTCCATTCAATTCCATTCCATTCCATTCGATTCCATTCGATTCCATTCCATTCCATTCCATTCCATCCCATTTCATTCCAAACCATTCCATTCTACTCGGGTTCATCATTCCATTCCATTCCATTCCATTCCATTCCACTCGGGTTCTTTCCATTCCATTCCATTCCATTCCATTCCATTCCATTCCATTCCATTCCATTCCATTCCATTCCGTTCTACTCAGGTTGATTTCCATTCCATTCCATTCCATTCCATTCCATTCCATTCCATTCCATTCCATTCCATTCCGTTCCATTCCACTCCATTCCATTCTACTCGTGTTGATTCCATGCCGTTCCGTTCCGTTCCATTCCGTCCCATCCCGACGCGTCCCGTCCCGTTCCGTCCCGCCAAATTCCGTTCCTTTCTGATCGGGTTGATTCCGTTCCATTCCGTTCCGTTCCTTTCCGTTCCATTCCATTCCGTTACACGCGGGTTGTTTCAATTCCATTCTATTACATTGAATTCCATTCCATACCATTCCATTCCATTCTACTCGGATTGATTGAATTCCATTCCATTCCATTCCAGTCCATTCCAATCCATTCCATTCTACTCGGGTTGATTCCATTCCATTCCATTCCATTCCATTCCATTCCATTCCATTCCATTCAATTGCGTTCCATTCGATTCGATTCCATTCCATTCCATTCCATTCCATTCCAATCCATTCCATTCTACTTGGGTTGATTCCATTCCATTCCATTCCATTCCATTCCATTCCATTCGATTCCATTCGATTCCATTCCATTCCATTCCATTCCATTCCATTCCATTCCATTCCATTCCATTCCATTCTGTTCTACTCGGGTTGATTCCACTCCATTCCATTCCATTCCATTCCATTCTATTCCATTCCATTCCATTCGATTCCATTCCATTCCACTTCATTTTATTCCATTCCATTCCATTCCATTCTATTCCATTGAATAACATTCCATTCTATTCCATTCCATTCCATTCAGTTTCATTCCATTCCATTCCATTCCATTCCATTCCATTCCATTCCATTCGATTCCATTCCATTCCATTCCATTCCATTCCATTCCATTCCATTCCGTTCTACTCGGGTTAATTCCATTCTATTCCATTCCATTCCATTCCATTCCATTCCATTCCATTCCATTCCATTCCATTCCTTTCCATTCCATTCCATTCCCTTCCATTCCATTCTATTCCATTGAATTCCATTCCATTCCATTCCATTCCATTCCATTCCATTCCATTCCATTCCATTCCATTCCGTTCTACTCTGATTGACTCCATTCCATTCCATTCCATTCCATTCCATTCCATTCCATTCCATTCCATTCCATTTCATTCCATTCCATTCCATTCCAATACATTCCATTCTACTCTGGTTGATTCCATTCCATTCCATTCCATTCCATTCCATTCCATTCCATTCCATTCCATTCGTCTCCATTCGATTCCATTCGATTCCATTCCATTCTATTCCATTGAATTCCATTCCATTCCATTCCATTCCATTCCATTCCATTCCATTCCATTCCATTCCATTCCTTACCATTCCATTCCATTCCATTTCATTCCGTTCTACTCGGGTTGATTCCATTCCATTCCATTCCATTCCATTCCATTCCATTCCACTCCATTCCATTCGATTCCATTCGATTCCATTCCATTCCATTCCATTCCATTCCAATCCATTCCATTCTACTCGGGTTGATGCCATTCCATTCCATTCCATTCCATTCCATTCCATTCCATTGCATTCCATTCGATTCCATTCGATTCCATTCCATTCGATTCCATTCGAGATCATTCGATTCCATTCCATCCCATTCCAATCCATTCCATTCCATTCCGTTCTACTCGGGTTGATTCCATTCCATTCCATTTCATTCCATTCCATTCCATTCCATTCCATTCGATTCCATTCGATTCCATTCCATTCCATTCCATTCCAATCCATTCCATTCTACTCGGGTTGATTCCATTCCATTCCATTCCATTCCATTCCATTCCATTCCATTCCATTCCACTCGATTCCATTCCATTCTTTCCATTCCATTCCAATCCATTCCATTCTACTCGGGTGGATTCCATTCCATTCCATTCCATTCCATTCCATTCCATTCCACTCCATTCGATTCCATTCCATTCCATTCCATTCCATTCCATTCCATTCCATTCCATTCCATTCCGTTCTAGTCGGGTTGATTCCATTCTATTCCATTCCATTCCATTCCATTCCACTCCATTCCATTCTATTCCATTCCATTCTACTCCATTGAATTCCATTCCATTCCATTCTATTCCATTCCATTCCATTCCTTTCCATTCCATTTAGTTCTACTCGGGTTGATTCCATTCCATTCCATTCCATTCCATTCCATTCCATTCCATTCCATTCCATTCCATTCCATTCCATTCCATTCCATTACTTTCCATTCCATTCCATTCCAATCCATTCCATTCTACTCGGGTTGACTCCATTCCATTCCATTCCATTCCATTCCATTCCATTCCATTATAATCCATTCCATTCCATTCGATTCCGTTCGATTCCATTCCATTCCATTCCATTCCATTCAATTCAATTCCATTCGATTCCATTCGATTCCATTCCATTCCATTCCATTCCAATCCATTCCATTCTACTCGGGTTGATTCCATTCCATTCCATTCCATTCCATTCCATTCCATTCCATTCCATTCCATTCCATTCCATTCTATTCCTTTCGATTCCATTCCATTCCATTAAATTCCATTCCATTCCATTCCATTCCATTCCATTCCATTCCATTCCATTCCATTCCATTCCATTGCATTCCGTTCTACTCGGGTTGATTCCACTCCATTCCATTCCATTCCATTCCATTATATACCATCCCATTCGATTCCATTCCATTCCATTCCATTCCATTCCATTCCATTCCATTCCATTCCATTCCATTCCATTCCGTTCTAGTCGGGTTGATTCCATTCTATTCCATTCCATTCCATTCCATTCCATTCCATTCGATTCCATTCCATTCCATTCCATTCTATTCCATTCCATTCTACTCCATTGAATTCCATTCCATTCCATTCAATTCCATTCCATTCCATCCCTTTCCATTCCATTTACTTCTACTCGGGTTGATTCCATTCCATTCCATTCCATTCCATTCCATTCCATTCCATTCAATTCCATTCCATTCCGTTACTTTCCATTCCATTCCATTCCAATCCATTCCATTCTACTCGGGTTGACTCCATTCCATTCCATTCCTTTCCATTCCATTATATTCCATTCTAATCCATTCGATTCCGTTCGATTCCATTCCATTCCATTCCATTCCATTCCATTGCATTCCATTCCATTCCATTCCATTCCATTCCGTTCTACTCGGGTTGATTCCATTCCATTCCTTTCCATTCCATTCCATTCCATTCCATTCCATTCCATTCCATTCCATTCCATTCCATTCCCTTCCATTCCATTCCATTCCAATCCGTTCCATTCTACTCGGGTTGATTCCACTCCATTCCATTGCATTCGACTCCATTCGATTCCATTCGATTCCATTCCATTCCATTCCGTTCCATTCCATTCCATTCCATTCCATTCTATTCCATTGAATTCCATTCCATTCCATTCCATTCCATTCCATTCCATTCCATTCCATTCCATTCCATTCCGTTCTACTCGGGTTGATTCCATTCCATTCCATTCCATTCCATTCCATTCCATTCCATTCCATTCCAATCTATTCCATTCTATTCAATTCGATTCCATTCGATTCCATTCAATTCCATTCAATTCCATTCCATTCCATTCCAATCCATTCCATTCTACTCGGGTTGATTCCATTCCATTCCATTCCATTCCATTCCATTCCATTCCATTCCATTCCATTCCATTCCATTCCATTCCATTCGATTCCATTCGATTCCATTCCATTCCATTCCATTCCATTCCATTCCATTCCATTCCATTCCAATCTATTCCATTCGATTCCATTCCATTCCATTCCATTCCATTCCATTCCATTCCATTCCAATCCATTCCATTCTACTCGTGTTGATTCCCTTCCATTCCATTCCACTCCATTCCATTCCATTCCATTCCATTCCATTCCATTCCATTCCATTCCATTCCATTCCATTCAATTCCATTCCGTTCTACTCGGGTTGATTCCATTCTATTCCATTACATTCCATTCGATTCCATTCGATTCCATTCGATTCCTTTCCATTCCATTCCATTCCATTCCATTCCATTCCATTCTATTCCATTCCATTCCATTCCATTCCATTCCATTCCATTCCAATCCATTCCCTTCCGTTCTATTCGGGTTGATTCCATTCCATTCCATTCCATTCCATTCCATTCCATTCCATTCCATTCCATTCCATTCCATTCCATTCCATTCCATTCCATTCTATTGCATTCCATTCGATTCCATTTGATTCCATTCCATTCCATTCCATTCCATTCCATTCCATTCCATTCCATTCCATTCCATTCTATTCCATTCCATTCCATTCTGTTCCATTCTATTCCATTCCATTCCATTCCGTTCCACTCGGGTTGATTCCATTCTATTCCATTCCATTCCATTCGATTCCATTCGATATCATTCGATTCCATTCAATTCCATTCCATTCCATTCCATTCCATTCCATTCTATTCCATTCCATTCCATTCCATTCCATTCCATTCTATTCCATTCCATTCCATTCCGTTCTACTCGGGTTGATTCCATTCCATTCCATTTCATTCCATTCCATTCCATTCCATTCCATTCCATTCCATTCGATTCCATTCCATTCCATTCCATTCCAATCCATTCCATTCTACTCGTTTTGATTCCATTCCATTCCATTCCATTCCATTCCATTCCATTCCATTCCATTCCACTCGATTCCATTCCATTCCATTCCATTCCATTCCAATCCATTCCATTCTACTCGGGTGGATTCCATTCCATTCCATTCTTTTCCATTCCATTCCATTCCATTCCATTCCATTACATTCCATTCGGTTCCATTCCATTCCATTCCATTCCATTCCATTCCATTCCATTCCATTCCATTCCATTCCGTTCTAATCGGGTTGATTCCATTCTATTCCATTCCATTCCATTCCATTCCATTCAATTCCATTCCATTCCATTCCATTCCATTCCATTCTATTCCATTCCATTCTACTCCATTGAATTCCATTCCATTCCATTCTATTCCATTCCATTCCATTCCTTTCCATTCCATTTAGTTCTACTCGGGTTGATTCCGTTCCATTCCATTCCATTCCTTTCCATTCCATTCCAATCCATTCCATTCCATTACTTTCCATTCCATTCCATTCCAATCCATTCCATTCTACTCGGGTTGACTCCATTCCATTCCATTCCATTACATTACATTCCATTATATTCCATTCCATTCCATTCGATTCCGTTCGATTCCATTCCATTCCATTCCATTCCATTCCATTCCATTCCATTCCATTCCATTCCATTCGATTCCATTCCATTCCATTCCATTCCATTCCATTCCATTCCAATCCATTCCATTCTACTCGGGTTGATTCCATTCCATTCCATTCCATTCCATTCCATTCCATTCCATTCCATTCCTTTCGATTCCATTCCTTTCCATTCCATTCCATTCCATTCCATTCCATTCCATTCCATTCCATTCCGTTCTACTCGGGTTGATTCCACTCCATTCCATTCCATTCCATTCGATTCCATTCCATTCCATTCCATTCCAATCCATTCCATTCTACTCGGGTTGATTCCATTCCATTCCATTCCATTCCATTCCATTCCATTCCATTCCATTCCATTCCATTCCATTCCATTCTATTCCTTTCGATTCCATTCCATTCCATTAAATTCCATTCCATTCCATTCCATTCCATTCCATTCCATTCAATTCCATTCCATTCCATTCCATTCCGTTCTACTCGGGTTGATTCCACTCCATTCCATTCCATTCCATTCCATTATATACCATCCCATTCGATTCCATTCCATTCCATTCCATTCCATTCCATTCCATTCCATTCCATTCCATTCCATTCCATTCCATTCCATTCCGTTCTAGTCGGGTTGATTCCATTCTATTCCATTCCATTCCATTCCATTCCATTCCATTCCATTCGATTCCATTCCATTCCATTCCATTCTATTCCATTCCATTCTACTCCATTGAATTCCATTCCATTCCATTCAATTCCATTCCATTCCATCCCTTTCCATTCCATTTAGTTCTACTCGGGTTGATTCCATTCCATTCCGTTCCATTCCATTCCATTCCATTCCATTCAATTCCATTCCATTCCGTTACTTTCCATTCCATTCCATTCAAATCCATTCCATTCTACTCGGGTTGACTCCATTCCATTCCATTCCTTTCCATTCCATTATATTCCATTCTAATCCATTCGATTCCGTTCGATTCCATTCCATTCCATTCCATTCCATTCCATTGCATTCCATTCCATTCCATTCCATTCCATTCCGTTCTACTCGGGTTGATTCCATTCCATTCCTTTCCATTCCATTCCATTCCATTCCATTCCATTCCATTCCATTCCATTCCATTCCCTTCCATTCCCTTCCATTCCATTCCATTCCAATCCATTCCATTCTACTCGGGTTGATTCCATTCCATTCCATTGCATTCGACTCCATTCGATTCCATTCGATTCCATTCCATTCCATTCCGTTCCATTCCATTCCATTCCATTCCATTCTATTCCATTGAATTCCATTCCATTCCATTCCATTCCATTCCATTCCATTCCATTCCATTCCATTCCATTCCATTCCGTTCTACTCGGGTTGATTCCATTCCATTCCATTCCATTCCATTCCATTCCATTCCATTCCATTCCATTCCATTCCAATCTATTCCATTCTATTCAATTCGATTCCATTCCATTCCATTCCATTCCATTCCATTCCATTCCATTCCATTCCATTCTATTCCATTCCATTCCATTCTGTTCCATTCTATTCCATTCCATTCCATTCCGTTCTACTCGGGTTGATTCCATTCCATTCCATTGCATTCGACTCCATTCGATTCCATTCGATTCCATTCCATTCCATTCCGTTCCATTCCATTCCATTCCATTCCATTCTATTCCATTGAATTCCATTCCATTCCATTCCATTCCATTCCATTCCATTCCATTCCATTCCATTCCATTCCATTCCATTCCGTTCTACTCGGGTTGATTCCATTCCATTCCATTCCATTCCATTCCATTCCATTCCATTCCATTCCATTCTATTGCATTCCATTCGATTCCATTCGATTCCATTCCATTCCATTCCATTCCATTCCATTCCATTCCATTCCATTCCATTCTATTCCATTCCATTCCATTCTGTTCCATTCTATTCCATTCCATTCCATTCCGTTCCACTCGGGTTGATTCCATTCTATTCCATTCCATTCCATTCGATTCCATTCGATATCATTCGATTCCTTTCCATTCCATTCCATTCCATTCCATTCCATTCCATTCCATTCCATTCCATTCCATTCTATTCCATTCCATTCCATTCCATTCCATTCCATTCTATTCCATTCCATTCCATTCCGTTCTACTCGGGTTGATTCCATTCCATTCCATTTCATTCCATTCCATTCCATTCCATTCCATTCGATTCCATTCGATTCCATTAAATTCCATTCCATTCCAATCCATTCCATTCTACTCGGGTTGATTCCATTCCATTCCATTCCATTCCATTCCATTCCATTCCATTCCATTCCATTCCATTCCACTCGATTCCATTCCATTCCATTCCATTCCAATCCATTCCATTCTACTCGGGTGGATTCCATTCCATTCCATTCTTTTCCATTCCATTCCATTCCATTCCATTCCATTCCATTACATTCCATTCGGTTCCATTCCATTCCATTCCATTCCATTCCATTCCATTCCATTCCATTCCATTCCATTCCATTCCGTTCTAATCGGGTTGATTCCATTCTATTCCATTCCATTCCATTCCATTCCATTCAATTCCATTCCATTCCATTCCATTCCATTCCATTCTATTCCATTCCATTCTACTCCATTGAATTCCATTCCATTCCATTCTATTCCATTCCATTCCATTCCTTTCCATTCCATTTAGTTCTACTCGGGTTGACTCCATTCCATTCCATTCCATTACATTACATTCTATTATACTCCATTCCATTCCATTCGATTCCGTTCGATTCCATTCCATTCCATTCCATTCCATTCCATTCCATTCCATTCCATTCGATTCCATTCCATTCCATTCGATTCCATTCCATTCCATTCCATTCCATTGCATTCCATTCCAATCCATTCCATTCTACTCGGGTTGATTCAATTCCATTCCATTCCATTCCATTCCATTCCATTCCATTCCTTTCGATTCCATTCCTTTCCATTCCATTCCATTCCATTCCATTCCATTCCATTCCATTCCATTCCATTCCATTCCATTCCGTTCTACTCGGGTTGATTCCACTCCATTCCATTCCATTCCATTCCATTCCATTCCATTCCATTCCATTCCTTTCCATTCCAACCCATTCCGTTCTACTCGGGTTGATTCCATTCCATTCCATTGAATTCCATTCCATTCCATTCCATTCCATTCCATTCCATTCCATTCCATTCCATTCCATTCCATTCCATTCCATTCCACTCCATTCCATTTGATTCCATTCAATTCCATTCCATTCCATTCCATTCCATTCCAATCCATTCCATTCTACTCGGGTTGATTCCATTCCATTCCATTCCATTCCATCCCATTCCAATCCATTCCATTCCATTCCGTTCTACTCGGGTTGATTCCATTCCATTCCATTTCATTCCATTCCATTCCATTCCATTCCATTCGATTCCATTCGATTCCATTCCATTCCATTCCATTCCAATCCATTCCATTCTACTCGGGTTGATTCCATTCCATTCCATTCCATTCCATTCCATTCCATTCCATTCCATTCGATTCCACTCGATTCCACTCCATTCTTTCCATTCCATTCCAATCCATTCCATTCTACTCGGGTGGATTCCATTCCGTTCCATTCCATTCCATTCCATTCCATTCCATTCCATTCCACTCCATTCGATTCCATTCCATTCCATTCCATTCCATTCCATTCCATTCCATTCCATTCCATTCCATTCCATTCCGTTCTAGTCGGGTTGATTCCATTCTATTCCATTCCATTCCATTCCATTCCATTCCATTCCATTCCATTCCATTCCATTCCATTCCATTCTATTCCATTCCATTCTACTCCATTGAATTCCATTCCGTTCCATTCTATTCCATTCCATTCCATTCCTTTCCATTCCATTTAGTTCTACTCGGGTTGATTCCATTCCATTCCATTCCATTCCATTCCATTCCATTCCATTCCATTCCATTCCATTACTTTCCATTCCATTCCATTCCAATCCATTCCATTCTACTCGGGTTGACTCCATTCCATTCCATTCCATTCCATTCCATTCCATTCCATTCCATTCCATTATAATCCATTCCATTCCATTCGATTCCGTTCGATTCCATTCCATTCCATTCCATTCCATTCCATTCCATTCAATTCCATTCGATTCCATTCGATTCCATTCCATTCCATTCCATTCCATTCCATTCCATTCTACTCGGGTTGATTCCATTCCATTCCATTCCATTCCATTCCATTCCATTCCATTCCATTCCATTCTATTCCTTTCGATTCCATTCCATTCCATTAAATTCCATTCCATTCCATTCCATTCCATTCCATTCCATTCCGTTCTACTCGTGTTGATTCCACTCCATTCCATTCCATTCCATTCCATACCATTCCAATCGATTCCATTCGATTCCATTCCATTCCATTCCATTCCATTCCATTCCATTCCATTCCATTCCATTCCATTCCATTCCATTCCGTTCTAGTCGGGTTGATTCCATTCTATTCCATTCCATTCCATTCCATTGCATTCCATTCGATTCCATTCCATTCCATTCCATTCAATTCCATTCCATTCTACTCCATTGAATTCCATTCCATTCCATTCAATTCCATTCCTTTCCATCCCTTTCCATTCCATTTAGTTCTACTCGGGTTCATTCCATTCCATTCCATTCCATTCCATTCCATTCCATTCCATTCAATTCCATTCCATTCCGTTACTTTCCATTCCATTCCATTCCAATCCATTCCATTCTACTCGGGTTGACTCCATTCCATTCCATTCCTTTCCATTCCATTATATTCCATTCTATTCCATTCGATTCCGTTCGATTCGATTCCATTCCATTCCATTGCATTCCATTCCATTCCATTCCATTCCATTCCGTTCTACTCGGGTTGATTCCATTCCATTCCTTTCCATACCATTCCATTCCATTCCATTCCATTCCATTCCATTCCATTCCATTCCCTTCCATTCCATTCCATTCCAATCCATTCCATTCTACTCGGGTTGATTCCATTCCATTCCATTGCACTAGACTCCATTCGATTCCATTCGATTCCACTCCATTCCATTCCGTTCCATTCCATTCCATTCCATTCCATTCTATTCCATTGAATTCCATTCCATTCCATTCCATTCCAATCCATTCCATTCCATTCCATTCCATTCCATTCCATTCCATTCCGTTCTACTCGGGTTGATTCCATTCCATTACATTCCATTCCATTCCATTCCATTCCATTCCATTCCATTCCAATCTATTCCATTCTATTCAATTCGATTCCATTCGATTCCATTCAATTCCATTCAATTCCATTCCATTCCATTCCAATCCATTCCATTCTACTCGGGTTGATTCCACTCCATTCCATTCCATTCCATTCCATTCCATTCCATTCCATTCCATTCCATTCCATTCCATTCCATTCCAATCTATTCCATTCCATTCCATTCCATTCCATTCCATTCCATTCCATTCCATTCCATTCCATTCCAATCCATTCCATTCTACTCGTGTTGATTCCATTCCATTCCATTCCATTCCATTCCATTCCATTCCATTCCATTCGATTCCATTCCATTCCATTCGATTCCATTCCATTCCATTCCATTCCATTGCATTCCATTCCAATCCATTCCATTCTACTCGGGTTGATTCAATTCCATTCCATTCCATTCCATTCCATTCCATTCCATTCCTTTCGATTCCATTCCTTTCCATTCCATTCCATTCCATTCCATTCCATTCCATTCCATTCCATTCCATTCCATTCCGTTCTACTCGGGTTGATTCCACTCCATTCCATTCCATTCCATTCCATTCCATTCCATTCCATTCCATTCCTTTCCATTCCAACCCATTCCGTTCTACTCGGGTTGATTCCATTCCATTCCATTGAATTCCATTCCATTCCATTCCATTCCATTCCATTCCATTCCATTCCATTCCATTCCATTCCATTCCATTCCATTCCACTCCATTCCATTTGATTCCATTCAATTCCATTCCATTCCATTCCATTCCATTCCAATCCATTCCATTCTACTCGGGTTGATTCCATTCCATTCCATTCCATTCCATCCCATTCCAATCCATTCCATTCCATTCCGTTCTACTCGGGTTGATTCCATTCCATTCCATTTCATTCCATTCCATTCCATTCCATTCCATTCGATTCCATTCGATTCCATTCCATTCC
The DNA here is from genome assembly GCF_029281585.2 of Gorilla gorilla gorilla. Lineage (NCBI taxonomy): Eukaryota > Metazoa > Chordata > Mammalia > Primates > Hominidae > Gorilla > Gorilla gorilla. The sequence continues at coordinate 5,656,082 of NC_073241.2, forward strand.
ATTCCATTCCAATCCATTCCATTCTACTCGGGTTGATTCCATTCCATTCCATTCCATTCCATTCCATTCCATTCCATTCCATTCGATTCCACTCGATTCCACTCCATTCTTTCCATTCCATTCCAATCCATTCCATTCTACTCGGGTGGATTCCATTCCGTTCCATTCCATTCCATTCCATTCCATTCCATTCCATTCCACTCCATTCGATTCCATTCCATTCCATTCCATTCCATTCCATTCCATTCCATTCCATTCCATTCCATTCCATTCCGTTCTAGTCGGGTTGATTCCATTCTATTCCATTCCATTCCATTCCATTCCATTCCATTCCATTCCATTCCATTCCATTCCATTCCATTCTATTCCATTCCATTCTACTCCATTGAATTCCATTCCGTTCCATTCTATTCCATTCCATTCCATTCCTTTCCATTCCATTTAGTTCTACTCGGGTTGATTCCATTCCATTCCATTCCATTCCATTCCATTCCATTCCATTCCATTCCATTCCATTACTTTCCATTCCATTCCATTCCAATCCATTCCATTCTACTCGGGTTGACTCCATTCCATTCCATTCCATTCCATTCCATTCCATTCCATTCCATTCCATTATAATCCATTCCATTCCATTCGATTCCGTTCGATTCCATTCCATTCCATTCCATTCCATTCCATTCCATTCAATTCCATTCGATTCCATTCGATTCCATTCCATTCCATTCCATTCCATTCCATTCCATTCTACTCGGGTTGATTCCATTCCATTCCATTCCATTCCATTCCATTCCATTCCATTCCATTCCATTCTATTCCTTTCGATTCCATTCCATTCCATTAAATTCCATTCCATTCCATTCCATTCCATTCCATTCCATTCCGTTCTACTCGTGTTGATTCCACTCCATTCCATTCCATTCCATTCCATACCATTCCAATCGATTCCATTCGATTCCATTCCATTCCATTCCATTCCATTCCATTCCATTCCATTCCATTCCATTCCATTCCATTCCGTTCTAGTCGGGTTGATTCCATTCTATTCCATTCCATTCCATTCCATTGCATTCCATTCGATTCCATTCCATTCCATTCCATTCAATTCCATTCCATTCTACTCCATTGAATTCCATTCCATTCCATTCAATTCCATTCCTTTCCATCCCTTTCCATTCCATTTAGTTCTACTCGGGTTCATTCCATTCCATTCCATTCCATTCCATTCCATTCCATTCCATTCAATTCCATTCCATTCCGTTACTTTCCATTCCATTCCATTCCAATCCATTCCATTCTACTCGGGTTGACTCCATTCCATTCCATTCCTTTCCATTCCATTATATTCCATTCTATTCCATTCGATTCCGTTCGATTCGATTCCATTCCATTCCATTGCATTCCATTCCATTCCATTCCATTCCATTCCGTTCTACTCGGGTTGATTCCATTCCATTCCTTTCCATTCCATTCCATTCCATTCCATTCCATTCCATTCCATTCCATTCCATTCCCTTCCATTCCATTCCATTCCAATCCATTCCATTCTACTCGGGTTGATTCCATTCCATTCCATTGCACTAGACTCCATTCGATTCCATTCGATTCCACTCCATTCCATTCCGTTCCATTCCATTCCATTCCATTCCATTCTATTCCATTGAATTCCATTCCATTCCATTCCATTCCAATCCATTCCATTCCATTCCATTCCATTCCATTCCATTCCATTCCGTTCTACTCGGGTTGATTCCATTCCATTACATTCCATTCCATTCCATTCCATTCCATTCCATTCCATTCCAATCTATTCCATTCTATTCAATTCGATTCCATTCGATTCCATTCAATTCCATTCAATTCCATTCCATTCCATTCCAATCCATTCCATTCTACTCGGGTTGATTCCACTCCATTCCATTCCATTCCATTCCATTCCATTCCATTCCATTCCATTCCATTCCATTCCATTCCAATCTATTCCATTCCATTCCATTCCATTCCATTCCATTCCATTCCATTCCATTCCATTCCATTCCAATCCATTCCATTCTACTCGTGTTGATTCCATTCCATTCCATTCCATTCCATTCCATTCCATTCCATTCCATTCCATTCCATTCCATTCCATTCCATTCCGTTCTACTCGGGTTGATTCCATTCTATTCCATTCCATTCCATTCGATTCCATTCGATTCCATTTGATTCCATTCGATTCCATTCCATTCCATTCCATTCCATTCCACTCCATTGAATTCCATTCCATTCCATTCTATTCCATTCCATTCCATTCCTTTCCATTCCATTTAATTCTACTCGGGTTGATTCCATTCCATTCCATTCCATTCCATTCCATTCCATTCCATTCGATTCCATTCGATTCCATTGCATTCCATTCGATTCCATTCGATTGCATTCCATTCCATTCCATTCCATTCCATTCCATTCCATTCCATTCCATTCCGTTCCACTCGGGTTGATTCCATTCTATTCCATTCCATTCCCTTCTATTCCATTCGATATCATTCGATTCCATTCCATCCCATTCCATTCCATTCCATTCCATTCCGTTCTTCTTGGGTTGATTCCATTCCATTCCATTTCATTCCATTCCATTCCATTCCATTTCTTTTGATTCCATTCGATTCCATTCCATTCCATTCCATTCCAATCCATTGCATTCTACTCAGTTTGATTCCATTCCATTCCATTCCATTCCATTCATATCCATTCCATTCCATTCCATTCAATTCCACTCGATTCCATTCCATTCCTTTCCATTCCATTCCAATCCATTCCATTCTACTCGGGTGGATTCCATTCCATTCCATTCGATTCCATTCCATTCCATTCCATTCCATTCCATTCCATTCCATTCCATTCGATTCCATTCCATTCCATTCCATGGCATTCCATTCCATTCCATTCCATTCCATTCCATTCCATTCCATTCCATTCTAGTCGGGTTGATTCCATTCCATTCCATTGCATTCCATTCCATTCCATTCCATTCCATTCCATTGCATTCCATTCCATTCCATTCCATTCCATTCCATTCCATTCCATTCCATTCCATTCCATTCCATTCCATTCTATTCCATTCCATTCTACTCCATTGAATTCCATTCCATTCCATTCAATTTCATTCCATTCCATTCCTTTCCAATCCATTTAGTTCTACTCGGGTTGATTCCATTCCATTCCATTCCATTCCATTCCATTCCATTCCATTCCATTCCATTCCATTCCATTCCATTCCATTACTTTCCATTCCATTCCATTCCAATCCATTCCATTCTACTCGGGTTGACTCCATTCCATTCCATTCCACTCCATTCCATTCCGTTATATTCCATTCTATTCCATTCGATTCCGTTCGATTCCATTCCATTCCTTTCCATTCTATTCCATTCCATTCGATTCCATTCCATTCCATTCCATTCCATTCCATTCCATTCCATTCCATTCCAATCCATTCCATTCTACTCGGGTTGATTCCATTCCATTCCATTCCATTCCAATCCATTCCATTCCATTCCATTCCATTCCATTCCATTCCATTCCATTCCATTCCATTCCTTTCTATTCCATTCCATTCCATTCCATTCCATTCCATTCCATTCCATTCCATTCCATTCCATTCCATTCCGTTCTACTCGGGTTGATTCCACTCCATTCCATTCCCTTCCATTCCATTCCATTCCATTCCATTCCATTCCATTCCATTCCTTTCCATTCCAACCCATTCCTTTCTACTAGGGTTGATTCCATTCCATTCCATTCCATTCCATTCCATTCCATTCCATTCCATTTCATTCCAAACCGTTCCATTCTACTCGGGTTCATCATTCCATTCCATTCCATTCCATTCCATTCCACTCGGGTTCATTCCATTCCATTCCATTCCATTCCATTCCATTCCATTCCATTCCATTCCATTCCATTCCGTTCTACTCAGGTTGATTTCCATTCCATTCCATTCCATTCCATTCCATTCCATTCCATTCCATTCCATTCCATTCCATTCCATTCTATTCCATTCCGTACTACTCGGCTAGAATCCATTGAGTTCCGTTCCGTTCCGTTCCGTCCCGACACGTCCCGTCCCGTCCCGTCCCGTCCAGTCCCGTCCCGTCCCGTCCCGTGCCATTGTACTCGGGTTGATTCCATTCCACTCCGTTCCGTTCCTTTCCGTTCCCTTCAATTCAGTTCCACGCGGGTTGATTCAATTCCATTCTATTCTATTCCATTCCATTCCATTCCATTCCATTCCATTCCATTCCATTCCATTCCATTCCATTCCATTCCATTCCGTTCTACTCGGGTTGATTCCATTCCATTCCATTCCATTCCATTCCATTCCATTCCATTCCATTCCATTCCATTCCATTCCACTCCATTCCATTTGATTCCATTCAATTCCATTCCATTCCATTCCATTCCATTCCAATCCATTCCATTCTACTCGGGTTGATTCCATTCCATTCCATTCCATTCCATCCCATTCCAATCCATTCCATTCCATTCCGTTCTACTCGGGTTGATTCCATTCCATTCCATTTCATTCCATTCCATTCCATTCCATTCCATTCGATTCCATTCGATTCCATTCCATTCCATTCCATTCCAATCCATTCCATTCTACTCGGGTTGATTCCATTCCATTCCATTCCATTCCATTCCATTCCATTCCATTCCATTCGATTCCACTCGATTCCACTCCATTCTTTCCATTCCATTCCAATCCATTCCATTCTACTCGGGTGGATTCCATTCCGTTCCATTCCATTCCATTCCATTCCATTCCATTCCATTCCACTCCATTCGATTCCATTCCATTCCATTCCATTCCATTCCATTCCATTCCATTCCATTCCATTCCATTCCATTCCGTTCTAGTCGGGTTGATTCCATTCTATTCCATTCCATTCCATTCCATTCCATTCCATTCCATTCCATTCCATTCCATTCCATTCCATTCTATTCCATTCCATTCTACTCCATTGAATTCCATTCCGTTCCATTCTATTCCATTCCATTCCATTCCTTTCCATTCCATTTAGTTCTACTCGGGTTGATTCCATTCCATTCCATTCCATTCCATTCCATTCCATTCCATTCCATTCCATTACTTTCCATTCCATTCCATTCCAATCCATTCCATTCTACTCGGGTTGACTCCATTCCATTCCATTCCATTCCATTCCATTCCATTCCATTCCATTCCATTATAATCCATTCCATTCCATTCGATTCCGTTCGATTCCATTCCATTCCATTCCATTCCATTCCATTCCATTCAATTCCATTCGATTCCATTCGATTCCATTCCATTCCATTCCATTCCATTCCATTCCATTCTACTCGGGTTGATTCCATTCCATTCCATTCCATTCCATTCCATTCCATTCCATTCCATTCTATTCCTTTCGATTCCATTCCATTCCATTAAATTCCATTCCATTCCATTCCATTCCATTCCATTCCATTCCGTTCTACTCGTGTTGATTCCACTCCATTCCATTCCATTCCATTCCATACCATTCCAATCGATTCCATTCGATTCCATTCCATTCCATTCCATTCCATTCCATTCCATTCCATTCCATTCCATTCCATTCCATTCCATTCCGTTCTAGTCGGGTTGATTCCATTCTATTCCATTCCATTCCATTCCATTGCATTCCATTCGATTCCATTCCATTCCATTCCATTCAATTCCATTCCATTCTACTCCATTGAATTCCATTCCATTCCATTCAATTCCATTCCTTTCCATCCCTTTCCATTCCATTTAGTTCTACTCGGGTTCATTCCATTCCATTCCATTCCATTCCATTCCATTCCATTCCATTCAATTCCATTCCATTCCGTTACTTTCCATTCCATTCCATTCCAATCCATTCCATTCTACTCGGGTTGACTCCATTCCATTCCATTCCTTTCCATTCCATTATATTCCATTCTATTCCATTCGATTCCGTTCGATTCGATTCCATTCCATTCCATTGCATTCCATTCCATTCCATTCCATTCCATTCCGTTCTACTCGGGTTGATTCCATTCCATTCCTTTCCATTCCATTCCATTCCATTCCATTCCATTCCATTCCATTCCATTCCATTCCCTTCCATTCCATTCCATTCCAATCCATTCCATTCTACTCGGGTTGATTCCATTCCATTCCATTGCACTAGACTCCATTCGATTCCATTCGATTCCACTCCATTCCATTCCGTTCCATTCCATTCCATTCCATTCCATTCTATTCCATTGAATTCCATTCCATTCCATTCCATTCCAATCCATTCCATTCCATTCCATTCCATTCCATTCCATTCCATTCCATTCCGTTCTACTCGGGTTGATTCCATTCCATTACATTCCATTACATTCCATTCCATTCCATTCCATTCCATTCCAATCTATTCCATTCTATTCAATTCGATTCCATTCGATTCCATTCAATTCCATTCAATTCCATTCCATTCCATTCCAATCCATTCCATTCTACTCGGGTTGATTCCACTCCATTCCATTCCATTCCATTCCATTCCATTCCATTCCATTCCATTCCATTCCATTCCATTCCATTCCATTCCATTCCAATCTATTCCATTCCATTCCATTCCATTCCATTCCATTCCATTCCATTCCATTCCATTCCATTCCAATCCATTCCATTCTACTCGTGTTGATTCCATTCCATTCCATTCCATTCCATTCCATTCCATTCCATTCCATTCCATTCCATTCCATTCCATTCCGTTCTACTCGGGTTGATTCCATTCTATTCCATTCCATTCCATTCGATTCCATTCGATTCCATTTGATTCCATTCGATTCCATTCCATTCCATTCCATTCCATTCCACTCCATTGAATTCCATTCCATTCCATTCTATTCCATTCCATTCCATTCCTTTCCATTCCATTTAATTCTACTCGGGTTGATTCCATTCCATTCCATTCCATTCCATTCCATTCCATTCCATTCGATTCCATTCGATTCCATTGCATTCCATTCGATTCCATTCGATTGCATTCCATTCCATTCCATTCCATTCCATTCCATTCCATTCCATTCCATTCCGTTCCACTCGGGTTGATTCCATTCTATTCCATTCCATTCCCTTCTATTCCATTCGATATGATTCGATTCCATTCCATCCCATTCCATTCCATTCCATTCCATTCCGTTCTTCTTGGGTTGATTCCATTCCATTCCATTTCATTCCATTCCATTCCATTCCATTTCTTTTGATTCCATTCGATTCCATTCCATTCCATTCCATTCCAATCCATTGCATTCTACTCAGTTTGATTCCATTCCATTCCATTCCATTCCATTCATATCCATTCCATTCCATTCCATTCAATTCCACTCGATTCCATTCCATTCCTTTCCATTCCATTCCAATCCATTCCATTCTACTCGGGTGGATTCCATTCCATTCCATTCGATTCCATTCCATTCCATTCCATTCCATTCCATTCCATTCCATTCCATTCGATTCCATTCCATTCCATTCCATGGCATTCCATTCCATTCCATTCCATTCCATTCCATTCCATTCCATTCCATTCTAGTCGGGTTGATTCCATTCCATTCCATTGCATTCCATTCCATTCCATTCCATTCCATTCCATTGCATTCCATTCCATTCCATTCCATTCCATTCCATTCCATTCCATTCCATTCCATTCCATTCCATTCCATTCTATTCCATTCCATTCTACTCCATTGAATTCCATTCCATTCCATTCAATTTCATTCCATTCCATTCCTTTCCAATCCATTTAGTTCTACTCGGGTTGATTCCATTCCATTCCATTCCATTCCATTCCTTTCCATTCCATTCCATTCCATTCCATTACTTTCCATTCCATTCCATTCCAATCCATTCCATTCTACTCGGGTTGACTCCATTCCATTCCATTCCACTCCATTCCATTCCGTTATATTCCATTCTATTCCATTCGATTCCGTTCGATTCCATTCCATTCCTTTCCATTCTATTCCATTCCATTCGATTCCATTCCATTCCATTCCATTCCATTCCATTCCATTCCATTCCAATCCATTCCATTCTACTCGGGTTGATTCCATTCCATTCCATTCCATTCCAATCCATTCCATTCCATTCCATTCCATTCCATTCCATTCCATTCCATTCCATTCCATTCCATTCCTTTCTATTCCATTCCATTCCATTCCATTCCATTCCATTCCATTCCATTCCGTTCTACTCGGGTTGATTCCACTCCATTCCATTCCCTTCCATTCCATTCCATTCCATTCCATTCCATTCCATTCCATTCCTTTCCATTCCAACCCATTCCTTTCTACTAGGGTTGATTCCATTCCATTCCATTCCATTCCATTCCATTCCATTCCATTCCATTCCATTTCATTCCAAACCGTTCCATTCTACTCGGGTTCATCATTCCATTCCATTCCATTCCATTCCATTCCACTCGGGTTCATTCCATTCCATTCCATTCCATTCCATTCCATTCCATTCCATTCCATTCCATTCCATTCCGTTCTACTCAGGTTGATTTCCATTCCATTCCATTCCATTCCATTCCATTCCATTCCATTCCATTCCATTCCATTCCATTCCATTCCATTCTATTCCATTCCGTACTACTCGGCTAGAATCCATTGAGTTCCGTTCCGTTCCGTTCCGTCCCGACACGTCCCGTCCCGTCCCGTCCCGTCCAGTCCCGTCCCGTCCCGTCCCGTGCCATTGTACTCGGGTTGATTCCATTCCACTCCGTTCCGTTCCTTTCCGTTCCCTTCAATTCAGTTCCACGCGGGTTGATTCAATTCCATTCTATTCTATTCCATTCCATTCCATTCCATTCCATTCCATTCCATTCCATTCCATTCCATTTTACTCGGGTTGATTCCATGCCGTTCCGTTCCATTCTGTCCCATCCCGACGCGTCCCGTCCCGTCCCGTCCCATTCCGTTCCGTTCTGATCGGGTTGATTCCGTTCCATTCCCTTCCGTTCCTTTCCGTTCCATTCCATTCCGTTACACGCGGGTTGATTCAATTCCATTCTATTACATTGAATTCCATTCCATTCCATTCCATTCCATTCTACTCGGATTGATTGCATTCCATTCCATTCCATTCCAGTCCATTCCAATCCACTCCATTCTACTCGGGTTGATTCCATTCCATTCCATTCCATTCCATTCCATCCCATTCCATTCCATTCCATTCCGTTCTACTCGGGTTGATTCCATTCTATTCCATTCCATTCCATTCGATTCCATTCGATTCCATTCGATTCCATTCGATTCCATTCCATTCCATTCCATTCCATTCCACTCCATTGAATTCCATTCCATTCCATTCTATTCCATTCCATTCCATTCCTTTCCATTCCATTTAATTCTACTCGGGTTGATTCCATTCCATTCCATTCCATTCCATTCCATTCCATTCCATTCCATTCCATTCGATTCCATTCGATTCCATTGCATTCCATTCGATTCCATTCGATTGCATTCCATTCCATTCCATTCCATTCCATTCCATTCCATTCCATTCCATTCCATTCCATTCCATTCCATTCCATTCCATTCCATTCCGTTCCACTCGGGTTGATTCCATTCTATTCCATTACATTCCCTTCTATTCCATTCGATATCATTCGATTCCATTCCATCCCATTCCATTCCATTCCATTCCATTCCGTTCTTCTTGGGTTGATTCCATTCCATTCCATTTCATTCCATTCCATTCCATTCCATTTCTTTCGATTCCATTCGATTCCATTCCATTCCATTCCATTCCAATCCATTGCATTCTACTCAGTTTGATTCCATTCCATTCCATTCCATTCCATTCATATCCATTCCATTCCATTCCATTCAATTCCACTCGATTCCATTCCATTCCTTTCCATTCCATTCCAATCCATTCCATTCTACTCGGGTGGATTCCATTCCATTCCATTCGATTCCATTCCATTCCATTCCATTCCATTCCATTCCATTCCATTCCATTCCATTCGATTCCATTCCATTCCATTCCATGGCATTCCATTCCATTCCATTCCATTCCATTCCATTCCATTCCATTCCGTTCTAGTCGGGTTGATTCCATTCCATTCCATTGCATTCCATTCCATTCCATTCCATTCCATTCCATTGCATTCCATTCCATTCCATTCCATTCCATTCCATTCCATTCCATTCCATTCCATTCCATTCTATTCCATTCCATTCTACTCCATTGAATTCCATTCCATTCCATTCAATTTCATTCCATTCCATTCCTTTCCAATCCATTTAGTTCTACTCGGGTTGATTCCATTCCATTCCATTCCATTCCATTCCATTCCATTCCATTCCATTCCATTCCATTCCATTCCATTCCATTACTTTCCATTCCATTCCATTCCAATCCATTCCATTCTACTCGGGTTGACTCCATTCCATTCCATTCCACTCCATTCCATTCCGTTATATTCCATTCTATTCCATTCGATTCCGTTCGATTCCATTCCATTCCTTTCCATTCTATTCCATTCCATTCGATTCCATTCCATTCCATTCCATTCCATTCCATTCCATTCCATTCCATTCCATTCCAATCCATTCCATTCTACTCGGGTTGATTCCATTCCATTCCATTCCATTCCAATCCATTCCATTCCATTCCATTCCATTCCATTCCATTCCATTCCATTCCATTCCATTCCTTTCTATTCCATTCCATTCCATTCCATTCCATTCCATTCCATTCCATTCCATTCCATTCCATTCCGTTCTACTCGGGTTGATTCCACTCCATTCCATTCCCTTCCATTCCATTCCATTCCATTCCATTCCATTCCTTTCCATTCCAACCCATTCCTTTCTACTAGGGTTGATTCCATTCCATTCCATTCCATTCCATTCCATTCCATTCCATTCCATTTCATTCCAAACCGTTCCATTCTACTCGGGTCCATCATTCCATTCCATTCCATTCCATTCCATTCCACTCGGGTTCATTCCATTCCATTCCATTCCATTCCATTCCATTCCATTCCATTCCATTCCATTCCATTCCGTTCTACTCAGGTTGATTTCCATTCCATTCCATTCCATTCCATTCCATTCCATTCCATTCCATTCCATTCCATTCCATTCCATTCCATTCCATTCCATTCCATTCCATTCTATTCCATTCCGTACTACTCGGCTAGAATCCATTGAGTTCCGTTCCGTTCCGTTCCGTCCCGACACGTCCCGTCCCGTCCCGTCCCGTCCAGTCCCGTCCCGTCCCGTCCCGTGCCATTGTACTCGGGTTGATTCCATTCCACTCCGTTCCGTTCCTTTCCGTTCCCTTCAATTCAGTTCCACGCGGGTTGATTCAATTCCATTCTATTCTATTCCATTCCATTCCATTCCATTCCATTCCATTCCATTCCATTCCATTCCATTTTACTCGGGTTGATTCCATGCCGTTCCGTTCCATTCTGTCCCATCCCGACGCGTCCCGTCCCGTCCCGTCCCATTCCGTTCCGTTCTGATCGGGTTGATTCCGTTCCATTCCCTTCCGTTCCTTTCCGTTCCATTCCATTCCGTTACACGCGGGTTGATTCAATTCCATTCTATTACATTGAATTCCATTCCATTCCATTCCATTCCATTCTACTCGGATTGATTGCATTCCATTCCATTCCATTCCAGTCCATTCCAATCCACTCCATTCTACTCGGGTTGATTCCATTCCATTCCATTCCATTCCATTCCATTCCATTCCATTCCATTCCATTGCGTTCCATTCGATTCGATTCCATTCCATTCCATTCCATTCCATTCCAATCCATTCCATTCCTCTTGGGTTCATTCCATTCCATTCCATTCCATTCCATTCGATTCCATTCGATTCCATTCCATTCCATTCCATACCATTCCATTCCATTTTGTTCTACTCGGGTTGATTCCACTCCATTCCATTCCATTCCATTCCATTCCATTCCATTCCATTCCATTCCATTCGATTCCATTCTATTCCATTCGATTCCATTCCATTCCATTTCATTTTATTCCAATCCATTCCATTCCATTCTATTCCATGGAATTCCATTCCATTCCATTCCCTTCCATTCCATTCCATTCCATTCCATTCCATTTCATTCCATTCCATTCCATTCCATTCCATTCCGTTCTACTCGGGTTGAATCCACTCCATTCCATTCCATTACATTCCATTCCATTCCATTCCATTCCATTCCATTCCACTCGGGTTGAGCATTCCATTCGATTCGATTCCATTCCATTCCATTCCATTCCATTCCATTCCATTCCATTCCACTCGGGCTCATTCCATTCCATTCCATTCCATTCCATTCCATTCCATTCCATTCCATTCCATTCCGTTCTACTCGGGTTGATTTCCATTCCATTCCATTCCATTCCATTCCATTCCATTCCATTCCATTCCATTCCATTCCATTCCATTCCATTCCATTCCATTCCATTCCATTCCATTCCATTCCTTTCCATTTATTCCATTCCGTTCTACTCGGGTTGATTCCATTGAGTTTGGTTCCGTTCCGTTCCGTCCCGTCCCGTCCCGTCCCGTCCCGTTCCGTTTTACTCGGGTTGATTCCTTTGCATTCCGTTCCGCTCGTTTCCATTCCGTTCCATTCCGTTCAACGCGGGTTGGTTCAATTCCATTCTATTCTATTCTATTCCTTTCCATTCCATTCCATTCTACTCGGGTTGATTCTATGCCGTTCCATTCCGTTCCATTCCGTCCCATTCCGACCCGTCCCATCCCGTCCCGTCCCGTCCCATCCCGTTCCGTTCCACATGGGTTGATTCAATTCCTTTCGGTTACATTGAATTCCATTCCATTCCATTCTACTCGGATTGATTCCATTCCATTCCATTCCATTCCATTCCATTCCATTCCATTCCAATCCATTCCATTCTACTCAGGTTGATTCCATTCCATTCCATTCCATTCCATTCCATTCCATTCCATTCCATTCAGTTTCATTCCATTCCATTCCATTCCATTCCATTCCATTCCATTCCATTCCATTCCATTCCATTCCATTCGATTCCATTCCATTCCATTCCATTCCGTTCTACTCCGGTTGATTCCATTCTATTCCATTCCATTCCGTTCGATTCCATTCGATTCCATTCGATTCCGCTCCATTCCATTCCATTCCCTTCCATTCCATTCTATTCCATTGAATTCCATTCCATTGCATTCCATTCCATTCCATTCCATTCCATTCCATTCCGTTCTACTCTGATTGACTCCATTCCATTCCATTCGATTCCATTCCATTCCATTCCATTCCATTCCAATACATTCCATTCTACTCTGGTTGATTCCATTCCATTCCATTCCATTCCATTCCATTCCATTCCATTCGTCTCCATTCGATTCCATTCGATTCCATTCCATTCTATTCCATTGAATTCCATTCCATTCCATTCCATTCCATTCCATTCTATTCCATTCCATTCCATTCCATTCCGTTCTACTCGGGTTGATTCCATTCCATTCCATTCCATTCCATTCCACTCCATTCCATTCGATTCCATTCGATTCCATTCCATTCCATTCCATTCCATTCCAATCCATTCCATTCTACTCGGGTTGATTCCATTCCATTCCATTCCATTCCATTCCATTCCATTCCATTGAATTCCATTCGATTCCATTGGATTCCATTCCATTTGATTCCATTCGATATCATTCGATTCCATTCCATCCCATTCCATTCCATTCCATTCCATTCCGTTCTACTCGGGTTGATTCCATTCCATTCCATTTCATTCCATTCCATTCCATTCCATTCCATTTCATTCCATTCCATTCCATTCCATTCCATTCGATTCCATTCGATTCCATTCCATTCCATTCCATTCCAATCCATTCCATTCTACTCGGGTTGATTCCATTCCATTCCATTCCATTCCATTCCATTCCATTCCATTCCATTCCATTCCATTCCATTCGATTCCATTCCATTCCATTCCATGGCATTCCATTCCATTCCATTCCATTCCATTCCATTCCATTCTAGTCGGGTTGATTCCATTCCATTCCATTGCATTCCATTCCATTCCATTGCATTCCATTCCATTCCATTCCATTCCATTCCATTCCATTCCATTCCATTCCATTCCATTCCATTCCATTGCATTCCATTCGATTCCATTCGATTCCATTCCATTCCATTCCATTCCATTCCATTCCATTCCATTCCATTCCATTCCATTCCATTCCGTTCCACTCGGGTTGATTCCATTCTATTCCATTCCATTCCCTTCTATTCCATTCGATATCATTCGATTCCATTCCATCCCATTCCATTCCATTCCATTCCATTCCGTTCTTCTTGGGTTGATTCCATTCCATTCCATTTCATTCCATTCCATTCCATTCCATTTCTTTCGATTCCATTCGATTCCATTCCATTCCATTCCATTCCAATCCATTGCATTCTACTCAGTTTGATTCCATTCCATTCCATTCCATTCCATTCAATTCCATTCCATTCCATTCCATTCCATTCAATTCCACTCGATTCCATTCCATTCCTTTCCATTCCATTCCAATCCATTCCATTCTACTCGGGTGGATTCCATTCCATTCCATTCCATTCCATTCCATTCCATTCCATTCCATTCCCTTCCATTCGATTCCATTCCATTCCCTTCCATTCGATTCCATTCCATTCCATTCCATGGCATTCCATTCCATTCCATTCCATTCCATTCCATTCCGTTCTAGTCGGGTTGATTCCATTCCATTCCATTGCATTCCATTCCATTCCATTGCATTCCATTCCATTCCATTCCATTCCATTCCATTCCATTCCATTCCATTCCATTCCATTCCATTCCATTCCATTCTACTCCATTGAATTCCATTCCATTCCATTCCATTCCATTCCATTCCATTCCATTCCTTTCCAATCCATTCCATTCCGTTCCACTCGGGTTGATTCCATTCTATTCCATTTCATTCCCTTCTATTCCATTCGATATCATTCGATTCCATTCCATCCCATTCCATTCCATTCCATTCCATTCCGTTCTTCTTGGGTTGATTCCATTCCATTCCATTTCATTCCATTCCATTCCATTCCATTTCTTTCGATTCCATTCGATTCGATTCCATTCCATTCCATTCCAATCCATTGCATTCTACTCAGTTTGATTCCATTCCATTCCATTCCATTCCATTCAATTCCATTCCATTCCATTCCATTCAATTCCACTCGATTCCATTCCATTCCTTTCCATTCCATTCCAATCCATTCCATTCTACTCGGGTGGATTCCATTCCATTCCATTCCATTCCATTCCATTCCATTCCATTCCATTCCATTCCATTCCCTTCCATTCGATTCCATTCCATTCCATTCCATGGCATTCCATTCCATTCCATTCCATTCCATTCCATTCCGTTCTAGTCGGGTTGACTCCATTCCATTCCATTCCACTCCATTCCATTCCGTTATATTCCATTCTATTCCATTCGATTCCGTTCGGTTCCATTCCATTCCATTCCATTCGATTCCATTCCATTCCATTCCATTCCATTCCATTCCATTCCATTCCATTCCATTCCAATCCATTCCATTCTACTCGGGTTGATTCCATTCCATTCCATTCCATTCCAATCCATTCCATTCCATTCCATTCCATTCCATTCCATTCCATTCCATTCCATTCCATTCCATTCCATTCCATTCCATTCCATTCCATTCCATTCCATTCCATTTCATTCCAAACCGTTCCATTCTACTCGGGTTCATCATTCCATTCCATTCCATTCCACTCGGGTTCATTCCATTCCATTCCATTCCATTCCATTCCATTCCATTCCATTCCGTTCTACTCAGGTTGATTTCCATTCCATTCCATTCCATTCCATTCCATTCCATTCCATTCCATTCCATTCCATTCCATTCCATTACATTCCATTCCATTCCATTCTATTCCATTCCGTTCTACTCGGCTTGAATCCATTGAGTTCCGTTCCGTTCCGTTCCGTCCCGACACGTCCCGTCCCGTCCCGTCCCGTCCCGTCCCGTCCCGTCCCGTCCCGTGCCGTTGTACTCGGGTTGATTCCATTCCACTCCGTTCCGTTCCTTTCCGTTCCCTTCAATTCAGTTCCACGCGGGTTGATTCAATTCCATTCTATTCTATTCCATTCCATTCCATTCCATTCCATTCCATTCCATTCCATTCCATTTTACTCCGGTTGATTCCATGCCGTTCCGTTCCATTCTGTCCCATCCCGACGCGTCCCGTCCCGTCCCGTCCCATTCCGTTCCGTTCTGATCGGGTTGATTCCGTTCCATTCCCTTCCGTTCCTTTCCGTTCCATTCCATTCCGTTACACGCGGGTTGATTCAATTCCATTCTATTACATTGAATTCCATTCCATTCCATTCCATTCCATTCCATTCTACTCGGATTGATTGCATTCCATTCCATTCCATTCCAGTCCATTCCAATCCACTCCATTCTACTCGGGTTGATTCCATTCCATTCCATTCCATTCCATTCCATTCCATTCCATTCCATTCCATTCCATTCCATTCCATTCCATTCCATTGCGTTCCATTCGATTCGATTCCATTCCATTCCATTCCATTCCATTCCAATCCATTCCATTCTACTTGGGTTCATTCCATTCCATTCCATTCCATTCCATTCCATTCGATTCCATTCGATTCCATTCCATTCCAATCCATACCATTCCATTCCATTCTGTTCTACTCGGGTTGATTCCACTCCATTCCATTCCATTCCATTCCATTCTATTCCATTCCATTCCATTCGATTCCATTCTATTCCATTCGATTCCATTCCATTCCATTTCATTTTATTCCATTCCATTCCATTCCATTCTATTCCATTGAATTCCATTCCATTCCATTCCATTCCATTCCATTCCATTCCATTCCATTCCATTCCGTTCTAGTCGGGTTGATTCCATTCCATTCCATTGCATTCCATTCCATTCCATTGCATTCCATTCCATTCCATTCCATTCCATTCCATTCCATTCCATTCCATTCTATTCCATTCCATTCTACTCCATTGAATTCCATTCCATTCCATTCCATTCCATTCCATTCCATTCCTTTCCAATCCATTCCATTCCGTTCCACTCGGGTTGATTCCATTCTATTCCATTCCATTCCCTTCTATTCCATTCGATATCATTCGATTCCATTCCATCCCATTCCATTCCATTCCATTCCATTCCGTTCTTCTTGGGTTGATTCCATTCCATTCCATTTCATTCCATTCCATTCCATTCCATTTCTTTCGATTCCATTCGATTCGATTCCATTCCATTCCATTCCAATCCATTGCATTCTACTCAGTTTGATTCCATTCCATTCCATTCCATTCCATTCCATTCCATTCCATTCCATTCCATTCCTTTTGATTCCATTCCATTCCATTAAATTCCATTCCATTCCATTCCATTCCATTCCATTCCATTCCATTCCATTCCATTCCGTTCTACTCGGGTTGATTCCACTCCATTCCATTCCATTCCATTCCATTCCATTCCATTCCATTCCATTCGATTCCATTCCATTCCATTCCATTCCATTCCATTCTATTCCATTCCACTCTACTCCATTGAATTCCATTCCGTTCCATTCAATTCCATTCCATTCCATTCCTTTCCATTCCATTTAGTTCTACTCGGGTTGATTCCATTCCAGTCCATTCCATTCCATTCCATTCCATTACTTTCCATTCCATTCCATTCCAATCCATTCCATTCTACTCGGGTTGACTCCATTCCATTCCATTCCATTCCATTATATTGCATTCTATTCCATTCGATTCCGTTTGATTCCATTCCATTCCATTCCATTCCATTCCATTCCATTCCATTCCATTCCATTCCATTCCATTCGATTCCATTCCATTCCATTCCATTCCATTCCATTCCATTCCATTCCAATCCATTCCATTCTACTCGGGTTGATTCCATTCCATTCCATTCCATTCCATCCCATTCCATTCCTTTCTATTCCATTCCATTCCATTCCATTCCATTCCATTCCATTCCATTACATTCCATTCCATTCCATTCCATTCCATTCCGTTCTAATCGGTTTGATTCCAATCCATTCCATTCCATTCCATTCCATTCCATTCCATTCCATTCCATTCCAATTCTTTCGTTTCCATTCCAACCAATTCCGTTCTACTCGGATTGATTCCATTCCATTCCATTCCATTCCATTCCATTCCATTCCATTCAATTCCATTCCATTCCATTCCATTCCATTCCATTCCATTCCATTCCATTCCATTCCATTCCATCCCATTTCATTCCAAACCATTCCATTCTACTCGGGTTCATCATTCCATTCCATTCCATTCCATTCCATTCCACTCGGGTTCTTTCCATTCCATTCCATTCCATTCC
This sequence comes from Gorilla gorilla gorilla, assembly GCF_029281585.2. Lineage (NCBI taxonomy): Eukaryota > Metazoa > Chordata > Mammalia > Primates > Hominidae > Gorilla > Gorilla gorilla. Next base: position 5,674,532 of record NC_073241.2, read on the forward strand.
ATTCCATTCCATTCCATTCCATTCCGTTCTACTCAGGTTGATTTCCATTCCATTCCATTCCATTCCATTCCATTCCATTCCATTCCATTCCATTCCATTCCATTCCATTCCATTCCATTCTGTTCCATTCCACTCCATTCCATTCTACTCGTGTTGATTCCATGCCGTTCCGTTCCGTTCCATTCCGTCCCGTCCCGACGCGTCCCGTCCCGTTCCGTCCCGTCAAATTCCGTTCCTTTCTGATCGGGTTGATTCCGTTCCATTCCGTTCCGTTCCTTTCCGTTCCATTCCATTCCGTTACTCGCGGGTTGATTCAATTCCATTCTATTACATTGAATTCCATTCCATACCATTCCATTCCATTCTACTCGGATTGATTGAATTCCATTCCATTCCATTCCAGTCCATTCCAATCCATTCCATTCTACTCGGGTTGATTCCATTCCATTCCATTCCATTCCATTCCATTCCATTCCATTCCATTGCGTTCCATTCGATTCGATTCCATTCCATTCCATTCCATTCCATTCCAATCCATTCCATTCTACTTGGGTTGATTCCATTCCATTCCATTCCATTCCATTCCATTCCATTCGATTCCATTCCATTCCATTCCATTCCATTCCATTCCATTCCATTCCATTCCATTCCATTCCATTCCATTCCATTCTGTTCTACTCGGGTTGATTCCACTCCATTCCATTCCATTCCATTCCATTCTATTCCATTCCATTCCATTCGATTCCATTCCATTCCATTTCATTTTATTCCATTCCATTCCATTCCATTCTATTCCATTGAATTCCATTCCATTCTATTCCATTCCATTCCATTCAGTTTCATTCCATTCCATTCCATTCCATTCCATTCCATTCCATTCCATTCCATTCCATTCCATTCCATTCCATTCCATTCCGTTCTACTCGGGTTAATTCCATTCTATTCCATTCCATTCCATTCCATTCCATTCCATTCCATTCCATTCCATTCCATTCCATTCTATTCCATTGAATTCCATTCCATTCCATTCCATTCCATTCCATTGAATTCCATTCCATTCCGTTCTACTCTGATTGACTCCATTCCATTCCATTCCATTCCATTCCATTCCATTCCATTCCATTCCATTTCATTCCATTCCATTCCATTCCATTCCATTTCATTCCATTCCATTCCATTCCAATACATTCCATTCTACTCTGGTTGATTCCATTCCATTCCATTCCATTCCATTCCATTCCATTCCATTCCATTCGTCTCCATTCGATTCCATTCGATTCCATTCCATTCTATTCCATTGAATTCCATTCCATTCCATTCCATTCCATTCCATTCCATTCCATTCCATTCCATTCCATTCCATTCCATTCCATTCCACTCCATTCCATTCGATTCCATTCGATTCCATTCCATTCCATTCCATTCCATTCCAATCCATTCCATTCTACTCGGGTTGATGCCATTCCATTCCATTCCATTCCATTCCATTCCATTCCATTCCATTCCATTCCATTCCATTGCATTCCATTCGATTCCATTCGATTCCATTCCATTCGATTCCATTCGAGATCATTCGATTCCATTCCATCCCATTCCAATCCATTCCATTCCATTCCGTTCTACTCGGGTTGATTCCATTCCATTCCATTTCATTCCATTCCATTCCATTCCATTCCATTCGATTCCATTCGATTCCATTCCATTCCATTCCATTCCAATCCATTCCATTCTACTCGGGTTGATTCCATTCCATTCCAATCCATTCCATTCCATTCCATTCCATTCCATTCCATTCCATTCCATTCGATTCCACTCTATTCCATTCCATTCTTTCCATTCCATTCCAATCCATTCCATTCTACTCGGGTGGATTCCATTCCGTTCCATTCCATTCCATTCCATTCCATTCCATTCCATTCCATTCCACTCCATTCGATTCCATTCCATTCCATTCCATTCCATTCCATTCCATTCCATTCCATTCCATTCCATTCCATTCCATTCCATTCCATTCCATTCCGTTCTAGTCGGGTTGATTCCATTCTATTCCATTCCATTCCATTCCATTCCACTCCATTCCATTCCTTTCCATTCCATTCTATTCCATTCCATTCTACTCCATTGAATTTCATTCCATTCCATTCTATTCCATTCCATTCCATTCCTTTCCATTCCATTTAGTTCTACTCGGGTTGATTCCATTCCATTCCATTCCATTCCATTCCATTCCATTCCATTCCATTCCATTCCATTACTTTCCATTCCATTCCATTCCAATCCATTCCATTCTACTCGGGTTGACTCCATTCCATTCCATTCCATTCCATTCCATTCCATTCCATTATAATCCATTCCATTCCATTCGATTCCGTTCGATTCCATTCCATTCCATTCCATTCCATTCCATTCAATTCCATTCGATTCCATTCGATTCCATTCCATTCCATTCCATTCCAATCCATTCCATTCTACTCGGGTTGATTCCATTCCATTCCATTCCATTCCATTCCTTTCCATTCCATTCCATTCCATTCCATTCCATTCTATTCCTTTCGATTCCATTCCATTCCATTAAATTCCATTCCATTCCATTCCATTCCATTCCATTCCATTCCATTCCATTCCATTCCATTCCATTCCGTTCTACTCGGGTTGATTCCACTCCATTCCATTCCATTCCATTCCATTCCATACCATTCCATTCGATTCCATTCCATTCCATTCCATTCCACTCGGGTTCTTTCCATTCCATTCCATTCCATTCCATTCCATTCCATTCCATTCCATTCCATTCCATTCCGTTCTACTCAGGTTGATTTCCATTCCATTCCATTCCATTCCATTCCATTCCATTCCATTCCTTTCCATTCCATTCCATTCCGTTCCATTCCACTCCATTCCATTCTACTCGTGTTGATTCCATGCCGTTCCGTTCCGTTCCATTCCGTCCCATCCCGACGCGTCCCGTCCCGTTCCGTCCCGTCAAATTCCGTTCCTTTCTGATCGGGTTGATTCCGTTCCATTCCGTTCCGTTCCTTTCCGTTCCATTCCATTCCGTTACACGCGGGTTGATTCAATTCCATTCTATTACATTGAATTCCATTCCATACCATTCCATTCCATTCTACTCGGATTGATTGAATTCCATTCCATTCCATTGCAGTCCATTCCAATCCATTCCATTCTACTCGGGTTGATTCCATTCCATTCCATTCCATTCCATTCCATTCCATTCCATTCCATTCCATTGCGTTCCATTCGATTCGATTCCATTCCATTCCATTCCATTCCATTCCAATCCATTCCATTCTACTTGGTTTGATTCCATTCCATTCCATTCCATTCCATTCCATTCCATTCCATTCCATTCGATTCCATTCCATTCCATTCCATTCCATTCCATTCCATTCCATTCCATTCTGTTCTACTCGGGTTGATTCCACTCCATTCCATTCCATTCTATTCCATTCCATTCCATTCGATTCCATTCCATTCCATTTCATTTTATTCCATTCCATTCCATTCCATTCCATTCTATTCCATTGAATTCCATTCCATTCTATTCCATTCCATTCCATTCAGTTTCATTCCATTCCATTCCATTCCATTCCATTCCATTCCATTCCATTCCATTCGATTCCATTCCATTCCATTCCATTCCATTCCATTCCATTCCATTCCATTCCATTCCATTCCGTTCTACTCGGGTTAATTCCATTCTATTCCATTCCATTCCATTCCATTCCATTCCATTAAATTCCATTCCATTCCATTCCCTTCCATTCCATTCTATTCCATTGAATTCCATTCCATTCCATTCCATTCCATTCCATTGAATTCCATTCCATTCCGTTCTACTCTGATTGACTCCATTCCATTCCATTCCATTCCATTCCATTCCATTCCATTCCATTCCATTCCATTCCATTCCATTCCATTTCATTCCATTCCATTCCATTCCAATACATTCCATTCTACTCTGGTTGATTCCATTCCATTCCATTCCATTCCATTCCATTCCATTCCATTCGTCTCCATTCGATTCCATTCGATTCCATTCCATTCCATTCCATTCCATTCCATTCCATTCCATTCCATTCCATTCCATTCCATTCCGTTCTACTCGGGTTGATTCCATTCCATTCCATTCCATTCCATTCCATTCCATTCCACTCCATTCCATTCGATTCCATTCGATTCCATTCCATTCCATTCCATTCCATTCCAATCCATTCCATTCTACTCGGGTTGATGCCATTCCATTCCATTCCATTCCATTCCATTCCATTCCATTCCATTCCATTCCATTGCATTCCATTCGATTCCATTCGATTCCATTCCATTCGATTCCATTCGAGATCATTCGATTCCATTCCATCCCATTCCAATCCATTCCATTCCATTCCGTTCTACTCGGGTTGATTCCATTCCATTCCATTTCATTCCATTCCATTCCATTCCATTCCATTCGATTCCATTCGATTCCATTCCATTCCATTCCATTCCAATCCATTCCATTCTACTCGGGTGGATTCCATTCCATTCCATTCCATTCCATTCCATTCCATTCCATTCCATTCCATTCCATTCCATTCCATTCGATTCCACTCTATTCCATTCCATTCTTTCCATTCCATTCCAATCCATTCCATTCTACTCGGGTGGATTCCATTCCGTTCCATTCCATTCCATTCCATTCCACTCCATTGCATTCCATTCCATTCCACTCCATTCGATTCCATTCCATTCCATTCCATTCCATTCCATTCCATTCCATTCCATCCCATTCCATTCCATTCCATTCCGTTCTAGTCGGGTTGATTCCATTCTATTCCATTCCATTCCATTCCATTCCACTCCATTCCATTCCTTTCCATTCCATTCTATTCCATTCCATTCTACTCCATTGAATTTCATTCCATTCCATTCTATTCCATTCCATTCCATTCCTTTCCATTCCATTTAGTTCTACTCGTGTTGATTCCATTCCATTCCATTCCATTCCATTCCATTCCATTCCATTCCATTCCATTCCATTCCATTACTTTCCATTCCATTCCATTCCAATCCATTCCATTCTACTCGGGTTGACTCCATTCCATTCCATTCCATTCCATTCCATTCCATTCCATTATAATCCATTCCATTCCATTCGATTCCATTCGATTCCATTCCATTCCATTCCATTCCATTCCATTCGATTCCACTCTATTCCATTCCATTCTTTCCATTCCATTCCAATCCATTCCATTCTACTCGGGTGGATTCCATTCCGTTCCATTCCATTCCATTCCATTCCATTCCATTCCATTCCATTCCACTCCATTCGATTCCATTCCATTCCATTCCATTCCATTCCATTCCATTCCATTCCATTCCATTCCGTTCTAGTCGGGTTGATTCCATTCTATTCCATTCCATTCCATTCCATTCCACTCCATTCCATTCCTTTCCTTTCCATTCTATTCCATTCCATTCTACTCCATTGAATTCCATTCCATTCCATTCTATTCCATTCCATTCCATTCCTTTCCATTCCATTTAGTTCTACTCGGGTTGATTCCATTCCATTCCATTCCATTCCATTCCATTCCATTCCATTCCATTCCATTACTTTCCATTCCATTCCATTCCAATCCATTCCATTCTACTCGGGTTGACTCCATTCCATTCCATTCCATTCCATTCCATTCCATTCCATTATAATCCATTCCATTCCATTCGATTCCGTTCGATTCCATTCCATTCCATTCCATTCCATTCCATTCAATTCCATTCGATTCCATTCGATTCCATTCCATTCCATTCCATTCCAATCCATTCCATTCTACTCGGGTTGATTCCATTCCATTCCATTCCATTCCTTTCCATTCCATTCCATTCCATTCCATTCCATTCCATTCTATTCCTTTCGATTCCATTCCATTCCATTAAATTCCATTCCATTCCATTCCATTCCATTCCATTCCATTCCATTCCATTCCATTCCGTTCTACTCGGGTTGATTCCACTCCATTCCATTCCATTCCACTCCATTCCATACCATTCCATTCGATTCCATTCCATTCCATTCCATTCCATTCCATTCCATTCCATTCCATTCCATTCCATTCCGTTCTAGTCGGGTTGATTCCATTCTATTCCATTCCATTCCATTCCATTCGATTCCATTCCATTCCATTCCATTCTATTCCATTCCATTCTACTGCATTGAATTCCATTCCATTCCATTCCATTCCTTTCCATTCCATCCCTTTCCATTCCATTTAGTTCTACTCGGGTTGATTCCATTCCATTCCATTCCATTCCATTCCATTCCATTCCATTCAATTCCATTCCATTCCGTTACTTTCCATTCCATTCCATTCCAATCCATTCCATTCTACTCGGGTTGACTCCATTCCATTCCATTCCTTTCCATTCCATTATATTCCATTCTATTCCATTCGATTCCGTTCGATTCCATTCCATTCCATTCCATTCCATTCCATTGCATTCCATTCCATTCCATTCCATTCCATTCCGTTCTACTCGGGTTGATTCCATTCCATTCCTTTCCATTCCATTCCATTCCATTCCATTCCATTCCATTCCATTCCATTCCATTCCCTTCCATTCCATTCCATTCCAATCCATTCCATTCTACTCGGGTTGATTCCATTCCATTCCATTGCATTCGACTCCACTCGATTCCATTCGATTCCATTCCATTCCATTCCGTTCCATTCCATTCCATTCCATTCCATTCCATTCCATTCCATTCCATTCCATTCCATTCCATTCCATTCCATTCCATTCCATTCCATTCCATTCCATTCCATTCCATTCCGTTCTACTCGGGTTGATTCCATTCCATTCCATTCCATTCCATTCCATTCCATTCCATTCCATTCCAATCTATTCCATTCTATTCAATTCGATTCCATTCGATTCCATTCAATTCCATTCAATTCCATTCCATTCCATTCCAATCCATTCCATTCTACTCGGGTTGATTCCATTCCATTCCATTCCATTCCATTCCATTCCATTCCATTCCATTCCATTCCATTCCATTCCATTCCATTCGATTCCATTCGATTCCATTCCATTCCATTCCATTCCATTCCATTCCATTCCATTCCATTCCATTCCAATCTATTCCATTCGATTCCATTCCATTCCATTCCATTCCATTCCATTCCATTCCATTCCAATCCATTCCATTCTACTCGTGTTGATTCCCTTCCATTCCATTCCACTCCATTCCATTCCATTCCATTCCATTCCATTCCATTCCATTCCATTCCATTCCATTCCATTCCGTTCTACTCGGGTTGATTCCATTCTATTCCATTACATTCCATTCGATTCCATTCGATTCCATTCGATTTCTTTCCATTCCATTCCATTCCATTCCATTCCATTCCATTCTATTCCATTCCATTCCATTCCATTCCATTCCATTCCATTCCATTCCAATCCATTCCCTTCCGTTCTATTCGGGTTGATTCCATTCCATTCCATTCCATTCCATTCCATTCCATTCCATTGCATTCCATTCGATTCCATTCGATTCCATTCCATTCCATTCCATTCCATTCCATTCCATTCCATTCTATTCCATTCCATTCCATTCTGTTCCATTCTATTCCATTCCATTCCATTCCGTTCCACTCGGGTTGATTCCATTCTATTCCATTCCATTCCATTCGATTCCATTCGATATCATTCGATTCAATTCCATTCCATTCCATTCCATTCCATTCCATTCTATTCCATTCCATTCCATTCCATTCCATTCCATTCTATTCCATTCCATTCCATTCCGTTCTACTCGGGTTGATTCCATTCCATTCCATTTCATTCCATTCCATTCCATTCCATTCCATTCCATTCCATTCGATTCCATTCCATTCCATTCCATTCCAATCCATTCCATTCTACTCGGGTTGATTCCATTCCATTCCATTCCATTCCATTCCATTCCATTCCATTCCATTCCACTCGATTCCATTCCATTCCATTCCATTCCATTCCAATCCATTCCATTCTACTCGGGTGGATTCCATTCCATTCCATTCTTTTCCATTCCATTCCATTCCATTCCATTCCATTACATTCCATTCGGTTCCATTCCATTCCATTCCATTCCATTCCATTCCATTCCATTCCGTTCTAATCGGGTTGATTCCATTCTATTCCATTCCATTCAATTCCATTCCATTCAATTCCATTCCATTCCATTCCATTCCATTCCATTCTATTCCATTCCATTCTACTCCATTGAATTCCATTCCATTCCATTCTATTCCATTCCCTTCCATTCCTTTCCATTCCATTTAGTTCTACTCGGGTTGATTCCATTCCATTCCATTCCATTCCTTTCCATTCCATTCCAATCCATTCCATTCCATTACTTTCCATTCCATTCTATTCCAATCCATTCCATTCTACTCGGGTTGACTCCATTCCATTCCATTACATTACATTACATTCCATTATATTCCATTCCATTCCATTCGATTCCGTTCGATTCCATTCCATTCCATTCCATTCCATTCCATTCCATTCCATTCGATTCCATTCCATTCCATTCGATTCCATTCCATTCCATTCCATTCCATTCCATTCCATTCCATTCCATTCCAATCCATTCCATTCTACTCGGGTTGATTCAATTCCATTCCATTCCATTCCATTCCATTCCATTCCATTCCATTCCATTCCTTTCGATTCCATTCCTTTCCATTCCATTCCATTCCATTCCATTCCATTCCATTCCATTCCGTTCTACTCGGGTTGATTCCACTCCATTCCATTCCATTCCATTCCATTCCATTCCATTCCATTCCATTCCATTCCATTCCATTCCATTCCATTCCATTCCATTCCATTCCATTCCATTCCATTCGATTCCATTCCATTCCATTCCATTCCAAACCATTCCATTCTACTCGGGTTCATCATTCCATTCCATTCCATTCCATTCCATTCCACTCGGGTGCATTCCATTCCATTCCATTCCATTCCATTCCATTCCATTCCATTCCATTCCGTTCTGCTCAGGTTGATTTCCATTCCATTCCATTCCATTCCATTCCATTCCATTCCATTCCATTCCATTCCATTCCATTCCATTCCATTCCATTCCATTCCATTCCGTTCTACTCGGCTTGAATCCATTGAGTTCCGTTCCGTTCCGTTCCGTCCCGACACGTCCCGTCCCGTCCCGTCCCGTCCCGTCCCGTCCCGTGCCGTTTTACTCGGGTTGATTCCTTTCCATTCCGTTCCGCTCGTTTCCGTTACGTTCCATTCCGTTCCACGCGGGTTGGTTCAATTCCATTCTATTCTATTCTATTCCTTTCCCTTCCATTCCATTCCATTCCATTCCGTTCTACTCGGGTTGATTCCATTCCATTCCATTCCATTCCATTCCATTCCATTCCATTGCGTTCCATTCGATTCGATTCCATTCCATTCCTTTCCATTCCATTCCAATCCATTCCATTCTACTTGGGTTGATTCCATTCCATTCCATTCCATTCCATTCTATTCCATTGAATTCCATTCCATTCCATTCCATTCCATTCCATTCCATTCCATTCCGTTCTACTCTGATTGATTCCATTCCATTCCATTCCATTCCATTCCATTCCATTCCATTCCATTCCATTGCATTCCATTCCATTCCATTCCATTCCAATACATTCCATTCTACTCTGGTTGATTCCATTCCATTCCATTCCATTCCATTCCATTCGTCTGCATTCGATTCCATTCCATTCCATTCCATTCTATTCCATTGAATTCCATTGAATTCCATTCCATTCCATTCCATTCCATTCCATTCGATTCCATTCCATTCCATTCCATTCCATTCGATTCCATTCCATTCCATTCCATTCCATTCCATTCCATTCCATTCCATTCCATTCCATTCCTTTCCGTTCTACTCGGGTTGATTCCATTCTATTCCATTCCATTCCGTTCGATTCCATTTGATTCCATTCGATTCCATTCCATTCCATTCCATTCCCTTCCATTCCATTCTATTCCATTGAATTCCATTCCATTCCATTCCATTCCATTCCATTCCATTCCATTCCATTCCGTTCTACTCTGATTGATTCCATTCCATTCCATTCCATTCCATTCCATTCCATTCCATTACATTACATTCCATTCCATTCCAATACATTCCCTTCTACTCTGGTTGATTCCATTCCATTCCATTCCATTCCATTCCATTCGTCTCCATTCGATTCCATTCCATTCCATTCCATTCTATTCCATTGAATTCCATTGAATTCCGTTCCATTCCATTCCATTCCATTCCATTCCATTCCATTCCATTCCATTCCATTCCATTCCGTTCTACTCGGGTTGATTCCACTCCATTCCATTCCATTCCATTCCATTCCATTCCATTCCATTCCATTCCATTCCATTCGTCTCCATTCGATTCCATTCGATTCCATTCCATTCTATTCCATTGAATTCCATTCCATTCCATTCCATTCCATTCCATTCCATTCCATTCCATTCCATTCCATTCCATTCCATTCCGTTCTACTCGGGTTGATTCCATTCCATTCCATTCCATTCCATTCCATTCCATTCCATTCCATTCCATTCCATTCCATTCCACTCCATTCCATTCTATTCCATTCGATTCCATTCCATTCCATTCCATTCCATTCCAATCCATTCCATTCTACTCGGGTTGATTCCATTCCATTCCATTCCATTCCATCCCATTCCAATCCATTCCATTCCATTCCGTTCTACTCGGGTTGATTCCATTCCATTCCATTTCATTCCATTCCATTCCATTCCATTCCATTCGATTCCATTCGATTCCATTCCATTCCATTCCATTCCAATCCATTCCATTCTACTCGGGTTGATTCCATTCCATTCCATTCCATTCCATTCCATTCCATTCGATTCCACTCGATTCCACTCCATTCTTTCCATTCCATTCCAATCCATTCCATTCTACTCGGGTGGATTCCATTCCGTTCCATTCCATTCCATTCCATTCCATTCCATTCCATTCCATTCCACTCCATTCGATTCCATTCCATTCCATTCCATTCCATTCCATTCCATTCCATTCCATTCCATTCCATTCCATTCCATTCCATTCCATTCCGTTCTAGTCGGGTTGATTCCATTCTATTCCATTCCATTCCATTCCATTCCATTCCATTCCATTCCATTCCATTCCATTCCATTCCATTCTATTCCATTCCATTCTACTCCATTGAATTCCATTCCATTCCATTCTATTCCATTCCATTCCATTCCTTTCCATTCCATTTAGTTCTACTCGGGTTGATTCCATTGCATTCCATTCCATTCCATTCCATTCCATTCCATTCCATTCCATTACTTTCCATTCCATTCCATTCCAATCCATTCCATTCTACTCGGGTTGACTCCATTCCATTCCATTCCATTCCATTCCATTCCATTCCATTCCATTCCATTATAATCCATTCCATTCCATTCGATTCCGTTCGATTCCATTCCATTCCATTCCATTCCATTCCATTCCATTCAATTCCATTCGATTCCATTCGATTCCATTCCATTCCATTGCATTCCAATCCATTCCATTCTACTCGGGTTGATTCCATTCCATTCCATTCCATTCCATTCCATTCCATTCCATTCCATTCCATTCTATTCCTTTCGATTCCATTCCATTCCATTAAATTCCATTCCATTCCATTCCATTCCATTCCATTCCATTCCGTTCTACTCGGGTTGATTCCACTCCATTCCATTCCATTCCATTCCATTCTATACCATTCCATTCGATTCCATTCGATTCCATTCCATTCCATTCCATTCCATTCCATTCCATTCCATTCCATTCCATTCCATTCCATTCCATTCAATTCCGTTCTAGTCGGGTTGATTCCATTCTATTCCATTCCATTCCATTCCATTGCATTCCATTCGATTCCATTCCATTCCATTCCATTCAATTCCATTCCATTCTACTCCATTGAATTCCATTCCATTCCATTCAATTCCATTCCTTTCCATCCCATTCCATTCCATTTAGTTCTACTCGGGTTCATTCCATTCCATTCCATTCCATTCCATTCCATTCCATTCCATTCAATTCCATTCCATTCCGTTACTTTCCATTCCATTCCATTCCAATCCATTCCATTCTACTCGGGTTGACTCCATTCCATTCCATTCCTTTCCATTCCATTATATTCCATTCTATTCCATTCGATTCCGTTCGATTCGATTCCATTCCATTCCATTGCATTCCATTCCATTCCATTCCATTCCATTCCGTTCTACTCGGGTTGATTCCATTCCATTCCTTTCCATTCCATTCCATTCCATTCCATTCCATTCCATTCCATTCCATTCCCTTCCATTCCATTCCATTCCAATCCATTCCATTCTACTCGGGTTGATTCCATTCCATTCCATTGCACTCGACTCCATTCGATTCCATTCGATTCCACTCCATTCCATTCCGTTCCATTCCATTCCATTCCATTCCATTCTATTCCATTGAATTCCATTCCATTCCATTCCATTCCAATCCATTCCATTCCATTCCATTCCATTCCATTCCATTCCGTTCTACTCGGGTTGATTCCATTCCATTACATTCCATTCCATTCCATTCCATTCCATTCCATTCCATTCCAATCTATTCCATTCTATTCAATTCGATTCCATTCGATTCCATTCAATTCCATTCAATTCCATTCCATTCCATTCCAATCCATTCCATTCTACTCGGGTTGATTCCACTCCATTCCATTCCATTCCATTCCATTCCATTCCATTCCATTCCATTCCATTCCATTCGATTCCATTCCATTCCATTCCATTCCATTCCATTCCATTCCATTCCAATCTATTCCATTCGATTCCATTCCATTCCATTCCATTCCATTCCATTCCATTCCATTCCATTCCAATCCATTCCATTCTACTCGTGTTGATTCCATTCCATTCCATTCCATTCCATTCCATTCCATTCCATTCCATTCCATTCCATTCCGTTCTACTCGGGTTGATTCCATTCTATTCCATTCCATTCCATTCGATTCCATTCGATTCCATTCGATTCCATTCGATTCCATTCCATTCCATTCCATTCCATTCCATTCCATTCTATTCCATTCCATTCCATTCCATTCCATTCCATTCCATTCCATTCCATTCCATTCAAATCCATTCCCTTCCATTCTATTCGGGTTGATTCCATTCCATTCCATTCCATTCCATTCCATTCCATTCCATTCCATTCCATTCCATTCCATTCCATTGCATTCCATTCGATTCCATTCGATTCCATTCCATTCCATTCCATTCCATTCCATTCCATTCCATTCTATTCCATTCCATTCCATTCCATTCCATTCAATTCCATTCCATTCCATTCCGTTCCACTCGGGTTGATTCCATTCTATTCCATTCCATTCCATTCGATTCCATTCGATATCATTCGATTCCATTCCATTCCATTCCATTTCATTCCATTCCATTCCATTCCATTCCATTCTGTTCCATTCCATTCCATTCCATTCCATTCTATTCCATTCCATTCCATTCCGTTCCACTAGGGATGATTCCATTCCATTCCATTCCATTCCATTCCATTCCATTCCATTCCACTCGATTCCATTCCATTCCATTCCATTCCATTCCAATCCATTCCATTCTACTCGGGTGGATTCCATTCCATTCCATTCCTTTCCATTCCATTCCATTCCATTCCATTCCATTCCATTCCATTCCATTCGGTTCCATTCCATTCCATTCCATTCCATTCCATTCCATTCGATTCCATTCCATTCCATTCCATTCCATTCCGTTCTAATCGGGTTGATTCCATTCTATTCCATTCCATTCCATTCCATTCCATTCCATTCCATTCCATTCCATTCCATTCCATTCCATTCCATTCTATTCCATTCCATTCTACTCCATTGAATTCCATTCCATTCCATTCTATTCCATTCCATTCCATTCCTTTACATTCCATTTAGTTCTACTCGGGTTGATTCCATTCCATTCCATTCCATTCCATTCCATTCCATTCCATTCCAATCCATTCCATTCTACTCGGGTTGATTCCATTCCATTCCATTCCATTCCATTCCATTCCATTCCATTCCATTCCATTCCTTTCTATTCCATTCCATTCCATTCCATTCCATTCCATTCCATTCCATTCCATTCCATTCCATTCCATTCAATTCCATTCCATTCCTTTCGATTCCATTCGATTCCATTCCATTCCATTCCATTCCGTTCCATTCCATTCCAAACCATTCCTTTCTACTCGGGTTCCTCATTCCATTCCATTCCATTCCATTCCATTCCACTCGGGTTCTTTCCATTCCATTCCATTCCATTCCATTCCATTCCATTCCATTCCATTCCATTCCGTTCTACTCAGGTTGATTTCCATTCCATTCCATTCCATTCCATTCCATTCCATTCCATTCCATTCCATTCCATTCCATTCCATTCCACTCCATTCCATTCTGCTCGGGTTGATTCCATGCCGTTCCGTTCCGTTCCATTCCGTCCCATCCCGACGCGTCCCGTCCCGTTCCGTCCCGTCAAATTCCGTTCCTTTCTTATCGGGTTGATTCCGTTTCATTCCGTTCCGTTCCTTTCCGTTCCATTCCATTCCGTTACACGCGGGTTGATTCAATTCCATTCTATTACATTGAATTCCATTCCATTCCACTCCATTCCATTCTACTCGGATTGATTGAATTCCATTCCAATCCATTCCAGTCCATTCCAATCCATTCCATTCTACTCGGGTTGATTCCATTCCATTCCATTCCATTCCATTCCATTCCATTCCATTCCATTCCATTGCGTTCCATTCGATTCTATTCCATTCCATTCCATTCCATTCCATTCCATTCCAATCCATTCCATTCTACTTGGGTTGATTCCATTCCATTCCATTCCATTCCATTCCATTCCATTCGATTCCATTCGATTCCATTCGATTCCATTCCATTCCATTCCATTCCATTCCATTCCATTCCATTCCATTCTGTTCTACTCGGTTTGATTCCACTCCATTCCATTCCATTCCATTCCATTCTATTCCATTCCATTCCATTCGATTCCATTCCATTCCATTTCATTTTATTCCATTCCATTCCATTCCATTCTATTCCATTGAATTCCATTCCATTCTATTCCATTCCATTCCATTCAGTTTCATTCCATTCCATTCCATTCCATTCCATTCCATTCCATTCGATTCCATTCCATTCCATTCCATTCCATTCCATTCCATTCCATTCCGTTCTACTCGGGTTAATTCCATTCTATTCCATTCCATTCCATTCCATTCCATTCCATTCCATTCCATTCCCTTCCATTCCATTCTATTCCATTGAATTCCATTCCATTCCATTCCATTCCATTCCATTCCATTCCATTCCATTCCATTCCATTCCATTCCGTTCTACTCTGATTGACTCCATTCCATTCCATTCCATTCCATTCCATTCCATTCCATTCCATTCCATTCCATTCCATTTCATTCCATTCCATTCCATTCCAATACATTCCATTCTACTCTGGTTGATTCCATTCCATTCCATTCCATTCCATTCCATTCCATTCCATTCCATTCCATTCCATTCCATTCCATTCCATTCCGTTCTACTCGGGTTGATTCCATTCCATTCCATTTCATTCCATTCCATTCCATTCCATTCCATTCCATTCCATTCCATTCCATTCCATTCCAATCCATTCCATTCTACTCGGGTTGATTCCATTCCATTCCATTCCATTCCATTCCATTCCATTCCATTCCATTCCATTCCATTCCATTCTATTCCTTTCGATTCCATTAAATTCCATTCCATTCCATTCCATTCCATTCCATTCCATTCCATTCCATTCCATTCCATTCCGTTCTACTCGGGTTTATTCCACTCCATTCCATTCCATTCCATTCCATACCATTCCATTCGATTCCATTCCATTCCATTCCATTCCATTCCATTCCATTCCATTCCATTCCATTCCATTCCGTTCTAGTCGGGTTGATTCCTTTCTATTCCATTCCATTCCATTCCATTCCATTCCATTCCATTCCATTCCATTCCATTCTATTCCATTCCATTCTACTCCATTGAATTCCATTCCATTCAATTCAATTCCATTCCATTCCATCCCTTTCCATTCCATTTAGTTCTACTCTGGTTGATTCCATTCCATTCCATTCCATTCCATTCCATTCCATTCCAATCCATTCCATTCTACTCGGGTTGACTCCATTCCATTCCATTCCTTTCCATTCCATTATATTCCATTCTATTCCATTCGATTCCGTTCGATTCCATTCCATTCCATTCCATTCCATTCCGTTCCATTCCATTGCATTCCATTCCATTCCATTCCATTCCATTCCGTTCCACTCGGGTTGATTCCATTCCATTCCTTTCCATTCCATTCCATTCCATTCCATTCCATTCCATTCCATTCCATTCCATTCCATTCCCTTCCATTCCATTCCATTCCAATCCATTCCATTCTACTCGGGTTGATTCCATTCCATTCCATTGCATTCGACTCCATTCGATTCCATTCGATTCCATTCCATTCCATTCCGTTCCATTCCATTCCATTCCATTCCATTCTATTCCATTGAATTCCATTCCATTCCATTCCATTCCATTCCATTACATTCCATTCCATTCCATTCCATTCCATTCCATTCCATTCCATTCCATTGCATTCCATTCCAATCTATTCCATTCTATTCAATTCGATTCCATTCGATTCCATTCAGTTCCATTCAATTCCATTCCATTCCATTCCAATCCATTCCATTCTACTCGGGTTGATTCCATTCCATTCCATTCCATTCCATTCCATTCCATTCCATTCCATTCCATTCCATTCCATTCGATTCCATTCGATTCCATTCCATTCCATTCCATTCCATTCCATTCCATTCCATTCCAATCTATTCCATTCGATTCCATTCCATTCCATTCCATTCCATTCCATTCCATTCCATTCCATTCCATTCCAATCCATTCCATTCTACTCGTGTTGATTCCCTTCCATTCCATTCCATTCCATTCCATTCCATTCCATTCCATTCCATTCCATTCCATTCCATTCCATTCGAATCCATTCCATTCTACTCGGGTTGATTCCATTCCATTCCATTCCATTCCATTCCATTCCATTCCATTCCATTCCATTCCATTCCACTCGATTCCATTCCATTCCATTCCATTCCATTCCAATCCATTCCATTCTACTCGGGTGGATTCCATTCCATTCCATTCCTTTCCATTCCATTCCATTCCATTCCATTCCATTACATTCCATTCGGTTCCATTCCATTCCATTCCATTCTATTCCATTCCATTCCATTCCATTCCATTCCATTCCATTCCGTTCTAATCGGGTTGATTCCATTCTATTCCTTTCCATTCCATTCCATTCCATTCCATTCCATTCCATTCCATTCCATTCCATTCCATTCTATTCCATTCCATTCTACTCCATTGAATTCCATTCCATTCCATTCCTTTCCATTCCATTTAGTTCTACTCGGGTTGATTCCATTCCATTCCATTCCATTCCTTTCCATTCCATTCCAATCCATTCCATTCCATTACTTTCCATTCCATTCCATTCCAATCCATTCCATTCTACTCGGGTTGATTCCATTCCATTCCATTCCATTCCATTCCATTCCATTCCATTCCATTCCATTCCATTCCATTCCATTCCATTCCATTCCATTCGATTCCATTCGATTCCATTCCATTCCATTCCATTCCATTCCAATCCATTCCATTCTACTCGGGTTGATTCCATTCCATTCCATTCCATTCCATTCCATTCCATTCCATTCCATTCCATTCCATTCCATTCCATTCCATTCCATAGCATTCCATTCGATTCCATTAGATTCCATTCCATTCCATTCCATTCCATTCCATTCCATTCCATTCCATTCCATTCCGTTCCACTCGGGTTGATTCCATTCTATTCCATTCCATTCCATTCGATTCCATTCGATATCATTCGATTCCCTTCCATCCCATTCCATTCCATTCCATTCCATTCCGTTCTACTCGGGTTGATTCCATTCCATTCCATTTCATTCCATTCCATTCCATTCCATTTCTTTCGATTCCATTCTTTTCCATTCCATTCCATTCCATTCCAATCCATTCCATTCTACTCGGGTGGATTCCATTCCATTCCATTCCATTCCATTCCATTCCATTCCATTCGATTCCATTCCATTCCATTCGATTCCATTCCATTCCATTCCATTCCATTCCATTCCATTCCGTTCTAGTCGGGTTCATTCCATTCCATTCCATTCCATTCCATTCCATTCCATTCCATTCCATTCCATTCCATTCCATTCCATTCTATTCCATTCCATTCTACTCCATTGAATTCCATTCCATTCCATTCAATTCCATTCCATTCCATTCCTTTCCATTCCATTTAGTTCTACTCGGGTTGATTCCATTCCATTCCATTCCATTCCATTCCATTCCATTCCATTCTATTCCACTACTTTCCATTCCATTCCATTCCAATCCATTCCATTCTACTCGGGTTGACTCCATTCCATTCCATTCCATTCCATTCCATTCCATTCCATTCCATTATATTCCATTCTATTCCATTCGATTCCGTTCGATTCCATTCCATTCCATTCCATTCCATTCCATTCCATTTCATTCCATTCCATTCCATTCCATTCCATTCCATTTACTCCATTCCGTTCTACTCGGGTTGTTTCCATTGAGTTTGGTTCCGTCCCGTCCCGTCCCGTCCCGTCCCGTCCCGTGCCGTTTTACTCAGGTTGATTCCTTTCCATTCCGTTCCGCTCGTTTCCTTTACGTTCCATTCCGTTCCACGCGGGTTGGTTCAATTCCATTCTATTCTATTCTATTCCTTTCCCTTCCATTCCATTCCATTCCATTCCATTCTACTCGGGTTGATTCCATGCCATTCCGTTCCGTTCCATTCCGTCCCATCCCGATCCGTCCCATCCCGTCCCGTCCCGTCCCATCCCGTTCCATTCCACATGGGTTGATTCAATTCCTTTCGGTTAGATTGAACTCCATTCCATTCCATTCTACTCGGATTGACTCCACTCCATTCCATTCCATTCCATTCCATTCCATTCCATTCCATTCCATTCCATTCCAATCCATTCCATTCTACTCGGGTTGATTCCATTCTATTCCATTCCATTCCATTCCATTCCATTCCATTCCATTCCATTCCATTTCATTCCATTCCATTCCATTCCATTCCATTCCATTCCATTCCATTCCATTCGATTCCATTCCATTCCATTCCATTCCATTCCATTCCATTCCATTCCATTCCATTCCATTCCGTTCTACTCGGGTTGATTCCATTCTATTCCATTCCATTCCTTTCGATTCCATTTGATTCCACTCGATTTCATTCCATTCCATTCCATTCCCTTCCATTCAATTCTATTCCATTGAATTCCATTCCATTCCATTCCATTCCATTCCATTCCATTCCATTCCATTCCGTTCTACTCTGATTGATTCCATTCCATTCCATTCCATTCCATTCCATTCCATTCCATTCCATTCCATTCCATTCCATTCCATTCCAATACATTCCATTCTACTCTGGTTGATTCCATTCCATTCCATTCCATTCCATTCCATTCCATTCGTCTCCATTCGATTCCATTCCATTCCATTCCATTCTATTCCATTGAATTCCATTCCATTCCATTCCATTCCATTCCATTCCATTCCATTCCATTCCATTCCACTCCATTCCATTCGATTCCATTCCGTTCCATTCCATTCCATTCCATTCCATTCCATTCCATTCCATTCCATTCCATTCCATTCCATTCCGTTCTACTCGGGTTGATTCCATTCTATTCCATTCCATTCCGTTCGATTCCATTTGATTCCATTCGATTCCATTCCATTCCATTCCATTCCCTTCCATTCCATTCTATTCCATTGAATTCCATTCCATTCCATTCCATTCCATTCCATTCCATTCCATTCCATTCCATTCCGTTCTACTCTGATTGATTCCATTCCATTCCATTCCATTCCTTTCCATTCCATTCCATTCCATTCCATTCCATTCCATTCCATTCCATTCCATTCCAATACATTCCATTCTACTCTGGTTGATTCCATTCCATTCCATTCCATTCCATTCCATTCGTCTCCATTCGATTCCATTCCATTCCATTCCATTCTATTCCATTGAATTCCATTGAATTCCATTCCATTCCATTCCATTCCATTCCATTCCATTCCATTCCATTCCTTTCCATTCCATTCCATTCCGTTCTACTCGGGTTGATTCCACTCCATTCCATTCCATTCCATTCCATTCCATTCCATTCGTCTCCATTCGATTCCATTCGATTCCATTCCATTCTATTCCATTGAATTCCATTCCATTCCATTCCATTCCATTCCATTCCATTCCATTCCATTCCATTCCATTCCATTCCATTCCATTCCGTTCTACTCGGGTTGATTCCATTCCATTCCATTCCATTCCATTCCATTCCATTCCATTCCATTCCACTCCATTCCATTCGATTCCTTTCGATTCCATTCCATTCCATTCCATTCCATTCCAATCCATTCCATTCTACTCGGGTTGATTCTATTCCATTCCATTCCATTCCATCCCATTCCAATCCATTCCATTCCATTCCGTTCTACTCGGGTTGATTCCATTCCATTCCATTTCATTCCATTCCATTCCATTCCATTCCATTCGATTCCATTCGATTCCATTCCATTCCATTCCATTCCAATCCATTCCATTCTACTCGGGTTGATTCCATTCCATTTCATTCCATTCCATTCCATTCCATTCCATTCCATTCCATTCGATTCCACTCGATTCCACTCCATTCTTTCCATTCCATTCCAATCCATTCCATTCTACTCGGGTGGATTCCATTCCGTTCCATTCCATTCCATTCCATTGCATTCCATTCCATTCCACTCCATTCGATTCCAATCCATTCCATTCCATTCCATTCCATTCCATTCCATTCCATTCCATTCCATTCCATTACATTCCATTCCATTCCGTTCTAGTCGGGTTGATTCCATTCTATTCAATTCCATTCCATTCCATTCCATTCCATTCCATTCCATTCCATTCCATTCCATTCTATTCCATTCCATTCTACTCCATTGAATTCCATTCCATTCCATTCTATTCCATTCCATTCCATTCCTTTCCATTCCATTTAGTTCTACTCGGGTTGATTCCATTCCATTCCATTCCATTCCATTCCATTCCATTCCATTCCATTCCATTCCATTACTTTCCATTCCATTCCATTCCAATCCATTCCATTCTACTCGGGTTGACTCCATTCCATTCCATTCCATTCCATTCCATTCCATTCCATTCCATTATAATCCATTCCATTCCATTCGATTCCGTTCGATTCCATTCCATTCCATTCCATTCCATTCCATTCAATTCCATTCGATTCCATTCGATTCCATTCCATTCCATTCCATTCCAATCCCTTCCATTCTACTCGGGTTGATTCCCTTCCATTCCATTCCATTCCATTCCATTCCATTCCATTCCATTCCATTCTATTCCTTTCGATTCCATTCCTTTCCATTAAATTCCATTCCATTCCATTCCATTCCATTCCATTCCATTCCATTCCATTCCATTCCGTTCTACTCGGGTTGATTCCACTCCATTCCATTCCATTCCATTCCATACCATTCCATTCGATTCCATTCCATTCCATTCCATTCCATTCCATTCCATTCCATTCCATTCCATTCCATTCCATTCTGTTCTACTCGGGTTGATTACACTCCATTCCATTCCATTCCATTCCATTCTATTCCATTGCATTCCATTCGATTCCATTCTATTCCATTCGATTCCATTCCATTCCATTTCATTTTATTCCATTCCATTCCATTCCATTCTATTCCATTGAATTCCTTACATTCCATTCCGTTCCATTTCATTTTATTGCATTCCATTCCATACCATTCTATTCCATTGAATTCCATTCCATTCCTTTCCATTCCAATCCATTCCATTCTACTCGGGTTGATTCCATTCCATTCCATTCCATTCCATTCCATTCGATTCCATTCCATTCCATTCCATTCCATTCCATTCCGTTCTACTCGGGTTGATTCCATTCTATTCCATTCCATTCCGTTCGATTCCATTCGATTCCATTCGATTCCATTCCATTCCATTCCATTCCCTTCCATTCCATTCTATTCCTTTGAATTCCATTCCATTCCATTGCATTCCATTCCATTCCGTTCTACTCTGATTGACTCCATTCCATTCCATTCCATTCCATTCCATTGCATTCCATTCCATTCCATTCGATTCCATTCCATTCCATTCCATTCCATTCCATTCCATTCCATTCCATTCCAATACATTCCATTCTACTCGGGTTGATTCCATTCTATTCCATTCCATTCCGTTCGATTCCATTCGATTCCATTCGATTCCATTCCATTCCATTCCATTCCCTTCCATTCCATTCTATTCCTTTGAATTCCATTCCATTCCATTGCATTCCATTCCATTCCGTTCTACTCTGATTGACTCCATTCCATTCCATTCCATTCCATTCCATTGCATTCCATTCCATTCCATTCTATTCCATTCCATTCCATTCCATTCCATTCCATTCCATTCCATTCCATTCCAATACATTCCATTCTACTCTGGTTGATTCCATTCCATTCCATTCCATTCCATTCCATTCCATTCGTCTCCATTCGATTCCATTCGATTCCATTCCATTCTATTCCATTGAATTCCATTCCATTCCATTCCATTCCATTCCATTCCACTCCATTCCATTCCATTCCATTCCATACAATTCGATTCCGTTCTACTCGGGTTGATTCCGTTCCATTCCATTCCATTCCATTCCTTTCCATTCCATTCCACTCCATTCCATTCGATTCCATTCGATTCCATTCCATTCCACTCCAATCCATTCCATTCTACTCGGGTTGATTCCATTCCATTCCATTCCATTCCATTCCATTCCATTGCATTCCATTCCATTGCATTCCATTCGATTCCATTCGATTCCATTCCATTCGATTCCATTCGAGATCATTCGATTCCATTCCATCCCATTCCATTCCATTCCATTCCATTCCGTTCTACTCGGGTTGATTACATTCCATTCCATTTCATTCCATTCCATTCCATTCCATTCCATTCGATTCCATTCGATTCCATTCCATTCCATTCCATTCCAATCCATTCCATTCTACTCGGGTTGATTCCATTCCATTCCATTCCATTCCATTCCATTCCATTCCATTCCATTCCATTCGATTCCACTCGATTCCATTCCATTCTTTCCATTCCATTCCAATCCATTCCATTCTACTCGGGTGGATTCCATTCCATTCCATTCCATTCCATTCCATTCCATTCCATTCCATTCCATTCCATTCCATTCCATTCGATTCCATTCCATTCCATTCCATTCCATTCGATTCCATTCCATTCCATTCCATTCCATTCCATTCCATTCCATTCCATTCCGTTCTAGTCGGGTTGATTCCATTCTATTCCATTCCATTCCATTCCATTCCATTCCATTCCATTCCATTCCTTTCCATTCCATTCCATTCCATTCCATTCTATTCCACTCCATTCCACTCCATTGAATTCCATTCCATTCCATTCTATTCCATTCCATTCCATTCCTTTCCATTCCATTTAATTCTACTCGGATTGATTCCATTCCATTCCATTCCATTCCATTCCATTCCATTCCATTCCATTCCATTCCATTCCATTGCATTAAATTGCATTCCATTCGATTCCATTCGATTCCATTCCATTCCATTCCATTCCATTCCATTCCATTCCATTCCATTCCATTCTGTTCCACTCGGGTTGATTCCATTCTATTCCATTCCATTCCCTTCTATTCCATTCGATATCATTCGATTCCATTCCATCCCATTCCATTCCATTCCATTCCATTCCGTTCTTCTTGGGTTGATTCCATTCCATTCCATTTCATTCCATTCCATTCCATTCCATTTCTTTCGATTCCATTCGATTCCATTCCATTCCATTCCATTCCAATCCATTGCATTCTACTCAGTTTGAT
This sequence comes from Gorilla gorilla gorilla, assembly GCF_029281585.2. Classification (NCBI taxonomy): domain Eukaryota; kingdom Metazoa; phylum Chordata; class Mammalia; order Primates; family Hominidae; genus Gorilla; species Gorilla gorilla. The sequence continues at coordinate 5,698,716 of NC_073241.2, forward strand.
TCCATTCCATTCCATTCCATTCCATTCATATCCATTCCATTCCATTCCATTCAATTCCACTCGATTCCATTCCATTCCTTTCCATTCCATTCCAATCCATTCCATTCTACTCGGGTGGATTCCATTCCATTCCATTCGATTCCATTCCATTCCATTCCATTCCATTCCATTCCATTCCATTCCATTCCATTCCATTCGATTCCATTCCATTCCATTCCATGGCATTCCATTCCATTCCATTCCATTCCATTCCATTCCGTTCTAGTCTGGTTGATTCCATTCCATTCCATTGCATTCCATTCCATTCCATTGCATTCCATTCCATTCCATTCCATTCCATTCCATTCCATTCTTTCTATTCCATTCCATTCTACTCCATTGAATTCCATTCCATTCCATTCAATTTCATTCCATTCCATTCCTTTCCAATCCATTTAGTTCTACTCGGGTTGATTCCATTCCATTCCATTCCATTCCATTCCATTCCATTCCATTCCATTCCATTCCATTCCATTCCATTACTTTCCATTCCATTCCATTCCAATCCATTCCATTCTACTCGGGTTGACTCCATTCCATTCCATTCCACTCCATTCCATTCCGTTATATTCCATTCTATTCCATTCGATTCCGTTCGATTCCATTCCATTCCATTCCATTCTATTCCATTCCATTCGATTCCATTCCATTCCATTCCATTCCATTCCATTCCATTCCATTCCAATCCATTCCATTCTACTCGGGTTGATTCCATTCCATTCCATTCCATTCCAATCCATTCCATTCAATTCCATTCCATTCCATTCCATTCCATTCCATTCCATTCCATTCCTTTCTATTCCATTCCATTCCATTCCATTCCATTCCATTCCATTCCATTCCATTCCATTCCATTCCATTCCATTCCGTTCTACTCCTGTTGATTCCACTCCATTCCATTCCCTTCCATTCCATTCCATTCCATTCCATTCCATTCCATTGCATTCCATTCCAACCCATTCTTTTCTACTCGGGTTGATTCCATTCCATTCCATTCCATTCCATTCCATTCCATTCCATTCCATTCCATTCCATTCCATTCCATTCGATTCCATTCCATTCCATTTCATTCCAAACCGTTCCATTCTACTCGGGTTCATCATTCCATTCCATTCCATTCCATTCCATTCCACTCGGGTTCATTCCATTCCATTCCATTCCATTCCATTCCATTCCATTCCATTCCATTCCATTCCATTCCGTTCTACTCAGGTTGATTTCCATTCCATTCCATTCCATTCCATTCCATTCCATTCCATTCCATTCCACTCGGGTTGAGCATTCCATTCAATTCCATTCCATTCCATTCCATTCCATTCCATTCCATTCCAATCCACTCGGGCTCATTCCATTCCATTCCATTCCATTCCATTCCATTCCATTCCATTCCATTCCATTCCATTCAATTCCATTCCATTCCGTTCTACTCGGGTTGATTTCCATTCCATTCCATTCCATTCCATTCCACTCCATTCCATTCCATTCCATTCCATTCCATTCCATTCCATTCCATTCCTTTCCATTTATTCCATTCCGTTCTACTCGGGTTGATTCCATTGAGTTTGGTTCCGTTCAGTTCCGTCCCGTCCCGTCCCGTCCCGTCCCGTCCCGTTCCGTTTTACTCGGGTTGATTCCTTTGCATTCCGTTCCGCTCGTTTCCATTCCGTTCCATTCCGTTCAACGCGGGTTGGTTCAATTCCATTCTATTCTATTCTATTCCTTTCCATTCCATTCCATTCAACTCGGGTTGATTCTATGCCGTTCCATTCCGTTCCATTCCGTCCCATTCCGACCCGTCCCATCCCGTCCCGTCCTGTCCCATCCCGTTCCGTTCCACATGGGTTGATTCAATTCTTTTCGGTTACATTGAATTCCATTCCATTCCATTCTACTCGGATTGATTCCATTCCATTCCATTCCATTCCATTCCATTCCATTCCATTCCATTCCAATCCATTCCATTCTACTCGGGTTGATTCCATTCCATTCCATTCCATTCCATTCCATTCCATTCCATTCCATTCCATTCCATTCCATTCAGTTTCATTCCATTCCATTCCATTCCATTCCATTCCATTCCATTCCATTCCATTCGATTCCATTCCATTCCATTCCATTCCGTTCTACTCGGGTTGATTCCATTCTATTCCATTCCATTCCGTTCGATTCCATTCGATTCCATTCGATTCCGTTCCATTCCATTCCATTCCCTTCCATTCCATTCTATTCCATTGAATTCCATTCCATTGCATTCCATTCCATTCCATTCCATTCCATTCCATTCCATTCCATTCCGTTCTACTCTGATTGACTCCATTCCACTCCATTCAATTCCATTCCATTCCATTCCATTCCATTCCAATACATTCCATTCTACACTGGTTGATTCCATTCCACTCTGGTTGATTCCATTCCATTCCATTCCATTCCATTCCATTCCATTCCATTCCATTCCATTCCATTCCATTCGTCTCCATTCGATTCCATTCGATTCCATTCCATTCTATTCCATTGAATTCCATTCCATTCCATTCCATTCCATTCCATTCTATTACATTCCATTCCATTCCATTCCGTTCTACTCGGGTTGATTCCATTCCATTCCATTCCATTCCATTCCATTCCATTTCATTCCACTCCATTCCATTCGATTCCATTCGATTCCATTCCATTCCATTCCATTCCATTCCAATCCATTCCATTCTACTCGGGTTGATTCCATTCCATTCCATTCCATTCCATTCCATTCCATTCCATTGAATTCCATTCGATTCCATTCGATTCCATTCCATTCGATTCCATTCGATATCATTCGATTCCATTCCTTCCCATTCCATTCCATTCCATTCCATTCCGTTCTACTCGGGTTGATTCCATTCCATTCCATTTCATTCCATTCCATTCCATTCCATTCCATTCCATTCCATTCCATTCCATTCCATTCGATTCCATTCCATTCCATTCCATTCCAATCCATTCCATTCTACTCGGGTTGATTCCATTCCATTCCATTCCATTCCATTCCATTCCATTCCATTCCATTCCATTCGATTCCACTCGATTCCATTCCATTCTTTCCATTCCATTCCAATCCATTCCATTCTTCTTGGGAGGATTCCATTCCATTCCATTCCATTCCATTCCATTCCATTCCATTCCATTCCATTCCATTCCATTCCATTCCATTCCATTTGATTCCATTCCATTCCATTCCATTCCATTCCATTTCATTCCATTCCTTTCCATTCCATTCCGTTCTAGTCGGGTTGATTCCATTCTATTCCATTCCATTCCATTCCATTCCATTCCATTCCATTCCATTCTATTCCATTCCATTCTACTCCATTGAATTCCATTCCATTCCATTCTATTCCATTCCATTCCATTCCTTTCCATTCCATTTAGTTCTACTCTGGTTGATTCCATTCCATTCCATTCAATTCCATTCCATTCCATTCCATTCCATTCCATTCCATTCCATTCTATTCCTTTCGATTCCATTCCATTCCATTAAATTCCATTCCATTCCATTCCATTCCATTCCATTCCATTCCATTCCTTTCCATTCCATTCCATTCCGTTCTACTCGGGTTGATTCCACTCCATTCCATTCCATTCCATTCCATACCATTCCATTCGATTCCATTCCATTCCATTCCATTCCATTCCATTCCATTCCATTCCATTCCATTCTGTTCTACTTGGGTTGATTACACTCCATTCCATTCCATTCCATTCCATTCTATTCCATTTCATTCCATTCGATTCCATTCTATTCCATTCGATTCCATTCCATTCCATTTCATTTTATTCCATTCCATTCCATTCCATTCTATTCCATTGAATTCCATTCCATTCAATTCCATTCCATTTCATTTTATTGCATTCCATTCCATACCATTCTATTCCATTGAATTTCATTCCATTCCTTTCCATTCCAATCCATTCCATTCTACTCGCGTTGATTCCATTCCATTCCATTCCATTCCATTCCATTCAATTCCATTCCATTCCATTGCATTCCATTCCATTCCGTTCTACTCGGGTTGATTCCACTCCATTCCATTCCATTCCATTCCATTCCATTCCATTCCATTCCATTCCAATTCTTTCGTTTCAATTCCAACCAATTCCGTTCTACTCGGATTGATTCCATTCCATTCCATTCCATTCCATTCAATTCCATTCCATTCCATTCGATTCCATTCGATTCCATTCCATTCCATTCCATTCCATCCCATTTCATTCCAAACCATTCCATTCTACTCGGGTTCATCATTCCATTCCATTCCATTCCATTCCATTCCACTCGGGTTCTTTCCATTCCATTCCATTCCATTCCATTCCATTCCATTCCATTCCATTCCATTCCGTTCTACTCAGGTTGATTTCCATTCCATTCCATTCCATTCCATTCCATTCCATTCCATTCCATTCCATTCCGTTCCATTCCACTCCATTCCATTCTACTCGTGTTGATTCCATGCCGTTCCGTTCCGTTCCATTCCGTCCCATCCCGACGCAACCCGTCCCGTTCCGTCCCGCCAAATTCCGTTCCTTTCTGATCGGGTTGATTCCGTTCCATTCCGTTCCGTTCCTTTCCGTTCCATTCCATTCCGTTACACGCGGGTTGATTCAATTCCATTCTATTACATTGAATTCCATTCCATACCATTCCATTCCATTCTACTCGGATTGATTGAATTCCATTCCATTCCATTCCAGTCCATTCCAATCCATTCCATTCTACTCGGGTTGATTCCATTCCATTCCATTCCATTCCATTCCATTCCATTCCATTCCATTCCATTGCGTTCCATTCGATTCGATTCCATTCCATTCCATTCCATTCCATTCCAATCCATTCCATTCTACTTGGGTTGATTCCATTCCATTCCATTCCATTCCATTCCATTCCATTCGATTCCATTCGATTCCATTCCATTCCATTCCATTCCATTCCATTCCATTCCATTCCATTCCATTCCATTCTGTTCTACTCGGGTTGATTCCACTCCATTCCATTCCATTCCATTCCATTCTATTCCATTCCATTCCATTCGATTCCATTCCACTCCATTTCATTTTATTCCATTCCATTCCATTCCATTCTATTCCATTGAATTCCATTCCATTCTATTCCATTCCATTCCATTCAGTTTCATTCCATTCCATTCCATTCCATTCCATTCCATTCCATTCCATTCCATTCGATTCCATTCCATTCCATTCCATTCCATTCCATTCCATTCCATTCCATTCCGTTCTACTCGGGTTAATTCCATTCTATTCCATTCCATTCCATTCCATTCCATTCCATTCCATTCCATTCCATTCCATTCCATTCCCTTCCATTCCATTCTATTCCATTGAATTCCATTCCATTCCATTCCATTCCATTCCATTCCATTCCATTCCATTCCATTCCGTTCTACTCTGATTGACTCCATTCCATTCCATTCCATTCCATTCCATTCCATTCCATTCCATTCCATTTCATTCCATTCCATTCCATTCCAATACATTCCATTCTACTCTGGTTGATTCCATTCCATTCCATTCCATTCCATTCCATTCCATTCCATTCGTCTCCATTCGATTCCATTCGATTCCATTCCATTCTATTCCACTGAATTCCATTCCATTCCATTCCATTCCATTCCATTCCATTCCATTCCATTCCATTCCATTCCTTTCCATTCCATTCCATTCCATTCCATTCCGTTCTACTCGGGTTGATTCCATTCCATTCCATTCCATTCCATTCCATTCCATTCCATTCCACTCCATTCCATTCGATTCCATTCGCTTCCATTCCATTCCATTCCATTCCATTCCAATCCATTCCATTCTACTCGGGTTGATGCCATTCCATTCCATTCCATTCCATTCCATTCCATTGCATTCCATTCGATTCCATTCGATTCCATTCCATTCGATTCCATTCGAGATCATTCGATTCCATTCCATCCCATTCCAATCCATTCCATTCCATTCCGTTCTACTCGGGTTGATTCCATTCCATTCCATTTCATTCCATTCCATTCCATTCCATTCCATTCGATTCCATTCGATTCCATTCCATTCCATTCCATTCCAATCCATTCCATTCTACTCGGGTTGATTCCATTCCATTCCATTCCATTCCATTCCATTCCATTCCATTCCATTCCATTCCATTCCATTCCATTCGATTCCACTCGATTCCATTCCATTCTTTCCATTCCATTCCAATCCATTCCATTCTACTCGGGTGGATTCCATTCCATTCCATTCCATTCCATTCCATTCCATTCCATTCCACTCCATTCGATTCCATTCCATTCCATTCCATTCCATTCCATTCCATTCCATTCCATTCCATTCCATTCCGTTCTAGTCGGGTTGATTCCATTCTATTCCATTCCATTCCATTCCATTCCACTCCATTCCATTCCATTCCATTCCATTCTATTCCATTCCATTCTACTCCATTGAATTCCATTCCATTCCATTCTATTCCATTCCATTCCATTCCTTTCCATTCCATTTAGTTCTACTCGGGTTGATTCCATTCCATTCCATTCCATTCCATTCCATTCCATTCCATTCCATTCCATTCCATTACTTTCCATTCCATTCCATTCCAATCCATTCCATTCTACTCGGGTTGACTCCATTCCATTCCATTCCTTTCCATTCCATTCCGTTCCATTATAATCCATTCCATTCCATTCGATTCCGTTCGATTCCATTCCATTCCATTCCATTCCATTCCATTCAATTCCATTCGATTCCATTCGATTCCATTCCATTCCATTCCATTCCAATCCATTCCATTCTACTCGGGTTGATTCCATTCCATTCCATTCCATTCCATTCCATTCCAATCCATTCCATTCTACTCGGGTTGATTCCATTCCATTTCATTCCATTCCATTCCATTCCATTCCATTCCATTCCATTCGATTCCACTCGATTCCACTCCATTCTTTCCATTCCATTCCAATCCATTCCATTCTACTCGGGTGGATTCCATTCCGTTCCATTCCATTCCATTCCATTGCATTCCATTCCATTCCACTCCATTCGATTCCAATCCATTCCATTCCATTCCATTCCATTCCATTCCATTCCATTCCATTACATTCCATTCCATTCCGTTCTAGTCGGGTTGATTCCATTCTATTCAATTCCATTCCATTCCATTCCATTCCATTCCATTCCATTCCATTCCATTCCATTCCATTCTATTCCATTCCATTCTACTCCATTGAATTCCATTCCATTCCATTCTATTCCATTCCATTCCATTCCTTTCCATTCCATTTAGTTCTACTCGGGTTGATTCCATTCCATTCCATTCCATTCCATTCCATTCCATTCCATTCCATTCCATTCCATTACTTTCCATTCCATTCCATTCCAATCCATTCCATTCTACTCGGGTTGACTCCATTCCATTCCATTCCATTCCATTCCATTCCATTCCATTCCATTATAATCCATTCCATTCCATTCGATTCCGTTCGATTCCATTCCATTCCATTCCATTCCATTCCATTCAATTCCATTCGATTCCATTCGATTCCATTCCATTCCATTCCATTCCAATCCCTTCCATTCTACTCGGGTTGATTCCCTTCCATTCCATTCCATTCCATTCCATTCCATTCCATTCCATTCCATTCCATTCCATTCTATTCCTTTCGATTCCATTCCTTTCCATTAAATTCCATTCCATTCCATTCCATTCCATTCCATTCCATTCCATTCCATTCCATTCCGTTCTACTCGGGTTGATTCCACTCCATTCCATTCCATTCCATTCCATACCATTCCATTCGATTCCATTCCATTCCATTCCATTCCATTCCATTCCATTCCATTCCATTCCATTCCATTCCATTCTGTTCTACTCGGGTTGATTACACTCCATTCCATTCCATTCCATTCCATTCTATTCCATTGCATTCCATTCGATTCCATTCTATTCCATTCGATTCCATTCCATTCCATTTCATTTTATTCCATTCCATTCCATTCCATTCTATTCCATTGAATTCCTTACATTCCATTCCGTTCCATTTCATTTTATTGCATTCCATTCCATACCATTCTATTCCATTGAATTCCATTCCATTCCTTTCCATTCCAATCCATTCCATTCTACTCGGGTTGATTCCATTCCATTCCATTCCATTCCATTCCATTCGATTCCATTCCATTCCATTCCATTCCATTCCATTCCGTTCTACTCGGGTTGATTCCATTCTATTCCATTCCATTCCGTTCGATTCCATTCGATTCCATTCGATTCCATTCCATTCCATTCCATTCCCTTCCATTCCATTCTATTCCTTTGAATTCCATTCCATTCCATTGCATTCCATTCCATTCCGTTCTACTCTGATTGACTCCATTCCATTCCATTCCATTCCATTCCATTGCATTCCATTCCATTCCATTCGATTCCATTCCATTCCATTCCATTCCATTCCATTCCATTCCATTCCATTCCAATACATTCCATTCTACTCGGGTTGATTCCATTCTATTCCATTCCATTCCGTTCGATTCCATTCGATTCCATTCGATTCCATTCCATTCCATTCCATTCCCTTCCATTCCATTCTATTCCTTTGAATTCCATTCCATTCCATTGCATTCCATTCCATTCCGTTCTACTCTGATTGACTCCATTCCATTCCATTCCATTCCATTCCATTGCATTCCATTCCATTCCATTCTATTCCATTCCATTCCATTCCATTCCATTCCATTCCATTCCATTCCATTCCAATACATTCCATTCTACTCTGGTTGATTCCATTCCATTCCATTCCATTCCATTCCATTCCATTCGTCTCCATTCGATTCCATTCGATTCCATTCCATTCTATTCCATTGAATTCCATTCCATTCCATTCCATTCCATTCCATTCCACTCCATTCCATTCCATTCCATTCCATACAATTCGATTCCGTTCTACTCGGGTTGATTCCGTTCCATTCCATTCCATTCCATTCCTTTCCATTCCATTCCACTCCATTCCATTCGATTCCATTCGATTCCATTCCATTCCACTCCAATCCATTCCATTCTACTCGGGTTGATTCCATTCCATTCCATTCCATTCCATTCCATTCCATTGCATTCCATTCCATTGCATTCCATTCGATTCCATTCGATTCCATTCCATTCGATTCCATTCGAGATCATTCGATTCCATTCCATCCCATTCCATTCCATTCCATTCCATTCCGTTCTACTCGGGTTGATTACATTCCATTCCATTTCATTCCATTCCATTCCATTCCATTCCATTCGATTCCATTCGATTCCATTCCATTCCATTCCATTCCAATCCATTCCATTCTACTCGGGTTGATTCCATTCCATTCCATTCCATTCCATTCCATTCCATTCCATTCCATTCCATTCGATTCCACTCGATTCCATTCCATTCTTTCCATTCCATTCCAATCCATTCCATTCTACTCGGGTGGATTCCATTCCATTCCATTCCATTCCATTCCATTCCATTCCATTCCATTCCATTCCATTCCATTCCATTCCATTCGATTCCATTCCATTCCATTCCATTCCATTCGATTCCATTCCATTCCATTCCATTCCATTCCATTCCATTCCATTCCATTCCGTTCTAGTCGGGTTGATTCCATTCTATTCCATTCCATTCCATTCCATTCCATTCCATTCCATTCCATTCCTTTCCATTCCATTCCATTCCATTCCATTCTATTCCACTCCATTCCACTCCATTGAATTCCATTCCATTCCATTCTATTCCATTCCATTCCATTCCTTTCCATTCCATTTAATTCTACTCGGGTTGATTCCATTCCATTCCATTCCATTCCATTCCATTCCATTCCATTCCATTCCATTCCATTCCATTGCATTAAATTGCATTCCATTCGATTCCATTCGATTCCATTCCATTCCATTCCATTCCATTCCATTCCATTCCATTCCATTCCATTCTGTTCCACTCGGGTTGATTCCATTCTATTCCATTCCATTCCCTTCTATTCCATTCGATATCATTCGATTCCATTCCATCCCATTCCATTCCATTCCATTCCATTCCGTTCTTCTTGGGTTGATTCCATTCCATTCCATTTCATTCCATTCCATTCCATTCCATTTCTTTCGATTCCATTCGATTCCATTCCATTCCATTCCATTCCAATCCATTGCATTCTACTCAGTTTGATTCCATTCCATTCCATTCCATTCCATTCATATCCATTCCATTCCATTCCATTCAATTCCACTCGATTCCATTCCATTCCTTTCCATTCCATTCCAATCCATTCCATTCTACTCGGGTGGATTCCATTCCATTCCATTCGATTCCATTCCATTCCATTCCATTCCATTCCATTCCATTCCATTCCATTCCATTCCATTCGATTCCATTCCATTCCATTCCATGGCATTCCATTCCATTCCATTCCATTCCATTCCATTCCGTTCTAGTCTGGTTGATTCCATTCCATTCCATTGCATTCCATTCCATTCCATTGCATTCCATTCCATTCCATTCCATTCCATTCCATTCCATTCTTTCTATTCCATTCCATTCTACTCCATTGAATTCCATTCCATTCCATTCAATTTCATTCCATTCCATTCCTTTCCAATCCATTTAGTTCTACTCGGGTTGATTCCATTCCATTCCATTCCATTCCATTCCATTCCATTCCATTCCATTCCATTCCATTCCATTCCATTACTTTCCATTCCATTCCATTCCAATCCATTCCATTCTACTCGGGTTGACTCCATTCCATTCCATTCCACTCCATTCCATTCCGTTATATTCCATTCTATTCCATTCGATTCCGTTCGATTCCATTCCATTCCATTCCATTCTATTCCATTCCATTCGATTCCATTCCATTCCATTCCATTCCATTCCATTCCATTCCATTCCAATCCATTCCATTCTACTCGGGTTGATTCCATTCCATTCCATTCCATTCCAATCCATTCCATTCAATTCCATTCCATTCCATTCCATTCCATTCCATTCCATTCCATTCCTTTCTATTCCATTCCATTCCATTCCATTCCATTCCATTCCATTCCATTCCATTCCATTCCATTCCATTCCATTCCATTCCATTCCATTCCGTTCTACTCCTGTTGATTCCACTCCATTCCATTCCCTTCCATTCCATTCCATTCCATTCCATTCCATTCCATTGCATTCCATTCCAACCCATTCTTTTCTACTCGGGTTGATTCCATTCCATTCCATTCCATTCCATTCCATTCCATTCCATTCCATTCCATTCCATTCCATTCGATTCCATTCCATTCCATTTCATTCCAAACCGTTCCATTCTACTCGGGTTCATCATTCCATTCCATTCCATTCCATTCCATTCCACTCGGGTTCATTCCATTCCATTCCATTCCATTCCATTCCATTCCATTCCATTCCATTCCATTCCGTTCTACTCAGGTTGATTTCCATTCCATTCCATTCCATTCCATTCCATTCCATTCCATTCCATTCCACTCGGGTTGAGCATTCCATTCAATTCCATTCCATTCCATTCCATTCCATTCCATTCCATTCCATTCCAATCCACTCGGGCTCATTCCATTCCATTCCATTCCATTCCATTCCATTCCATTCCATTCCATTCCATTCCATTCAATTCCATTCCATTCCGTTCTACTCGGGTTGATTTCCATTCCATTCCATTCCATTCCATTCCACTCCATTCCATTCCATTCCATTCCATTCCATTCCATTCCATTCCATTCCTTTCCATTTATTCCATTCCGTTCTACTCGGGTTGATTCCATTGAGTTTGGTTCCGTTCAGTTCCGTCCCGTCCCGTCCCGTCCTGTCCCGTCCCGTTCCGTTTTACTCGGGTTGATTCCTTTGCATTCCGTTCCGCTCGTTTCCATTCCGTTCCATTCCGTTCAACGCGGGTTGGTTCAATTCCATTCTATTCTATTCTATTCCTTTCCATTCCATTCCATTCAACTCGGGTTGATTCTATGCCGTTCCATTCCGTTCCATTCCGTCCCATTCCGACCCGTCCCATCCCGTCCCGTCCTGTCCCATCCCGTTCCGTTCCACATGGGTTGATTCAATTCTTTTCGGTTACATTGAATTCCATTCCATTCCATTCTACTCGGATTGATTCCATTCCATTCCATTCCATTCCATTCCATTCCATTCCATTCCATTCCAATCCATTCCATTCTACTCGGGTTGATTCCATTCCATTCCATTCCATTCCATTCCATTCCATTCCATTCCATTCCATTCCATTCCATTCCATTCAGTTTCATTCCATTCCATTCCATTCCATTCCATTCCATTCCATTCCATTCCATTCGATTCCATTCCATTCCATTCCATTCCGTTCTACTCGGGTTGATTCCATTCTATTCCATTCCATTCCGTTCGATTCCATTCGATTCCATTCGATTCCGTTCCATTCCATTCCATTCCCTTCCATTCCATTCTATTCCATTGAATTCCATTCCATTGCATTCCATTCCATTCCATTCCATTCCATTCCATTCCATTCCATTCCGTTCTACTCTGATTGACTCCATTCCACTCCATTCAATTCCATTCCATTCCATTCCATTCCATTCCAATACATTCCATTCTACACTGGTTGATTCCATTCCACTCTGGTTGATTCCATTCCATTCCATTCCATTCCATTCCATTCCATTCCATTCCATTCCATTCCATTCCATTCGTCTCCATTCGATTCCATTCGATTCCATTCCATTCTATTCCATTGAATTCCATTCCATTCCATTCCATTCCATTCCATTCTATTACATTCCATTCCATTCCATTCCGTTCTACTCGGGTTGATTCCATTCCATTCCATTCCATTCCATTCCATTCCATTTCATTCCACTCCATTCCATTCGATTCCATTCGATTCCATTCCATTCCATTCCATTCCATTCCAATCCATTCCATTCTACTCGGGTTGATTCCATTCCATTCCATTCCATTCCATTCCATTCCATTCCATTGAATTCCATTCGATTCCATTCGATTCCATTCCATTCGATTCCATTCGATATCATTCGATTCCATTCCTTCCCATTCCATTCCATTCCATTCCATTCCGTTCTACTCGGGTTGATTCCATTCCATTCCATTTCATTCCATTCCATTCCATTCCATTCCATTCCATTCCATTCCATTCCATTCCATTCGATTCCATTCCATTCCATTCCATTCCAATCCATTCCATTCTACTCGGGTTGATTCCATTCCATTCCATTCCATTCCATTCCATTCCATTCCATTCCATTCCATTCGATTCCACTCGATTCCATTCCATTCTTTCCATTCCATTCCAATCCATTCCATTCTTCTTGGGAGGATTCCATTCCATTCCATTCCATTCCATTCCATTCCATTCCATTCCATTCCATTCCATTCCATTCCATTCCATTCCATTTGATTCCATTCCATTCCATTCCATTCCATTCCATTTCATTCCATTCCTTTCCATTCCATTCCGTTCTAGTCGGGTTGATTCCATTCTATTCCATTCCATTCCATTCCATTCCATTCCATTCCATTCCATTCTATTCCATTCCATTCTACTCCATTGAATTCCATTCCATTCCATTCTATTCCATTCCATTCCATTCCTTTCCATTCCATTTAGTTCTACTCTGGTTGATTCCATTCCATTCCATTCAATTCCATTCCATTCCATTCCATTCCATTCCATTCCATTCCATTCTATTCCTTTCGATTCCATTCCATTCCATTAAATTCCATTCCATTCCATTCCATTCCATTCCATTCCATTCCATTCCTTTCCATTCCATTCCATTCCGTTCTACTCGGGTTGATTCCACTCCATTCCATTCCATTCCATTCCATACCATTCCATTCGATTCCATTCCATTCCATTCCATTCCATTCCATTCCATTCCATTCCATTCTGTTCTACTTGGGTTGATTACACTCCGTTCCATTCCATTCCATTCCATTCTATTCCATTTCATTCCATTCGATTCCATTCTATTCCATTCGATTCCATTCCATTCCATTTCATTTTATTCCATTCCATTCCATTCCATTCTATTCCATTGAATTCCATTCCATTCAATTCCATTCCATTTCATTTTATTGCATTCCATTCCATACCATTCTATTCCATTGAATTTCATTCCATTCCTTTCCATTCCAATCCATTCCATTCTACTCGCGTTGATTCCATTCCATTCCATTCCATTCCATTCCATTCAATTCCATTCCATTCCATTGCATTCCATTCCATTCCGTTCTACTCGGGTTGATTCCACTCCATTCCATTCCATTCCATTCCATTCCATTCCATTCCATTCCATTCCAATTCTTTCGTTTCAATTCCAACCAATTCCGTTCTACTCGGATTGATTCCATTCCATTCCATTCCATTCCATTCAATTCCATTCCATTCCATTCGATTCCATTCGATTCCATTCCATTCCATTCCATTCCATCCCATTTCATTCCAAACCATTCCATTCTACTCGGGTTCATCATTCCATTCCATTCCATTCCATTCCATTCCACTCGGGTTCTTTCCATTCCATTCCATTCCATTCCATTCCATTCCATTCCATTCCATTCCATTCCGTTCTACTCAGGTTGATTTCCATTCCATTCCATTCCATTCCATTCCATTCCATTCCATTCCATTCCATTCCATTCCGTTCCATTCCACTCCATTCCATTCTACTCGTGTTGATTCCATGCCGTTCCGTTCCGTTCCATTCCGTCCCATCCCGACGCAACCCGTCCCGTTCCGTCCCGCCAAATTCCGTTCCTTTCTGATCGGGTTGATTCCGTTCCATTCCGTTCCGTTCCTTTCCGTTCCATTCCATTCCGTTACACGCGGGTTGATTCAATTCCATTCTATTACATTGAATTCCATTCCATACCATTCCATTCCATTCTACTCGGATTGATTGAATTCCATTCCATTCCATTCCAGTCCATTCCAATCCATTCCATTCTACTCGGGTTGATTCCATTCCATTCCATTCCATTCCATTCCATTCCATTCCATTCCATTCCATTGCGTTCCATTCGATTCGATTCCATTCCATTCCATTCCATTCCATTCCAATCCATTCCATTCTACTTGGGTTGATTCCATTCCATTCCATTCCATTCCATTCCATTCCATTCGATTCCATTCGATTCCATTCCATTCCATTCCATTCCATTCCATTCCATTCCATTCCATTCCATTCCATTCTGTTCTACTCGGGTTGATTCCACTCCATTCCATTCCATTCCATTCCATTCTATTCCATTCCATTCCATTCGATTCCATTCCACTCCATTTCATTTTATTCCATTCCATTCCATTCCATTCTATTCCATTGAATTCCATTCCATTCTATTCCATTCCATTCCATTCAGTTTCATTCCATTCCATTCCATTCCATTCCATTCCATTCCATTCCATTCCATTCGATTCCATTCCATTCCATTCCATTCCATTCCATTCCATTCCATTCCGTTCTACTCGGGTTAATTCCATTCTATTCCATTCCATTCCATTCCATTCCATTCCATTCCATTCCATTCCATTCCATTCCATTCCCTTCCATTCCATTCTATTCCATTGAATTCCATTCCATTCCATTCCATTCCATTCCATTCCATTCCATTCCATTCCATTCCGTTCTACTCTGATTGACTCCATTCCATTCCATTCCATTCCATTCCATTCCATTCCATTCCATTCCATTTCATTCCATTCCATTCCATTCCAATACATTCCATTCTACTCTGGTTGATTCCATTCCATTCCATTCCATTCCATTCCATTCCATTCCATTCGTCTCCATTCGATTCCATTCGATTCCATTCCATTCTATTCCACTGAATTCCATTCCATTCCATTCCATTCCATTCCATTCCATTCCATTCCATTCCATTCCATTCCATTCCTTTCCATTCCATTCCATTCCATTCCATTCCGTTCTACTCGGGTTGATTCCATTCCATTCCATTCCATTCCATTCCATTCCATTCCATTCCACTCCATTCCATTCGATTCCATTCGCTTCCATTCCATTCCATTCCATTCCATTCCAATCCATTCCATTCTACTCGGGTTGATGCCATTCCATTCCATTCCATTCCATTCCATTCCATTGCATTCCATTCGATTCCATTCGATTCCATTCCATTCGATTCCATTCGAGATCATTCGATTCCATTCCATCCCATTCCAATCCATTCCATTCCATTCCGTTCTACTCGGGTTGATTCCATTCCATTCCATTTCATTCCATTCCATTCCATTCCATTCCATTCGATTCCATTCGATTCCATTCCATTCCATTCCATTCCAATCCATTCCATTCTACTCGGGTTGATTCCATTCCATTCCATTCCATTCCATTCCATTCCATTCCATTCCATTCCATTCCATTCCATTCCATTCCATTCGATTCCACTCGATTCCATTCCATTCTTTCCATTCCATTCCAATCCATTCCATTCTACTCGGGTGGATTCCATTCCATTCCATTCCATTCCATTCCATTCCATTCCATTCCACTCCATTCGATTCCATTCCATTCCATTCCATTCCATTCCATTCCATTCCATTCCATTCCATTCCATTCCGTTCTAGTCGGGTTGATTCCATTCTATTCCATTCCATTCCATTCCATTCCACTCCATTCCATTCCATTCCATTCCATTCTATTCCATTCCATTCTACTCCATTGAATTCCATTCCATTCCATTCTATTCCATTCCATTCCATTCCTTTCCATTCCATTTAGTTCTACTCGGGTTGATTCCATTCCATTCCATTCCATTCCATTCCATTCCATTCCATTCCATTCCATTCCATTACTTTCCATTCCATTCCATTCCAATCCATTCCATTCTACTCGGGTTGACTCCATTCCATTCCATTCCTTTCCATTCCATTCCGTTCCATTATAATCCATTCCATTCCATTCGATTCCGTTCGATTCCATTCCATTCCATTCCATTCCATTCCATTCAATTCCATTCGATTCCATTCGATTCCATTCCATTCCATTCCATTCCAATCCATTCCATTCTACTCGGGTTGATTCCATTCCATTCCATTCCATTCCATTCCATTCCATTCCATTCCATTCCATTCCATTCCATTCCATTCCATTCTATTCCTTTCGATTCCATTCCATTCCATTAAATTCCATTCCATTCCATTCCATTCCATTCCATTCCATTCCATTCCATTCCAATCCATTCCATTGCATTCCGTTCTACTCGGGTTGATTCCACTCCATTCCATTCCATTCCATTCCATTATATACCATCCCATTCGATTCCATTCCATTCCATTCCATTCCATTCCATTCCATTCCATTCCATTCCATTCCATTCCATTCCATTCCATTCCATTCCGTTCTAGTCGGGTTGATTCCATTCTATTCCATTCCATTCCATTCCATTCCATTCCATTCCATTCGATTCCATTCCATTCCATTCCATTCTATTCCATTCCATTCTACTCCATTGAATTCCATTCCATTCCATTCAATTCCATTCCATTCCATCCCTTTCCATTCCATTTACTTCTACTCGGGTTGATTCCATTCCATTCCATTCCATTCCATTCCATTCCATTCCATTCCATTCAATTCCATTCCATTCCGTTACTTTCCATTCCATTCCGTTCCAATCCATTCCATTCTACTCGGGTTGACTCCATTCCATTCCATTCCTTTCCATTCCATTATATTCCATTCTAATCCATTCGATTTCGTTCGATTCCATTCCATTCCATTCCATTCCATTCCATTCCATTCCATTCCATTCCATTCGATTCCATTCCATTCCATTCCATTCCATTCCATTCCAATCCATTCCATTCTACTCGGGTTGATTCCATTCCATTCCATTGCATTCCATTCCATTCCATTGCATTCCATTCCATTCCATTCCATTCCATTCCATTCCATTGCATTCTATTCCATTGAATTCCATTCCATTCCATTCCATTCCATTCCATTCCATTCCATTCCATTCCATTCCATTCCATTACTTTCCATTCCATTCCATTCCAATCCATTCCATTCTACTCGGGTTGACTCCATTCCATTCCATTCCACTCCATTCCATTCCGTTATATTCCATTCTATTCCATTCGATCCCGTTCGATTCCATTCCATTCCATTCCATTCTATTCCATTCCATTCGATTCCATTCCATTCCATTCCATTCCATTCCATTCCATTCCATTCCATTCCAATCCATTCCATTCTACTCGGGTTGATTCCATTCCATTCCATTCCATTCCAATCCATTCCATTCCATTCCATTCCATTCCATTCCATTCCATTCCATTCCATTCCATTCCATTCCTTTCTATTCCATTCCATTCCATTCCATTCCATTCCATTCCATTCCATTCCATTCCGTTCTACTCGGGTTGATTCCACTCCATTCCATTCCCTTCCATTCCATTCCATTCCATTCCATTCCATTACATTACATTCCATTCCAACCCATTCTTTTCTACTCGGGTTGATTCCATTCCATTCCATTCCATTCCATTCCATTCCATTCCATTCCATTCCATTCCATTCCATTCGATTCCATTCCATTCCATTTCATTCCAAACCGTTCCATTCTACTCGGGTTCATCATTCCATTCCATTCCATTCCATTCCATTCCACTCGGGTTCATTCCATTCCATTCCATTCCATTCCATTCCATTCCATTCCATTCCGTTCTACTCAGGTTGATTTCCATTCCATTCCATTCCATTCCATTCCATTCCATTCCATTCCATTCCATTCCATTCCATTCCACTCGGGTTGAGCATTCCATTCGATTCCATTCCATTCCATTCCATTCCATTCCATTCCATTCCAATCCACTCGGGCTCATTCCATTCCATTCCATTCCATTCCATTCCATTCCATTCCATTCAATTCCATTCCATTCCGTTCTACTCGGGTTGATTTCCATTCCATTCCATTCCATTCCATTCCACTCCATTCCATTCCATTCCATTCCATTCCATTCCATTCCATTCCTTTCCATTTATTCCATTCCGTTCTACTCGGGTTGATTCCATTGAGTTTGGTTCCGTTCCGTTCCGTCCCGTCCCGTCCCGTCCCGTCCCGTTCCGTTTTACTCGGGTTGATTCCTTTGCATTCCGTTCCGCTCGTTTCCATTCCGTTCCATTCCGTTCAACGCGGGTTGGTTCAATTCCATTCTATTCTATTCTATTCCTTTCCATTCCATTCCATTCTACTCGGGTTGATTCTATGCCGTTCCATTCCGTTCCATTCCGTCCCATTCCGACCCGTCCCATCCCGTCCCGTCCCGTCCCATCCCGTTCCGTTCCACATGGGTTGATTCAATTCCTTTCGGTTACATTGAATTCCATTCCATTCCATTCTACTCGGATTGATTCCATTCCATTCCATTCCATTCCATTCCATTCCATTCCATTCCATTCCAATCCATTCCATTCTACTCGGGTTGATTCCATTCCATTCCATTCCATTCCATTCCATTCCATTCCATTCCATTCCATTCCATTCCATTCCATTCAGTTTCATTCCATTCCATTCCATTCCATTCCATTCCATTCCATTCCATTCCATTCGATTCCATTCCATTCCATTCCATTCCGTTCTACTCGGGTTGATTCCATTCTATTCCATTCCATTCCGTTCGATTCCATTCGATTCCATTCGATTCCGTTCCATTCCATTCCATTCCCTTCCATTCCATTCTATTCCATTGAATTCCATTCCATTGCATTCCATTCCATTCCATTCCATTCCATTCCATTCCATTCCGTTCTACTCTGATTGACTCCATTCCACTCCATTCGATTCGATTCCATTCCATTCCATTCCATTCCAATACATTCCATTCTACACTGGTTGATTCCATTCCACTCTGGTTGATTCCATTCCATTCCATTCCATTCCATTCCATTCCATTCCATTCCATTCGTCTCCATTCGATTCCATTCGATTCCATTCCATTCTATTCCATTGAATTCCATTCCATTCCATTCCATTCCATTCCATTCTATTACATTCCATTCCATTCCATTCCGTTCTACTCGGGTTGATTCCATTCCATTCCATTCCATTCCATTCCATTCCACTCCATTCCATTCGATTCCATTCGATTCCATTCCATTCCATTCCATTCCATTCCATTCCATTCCATTCCATTGAATTCCATTCGATTCCATTCGATTCCATTCCATTCGATTCCATTCGATATCATTCGATTCCATTCCTTCCCATTCCATTCCATTCCATTCCATTCCGTTCTACTCGGGTTGATTCCATTCCATTCCATTTCATTCCATTCCATTCCATTCCATTCCATTCCATTCCATTCCATTCGATTCCATTCCATTCCATTCCATTCCAATCCATTCCATTCTACTCGGGTTGATTCCATTCCATTCCATTCCATTCCATTCCATTCCATTCCATTCCATTCCATTCCATTCGATTCCACTCGATTCCATTCCATTCTTTCCATTCCATTCCAATCCATTCCATTCTACTTGGGAGGATTCCATTCCATTCCATTCCATTCCATTCCATTCCATTCCATTCCATTCCATTCCATTCCATTCCATTTGATTCCATTCCATTCCATTCCATTCCATTCCAATTCATTCCATTCCTTTCCATTCCATTCCGTTCTAGTCGGGTTGATTCCATTCTATTCCATTCCATTCCATTCCATTCCATTCCATTCCATTCCATTCTATTCCATTCCATTCTACTCCATTGAATTCCATTCCATTCCATTCTATTCCATTCCATTCCATTCCTTTCCATTCCATTTAGTTCTACTCTGGTTGATTCCATTCCATTCCATTCCATTCCATTCCATTCCATTCCATTCCATTCCATTCCATTCTATTCCTTTCGATTCCATTCCATTCCATTAAATTCCATTCCATTCCATTCCATTCCATTCCATTCCATTCCATTCCTTTCCATTCCATTCCATTCCGTTCTACTCGGGTTGATTCCACTCCATTCCATTCCATTCCATTCCATACCATTCCATTCGATTCCATTCCATTCCATTCCATTCCATTCCATTCCATTCCATTCCATTCTGTTCTACTCGGGTTGATTACACTCCATTCCATTCCATTCCATTCCATTCTATTCCATTTCATTCCATTCGATTCCATTCTATTCCATTCGATTCCATTCCATTCCATTTCATTTTATTCCATTCCATTCCATTCCATTCTATTCCATTGAATTCCATTCCATTCAATTCCATTCCATTTCATTTTATTGCATTCCATTCCATACCATTCTATTCCATTGAATTTCATTCCATTCCTTTCCATTCCAATCCATTCCATTCTACTCGGGTTGATTCCATTCCGTTCCATTCCATTCCATTCCATTCGATTCCATTCCATTCCATTGCATTCCATTCCATTCCGTTCTACTCGGGTTGATTCCACTCCATTCCATTCCATTCCATTCCATTCCATTCCATTCCATTCCAATTCTTTCGTTTCCATTCCAACCAATTCCGTTCTACTCGGATTGATTCCATTCCATTCCATTCCATTCCATTCAATTCCATTCCATTCCATTCCATTCCATTCCATTCGATTCCATTCCATTCCATTCCATTCCATCCCATTTCATTCCAAACCATTCCATTCTACTCGGGTTCATCATTCCATTCCATTCCATTCCATTCCATTCCACTCGGGTTCTTTCCATTCCATTCCATTCCATTCCATTCCATTCCATTCCATTCCATTCCATTCCATTCCGTTCTACTCAGGTTGATTTCCATTCCATTCCATTCCATTCCATTCCATTCCATTCCATTCCATTCCATTCCGTTCCATTCCACTCCATTCCATTCTACTCGTGTTTATTCCATGCCGTTCCGTTCCGTTCCATTCCGTCCCATCCCGACGCATCCCGTCCCGTTCCGTCCCGCCAAATTCCGTTCCTTTCTGATCGGGTTGATTCCGTTCCATTCCGTTCCGTTCCTTTCCGTTCCATTCCATTCCGTTACACGCGGGTTGATTCAATTCCATTCTATTACATTGAATTCCATTCCATACCATTCCATTCCATTCTACTCGGATTGATTGAATTCCATTCCATTCCATTCCAGTCCATTCCAATCCATTCCATTCTACTCGGGTTGATTCCATTCCATTCCATTCCATTCCATTCCATTCCATTCCATTCCATTCCATTCCATTCAATTGCGTTCCATTTGATTCGATTCCATTCCATTCCATTCCATTCCATTCCAATCCATTCCATTCTACTTGGGTTGATTCCATTCCATTCCATTCCATTCCATTCCATTCCATTCCATTCGATTCCATTCGATTCCATTCCATTCCATTCCATTCCATTCCATTCCATTCCATTCCATTCCATTCCATTCCATTCTGTTCTACTCGGGTTGATTCCACTCCATTCCATTCCATTCCATTCCATTCTATTCCATTCCATTCCATTCGATTCCATTCCATTCCATTTCATTTTATTCCATTCCATTCCATTCCATTCTATTCCATTGAATTCCATTCCATTCTATTCCATTCCATTCCATTCAGTTTCATTCCATTCCATTCCATTCCATTCCATTCCATTCCATTCGATTCCATTCCATTCCATTCCATTCCATTCCATTCCATTCCATTCCGTTCTACTCGGGTTAATTCCATTCTATTCCATTCCATTCCATTCCATTCCATTCCATTCCATTCCATTCCATTCCATTCCCTTCCATTCCATTCTATTCCATTGAATTCCATTCCATTCCATTCCATTCCATTCCATTCCATTCCATTCCATTCCATTCCGTTCTACTCTGATTGACTCCATTCCATTCCATTCCATTCCATTCCATTCCATTCCATTCCATTCCATTTCATTCCATTCCATTCCATTCCAATACATTCCATTCTACTCTGGTTGATTCCATTCCATTCCATTCCATTCCATTCCATTCCATTCCATTCCATTCGTCTCCATTCGATTCCATTCGATTCCATTCCATTCTATTCCATTGAATTCCATTCCATTCCATTCCATTCCATTCCATTCCATTCCATTCCATTCCATTCCATTCCTTTCCATTCCATTCCATTCCATTCCATTCGGTTCTACTCGGGTTGATTCCATTCCATTCCATTCCATTCCATTCCATTCCATTCCACTCCATTCCATTCGATTCCATTCGATTCCATTCCATTCCATTCCATTCCAATCCATTCCATTCTACTCGGGTTGATTCCATTCCATTCCATTCCATTCCATTCCATTCCATTCCATTCCATTCCATTCGATTCCACTCGATTCCATTCCATTCTTTCCATTCCATTCCAATCCATTCCATTCTACTCGGGTGGATTCCATTCCATTCCATTCCATTCCATTCCATTCCATTCCATTCCACTCCATTCGATTCCATTCCATTCCATTCCATTCCATTCCATTCCATTCCATTCCATTCCATTCCATTCCGTTCTAGTCGGGTTGATTCCATTCTATTCCATTCCATTCCATTCCATTCCACTCCATTCCATTCCATTCCATTCCATTCTATTCCATTCCGTTCTACTCCATTGAATTCCATTCCATTCCATTCCATTCCATTCCATTCCATTCCTTTCCATTCCATTTAGTTCTACTCGGGTTGATTCCATTCCATTCCATTCCATTCCATTCCATTCCATTCCATTCCATTCCATTCCATTACTTTCCATTCCATTCCATTCCAATCCATTCCATTCTACTCGGGTTGACTCCATTCCATTCCATTCCTTTCCATTCCATTCCGTTCCATTATAATCCATTCCATTCCATTCGATTCCGTTCGATTCCATTCCATTCCATTCCATTCCATTCCATTCAATTCCATTCGATTCCATTCGATTCCATTCCATTCCATTCCATTCCAATCCATTCCATTCTACTCGGGTTGATTCCATTCCATTCCATTCCATTCCATTCCATTCCATTCCATTCCATTCCATTCCATTCCATTCCATTCTATTCCTTTCGATTCCATTCCATTCCATTAAATTCCATTCCATTCCATTCCATTCCATTCCATTCCATTCCATTCCATTCCATTCCATTGCATTCCGTTCTACTCGGGTTGATTCCACTCCATTCCATTCCATTCCATTCCATTATATACCATCCCATTCGATTCCATTCCATTCCATTCCATTCCATTCCATTCCATTCCATTCCATTCCATTCCATTCCATTCCATTCCGTTCTAGTCGGGTTGATTCCATTCTATTCCATTCCATTCCATTCCATTCCATTCCATTCCATTCGATTCCATTCCATTCCATTCCATTCTATTCCATTCCATTCTACTCCATTGAATTCCATTCCATTCCATTCAATTCCATTCCATTCCATCCCTTTCCATTCCATTTACTTCTACTCGGGTTGATTCCATTCCATTCCATTCCATTCCATTCCATTCCATTCCATTCCATTCAATTCCATTCCATTCCGTTACTTTCCATTCCATTCCGTTCCAATCCATTCCATTCTACTCGGGTTGACTCCATTCCATTCCATTCCTTTCCATTCCATTATATTCCATTCTAATCCATTCGATTCCGTTCGATTCCATTCCATTCCATTCCATTCCATTCCATTCCATTCCATTCCATTCCATTCGATTCCATTCCATTCCATTCCATGGCATTCCATTCCATTCCATTCCATTCCATTCCATTCCATTCCGTTCTAGTCTGGTTGATTCCATTCCATTCCATTGCATTCCATTCCATTCCATTGCATTCCATTCCATTCCATTCCATTCCATTCCATTCCATTCCATTCCATTCCATTCTATTCCATTCCATTCTACTCCATTCAATTCCATTCGATTCCATTCGATTCCATTCCATTCCATTCCATTCCAATCCATTCCATTCTACTCGGGTTGATTCCATTCCATTCCATTGCATTCCATTCCATTCCATTCCATTCCATTCCATTCCATTCCATTCCATTCCATTCCATTCCATTGCATTCTATTCCATTGAATTCCATTCCATTCCATTCCATTCCATTCCATTCCATTCCATTCCATTCCATTCCATTCCATTACTTTCCATTCCATTCCATTCCAATCCATTCCATTCTACTCGGGTTGACTCCATTCCATTCCATTCCACTCCATTCCATTCCGTTATATTCCATTCTATTCCATTCGATCCCGTTCGATTCCATTCCATTCCATTCCATTCTATTCCATTCCATTCGATTCCATTCCATTCCATTCCATTCCATTCCATTCCATTCCATTCCATTCCAATCCATTCCATTCTACTCGGGTTGATTCCATTCCATTCCATTCCATTCCAATCCATTCCATTCTATTCCATTCCATTCCATTCCATTCCATTCCATTCCATTCCATTCCTTTCTATTCCATTCCATTCCATTCCATTCCATTCCATTCCATTCCATTCCATTCCGTTCTACTCGGGTTGATTCCACTCCATTCCATTCCCTTCCATTCCATTCCATTCCATTCCATTCCATTCCATTGCATTCCATTCCTACCCATTCTTTTCTACTCGGGTTGATTCCATTCCATTCCATTCCATTCCATTCCATTCCATTCCATTCCATTCCATTCCATTCCATTCCATTCCATTCCATTCGATTCCATTCCATTCCATTTCATTCCAAACCGTTCCATTCTACTCGGGTTCATCATTCCATTCCATTCCATTCCATTCCATTCCACTCGGGTTCATTCCATTCCATTCCATTCCATTCCATTCCATTCCATTCCATTCCATTCCGTTCTACTCAGGTTGATTTCCATTCCATTCCATTCCATTCCATTCCATTCCATTCCATTCCATTCCATTCCACTCGGGTTGAGCATTCCATTCGATTCCATTCCATTCCATTCCATTCCATTCCATTCCATTCCAATCCACTCGGGCTCATTCCATTCCATTCCATTCCATTCCATTCCATTCAATTCCATTCCATTCCGTTCTACTCGGGTTGATTTCCATTCCATTCCATTCCATTCCATTCCACTCCATTCCATTCCATTCCATTCCATTCCATTCCATTCCTTTCCATTTATTCCATTCCGTTCTACTCGGGTTGATTCCATTGAGTTTGGTTCCGTTCCGTTCCGTCCCGTCCCGTCCCGTCCCGTCCCGTTCCGTTTTACTCGGGTTGATTCCTTTGCATTCCGTTCCGCTCGTTTCCATTCCGTTCCATTCCGTTCAACGCGGGTTGGTTCAATTCCATTCTATTCTATTCTATTCCTTTCCATTCCATTCCATTCTACTCGGGTTGATTCTATGCCGTTCCATTCCGTTCCATTCCGTCCCATTCCGACCCGTCCCATCCCGTCCCGTCCCGTCCCATCCCGTTCCGTTCCACATGGGTTGATTCAATTCCTTTCGGTTACATTGAATTCCATTCCATTCCATTCTACTCGGATTGATTCCATTCCATTCCATTCCATTCCATTCCATTCCATTCCATTCCAATCCATTCCATTCTACTCGGGTTGATTCCATTCCATTCCATTCCATTCCATTCCATTCCATTCCATTCCATTCCATTCAGTTTCATTCCATTCCATTCCATTCCATTCCATTCCATTCCATTCCATTCCATTCCATTCGATTCCATTCCATTCCATTCCATTCCGTTCTACTCGGGTTGATTCCATTCTATTCCATTCCATTCCGTTCGATTCCATTCGATTCCATTCGATTCCGTTCCATTCCATTCCATTCCCTTCCATTCCATTCTATTCCATTGAATTCCATTCCATTGCATTCCATTCCATTCCATTCCATTCCATTCCATTCCATTCCATTCCGTTCTACTCTGATTGACTCCATTCCACTCCATTCGATTCCATTCCATTCCATTCCATTCCATTCCAATACATTCCATTCTACACTGGTTGATTCCATTCCACTCTGGTTGATTCCATTCCATTCCATTCCATTCCATTCCATTCCATTCCATTCCATTCGTCTCCATTCGATTCCATTCGATTCCATTCCATTCTATTCCATTGAATTCCATTCCATTCCATTCCATTCCATTCCATTCTATTACATTCCATTCCATTCCATTCCGTTCTACTCGGGTTGATTCCATTCCATTCCATTCCATTCCATTCCATTCCACTCCATTCCATTCGACTCCATTCGATTCCATTCCATTCCATTCCATTCCATTCCATTCCATTCCATTCCATTCCATTCCATTGAATTCCATTCGATTCCATTCGATTCCATTCCATTCGATTCCATTCGATATCATTCGATTCCATTCCTTCCCATTCCATTCCATTCCATTCCATTCCGTTCTACTCGGGTTGATTCCATTCCATTCCATTTCATTCCATTCCATTCCATTCCATTCCATTCCATTCCATTCCATTCGATTCCATTCCATTCCATTCCATTCCAATCCATTCCATTCTACTCGGGTTGATTCCATTCCATTCCATTCCATTCCATTCCATTCCATTCCATTCCATTCCATTCGATTCCACTCGATTCCATTCCATTCTTTCCATTCCATTCCAATCCATTCCATTCTACTTGGGAGGATTCCATTCCATTCCATTCCATTCCATTCCATTCCATTCCATTCCATTCCATTCCATTCCATTCCATTTGATTCCATTCCATTCCATTCCATTCCATTCCAATTCATTCCATTCCTTTCCATTCCATTCCGTTCTAGTCGGGTTGATTCCATTCTATTCCATTCCATTCCATTCCATTCCATTCCATTCCATTCCATTCCATTCTATTCCATTCCATTCTACTCCATTGAATTCCATTCCATTCCATTCTATTCCATTCCATTCCATTCCTTTCCATTCCATTTAGTTCTACTCTGGTTGATTCCATTCCATTCCATTCAATTCCATTCCATTCCATTCCATTCCATTCCATTCCATTCTATTCCTTTCGATTCCATTCCATTCCATTAAATTCCATTCCATTCCATTACATTCCATTCCATTCCATTCCTTTCCATTCCATTCCATTCCGTTCTACTCGGGTTGATTCCACTCCATTCCATTCCATTCCATTCCATACCATTCCATTCGATTCCATTCCATTCCATTCCATTCCATTCCATTCCATTCCATTCCATTCCATTCTATTCCATTTCATTCCATTCGATTCCATTCTATTCCATTCGATTCCATTCCATTCCATTTCATTTTATTCCATTCCATTCCATTCCATTCTATTCCATTGAATTCCATTCCATTCAATTCCATTCCATTTCATTTTATTGCATTCCATTCCATACCATTCTATTCCATTGAATTTCATTCCATTCCTTTCCATTCCAATCCATTCCATTCTACTCGGGTTGATTCCATTCCATTCCATTCCATTCCATTCCATTCGATTCCATTCCATTCCATTGCATTCCATTCCATTCCGTTCTACTCGGGTTGATTCCACTCCATTCCATTCCATTCCATTCCATTCCATTCCATTCCATTCCAATTCTTTCGTTTCCATTCCAACCAATTCCGTTCTACTCGGATTGATTCCATTCCATTCCATTCCATTCCATTCAATTCCATTCCATTCCATTCGATTCCATTCGATTCCATTCCATTCCATTCCATTCCATCCCATTTCATTCCAAACCATTCCATTCTACTCGGGTTCATCATTCCATTCCATTCCATTCCATTCCATTCCACTCGGGTTCTTTCCATTCCATTCCATTCCATTCCATTCCATTCCATTCCATTCCATTCCATTCCGTTCTACTCAGGTTGATTTCCATTCCATTCCATTCCATTCCATTCCATTCCATTCCATTCCATTCCATTCCATTCCATTCCGTTCCATTCCACTCCATTCCATTCTACTCGTGTTGATTCCATGCCGTTCCGTTCCGTTCCATTCCGTCCCATCCCGACGCGTCCCGTCCCGTTCCGTCCCGCCAAATTCCGTTCCTTTCTGATCGGGTTGATTCCGTTCCATTCCGTTCCGTTCCTTTCCGTTCCATTCCATTCCGTTACACGCGGGTTGTTTCAATTCCATTCTATTACATTGAATTCCATTCCATACCATTCCATTCCATTCTACTCGGATTGATTGAATTCCATTCCATTCCATTCCAGTCCATTCCAATCCATTCCATTCTACTCGGGTTGATTCCATTCCATTCCATTCCATTCCATTCCATTCCATTCCATTCCATTCAATTGCGTTCCATTCGATTCGATTCCATTCCATTCCATTCCATTCCATTCCAATCCATTCCATTCTACTTGGGTTGATTCCATTCCATTCCATTCCATTCCATTCCATTCCATTCGATTCCATTCGATTCCATTCCATTCCATTCCATTCCATTCCATTCCATTCCATTCTGTTCTACTCGGGTTGATTCCACTCCATTCCATTCCATTCCATTCCATTCTATTCCATTCCATTCCATTCGATTCCATTCCATTCCACTTCATTTTATTCCATTCCATTCCATTCCATTCTATTCCATTGAATTCCATTCCATTCTATTCCATTCCATTCCATTCAGTTTCATTCCATTCCATTCCATTCCATTCCATTCCAT
This sequence comes from Gorilla gorilla gorilla, assembly GCF_029281585.2. Taxonomy (NCBI): domain Eukaryota; kingdom Metazoa; phylum Chordata; class Mammalia; order Primates; family Hominidae; genus Gorilla; species Gorilla gorilla. The sequence continues at coordinate 5,728,418 of NC_073241.2, forward strand.
TCGATTCCATTCCATTCCATTCCATTCCATTCCATTCCATTCCATTCCGTTCTACTCGGGTTAATTCCATTCTATTGCATTCCATTCCATTCCATTCCATTCCATTCCATTCCATTCCATTCCATTCCTTTCCATTCCATTCCATTCCCTTCCATTCCATTCTATTCCATTGAATTCCATTCCATTCCATTCCATTCCATTCCATTCCATTCCATTCCATTCCATTCCATTCCGTTCTAGTCTGATTGACTCCATTCCATTCCATTCCATTCCATTCCATTCCATTCCATTCCATTCCATTCCATTCCATTTCATTCCATTCCATTCCATTCCAATACATTCCATTCTACTCTGGTTGATTCCATTCCATTCCATTCCATTCCATTCCATTCCATTCCATTCCATTCCATTCGTCTCCATTCGATTCCATTCGATTCCATTCCATTCTATTCCATTGAATTCCATTCCATTCCATTCCATTCCATTCCATTCCATTCCATTCCATTCCATTCCATTCCTTTCCATTCCATTCCATTCCATTCCATTCCGTTCTACTCGGGTTGATTCCATTCCATTCCATTCCATTCCATTCCATTCCATTCCACTCCATTCCATTCGATTCCATTCGATTCCATTCCATTCCATTCCATTCCATTCCAATCCATTCCATTCTACTCGGGTTGATGCCATTCCATTCCATTCCATTCCATTCCATTCCATTGCATTCCATTCGATTCCATTCGATTCCATTCCATTCGATTCCATTCGAGATCATTCGATTCCATTCCATCCCATTCCAATCCATTCCATTCCATTCCGTTCTACTCGGGTTGATTCCATTCCATTCCATTTCATTCCATTCCATTCCATTCCATTCCATTCGATTCCATTCGATTCCATTCCATTCCATTCCATTCCAATCCATTCCATTCTACTCGGGTTGATTCCATTCCATTCCATTCCATTCCATTCCATTCGATTCCATTCCATTCCATTGCATTCCATTCCATTCCGTTCTACTCGGGTTGATTCCACTCCATTCCATTCCATTCCATTCAATTCCATTCCATTCCATTCCAATTCTTTCGTTTCCATTCCAACCAATTCCGTTCTACTCGGATTGATTCCATTCCATTCCATTCCATTCCATTCAATTCCATTCCATTCCATTCGATTCCATTCGATTCCATTCCATTCCATTCCATTCCATCCCATTTCATTCCAAACCATTCCATTCTACTCGGGTTCATCATTCCATTCCATTCCATTCCATTCCATTCCACTCGGGTTCTTTCCATTCCATTCCATTCCATTCCATTCCATTCCATTCCATTCCATTCCATTCCATTCCGTTCTACTCAGGTTGATTTCCATTCCATTCCATTCCATTCCATTCCATTCCATTCCATTCCATTCCATTCCATTCCATTCCGTTCCATTCCACTCCATTCCATTCTACTCGTGTTGATTCCATGCCGTTCCGTTCCGTTCCATTCCGTCCCATCCCGACGCGTCCCGTCCCGTTCCGTCCCGCCAAATTCCGTTCCTTTCTGATCGGGTTGATTCCGTTCCATTCCGTTCCGTTCCTTTCCGTTCCATTCCATTCCGTTACACGCGGGTTGTTTCAATTCCATTCTATTACATTGAATTCCATTCCATACCATTCCATTCCATTCTACTCGGATTGATTGAATTCCATTCCATTCCATTCCAGTCCATTCCAATCCATTCCATTCTACTCGGGTTGATTCCATTCCATTCCATTCCATTCCATTCCATTCCATTCCATTCCATTCAATTGCGTTCCATTCGATTCGATTCCATTCCATTCCATTCCATTCCATTCCAATCCATTCCATTCTACTTGGGTTGATTCCATTCCATTCCATTCCATTCCATTCCATTCCATTCGATTCCATTCGATTCCATTCCATTCCATTCCATTCCATTCCATTCCATTCCATTCCATTCCATTCTGTTCTACTCGGGTTGATTCCACTCCATTCCATTCCATTCCATTCCATTCTATTCCATTCCATTCCATTCGATTCCATTCCATTCCACTTCATTTTATTCCATTCCATTCCATTCCATTCTATTCCATTGAATTCCATTCCATTCTATTCCATTCCATTCCATTCAGTTTCATTCCATTCCATTCCATTCCATTCCATTCCATTCCATTCCATTCGATTCCATTCCATTCCATTCCATTCCATTCCATTCCATTCCATTCCATTCCATTCCGTTCTACTCGGGTTAATTCCATTCTATTCCATTCCATTCCATTCCATTCCATTCCATTCCATTCCATTCCATTCCATTCCTTTCCATTCCATTCCATTCCCTTCCATTCCATTCTATTCCATTGAATTCCATTCCATTCCATTCCATTCCATTCCATTCCATTCCATTCCATTCCATTCCGTTCTACTCTGATTGACTCCATTCCATTCCATTCCATTCCATTCCATTCCATTCCATTCCATTCCATTCCATTCCATTTCATTCCATTCCATTCCATTCCAATACATTCCATTCTACTCTGGTTGATTCCATTCCATTCCATTCCATTCCATTCCATTCCATTCCATTCCATTCCATTCCATTCCATTCGTCTCCATTCGATTCCATTCGATTCCATTCCATTCTATTCCATTGAATTCCATTCCATTCCATTCCATTCCATTCCATTCCATTCCATTCCATTCCATTCCTTACCATTCCATTCCATTCCATTCCATTCCGTTCTACTCGGGTTGATTCCATTCCATTCCATTCCATTCCATTCCATTCCATTCCACTCCATTCCATTCGATTCCATTCGATTCCATTCCATTCCATTCCATTCCATTCCAATCCATTCCATTCTACTCGGGTTGATGCCATTCCATTCCATTCCATTCCATTCCATTCCATTGCATTCCATTCGATTCCATTCGATTCCATTCCATTCGATTCCATTCGAGATCATTCGATTCCATTCCATCCCATTCCAATCCATTCCATTCCATTCCGTTCTACTCGGGTTGATTCCATTCCATTCCATTTCATTCCATTCCATTCCATTCCATTCCATTCCATTCCATTCGATTCCATTCCATTCCATTCCATTCCAATCCATTCCATTCTACTCGGGTTGATTCCATTCCATTCCATTCCATTCCATTCCATTCCATTCCATTCCACTCGATTCCATTCCATTCTTTCCATTCCATTCCAATCCATTCCATTCTACTCGGGTGGATTCCATTCCATTCCATTCCATTCCATTCCATTCCATTCCATTCCACTCCATTCGATTCCATTCCATTCCATTCCATTCCATTCCATTCCATTCCATTCCATTCCATTCCGTTCTAGTCGGGTTGATTCCATTCTATTCCATTCCATTCCATTCCATTCCACTCCATTCCATTCTATTCCATTCCATTCTACTCCATTGAATTCCATTCCATTCCATTCTATTCCATTCCATTCCATTCCTTTCCATTCCATTTAGTTCTACTCGGGTTGATTCCATTCCATTCCATTCCATTCCATTCCATTCCATTCCATTCCATTCCATTCCATTCCATTCCATTCCATTACTTTCCATTCCATTCCATTCCAATCCATTCCATTCTACTCGGGTTGACTCCATTCCATTCCATTCCATTCCATTCCATTCCATTCCATTATAATCCATTCCATTCCATTCGATTCCGTTCGATTCCATTCCATTCCATTCCATTCCATTCCATTCAATTCCATTCGATTCCATTCGATTCCATTCCATTCCATTCCATTCCAATCCATTCCATTCTACTCGGGTTGATTCCATTCCATTCCATTCCATTCCATTCCATTCCATTCCATTCCATTCCATTCCATTCCATTCTATTCCTTTCGATTCCATTCCATTCCATTAAATTCCATTCCATTCCATTCCATTCCATTCCATTCCATTCCATTCCATTCCATTCCATTCCATTGCATTCCGTTCTACTCGGGTTGATTCCACTCCATTCCATTCCATTCCATTCCATTATATACCATCCCATTCGATTCCATTCCATTCCATTCCATTCCATTCCATTCCATTCCATTCCATTCCATTCCATTCCATTCCGTTCTAGTCGGGTTGATTCCATTCTATTCCATTCCAATCCATTCCATTCCATTCCATTCCATTCGATTCCATTCCATTCCATTCCATTCTATTCCATTCCATTCTACTCCATTGAATTCCATTCCATTCCATTCAATTCCATTCCATTCCATCCCTTTCCATTCCATTTACTTCTACTCGGGTTGATTCCATTCCATTCCATTCCATTCCATTCCATTCCATTCCATTCAATTCCATTCCATTCCGTTACTTTCCATTCCATTCCATTCCAATCCATTCCATTCTACTCGGGTTGACTCCATTCCATTCCATTCCTTTCCATTCCATTATATTCCATTCTAATCCATTCGATTCCGTTCGATTCCATTCCATTCCATTCCATTCCATTCCATTGCATTCCATTCCATTCCATTCCATTCCATTCCGTTCTACTCGGGTTGATTCCATTCCATTCCTTTCCATTCCATTCCATTCCATTCCATTCCATTCCATTCCATTCCATTCCATTCCATTCCATTCCCTTCCATTCCATTCCATTCCAATCCGTTCCATTCTACTCGGGTTGATTCCACTCCATTCCATTGCATTCGACTCCATTCGATTCCATTCGATTCCATTCCATTCCATTCCGTTCCATTCCATTCCATTCCATTCCATTCTATTCCATTGAATTCCATTCCATTCCATTCCATTCCATTCCATTCCATTCCATTACATTCCATTCCATTCCGTTCTACTCGGGTTGATTCCATTCCATTCCATTCCATTCCATTCCATTCCATTCCATTCCATTCCAATCTATTCCATTCTATTCAATTCGATTCCATTCGATTCCATTCAATTCCATTCAATTCCATTCCATTCCATTCCAATCCATTCCATTCTACTCGGGTTGATTCCATTCCATTCCATTCCATTCCATTCCATTCCATTCCATTCCATTCCATTCCATTCCATTCGATTCCATTCGATTCCATTCCATTCCATTCCATTCCATTCCATTCCATTCCATTCCATTCCAATCTATTCCATTCGATTCCATTCCATTCCATTCCATTCCATTCCATTCCATTCCATTCCAATCCATTCCATTCTACTCGTGTTGATTCCCTTCCATTCCATTCCACTCCATTCCATTCCATTCCATTCCATTCCATTCCATTCCATTCCATTCCATTCCATTCCATTCCATTCCGTTCTACTCGGGTTGATTCCATTCTATTCCATTACATTCCATTCGATTCCATTCGATTCCATTCGATTCCTTTCCATTCCATTCCATTCCATTCCATTCCATTCCATTCTATTCCATTCCATTCCATTCCATTCCATTAAATTCCATTCCATTCCAATCCATTCCCTTCCGTTCTATTCGGGTTGATTCCATTCCATTCCATTCCATTCCATTCCATTCCATTCCATTCCATTCTATTCCATTCCATTCCATTCCATTCCATTCTATTGCATTCCATTCGATTCCATTTGATTCCATTCCATTCCATTCCATTCCATTCCATTCCATTCCATTCCATTCCATTCTATTCCATTCCATTCCATTCTGTTCCATTCTATTCCATTCCATTCCATTCCGTTCCACTCGGGTTGATTCCATTCTATTCCATTCCATTCCATTCGATTCCATTCGATATCATTCGATTCCATTCCATTCCATTCCATTCCATTCCATTCCATTCCATTCTATTCCATTCCATTCCATTCCATTCCATTCCATTCCATTCTATTCCATTCCATTCCATTCCGTTCTACTCGGGTTGATTCCATTCCATTCCATTTCATTCCATTCCATTCCATTCCATTCCATTCCATTCCATTCGATTCCATTCCATTCCATTCCATTCCAATCCATTCCATTCTACTCGTTTTGATTCCATTCCATTCCATTCCATTCCATTCCATTCCATTCCATTCCATTCCATTCCATTCCACTCGATTCCATTCCATTCCATTCCATTCCATTCCAATCCATTCCATTCTACTCGGGTGGATTCCATTCCATTCCATTCTTTTCCATTCCATTCCATTCCATTCCATTACATTACATTCCATTCGGTTCCATTCCATTCCATTCCATTCCATTCCATTCCATTCCATTCCATTCCATTCCATTCCATTCCATTCCGTTCTAATCGGGTTGATTCCATTCTATTCCATTCCATTCCATTCCATTCCATTCAATTCCATTCCATTCCATTCCATTCCATTCCATTCTATTCCATTCCATTCTACTCCATTGAATTCCATTCCATTCCATTCTATTCCATTCCATTCCATTCCTTTCCATTCCATTTAGTTCTACTCGGGTTGATTCCGTTCCATTCCATTCCATTCCTTTCCATTCCATTCCAATCCATTCCATTCCATTACTTTCCATTCCATTCCATTCCAATCCATTCCATTCTACTCGGGTTGACTCCATTCCATTCCATTCCATTACATTACATACCATTATATTCCATTCCATTCCATTCGATTCCGTTCGATTCCATTCCATTCCATTCCATTCCATTCCATTCCATTCCATTCCATTCCATTCCATTCCATTCCATTCGATTCCATTCCATTCCATTCCATTCCATTCCATTCCATTCCATTCCAATCCATTCCATTCTACTCGGGTTGATTCAATTCCATTCCATTCCATTCCATTCCATTCCATTCCATTCCATTCTTTCGATTCCATTCCTTTCCATTCCATTCCATTCCATTCCATTCCATTCCATTCCATTCCATTCCGTTCTACTCTGGTTGATTCCACTCCATTCCATTCCATTCCATTCGATTCCATTCCATTCCATTCCATTCCAATCCATTCCATTCTACTCGGGTTGATTCCATTCCATTCCATTCCATTCCATTCCATTCCATTCCATTCCATTCCATTCCATTCCATTCTATTCCTTTCGATTCCATTCCATTCCATTAAATTCCATTCCATTCCATTCCATTCCATTCCATTCCATTCCATTCCATTCCATTCCATTCCGTTCTACTCGGGTTGATTCCACTCCATTCCATTCCATTCCATTCCATTATATAACATCCCATTCGATTCCATTCCATTCCATTCCATTCCATTCCATTCCATTCCATTCCATTCCATTCCATTCCATTCCATTCCATTCCATTACTTTCCATTCCATTCCATTCCAATCCATTCCATTCTACTCGGGTTGACTCCATTCCATTCCATTCCACTCCATTCCATTCCGTTATATTCCATTCTATTCCATTCGATCCCGTTCGATTCCATTCCATTCCATTCCATTCTATTCCATTCCATTCGATTCCATTCCATTCCATTCCATTCCATTCCATTCCATTCCATTCCAATCCATTCCATTCTACTCGGGTTGATTCCATTCCATTCCATTCCATTCCAATCCATTCCATTCCATTCCATTCCATTCCATTCCATTCCATTCCATTCCATTCCATTCCTTTCTATTCCATTCCATTCCATTCCATTCCATTCCATTCCATTCCATTCCATTCCATTCCATTCTACTCGGGTTGATTCCACTCCATTCCATTCCCTTCCATTCCATTCCATTCCATTCCATTCCATTCCATTCCATTGCATTCCATTCCAACCCATTCTTTTCTACTCGGGTTGATTCCATTCCATTCCATTCCATTCCATTCCATTCCATTCCATTCCATTCCATTCGATTCCATTCCATTCCATTTCATTCCAAACCGTTCCATTCTACTCGGGTTCATCATTCCATTCCATTCCATTCCATTCCATTCCACTCGGGTTCATTCCATTCCATTCCATTCCATTCCATTCCATTCCATTCCATTCCATTCCATTCCGTTCTACTCAGGTTGATTTCCATTCCATTCCATTCCATTCCATTCCATTCCATTCCATTCCATTCCATTCCACTCGGGTTGAGCATTCCATTCGATTCCATTCCATTCCATTCCATTCCATTCCATTCCATTCCAATCCACTCGGGCTCATTCCATTCCATTCCATTCCATTCCATTCCATTCCATTCCATTCAATTCCATTCCATTCCGTTCTACTCGGGTTGATTTCCATTCCATTCCATTCCATTCCATTCCACTCCATTCCATTCCATTCCATTCCATTCCATTCCATTCCTTTCCATTTATTCCATTCCGTTCTACTCGGGTTGATTCCATTGAGTTTGGTTCCGTTCCGTTCCGTCCCGTCCCGTCCCGTCCCGTCCCGTTCCGTTTTACTCGGGTTGATTCCTTTGCATTCCGTTCCGCTCGTTTCCATTCCGTTCCATTCCGTTCAACGCGGGTTGGTTCAATTCCATTCTATTCTATTCTATTCCTTTCCATTCCATTCCATTCTACTCGGGTTGATTCTATGCCGTTCCATTCCGTTCCATTCCGTCCCATTCCGACCCGTCCCATCCCGTCCCGTCCCGTCCCATCCCGTTCCGTTCCACATGGGTTGATTCAATTCCTTTCGGTTACATTGAATTCCATTCCATTCCATTCTACTCGGATTGAATCCATTCCATTCCATTCCATTCCATTCCATTCCATTCCAATCCCTTCCATTCTACTCGGGTTGATTCCATTCCATTCCATTCCATTCCATTCCATTCCATTCCATTCCATTCCATTCCATTCCATTCAGTTTCATTCCATTCCATTCCATTCCATTCCATTCCATTCCATTCCATTCCATTCCATTCGATTCCATTCCATTCCATTCCATTCCGTTCTACTCGGGTTGATTCCATTCTATTCCATTCCATTCCGTTCGATTCCATTCGATTCCATTCGATTCCGTTCCATTCCATTCCATTCCCTTCCATTCCATTCTATTCCATTGAATTCCATTCCATTGCATTCCATTCCATTCCATTCCATTCCATTCCATTCCATTCCATTCCGTTCTACTCTGATTGACTCCATTCCACTCCATTCGATTCCATTCCATTCCATTCCATTCCATTCCAATACATTCCATTCTACACTGGTTGATTCCATTCCACTCTGGTTGATTCCATTCCATTCCATTCCATTCCATTCCATTCCATTCCATTCCATTCGTCTCCATTCGATTCCATTCGATTCCATTCCATTCTATTCCATTGAATTCCATTCCATTCCATTCCATTCCATTCCATTCTATTACATTCCATTCCATTCCATTCCGTTCTACTCGGGTTGATTCCATTCCATTCCATTCCATTCCATTCCATTCCACTCCATTCCATTCGATTCCATTCGATTCCATTCCATTCCATTCCATACCATTCCATTCCATTCCATTCCATTCCATTCCATTGAATTCCATTCGATTCCATTCGATTCCATTCCATTCGATTCCATTCGATATCATTCGATTCCATTCCTTCCCATTCCATTCCATTCCATTCCATTCCGTTCTACTCGGGTTGATTCCATTCCATTCCATTTCATTCCATTCCATTCCATTCCATTCCATTCCATTCCATTCCATTCGATTCCATTCCATTCCATTCCATTCCAATCCATTCCATTCTACTCTGGTTGATTCCATTCCATTCCATTCCATTCCATTCCATTCCATTCCATTCCATTCCATTCGTCTCCATTCGATTCCATTCGATTCCATTCCATTCTATTCCATTGAATTCCATTCCATTCCATTCCATTCCATTCCATTCCATTCCATTCCATTCCATTCCATTCCTTTCCATTCCATTCCATTCCATTCCATTCCGTTCTACTCGGGTTGATTCCATTCCATTCCATTCCATTCCATTCCATTCCATTCCACTCCATTCCATTCGATTCCATTCGATTCCATTCCATTCCATTCCATTCCATTCCAATCCATTCCATTCTACTCGGGTTGATGCCATTCCATTCCATTCCATTCCATTCCATTCCATTGCATTCCATTCGATTCCATTCGATTCCATTCCATTCGATTCCATTCGAGATCATTCGATTCCATTCCATCCCATTCCAATCCATTCCATTCCATTCCGTTCTACTCGGGTTGATTCCATTCCATTCCATTTCATTCCATTCCATTCCATTCCATTCCATTCGATTCCATTCGATTCCATTCCATTCCATTCCATTCCAATCCATTCCATTCTACTCGGGTTGATTCCATTCCATTCCATTCCATTCCATTCCATTCGATTCCATTCCATTCCATTGCATTCCATTCCATTCCGTTCTACTCGGGTTGATTCCACTCCATTCCATTCCATTCCATTCAATTCCATTCCATTCCATTCCAATTCTTTCGTTTCCATTCCAACCAATTCCGTTCTACTCGGATTGATTCCATTCCATTCCATTCCATTCCATTCAATTCCATTCCATTCCATTCGATTCCATTCGATTCCATTCCATTCCATTCCATTCCATCCCATTTCATTCCAAACCATTCCATTCTACTCGGGTTCATCATTCCATTCCATTCCATTCCATTCCATTCCACTCGGGTTCTTTCCATTCCATTCCATTCCATTCCATTCCATTCCATTCCATTCCATTCCATTCCATTCCGTTCTACTCAGGTTGATTTCCATTCCATTCCATTCCATTCCATTCCATTCCATTCCATTCCATTCCATTCCATTCCATTCCGTTCCATTCCACTCCATTCCATTCTACTCGTGTTGATTCCATGCCGTTCCGTTCCGTTCCATTCCGTCCCATCCCGACGCGTCCCGTCCCGTTCCGTCCCGCCAAATTCCGTTCCTTTCTGATCGGGTTGATTCCGTTCCATTCCGTTCCGTTCCTTTCCGTTCCATTCCATTCCGTTACACGCGGGTTGTTTCAATTCCATTCTATTACATTGAATTCCATTCCATACCATTCCATTCCATTCTACTCGGATTGATTGAATTCCATTCCATTCCATTCCAGTCCATTCCAATCCATTCCATTCTACTCGGGTTGATTCCATTCCATTCCATTCCATTCCATTCCATTCCATTCCATTCCATTCAATTGCGTTCCATTCGATTCGATTCCATTCCATTCCATTCCATTCCATTCCAATCCATTCCATTCTACTTGGGTTGATTCCATTCCATTCCATTCCATTCCATTCCATTCCATTCGATTCCATTCGATTCCATTCCATTCCATTCCATTCCATTCCATTCCATTCCATTCCATTCCATTCTGTTCTACTCGGGTTGATTCCACTCCATTCCATTCCATTCCATTCCATTCTATTCCATTCCATTCCATTCGATTCCATTCCATTCCACTTCATTTTATTCCATTCCATTCCATTCCATTCTATTCCATTGAATTCCATTCCATTCTATTCCATTCCATTCCATTCAGTTTCATTCCATTCCATTCCATTCCATTCCATTCCATTCCATTCCATTCCATTCGATTCCATTGCATTCCATTCCATTCCATTCCATTCCATTCCATTCCGTTCTACTCGGGTTAATTCCATTCTATTCCATTCCATTCCATTCCATTCCATTCCATTCCATTCCATTCCATTCCTTTCCATTCCATTCCATTCCCTTCCATTCCATTCTATTCCATTGAATTCCATTCCATTCCATTCCATTCCATTCCATTCCATTCCATTCCATTCCATTCCATTCCGTTCTACTCTGATTGACTCCATTCCATTCCATTCCATTCCATTCCATTCCATTCCATTCCATTCCATTTCATTCCATTCCATTCCATTCCAATACATTCCATTCTACTCTGGTTGATTCCATTCCATTCCATTCCATTCCATTCCATTCCATTCCATTCCATTCCATTCCATTCCATTCGTCTCCATTCGATTCCATTCGATTCCATTCCATTCTATTCCATTGAATTCCATTCCATTCCATTCCATTCCATTCCATTCCATTCCATTCCATTCCATTCCTTACCATTCCATTCCATTCCATTCCATTCCGTTCTACTCGGGTTGATTCCATTCCATTCCATTCCATTCCATTCCATTCCATTCCACTCCATTCCATTCGATTCCATTCGATTCCATTCCATTCCATTCCATTCCATTCCAATCCATTCCATTCTACTCGGGTTGATGCCATTCCATTCCATTCCATTCCATTCCATTCCATTGCATTCCACTCGATTCCATTCGATTCCATTCCATTCGATTCCATTCGAGATCATTCGATTCCATTCCATCCCATTCCAATCCATTCCATTCCATTCCGTTCTACTCGGGTTGATTCCATTCCATTCCATTTCATTCCATTCCATTCCATTCCATTCCATTCGATTCCATTCGATTCCATTCCATTCCATTCCATTCCAATCCATTCCATTCTACTCGGGTTGATTCCATTCCATTCCATTCCATTCCATTCCATTCCATTCCATTCCATTCCATTCCACTCGATTCCATTCCATTCTTTCCATTCCATTCCAATCCATTCCATTCTACTCGGGTGGATTCCATTCCATTCCATTCCATTCCATTCCATTCCATTCCATTCCACTCCATTCGATTCCATTCCATTCCATTCCATTCCATTCCATTCCATTCCATTCCATTCCGTTCTAGTCGGGTTGATTCCATTCTATTCCATTCCATTCCATTCCATTCCACTCCATTCCATTCTATTCCATTCCATTCTACTCCATTGAATTCCATTCCATTCCATTCTATTCCATTCCATTCCATTCCTTTCCATTCCATTTAGTTCTACTCGGGTTGATTCCATTCCATTCCATTCCATTCCATTCCATTCCATTCCATTCCATTCCATTCCATTCCATTCCATTCCATTCCATTACTTTCCATTCCATTCCATTCCAATCCATTCCATTCTACTCGGGTTGACTCCATTCCATTCCATTCCATTCCATTCCATTCCATTCCATTATAATCCATTCCATTCCATTCGATTCCGTTCGATTCCATTCCATTCCATTCCATTCCATTCCATTCAATTCCATTCGATTCCATTCGATTCCATTCCATTCCATTCCATTCCAATCCATTCCATTCTACTCGGGTTGATTCCATTCCATTCCATTCCATTCCATTCCATTCCATTCCATTCCATTCCATTCTATTCCTTTCGATTCCATTCCATTCCATTAAATTCCATTCCATTCCATTCCATTCCATTCCATTCCATTCCATTCCATTCCATTCCATTCCATTGCATTCCGTTCTACTCGGGTTGATTCCACTCCATTCCATTCCATTCCATTCCATTATATACCATCCCATTCGATTCCATTCCATTCCATTCCATTCCATTCCATTCCATTCCATTCCATTCCATTCCATTCCATTCCGTTCTAGTCGGGTTGATTCCATTCTATTCCATTCCATTCCATTCCATTCCATTCCATTCCATTCGATTCCATTCCATTCCATTCCATTCTATTCCATTCCATTCTACTCCATTGAATTCCATTCCATTCCATTCAATTCCATTCCATTCCATCCCTTTCCATTCCATTTACTTCTACTCGGGTTGATTCCATTCCATTCCATTCCATTCCATTCCATTCCATTCCATTCAATTCCATTCCATTCCGTTACTTTCCATTCCATTCCATTCCAATCCATTCCATTCTACTCGGGTTGACTCCATTCCATTCCATTCCTTTCCATTCCATTATATTCCATTCTAATCCATTCGATTCCGTTCGATTCCATTCCATTCCATTCCATTCCATTCCATTGCATTCCATTCCATTCCATTCCATTCCATTCCGTTCTACTCGGGTTGATTCCATTCCATTCCTTTCCATTCCATTCCATTCCATTCCATTCCATTCCATTCCATTCCATTCCATTCCATTCCCTTCCATTCCATTCCATTCCAATCCGTTCCATTCTACTCGGGTTGATTCCACTCCATTCCATTGCATTCGACTCCATTCGATTCCATTCGATTCCATTCCATTCCATTCCGTTCCATTCCATTCCATTCCATTCCATTCTATTCCATTGAATTCCATTCCATTGCATTCCATTCCATTCCATTCCATTACATTCCATTCCATTCCGTTCTACTCGGGTTGATTCCATTCCATTCCATTCCATTCCATTCCATTCCATTCCATTCCATTCCAATCTATTCCATTCTATTCAATTCGATTCCATTCGATTCCATTCAATTCCATTCAATTCCATTCCATTCCATTCCAATCCATTCCATTCTACTCGGGTTGATTCCATTCCATTCCATTCCATTCCATTCCATTCCATTCCATTCCATTCCATTCCATTCCATTCCATTCGATTCCATTCGATTCCATTCCATTCCATTCCATTCCATTCCATTCCAATCTATTCCATTCGATTCCATTCCATTCCATTCCATTCCATTCCATTCCATTCCATTCCATTCCATTCCAATCCATTCCATTCTACTCGTGTTGATTCCCTTCCATTCCATTCCACTCCATTCCATTCCATTCCATTCCATTCCATTCCATTCCATTCCATTCCATTCCATTCAATTCCATTCCGTTCTACTCGGGTTGATTCCATTCTATTCCATTACATTCCATTCGATTCCATTCGATTCCATTCGATTCCTTTCCATTCCATTCCATTCCATTCCATTCCATTCCATTCTATTCCATTCCATTCCATTCCATTCCATTCCATTCCATTCCAATCCATTCCCTTCCGTTCTATTCGGGTTGATTCCATTCCATTCCATTCCATTCCATTCCATTCCATTCCATTCCATTCCATTCCATTCCATTCCATTCCATTCTATTGCATTCCATTCGATTCCATTTGATTCCATTCCATTCCATTCCATTCCATTCCATTCCATTCCATTCCATTCCATTCCATTCTATTCCATTCCATTCCATTCTGTTCCATTCTATTCCATTCCATTCCATTCCGTTCCACTCGGGTTGATTCCATTCTATTCCATTCCATTCCATTCGATTCCATTCGATATCATTCGATTCCATTCAATTCCATTCCATTCCATTCCATTCCATTCCATTCTAATCCATTCCATTCCCTTCCATTCCATTCCATTCTATTCCATTCCATTCCATTCCGTTCTACTCGGGTTGATTCCATTCCATTCCATTTCATTCCATTCCATTCCATTCCATTCCATTCGATTCCATTCGATTCCATTCCATTCCATTCCATTCCAATCCATTCCATTCTACTCGTTTTGATTCCATTCCATTCCATTCCATTCCATTCCATTCCATTCCATTCCATTCCATTCCATTCCACTCGATTCCATTCCATTCCATTCCATTCCATTCCAATCCATTCCATTCTACTCGGGTGGATTCCATTCCATTCCATTCTTTTCCATTCCATTCCATTCCATTCCATTCCATTACATTCCATTCGGTTCCATTCCATTCCATTCCATTCCATTCCATTCCATTCCATTCCATTCCATTCCATTCCATTCCGTTCTAATCGGGTTGATTCCATTCTATTCCATTCCATTCCATTCCATTCCATTCAATTCCATTCCATTCCATTCCATTCCATTCCATTCTATTCCATTCCATTCTACTCCATTGAATTCCATTCCATTCCATTCTATTCCATTCCATTCCATTCCTTTCCATTCCATTTAGTTCTACTCGGGTTGATTCCGTTCCATTCCATTCCATTCCTTTCCATTCCATTCCAATCCATTCCATTCCATTACTTTCCATTCCATTCCATTCCAATCCATTCCATTCTACTCGGGTTGACTCCATTCCATTCCATTCCATTACATTACATTCCATTATATTCCATTCCATTCGATTCGATTCCGTTCGATTCCATTCCATTCCATTCCATTCCATTCCATTCCATTCCATTCCATTCCATTCGATTCCATTCCATTCCATTCGATTCCATTCCATTCCATTCGATTCCATTCCATTCCATTCCATTCCATTCCATTCCATTCCAATCCATTCCATTCTACTCGGGTTGATTCAATTCCATTCCATTCCATTCCATTCCATTCCATTCCATTCCATTCCTTTCGATTCCATTCCTTTCCATTCCATTCCATTCCATTCCATTCCATTCCATTCCATTCCATTCGGTTCTACTCTGGTTGATTCCACTCCATTCCATTCCATTCCATTCGATTCCATTCCATTCCATTCCATTCCAATCCATTCCATTCTACTCGGGTTGATTCCATTCCATTCCATTCCATTCCATTCCATTCCATTCCATTCCATTCCATTCCATTCCATTCCATTCCATTCCATTCCATTCCATTCTATTCCTTTCGATTCCATTCCATTCCATTAAATTCCATTCCATTCCATTCCATTCCATTCCATTCCATTCCATTCCATTCCGTTCTACTCGGGTTGATTCCACTCCATTCCATTCCATTCCATTCCATTATATAACATCCCATTCGATTCCATTCCATTCGATTCCATTCCATTCCATTCCATTCCATTCCATTCCATTCCATTCCATTCCATTCCGTTCTAGTCGGGTTGATTCCATTCTATTCCATTCCATTCCATTCCATTCCATTCCATTCCATTCGATTCCATTCCATTCCATTCCATTCTATTCCATTCCATTCTACTCCATTGAATTCCATTCCATTCCATTCAATTCCATTCCATTCCATCCCTTTCCATTCCATTTAGTTCTACTCGGGTTGATTCCATTCCATTCCGTTCCATTCCATTCCATTCCATTCCGTTCAGTTCCATTCCATTCCGTTACTTTCCATTCCATTCCATTCAAATCCATTCCATTCTACTCGGGTTGACTCCATTCCATTCCATTCCTTTCCATTCCATTATATTCCATTCTAATCCATTCGATTCCGTTCGATTCCATTCCATTCCATTCCATTCCATTCCATTCCATTCCATTCCATTCCATTCCATTCCATTCCATTCCATTCCATTCCATTCCATTCCAATCTATTCCATTCTATTCAATTCGATTCCATTCGATTCCATTCAATTCCATTCAATTCCATTCCATTCCATTCCAATCCATTCCATTCTACTCGGGTTGATTCCATTCCATTCCATTCCATTCCATTCCATTCCATTCCATTCCATTCCATTCCATTCCATTCCATTCCATTCGATTCCATTCGATTCCATTCCATTCCATTCCATTCCATTCCATTCCATTCCAATCTATTCCATTCGATTCCATTCCATTCCATTCCATTCCATTCCATTCCATTCCAATCCATTCCATTCTACTCGTGTTGATTCCCTTCCATTCCATTCCACTCCATTCCATTCCATTCCATTCCATTCCATTCCATTCCATTCCATTCCATTCCATTCCATTCCATTCCATTCCATTCCGTTCTACTCGGGTTGATTCCATTCTATTCCATTACATTCCATTCGATTCCATTCGATTCCATTCGATTCCTTTCCATTCCATTCCATTCCATTCCATTCCATTCCATTCTATTCCATTCCATTCCATTCCATTCCATTCCATTCCAATCCATTCCCTTCCGTTCTATTCGGGTTGATTCCATTCCATTCCATTCCATTCCATTCCATTCCATTCCATTCCATTCCATTCCATTCCATTCCATTCCATTCCATTCTATTGCATTCCATTCGATTCCATTCGATTCCATTCCATTCCATTCCATTCCATTCCATTCCATTCCATTCCATTCCATTCCATTCTATTCCATTCCATTCCATTCTGTTCCATTCTATTCCATTCCATTCCATTCCGTTCCACTCGGGTTGATTCCAATCTATTCCATTCCATTCCATTCGATTCCATTCGATATCATTCGATTCCTTTCCATTCCATTCCATTCCATTCCATTCCATTCCATTCCATTCTATTCCATTCCATTCCATTCCATTCCATTCCATTCCATTCCATTCGGTTCTACTCGGGTTGATTCCATTCCATTCCATTTCATTCCATTCCATTCCATTCCATTCCATTCCATTCCATTCCATTCGATTCCATTAAATTCCATTCCATTCCAATCCATTCCATTCTACTCGGGTTGATTCCATTCCATTCCATTCCATTCCATTCCATTCCATTCCATTCCATTCCATTCCATTCCATTCCATTCCACTCGATTCCATTCCATTCCATTCCATTCCATTCCAATCCATTCCATTCTACTCGGGTGGATTCCATTCCATTCCATTCTTTTCCATTCCATTCCATTCCATTCCATTCCATTACATTCCATTCGGTTCCATTCCATTCCATTCCATTCCATTCCATTCCATTCCATTCCATTCCATTCCGTTCTAATCGTGTTGATTCCATTCTATTCCATTCCATTCCATTCCATTCCATTCAATTCCATTCCATTCCATTCCATTCCATTCCATTCTATTCCATTCCATTCTACTCCATTGAATTCCATTCCATTCCATTCTATTCCATTCCATTCCATTCCTTTCCATTCCATTTAGTTCTACTCGGGTTGATTCCATTCCATTCCATTCCATTCCTTTCCATTCCATTCCAATCCATTCCATTCCATTACTTTCCATTCCATTCCATTCCAATCCATTCCATTCTACTCGGGTTGACTCCATTCCATTCCATTCCATTACATTACATTCCATTATATTCCATTCCATTCCATTCGATTCCGTTCGATTCCATTCCATTCCATTCCATTCCATTCCATTCCATTCCATTCCATTCCATTAAATTCCATTCGATTCCATTCCATTCCATTCCATTCCATTCCATTCCATTCCATTCCAATCCATTCCATTCTACTCGGGTTGATTCAATTCCATTCCATTCTATTCCATTCCATTCCATTCCATTCCATTCCTTTCGATTCCATTCCTTTCCATTCCATTCCATTCCATTCCATTCCATTCCATTCCATTCCATTCCATTCCATTCCGTTCTACTCGGGTTGATTCCACTCCATTCCATTCCATTCCATTCCATTCCATTCCATTCCATTCCATTCCATGCCTTTCCATTCCAACGCATTCCGTTCTACTCGGGTTGATTCCATTCCATTCCATTGAATTCCATTCCTTTCCATTCCATTCCATTCCATTCCATTCCATTCCATTCCATTCCATTCCATTCAATTCCATTCCATTCCATTCCATTCCAAACCATTCCATTCTACTCGGGTTCATCATTCCATTCCATTCCATTCCATTCCATTCCACTCGGGTTCATTCCATTCCATTCCATTCCAATCCATTCCATTCCATTCCATTCCACTCGGGTGCATTCCATTCCATTCCATTCCATTCCATTCCATTCCATTCCATTCCGTTCTGCTCAGGTTGATTTCCATTCCATTCCATTCCATTCCATTCCATTCCATTCCATTCCATTCCATTCCATTCCATTCCATTCCATTCCGTTCTACTCGGCTTGAATCCATTGAGTTCCGTTCCGTTCCTTTCCGTCCCGACACGTCCCGTCCCGTCCCGTCCCGTCCCGTCCCGTCCCGTGCCGTTTTACTCGGGTTGATTCCTTTCCATTCCGTTCCGCTCGTTTCCGTTACGTTCCATTCCGTTCCACGCGGGTTGGTTCAATTCCATTCTATTCTATTCTATTCCTTTCCCTTCCATTCCATTCCATTCCATTCCATTCTACTCGGGTTGATTCCATGCCATTCCGTTCCGCTCCATTCCGTTCCACGCGGGTTGGTTCAATTCCATTCTATTCTATTCTATTCCTTTCCCTTCCATTCCATTCCATTCCATTCCATTCCATTCCACTCGATTCCATTCCATTCCATTCCATTCCATTCCAATCTATTCCATTCGATTCCATTCCATTCCATTCCATTCCATTCCATTCCATTCCATTCCACTCGATTCCATTCCATTCCATTCCATTCCATTCCAATCTATTCCATTCGATTCCATTCCATTCCATTCCATTCCATTCCATTCCATTCCATTCCATTCCAATCTATTCCATTCGATTCCATTCCATTCCATTCCATTCCATTCCATTCCATTCCATTCCAATCCATTCCATTCTACTCGTGTTGATTCCCTTCCATTCCATTCCACTCCATTCCATTCCATTCCATTCCATTCCATTCCATTCCATTCCATTCCATTCCATTCCATTCCATTCCGTTCTACTCGGGTTGATTCCATTCTATTCCATTACATTCCATTCGATTCCATTCGATTCCATTCGATTCCTTTCCATTCCATTCCATTCCATTCCATTCCATTCCATTCTATTCCATTCCATTCCATTCCATTCCATTCCATTCCATTCCAATCCATTCCCTTCCGTTCTATTCGGGTTGATTCCATTCCATTCCATTCCATTCCATTCCATTCCATTCCATTCCATTCCATTCCATTCCATTCCATTCCATTCTATTGCATTCCATTCGATTCCATTCGATTCCATTCCATTCCATTCCATTCCATTCCATTCCATTCCATTCCATTCCATTCTATTCCATTCCATTCCATTCTGTTCCATTCTATTCCATTCCATTCCATTCCGTTCCACTCGGGTTGATTCCATTCTATTCCATTCCATTCCATTCGATTCCATTCGATATCATTCGATTCCATTCCATTCCATTCCATTCCATTCCATTCCATTCCATTCCATTCTATTCCATTCCATTCCATTCCATTCCATTCCATTCTATTCCATTCCATTCCATTCCGTTCTACTCGGGTTGATTCCATTCCATTCCATTTCATTCCATTCCATTCCATTCCATTCCATTCGATTCCATTCGATTCCATTCCATTCCATTCCATTCCAATCCATTCCATTCTACTCGGGTTGATTCCATTCCATTCCATTCCATTCCATTCCATTCCATTCCATTCCATTCCATTCCATTCCATTCCACTCGATTCCATTCCATTCCATTCCATTCCATTCCAATCCATTCCATTCTACTCGGGTGGATTCCATTCCATTCCATTCTTTTCCATTCCATTCCATTCCATTCCATTCCATTACATTCCATTCGGTTCCATTCCATTCCATTCCATTCCATTCCATTCCATTCCATTCCATTCCATTCCATTCCATTCCATTCCGTTCTAATCGGGTTGATTCCATTCTATTCCATTCCATTCCATTCCATTCCATTCAATTCCATTCCATTCCATTCCATTCCATTCCATTCTATTCCATTCCATTCTACTCCATTGAATTCCATTCCATTCCATTCTATTCCATTCCATTCCATTCCTTTCCATTCCATTTAGTTATACTCGTGTTGATTCCATTCCATTCCATTCCATTCCTTTCCATTCCATTCCAATCCATTCCATTCCATTACTTTCCATTCCATTCCATTCCAATCCATTCCATTCTACTCGGGTTGACTCCATTCCATTCCATTCCATTACATTACATTCCATTATATTCCATTCCATTCCATTCGATTCCGTTCGATTCCATTCCATTCCATTCCATTCCATTCCATTCCATTCCATTCCATTCGATTCCATTCCATTCCATTCGATTCCATTCCATTCCATTCCATTCCATTCCATTCCATTCCAATCCATTCCATTCTACTCGGGTTGATTCAATTCCATTCCATTCCATTCCATTCCATTCCATTCCATTCCATTCCATTCCATTCCATTCCTTTCAATTCCATTCCTTTCCATTCCATTCCATTCCATTCCATTCCATTCCATTCCATTCCATTCCATTCCGTTCTACTCGGGTTGATTCCATTCCATTCCATTCCATTCCATTCCATTCCATTCCACTCCATTCCATTCGATTCCATTCGATTCCATTCCATTCCATTCCATTCCATTCCAATCCATTCCATTCTACTCGGGTTGATGCCATTCCATTCCATTCCATTCCATTCCATTCCATTGCATTCCATTCGATTCCATTCGATTCCATTCCATTCGATTCCATTCGAGATCATTCGATTCCATTCCATCCCATTCCAATCCATTCCATTCCATTCCGTTCTACTCGGGTTGATTCCATTCCATTCCATTTCATTCCATTCCATTCCATTCCATTCCATTCGATTCCATTCGATTCCATTCCATTCCATTCCATTCCAATCCATTCCATTCTACTCGGGTTGATTCCATTCCATTCCATTCCATTCCATTCCATTCCATTCCATTCCATTCGATTCCACTCGATTCCATTCCATTCTTTCCATTCCATTCCAATCCATTCCATTCTACTCGGGTGGATTCCATTCCATTCCATTCCATTCCATTCCATTCCATTCCATTCCATTCCATTCCACTCCATTCCATTCCATTCCACTCCATTCGATTCCATTCCATTCCATTCCATTCCATTCCATTCCATTCCATTCCATTCCATTCCATTCCGTTCTAGTCGGGTTGATTCCATTCTATTCCATTCCATTCCATTCCATTCCACTCCATTCCATTCCATTCCATTCCATTCTATTCCATTCCATTCTACTCCATTGAATTCCATTCCATTCCATTCTATTCCATTCCATTCCATTCCTTTCCATTCCATTTAGTTCTACTCGGGTTGATTCCATTACATTCCATTCCATTCCATTCCATTCCATTCCATTGCATTCCATTCCATTCCATTCCATTACTTTCCATTCCATTCCATTCCAATCCATTCCATTCTACTCGGGTTGACTCCATTCCATTCCATTCCATTCCATTCCATTCCATTCCATTATAATCCATTCCATTCCATTCGATTCCGTTCGATTCCATTCCATTCCATTCCATTCCATTCCATTCAATTCCATTCGATTCCATTCGATTCCATTCCATTCCATTCCATTCCAATCCATTCCATTCTACTCGGGTTGATTCCATTCCATTCCATTCCATTCCATTCCATTCCATTCCATTCCATTCCATTCCATTCTATTCCTTTCGATTCCATTCCATTCCATTAAATTCCATTCCATTCCATTCCATTCCATTCCATTCCATTCCATTCCATTCCATTCCATTCCATTCCATTGCATTCCGTTCTACTCGGGTTGATTCCACTCCATTCCATTCCATTCCATTCCATTATATACCATCCCATTCGATTCCATTCCATTCCATTCCATTCCATTCCATTCCATTCCATTCCATTATATACCATCCCATTCGATTCCATTCCATTCCATTCCATTCCATTCCATTCCAATCCATTCCATTCTACTCGGGTTGACTCCATTCCATTCCATTCCTTTCCATTCCATAATATTCCATTCTAATCCATTCGATTCCGTTCGATTCCATTCCATTCCATTCCATTCCATTCCATTGCATTCCATTCCATTCCATTACATTCCATTCCGTTCTACTCGGGTTGATTCCATTCCATTCCTTTCCATTCCATTCCATTCCATTCCATTCCTTTCCATTCCATTCTACTCGGGTTGATTCCATTCCATTCCATTGCATTCGACTCCATTCGATTCCATTCGATTCCATTCCATTCCATTCCGTTCCATTCCATTCCATTCCATTCCATTCTATTCCATTGAATTCCATTCCATTCCATTCCATTCCATTCCATTCCATTCCATTCCATTCCATTCCATTCCATTCCATTCCATTCCTTTCCATTCCATTCCGTTCTACTCGGGTTGATTCCATTCCATTCCATTCCATTCCATTCCATTCCATTCCATTCCATTCCATTCCAATCTATTCCATTCTATTCAATTCGATTCCATTCGATTCCATTCAATTCCATTCAATTCCATTCCATTCCATTCCAATCCATTCCATTCTACTCGGGTTGATTCCATTCCATTCCATTCCATTCCATTCCATTCCATTCCATTCCATTCCATTCCATTCCATTCCATTCCATTCGATTCCATTCGATTCCATTCCATTCCATTCCATTCCATTCCATTCCATTCCATTCCAATCTATTCCATTCGATTCCATTCCATTCCATTCCATTCCATTCCATTCCATTCCATTCCAATCCATTCCATTCTACTCGTGTTGATTCCCTTCCATTCCATTCCACTCCATTCCATTCCATTCCATTCCATTCCATTCCATTCCATTCCATTCCATTCCATTCCATTCCATTCCATTCCATTCCGTTCTACTCGGGTTGATTCCATTCTATTCCATTACATTCCATTCGATTCCATTCGATTTCATTCGATTCCTTTCCATTCCATTCCATTCCATTCCATTCCATTCCGTTCTATTCCATTCCATTCCATTCCATTCCATTCCATTCCATTCCAATCCATTCCCTTCCGTTCTATTCGGGTTGATTCCATTCCATTCCATTCCATTCCATTCCATTCCATTCCATTCCATTCCATTCCATTCCATTCCATTCTATTGCATTCCATTCGATTCCATTTGATTCCATTCCATTCCATTCCATTCCATTCCATTCCATTCCATTCCATTCCATTCCATTCCATTCTATTCCATTCCATTCCATTCTGTTCCATTCTATTCCATTCCATTCCATTCCGTTCCACTCGGGTTGATTCCATTCTATTCCATTCCATTCCATTCGATTCCATTCGATATCATTCAATTCCATTCCATTCCATTCCATTCCATTCCATTCCATTCCATTCTATTCCATTCCATTCCATTCCATTCCATTCCATTCTATTCCATTCCATTCCATTCCGTTCTACTCGGGTTGATTCCATTCCATTCCATTTCATTCCATTCCATTCCATTCCATTCGATTCCATTCCATTCCATTCCATTCTATTCCATTCCATTCTACTCCATTGAATTCCATTCCATTCCATTCAATTCCATTCCGTTCCATCCCTTTCCATTCCATTTACTTCTACTCGGGTTGATTCCATTCCATTCCATTCCATTCCATTCCATTCCATTCCATTCCATTCAATTCCATTCCATTCCGTTACTTTCCATTCCATTCCATTCCAATCCATTCCATTCTACTCGGGTTGACTCCATTCCATTCCATTCCTTTCCATTCCATTATATTCCATTCCAATCCATTCGATTCCGTTCGATTCCATTCCATTCCATTCCATTCCATTCCATTGCATTCCATTCCATTCCATTCCATTCCATTCCGTTCTACTCGGGTTGATTCCATTCCATTCCTTTCCATTCCATTCCATTCCATTCCATTCCATTCCATTCCATTCTACTCGGGTTGATTCCATTCCATTCCATTGCATTCGACTCCATTCGATTCCATTCGATTCCATTCCATTCCATTCCGTTCCATTCCATTCCATTCCATTCCATTCTATTCCATTGAATTCCATTCCATTCCATTCCATTCCATTCCATTCCATTCCATTCCATTCCATTCCATTCCATTCCATTCCGTTCTACTCGGGTTGATTCCATTCCATTCCATTCCATTCCATTCCATTCCATTCCATTCCATTCCAATCTATTCCATTCTATTCAATTCGATTCCATTCGATTCCATTCAATTCCATTCAATTCCATTCCATTCCATTCCAATCCATTCCATTCTACTCGGGTTGATTCCATTCCATTCCATTCCATTCCATTCCATTCCATTCCATTCCATTCCATTCCATTCCATTCCATTCCATTCCATTCCATTCCATTCCATTCCATTCGATTCCATTCGATTCCATTCCATTCCATTCCATTGCATTCCATTCCATTCCATTCCATTCCATTCCATTCCATTCCATTCCAATCTATTCCATTCGATTCCATTCCATTCCATTCCATTCCATTCCATTCCATTCCATTCCAATCCATTCCATTCTACTCGTGTTGATTCCCTTCCATTCCATTACACTCCATTCCATTCCATTCCATTCCATTCCATTCCATTCCATTCCATTCCATTCCATTCCATTCCATTCCATTCCGTTCTACTCGGGTTGATTCCATTCTATTCCATTACATTCCATTCGATTCCATTCGATTTCATTCGATTCCTTTCCATTCCATTCCATTCCATTCCATTCCATTCCGTTCTATTCCATTCCATTCCATTCCATTCCATTCCATTCCATTCCATTCCAATCCATTCCCTTCCGTTCTATTCGGGTTGATTCCATTCCATTCCATTCCATTCCATTCCATTCCATTCCATTCCATTCCATTCCATTCCATTCCATTCCATTCTATTGCATTCCATTCGATTCCATTTGATTCCATTCCATTCCATTCCATTCCATTCCATTCCATTCCATTCCATTCCATTCTATTCCATTCCATTCCATTCTGTTCCATTCTATTCCATTCCATTCCATTCCATTCCACTCGGGTTGATTCCATTCTATTCCATTCCATTCCATTCGATTCCATTCGATATCATTCAATTCCATTCCATTCCATTCCATTCCATTCCATTCCATTCCATTCTATTCCATTCCATTCCATTCCATTCCATTCCATTCTATTCCATTGTATTCCATTCCGTTCTACTCGGGTTGATTCCATTCCATTCCATTTCATTCCATTCCATTCCATTCCATTCCATTCGATTCCATTCGATTCGATTCCATTCCATTCTATTCCAATCCATTCCATTCTACTCGGGTTGATTCCATTCCATTCCATTCCATTCCATTCCATTCCATTCCATTCCATTCCACTCGATTCCATTCCATTCCATTCCATTCCATTCCAATCCATTCCATTCTACTCGGGTGGATTCCATTCCATTCCATTCTTTTCCATTCCATTCCATTCCATTCCATTCCATTCCATTCCATTCCGTTCTAATCGGGTTGATTCCATTCTATTCCATTCCATTCCATTCCATTCCATTCAATTCCATTCCATTCCATTCCATTCCATTCCATTCTATTCCATTCCATTCTACTCCATTGAATTCCATTCCATTCCATTCTATTCCATTCCATTCCATTCCTTTCCATTCCATTTAGTTCTACTCGGGTTGATTCCGTTCCATTCCATTCCATTCCTTTCCATTCCATTCCAATCCATTCCATTCCATTACTTTCCATTCCATTCCATTCCAATCCATTCCATTCTACTCGGGTTGACTCCATTCCATTCCATTCCATTCCATTACATTCCATTATATTCCATTCCATTCCATTCGATTCCGTTCGATTCCATTCCATTCCATTCCATTCCATTCCATTCCATTCGATTCCATTCCATTCCATTCGATTCCATTCCATTCCATTCCATTCCATTCCATTCCATTCCAATCCATTCCATTCTACTCGGGTTGATTCCATTCCATTCCATTCCATTCCATTCCATTCCATTCCATTCCATTCCTTTCGATTCCATTCCTTTCCATTCCATTCCATTCCATTCCATTCCATTCCATTCCATTCCATTCCGTTCTACTCGGGTTGATTCCACTCCATTCCATTCCATTCCATTCGATTCCATTCCATTCCATTCCATTCCAATCCATTCCATTCTACTCGGGTTGATTCCATTCCATTCCATTCCATTCCATTCCATTCCATTCCATTCCATTCCATTCCATTCCATTCCATTCCATTCCATTCCATTCCATTCCATTCCATTCCATTCTATTCCTTTCGATTCCATTCCATTCCATTAAATTCCATTCCATTCCATTCCATTCCATTCCATTCCATTCAATTCCATTCCATTCCATTCCATTCCGTTCTACTCGGGTTGATTCCACTCCATTCCATTCCATTCCATTCCATTATATACCATCCCATTCGATTCCATTCCATTCCATTCCATTCCATTCCATTCCATTCCATTCCATTCCATTCCATTCCATTCCATTCCGTTCTAGTCGGGTTGATTCCATTCTATTCCATTCCATTCCATTCCATTCCATTCCATTCCATTCCATTCCATTCCATTCCATTCCATTCCATTCCATTCCATTCCATTCCATTCTATTCCATTCCATTCTACTCCATTGAATTCCATTCCATTCCATTCAATTCCATTCCATTCCATCCCTTTCCATTCCATTTAGTTCTACTCGGGTTGATTCCATTCCATTCCGTTCCATTCCATTCCATTCCATTCCATTCAATTCCATTCCATTCCGTTACTTTCCATTCCATTCCATTCAAATCCATTCCATTCTACTCGGGTTGACTCCATTCCATTCCATTCCTTTCCATTCCATTATATTCCATTCTAATCCATTCGATTCCGTTCGATTCCATTCCATTCCATTCCATTCCATTCCATTCCATTCCATTCCATTCCATTCTATTGCATTCCATTCGATTCCATTCGATTCCATTCCATTCCATTCCATTCCATTCCATTCCATTCCATTCCATTCTATTCCATTCCATTCCATTCTGTTCCATTCTATTCCATTCCATTCCATTCCGTTCCACTCGGGTTGATTCCATTCTATTCCATTCCATTCCATTCGATTCCATTCGATATCATTCGATTCCTTTCCATTCCATTCCATTCCATTCCATTCCATTCCATTCCATTCCATTCCATTCTATTCCATTCCATTCCATTCCATTCCATTCCATTCTATTCCATTCCATTCCATTCCGTTCTACTCGGGTTGATTCCATTCCATTCCATTTCATTCCATTCCATTCCATTCCATTCCATTCGATTCCATTCGATTCCATTAAATTCCATTCCATTCCAATCCATTCCATTCTACTCGGGTTGATTCCATTCCATTCCATTCCATTCCATTCCATTCCATTCCATTCCATTCCATTCCATTCCATTCCACTCGATTCCATTCCATTCCATTCCATTCCATTCCATTCCATTCCAATCCATTCCATTCTACTCGGGTGGATTCCATTCCATTCCATTCTTTTCCATTCCATTCCATTCCATTCCATTCCATTCCATTCCATTCCATTCGGTTCCATTCCATTCCATTCCATTCCATTCCATTCCATTCCATTCCATTCCATTCCATTCCGTTCTAATCGGGTTGATTCCATTCTATTCCATTCCATTCCATTCCATTCCATTCAATTCCATTCCATTCCATTCCATTCTATTCCATTCCATTCTACTCCATTGAATTCCATTCCATTCCATTCTATTCCATTCCATTCCATTCCTTTCCATTCCATTTAGTTCTACTCGGGTTGATTCCATTCCATTCCATTCCATTCCTTTCCATTCCATTCCAATCCATTCCATTCCATTACTTTCCATTCCATTCCATTCCAATCCATTCCATTCTACTCGGATTGACTCCATTCCATTCCATTCCATTACATTACATTCTATTATACTCCATTCCATTCCATTCGATTCCGTTCGATTCCATTCCATTCCATTCCATTCCATTCCATTCCATTCCATTCCATTCGATTCCATTCCATTCCATTCGATTCCATTCCATTCCATTCCATTCCATTCCATTCCATTCCAATCCATTCCATTCTACTCGGGTTGATTCAATTCCATTCCATTCCATTCCATTCCATTCCATTCCATTCCATTCCTTTCGATTCCATTCCTTTCCATTCCATTCCATTCCATTCCATTCCATTCCATTCCATTCCATTCCATTCCATTCCATTCCGTTCTACTCGGGTTGATTCCACTCCATTCCATTCCATTCCATTCCATTCCATTCCATTCCATTCCATTCCTTTCCATTCCAACCCATTCCGTTCTACTCGGGTTGATTCCATTCCATTCCATTGAATTCCATTCCATTCCATTCCATTCCATTCCATTCCATTCCATTCCATTCCATTCCATTCCATTCCATTCGATTCCATTCCATTCCATTCCATTCCAAACCATTCCATTCTACTCGGGTTCATCATTCCATTCCATTCCATTCCATTCCATTCCACTCGGGTTCATTCCATTCCATTCCATTCCATTCCATTCCATTCCATTCCATTCTACTCGGGTGCATTCCATTCCATTCCATTCCATTCCATTCCATTCCATTCCATTCCGTTCTGCTCAGGTTGATTTCCATTCCATTCCATTCCATTCCATTCCATTCCATTCCATTCCATTCCATTCCATTCCATTCCATTCCATTCCATTCCATTCCATTCCGTTCTACTCGGCTTGAATCCATTGAGTTCCGTTCCGTTCCTTTCCGTCCCGACACGTCCCGTCCCGTCCCGTCCCGTCCCGTCCCGTCCCGTCCCGTCCCGTGCCGTTTTACTCGGGTTGATTCCTTTCCATTCCGTTCCGCTCGTTTCCGTTACGTTCCATTCCGTTCCACGCGGGTTGGTTCAATTCCATTCTATTCTATTCTATTCCTTTCCCTTCCATTCCATTCCATTCCATTCCATTCTACTCGGGTTGATTCCATGCCATTCCGTTCCGCTCCATTCCGTTCCACGCGGGTTGGTTCAATTCCATTCTATTCTATTCTATTCCTTTCCCTTCCATTCCATTCCATTCCATTCCATTCTACTCGGGTTGATTCCATGCCATTCCGTTCCGTTCAATTCCGTCCCATCCCGACCCGTCCCATCCCGTCCCGTCCCGTCCCATCCCGTTCCGTTCCACATGGGTTGATTCAATTCCTTTCGGTTACATTGAATTCCATTCCATTCCATTCTACTCGGATTGATTCCATTCCATTCCATTCCATTCCATTCCATACAATTCCATTCCATTCCATTTCATTGCATTCCATTCCATTCCATTTCTTTCGATTCCATTCGTTTCCATTCCATTCCATTCCATTCCAATCCATTCCATTCTACTCGGGTTGATTCCATTCCATTCCATTCCATTCCATTCCATTCCATTCCATTCCATTCCATTCCATTCCACTCGATTCCATTCCATTCCTTTCCATTCCATTCCAATCCATTCCATTCTACTCGGGTGGATTCCATTCCATTCCATTCCATTCCATTCCATTCCATTCCATTCCATTCCAATCCATTCCATTCTACTCGGGTTGATTCCATTCCATTCCATTCCATTCCATTCCATTCCATTCCATTCCATTCCTTTCGATTCCATTCCATTCCATTCCATTCCATTCCATTCCATTCCATTCCATTCCATTCCATTCCGTTCTACTCGGGTTGATTCCACTCCATTCCATTCCATTCCATTCCATTCCATTCCATTCCATTCCATTCCATTCCTTTCCATTCCAACCCATTCCGTTCTACTCGGGTTGTTTCCATTCCATTCCATTCCATTCCGTTCCATTCCATTCCATTCCATTCCATTCCATTCCATTCCATTCGATTCCATTCCATTCCATTCCATTCGAAACCATTCCATTCTACACGGGTTCATCATTCCATTCCATTCCATTCCATTCCGTTCCACTTGGGTTCATTCCATTCTATTCCATTCCATTCCATTCCATTCCATTCCACTCGGGTGCATTCCATTCCATTCCATTCCATTCCATTCCATTCCATTCCATTCCATTCCATTCCATTCCATTCCATTCCATTCCATTCCGTTCTACTCGGCTTGAATCCATTGAGTTCCGTTCCGTTCCGTTCCGTCCCGACACGTCCCGTCCCGTCCCGTCCCGTCCCGTGTCGTTTTACTCGGGTTGATTCCTTTCCATTCCGTTCCGCTCGTTTCCGTTACGTTCCATTCCGTTCCACGCGGGTTGGTTCAATTCCATTCTATTCTATTCTATTCCTTTCCCTTCCATTCCATTCCATTCCATTCCATTCTACTCGGGTTGATTCCATGCCATTCCGTTCCGCTCCATTCCGTTCCACGCGGGTTGGTTCAATTCCATTCTATTCTATTCTATTCCTTTCCCTTCCATTCCATTCCATTCCATTCCATTCTACTCGGGTTGATTCCATGCCATTCCGTTCCGCTCCATTCCGTTCCACGCGGGTTGGTTCAATTCCATTCTATTCTATTCTATTCCTTTCCCTTCCATTCCATTCCACTCCAGTCCATTCTACTCAGGTTGATTCAATGCCATTCCGTTCCGTTCCATTCCGTCCCATCCCGACCCGTCCCATCCCGTCCCGTCCCGTCCCATCCCGTTCCGTTCCACATGGGTTGATTCAATTCCTTTCGGTTACATTGAATTCCATTCCATTCCATTCTACTCGGATTGATTGCATTCCATTCCATTCCATTCCATTCCATACCATTCCATTCCATTCCATTTCATTCCATTCCATTCCATTCCATTTCTTTCGATTCCATTCGTTTCCATTCCATTCCATTCCATTCCATTCTATTCCTTTCGATTCCATTCCATTCCATTAAATTCCATTCCATTCCATTCCATTCCATTCCATTCCATTCCATTCCATTCCATTCCATTCCATTCCGTTCTACTCGGGTTGATTCCACTCCATTCCATTCCATTCCATTCCATTATATACCATCCCATTCGATTCCATTCCATTCCATTCCATTCCATTCCATTCCATTCCATTCCATTCCATTCCATTCCATTCCATTCCATTCCGTTCTAGTCGGGTTGATTCCATTCTATTCCATTCCATTCCATTCCATTCCATTCCATTCCATTCGATTCCATTCCATTCCATTCCATTCTATTCCATTCCATTCTACTCCATTGAATTCCATTCCATTCCATTCAGTTCCATTCCATTCCATCCCTTTCCATTCCATTTAGTTCTACTCGGGTTGATTCCATTCCATTCCATTCCATTCCATTCCATTCCATTCCATTCAATTCCATTCCATTCCGTTACTTTCCATTCCATTCCATTCCAATCCATTCCATTCTACTCGGGTTGACTCCATTCCATTCCATTCCTTTCCATTCCATTATATTCCATTCTAATCCATTCGATTCCGTTCGATTCCATTCCATTCCATTCCATTCCATTCCATTGCATTCCATTCCATTCCATTCCATTCCATTCCGTTCTACTCGGGTTGATTCCATTCCATTCCTTTCCATTCCATTCCATTCCATTCCATTCCATTCCATTCCATTCCATTCCATTCCATTCCATTCCATTCCATTCCATTCCCTTCCATTCCATTCCATTCCAATCCATTCCATTCTACTCGGGTTGATTCCATTCCATTCCATTGCATTCGACTCCATTCGATACCATTCGATTCCATTCCATTCCATTCCGTTCCATTCCATTCCATTCCATTCCATTCTATTCCATTGAATTCCATTCCATTCCATTCCATTCCATTCCATTCCATTCCATTCCATTCCATTCCATTCCGTTCTACTCGGGTTGATTCCATTCCATTCCATTCCATTCCATTCCATTCCATTCCATTCCATTCCAATCTATTCCATTCTATTCAATTCGATTCCATTCGATTCCATTCAACTCCGTTCAATTCCATTCCATTCCATTCCAATCCATTCCATTCTACTCAGGTTGATTCCATTCCATTCCATTCCATTCCATTCCATTCCATTCCATTCCATTCCATTCCATTCCATTCCATTCCAATCTATTCCATTCGATTCCATTCCATTCCATTCCATTCCATTCCATTCCATTCCATTCCATTCAATTCCATTCCATTCCATTACAATCCATTCCATTCTACTCGTGTTGATTCCCTTCCATTCCATTCAACTCCATTCCATTCCATTCCATTCCATTCCATTCCATTCCATTCCATTCCATTCCATTCCATTCCATTCCATTCCATTCCATTCCGTTCTACTCGGGTTGATTCCATTCTATTCCATTACATTCCATTCGATTCCATTCGATTCCATTCGATTCCTTTCCATTCCATTCCATTCCATTCCATTCCATTCCATTCTATTCCATTCCATTCCATTCCATTCCATTCCATTCCATTCCAATCCATTCCCTTCCGTTCTATTCGGGTTGATTCCATTCCATTCCATTCCATTCCATTCCATTCCATTCCATTCCATTCCATTCCATTCCATTCCATTCTATTGCATTCCATTCGATTCCATTCGATTCCATTCCATTCCATTCCATTCCATTCCATTCCATTCCATTCCATTCCATTCCATTCTATTCCATTCCATTCCATTCTGTTCCATTCTATTCCATTCCATTCCATTCCGTTCCACTCGGGTTGATTCCATTCTATTCCATTCCATTCCATTCGATTCCATTCGATATCATTCGATTCCATTCCATTCCATTCCATTCCATTCCATTCCATTCCATTCCATTCTATTCCATTCCATTCCATTCCATTCCATTCCATTCTATTCCATTCCATTCCATTCCGTTCTACTCGGGTTGATTCCATTCCATTCCATTTCATTCCATTCCATTCCATTCCATTCCATTCCATTCCATTCGATTCCATTCCATTCCATTCCATTCCAATCCATTCCATTCTACTCGTGTTGATTCCATTCCATTCCATTCCATTCCATTCCATTCCATTCCATTCCATTCCATTCCATTCCACTCGATTCCATTCCATTCCATTCCATTCCATTCCAATCCATTCCATTCTACTCGGGTGGATTCCATTCCATTCCATTCTTTTCCATTCCATTCCATTCCATTCCATTACATTCCATTCGGTTCCATTCCATTCCATTCCATTCCATTCCATTCCATTCCATTCCATTCCATTCCATTCCATTCCATTCCATTCCATTCCGTTCTAATCGGGTTGATTCCATTCTATTCCATTCCATTCCATTCCATTCCATTCAATTCCATTCCATTCCATTCCATTCCATTCCATTCTATTCCATTCCATTCTACTCCATTGAATTCCATTCCATTCCATTCTATTCCATTCCATTCCATTCCTTTCCATTCCATTTAGTTCTACTCGGGTTGATTCCATTCCATTCCATTCCATTCCTTTCCATTCCATTCCAATCCATTCCATTCCATTACTTTCCATTCCATTCCATTCCAATCCATTCCATTCTACTCGGGTTGACTCCATTCCATTCCATTCCATTACATTACATTCCATTATATTCCATTCCATTCCATTCGATTCCGTTCGATTCCATTCCATTCCATTCCATTCCATTCCATTCCATTCCATTCCATTCCATTCCATTCCATTCGATTCCATTCCATTCCATTCCATTCCATTCCATTCCAATCCATTCCATTCTACTCGGGTTGATTCAATTCCATTCCATTCCATTCCATTCCATTCCATTCCATTCCATTCCTTTCGTTTCCATTCCTTTCCATTCCATTCCATTCCATTCCATTCCATTCCATTCCATTCCATTCCGTTCTACTCGGGTTGATTCCACTCCATTCCATTCCATTCCATTTGATTCCATTCCATTCCATTCCATTCCAATCCATTCCATTCTACTCGGGTTGATTCCATTCCATTCCATTCCATTCCATTCCATTCCATTCCATTCCATTCCATTCCATTCCATTCCATTCTATTCCTTTCGATTCCATTCCATTCCATTAAATTCCATTCCATTCCATTCCATTCCATTCCATTCCATTCCATTCCATTCCATTCCATTCCATTCCATTCCGTTCTACTCGGGTTGATTCCACTCCATTCCATTCCATTCCATTCCATTATATACCATCCCATTCGATTACATTCCATTCCATTCCATTCCATTCCATTCCATTCCATTCCATTCCATTCCATTCCATTCCATTCCATTCCGTTCTAGTCGGGTTGAATCCATTCTATTCCATTCCATTCCATTCCATTCCATTCCATTCCATTCGATTCCATTCCATTCCATTCCATTCTATTCCATTCCATTCTACTCCATTGAATTCCATTCCATTCCATTCAATTCCATTCCATTCCATCCCTTTCCATTCCATTTAGTTCTACTCGGGTTGATTCCATTCCATTCCATTCCATTCCATTCCATTCCATTCCATTCCATTCAATTCCATTCCATTCCGTTACTTTCCATTCCATTCCATTCCAATCCATTCCATTCTACTCGGGTTGACTCCATTCCATTCCATTCCTTTCCATTCCATTATATTCCATTCTAATCCATTCGATTCCGTTTGATTCCATTCCATTGCATTCCATTCCATTCCATTGCATTCCATTCCATTCCATTCCATTCCATTCCGTTCTACTCGGGTTGATTCCATTCCATTCCTTTCCATTCCATTCCATTCCATTCCATTCCATTCCATTCCATTCCATTCCATTCCATTCCCTTCCATTCCATTCCATTCCAATCCATTCCATTCTACTCGGGTTGATTCCATTCCATTCCATTGCATTCGACTCCATTCGATTCCATTCGATTCCATTCCATTCCATTCCGTTCCATTCCATTCCATTCCATTCCATTCTATTCCATTGAATTCCATTCCATTCCATTCCATTCCATTCCATTCCATTCCATTCCATTCCATTCCATTCCATTCCATTCCGTTCTACTCGGGTTGATTCCATTCCATTCCATTCCATTCCATTCCATTCCATTCCATTCCATTCCAATCTATTCCATTCTATTCAATTCGATTCCATTCGATTCCATTCAATTCCATTCAATTCCATTCCATTCCATTCCAATCCATTCCATTCTACTCGGGTTGATTCCATTCCATTCCATTCCATTCCATTCCATTCCATTCCATTCCATTCCATTCCATTCCATTCGATTCCATTCGATTCCATTCCATTCCATTCCATACCATTCCATTCCATTCCATTCCATTCCAATCTATTCCATTCTATTCCATTCCATTCCATTCCATTCCATTCCATTCCATTCCATTCCAATCCATTCCATTCTACTCGGGTTGATTCCCTTCCATTCCATTCCACTCCATTCCATTCCATTCCATTCCATTCCATTCCATTCCATTCCATTCCGTTCTACTCGGGTTGATTCCATTCTATTCCATTACATTCCATTCGATTCCATTCGATTCCATTCGGTTCCTTTCCATTCCATTCCATTCCATTCCATTCCATTCCATTCTATTCCATTCCATTCCATTCCATTCCATTCCATTCCATTCCAATCCATTCCCTTCCGTTCTATTCGGGTTGATTCCATTCCATTCCATTCCATTCCATTCCATTCCATTCCATTCCATTCCATTCTATTGCATTCCATTCGATTCCATTCGATTCCATTCCATTCCATTCCATTCCATTCCATTCCATTCCATTCTATTCCATTCCATTCCATTCTGTTCCATTCTATTCCATTCCATTCCATTCCGTTCCACTCGGGTTGATTCCATTCTATTCCATTCCATTCCATTCGATTCCATTCGATATCATTCGATTCCATTCCATTCCATTCCATTCCATTCCATTCCATTCCATTCCATTCTATTCCATTCCATTCCATTCCATTCCATTCCATTCTATTCCATTCCATTCCATTCCGTTCTACTCGGGTTGATTCCATTCCATTCCATTTCATTCCATTCCATTCCATTCCATTCCATTCGATTCCATTCGATTCGATTCCATTCCATTCCATTCCAATCCATTCCATTCTACTCGGGTTGATTCCATTCCATTCCATTCCATTCCATTCCATTCCATTCCATTCCATTCCATTCCATTCCATTCCACTCGATTCCATTCCATTCCATTCCATTCCATTCCAATCCATTCCATTCTACTCGGGTGGATTCCATTCCATTCCATTCTTTTCCATTCCATTCCATTCCATTCCATTCCATTACATTCCATTCGGTTCCATTCCATTCCATTCCATTCCATTCCATTCCATTCCATTCCATTCCAATCCATTCCATTCTACTCGGGTTGATTCAATTCCATTCCATTCCATTCCATTCCATTCCATTCCATTCCATTCCTTTCGATTCCATTCCTTTCCATTCCATTCCATTCCATTCCATTCCATTCCATTCCATTCCATTCCATTCCGTTCTACTCGGGTTGATTCCACTCCATTTCATTCCATTCCATTTGATTCCATTCCATTCCATTCCATTCCAATCCATTCCATTCTACTCGGGTTGATTCCATTCCATTCCATTCCATTCCATTCCATTCCATTCCATTCCATTCCATTCCATTCCATTCCATTCCATTCTATTCCTTTCGATTCCATTCCATTCCATTAAATTCCATTCCATTCCATTCCATTCCATTCCATTCCATTCCATTCCATTCCATTCCATTCCATTCCATTCCATTCCATTCCATTCCGTTCTACTCGGGTTGATTCCACTCCATTCCATTCCATTCCATTCCATTATATACCATCCCATTCGATTCCATTCCATTCCATTCCATTCCATTCCATTCCATTCCATTCCATTCCGTTCTAGTCGGGTTGATTCCATTCTATTCCATTCCATTCCATTCCATTCCATTCCATTCCATTCGATTCCATTCCATTCCATTCCATTCTATTCCATTCCATTCTACTCCATTGAATTCCATTCCATTCCATTCAATTCCATTCCATTCCATCCCTTTCCATTCCATTTAGTTCTACTCGGGTTGATTCCATTCCATTCCATTCCATTCCATTCCATTCCATTCCATTCAATTCCATTCCATTCCGTTACTTTCCATTCCATTCCATTCCAATCCATTCCATTCTACTCGGGTTGACTCCATTCCATTCCATTCCTTTCCATTCCATTATATTCCATTCTAATCCATTCGATTCCGTTCGATTCCATTCCATTCCATTCCATTCCATTCCATTGCATTCCATTCCATTCCATTCCATTCCATTCCGTTCTACTCGGGTTGATTCCATTCCATTCCTTTCAATTCCATTCCATTCCATTCCATTCCATTCCATTCCATTCCATTCCATTCCATTCCCTTCCATTCCATTCCATTCCAATCCATTCCATTCTACTCGGGTTGATTCCATTCCATTCCATTGCATTCGACTCCATTCGATTCCATTCGATTCCATTCCATTCCATTCCGTTCCATTCCATTCCATTCCATTCCATTCTATTCCATTGAATTCCATTCCATTCCATTCCATTCCATTCCATTCCATTCCATTCCATTCCATTCCATTCCATTCCATTCCGTTCTACTCGGGTTGATTCCATTCCATTCCATTCCATTCCATTCCATTCCATTCCATTCCATTCCAATCTATTCCATTCTATTCAATTCGATTCCATTCGATTCCATTCAATTCCATTCAATTCCATTCCATTCCATTCCAATCCATTCCATTCTACTCGGGTTGATTCCATTCCATTCCATTCCATTCCATTCCATTCCATTCCATTCCATTCCATTCCATTCCATTCGATTCCATTCGATTCCATTCCATTCCATTCCATTCCATTCCATTCCATTCCATTCCATTCCAATCTATTCCATTCGATTCCATTCCATTCCATTCCATTCCATTCCATTCCATTCCATTCCATTCCATTCCAATCCATTCCATTCTACTCGTGTTGATTCCCTTCCATTCCATTCCACTCCATTCCATTCCATTCCATTCCATTCCATTCCATTCCATTCCATTCCATTCCATTCCGTTCTACTCGGGTTGATTCCATTCTATTCCATTACATTCCATTCGATTCCATTCGATTCCATTCGATTCCTTTCCATTCCATTCCATTCCATTCCATTCCATTCCATTCTATTCCATTCCATTCCATTCCATTCCATTCCATTCCATTCCAATCCATTCCCTTCCGTTCTATTCGGGTTGATTCCATTCCATTCCATTCCATTCCATTCCATTCCATTCCATTCCATTCCATTCCATTCTATTGCATTCCATTCGATTCCATTCGATTCCATTCCATTCCATTCCATTCCATTCCATTCCATTCCATTCCATTCCATTCCATTCTATTCCATTCCATTCCATTCTGTTCCATTCTATTCCATTCCATTCCATTCCGTTCCACTCGGGTTGATTCCATTCTATTCCATTCCATTCCATTCGATTCCATTCGATATCATTCGATTCCATTCCATTCCATTCCATTCCATTCCATTCCATTCCATTCCATTCCATTCTATTCCATTCCATTCCATTCCATTCCATTCCATTCTATTCCATTCCATTCCATTCCGTTCTACTCGGGTTGATTCCATTCCATTCCATTTCATTCCATTCCATTCCATTCCATTCCATTCGATTCCATTCGATTCGATTCCATTCCATTCCATTCCAATCCATTCCATTCTACTCGGGTTGATTCCATTCCATTCCATTCCATTCCATTCCATTCCATTCCATTCCATTCCATTCCATTCCATTCCACTCGATTCCATTCCATTCCATTCCATTCCATTCCAATCCATTCCATTCTACTCGGGTGGATTCCATTCCATTCCATTCTTTTCCATTCCATTCCATTCCATTCCATTCCATTACATTCCATTCGGTTCCATTCCATTCCATTCCATTCCATTCCATTCCATTCCATTCCATTCCATTCCATTCCATTCCGTTCTAATCGGGTTGATTCCATTCTATTCCATTCCATTCCATTCCATTCCATTCAATTCCATTCCATTCCATTCCATTCCATTCCATTCCATTCTATTCCATTCCATTCTACTCCATTGAATTCCATTCCATTCCATTCTATTCCATTCCATTCCATTCCTTTCCATTCCATTTAGTTCTACTCGGGTTGATTCCATTCCATTCCATTCCATTCCTTTCCATTCCATTCCAATCCATTCCATTCCATTACTTTCCATTCCATTCCATTCCAATCCATTCCATTCTACTCGGGTTGACTCCATTCCATTCCATTCCATTCCATTACATTCCATTATATTCCATTCCATTCCATTCGATTCCGTTCGATTCCATTCCATTCCATTCCATTCCATTCCATTCCATTCCATTCCATTCCATTCCATTCCATTCGATTCCATTCCATTCCATTCCATTCCATTCCATTCCATTCCAATCCATTCCATTCTACTCGGGTTGATTCAATTCCATTCCATTCCATTCCATTCCATTCCATTCCATTCCATTCCATTCCTTTCGATTCCATTCCTTTCCATTCCATTCCATTCCATTCCATTCCATTCCATTCCATTCCATTCCGTTCTACTCGGGTTGATTCCACTCCATTCCATTCCATTCCATTCCATTCCATTCCATTCCATTCCATTCCATTCCTTTCCATTCCAACCCATTCCGTTCTACTCGGGTTGATTCCATTCCATTCCATTGAATTCCATTCCATTCCATTCCATTCCATTCCATTCCATTCCATTCCATTCCATTCGATTCCATTCCATTCCATTCCATTCCAAACCATTCCATTCTACTCGGGTTCATCATTCCATTCCATTCCATTCCATTCCATTCCACTCGGGTTCATTCCATTGCATTCCATTCCATTCCATTCCATTCCATTCCATTCCACTCGGGTGCATTCCATTCCATTCCATTCCATTCCATTCCATTCCATTCCATTCCGTTCTGCTCAGGTTGATTTCCATTCCATTCCATTCCATTCCATTCCATTCCATTCCATTCCATTCCATTCCATTCCATTCCATTCCATTCCATTCCATTCCATTCTATTCCATTCCGTTCTACTCGGCTTGAATCCATTGAGTTCCGTTCCGTTCCTTTCCGTCCCGACACGTCCCGTCCCGTCCCGTCCCGTCCCATCCCGTCCCGTGTCGTTTTACTCGGGTTGATTCCTTTCCATTCCGTTCCGCTCGTTTCCGTTACGTTCCATTCCGTTCCACGCGGGTTGGTTCAATTCCATTCTATTCTATTCTATTCCTTTCCCTTCCATTCCATTCCATTCCATTCCATTCTACTCGGGTTGATTCCATGCCATTCCGTTCCGCTCCATTCCGTTCCATGCGGGTTGGTTCAATTCCATTCTATTCTATTCTATTCCTTTCCCTTCCATTCCATTCCATTCCATTCCATTCTACTCGGGTTGATTCCATGCCATTCCGTTCCGTTCCATTCCGTCCCATCCCGACCCGTCCCATCCCGTCCCGTCCCGTCCCATCCCGTTCCGTTCCACATGGGTTGATTCAATTCCTTTCGGTTACATTGAATTCCATTCCATTCCATTCTACTCGGATTGATTCCATTCCATTCCATTCCATTCCATTCCATTCCATTCCATTCCATTCCATTCCATTCCATTCCATTGCGTTCCATTCGATTCGATTCCATT
Organism: Gorilla gorilla gorilla; assembly: GCF_029281585.2. Classification (NCBI taxonomy): domain Eukaryota; kingdom Metazoa; phylum Chordata; class Mammalia; order Primates; family Hominidae; genus Gorilla; species Gorilla gorilla. The sequence goes on from NC_073241.2 coordinate 5,770,370, forward strand.
CCATTCCTTTCCACTCCATTCCAATCCATTCCATTCTACTTGGGTTGATTCCATTCCATTCCATTCCATTCCATTCGATTCCATTCAATTCCATTCCATTCCATTCCATTCCATTCCATTCCATTCCATTCCATTCCATTCCACTCGATTCCATTCCATTCCATTCCATTCCATTCCAATCCATTCCATTCTACTCGGGTGGATTCCATTCCATTCCATTCCTTTCCATTCCATTCCATTCCATTCCATTACATTCCATTCGGTTCCATTCCATTCCATTCCATTCCATTCCATTCCATTCCATTCCATTCCATTCCATTCCGTTCTAATCGGGTTGATTCCATTCTATTCCATTCCATTCCATTCCATTCCATTCAATTCCATTCCATTCCATTCCATTCCATTCCATTCTATTCCATTCCATTCTACTCCATTGAATTCCATTCCATTCCATTCTATTCCATTCCATTCCATTCCTTTCCATTCCATTTAGTTCTACTCGGGTTGATTCCATTCCATTCCATTCCATTCCTTTCCATTCCATTCCAATCCATTCCATTCCATTACTTTCCATTCCATTCCATTCCAATCCATTCCATTCTACTCGGGTTGACTCCATTCCATTCCATTCCATTACATTACATTCCATTATATTCCATTCCATTCCATTCGATTCTGTTCGATTCCACTCCATTCCATTCCATTCCATTCCATTCCATTCCATTCCATTCCATTCCATTCCATTCGATTCCATTCCATTCCATTCGATTCCATTCCATTCCATTCCATTCCATTCCATTCCATTCCATTCCAATCCATTCCATTCTACTCGGGTTGATTCAATTCCATTCCATTCCATTCCATTCCATTCCATTCCATTCCATTCCATTCCATTCCTTTCGATTCCATTCCATTCCATTCCATTCCATTCCATTCCATTCCATTCCATTCCATTCCATTCCATTCCATTCCATTCCGTTCTACTCGGGTTGATTCCATTCCATTCCATTCCATTCCATTCCATTCCATTCCATTCCATTCCATTCCAACCCATTCCGTTCTACTCGGGTTGATTCCATTCCATTCCATTGAATTCCATTCCATTCCATTCCATTCCATTCCATTCGATTCCATTCCATTCCATTCCATTCCAAACCATTCCATTCTACTCGGGTTCATCATTCCATTCCATTCCATTCCATTCCATTCCACTCGGGTTCATTCCATTCCATTCCATTCCATTCCATTCCATTCCATTCCATTCCACTCGGGTGCATTCCATTCCATTCCATTCCATTCCATTCCATTCCATTCCATTCCATTCCATTCCATTCCATTCCATTCCGTTCTACTCGGGTTGATTCCACTCCATTCCATTCCATTCCATTCCATTCCATACCATTCCATTCGATTCCATTCCATTCCATTCCATTCCATTCCATTCCATTCCATTCCATTCCATTCCGTTCTACTCGGCTTGAATCCATTGAGTTCCGTTCCGTTCCTTTCCGTCCCGAAACGTCCCGTCCCGTCCCGTCCCGTCCCGTCCCGTCCCGTGCCGTTTTACTCGGGTTGATTCCTTTCCATTCCGTTCCGCTCGTTTCCGTTACGTTCCATTCCGTTCCACGCGGGTTGGTTCAATTCCATTCTATTCTATTCTATTCCTTTCCCTTCCATTCCATTCCATTCCATTCCATTCTACTCGGGTTGATTCCATGCCATTCCGTTCCGCTCCATTCCGTTCCACGCGGGTTGGTTCAATTCCATTCTATTCTATTCTATTCCTTTCCCTTCCATTCCATTCCATTCCATTCCATTCTACTCGGGTTGATTCCATGCCATTCCGTTCCGTTCCATTCCGTCCCATCCCGACCCGTCCCATCCCGTCCCGTCCCGTCCCATCCCGTTCCGTTCCACATGGGTTGATTCAATTCCTTTCGGTTACATTGAATTCCATTCCATTCCATTCTACTCGGATTGATTCCATTCCATTCCATTCCATTCCATTCCATTCCATTCCATTCCATTCCATTTCATTCCATTCCATTCCATTCCATTTCTTTCGATTCCATTCGTTTCCATTCCATTCCATTCCATTCCAATCCATTCCATTCTACTCGGGTGGATTCCATTCCATTCCATTCCATTCCATTCCATTCCATTCCATTCAATTCCATTCCATTCGATTCCATTCCATTCCATTCCATTCCATTCCATTCCATTCCGTTCTAGTCGGGTTGATTCCATTCTATTCCATTCCATTCCATTCCATTCCATTCCATTCCATTCCATTCCATTCCATTCCATTCCATTCTATTCCATTCCATTCTACTCCATTGAATTCCATTCCATTCCATTCAATTCCATCCATTCCATTCCTTTCCATTCCATTTAGTTCTACTCGGGTTGATTCCATTCCATTCCATTCCATTCCATTCCATTCCATTCCATTCCATTCCATTCCATTACTTTCCATTCCATTCCATTCCAATCCATTCCATTCTACTCGGGTTGACTCCATTCCATTCCATTCCATTCCATTCCATTCCATTCCATTCCATTCCATTCTATTCCATTCTATTCCATTCGATTCCGTTCGATTCCCTTCCATTCCATTCCATTCCATTCGATTCCATTCCATTCCATTCGATTCCATTCCATTCCATTCGATTCCATTCCATTCCATTCCATTCCATTCCATTCCATTCCATTCCATTTACTCCATTCCGTTCTACTCGGGTTGATTCCAATGAGTTTGGTTCCGTCCCGTCCCGTCCCGTCCCGTCCCGTCCCATCCCGTCCCGTGCCGTTTTACTCAGGTTGATTCCTTTCCATTCCGTTCCGCTCGTTTCCTTTACTTTCCATTCCGTTCCACGCGGGTTGGTTCAATTCCATTCTATTCTATTCTATTCCTTTCCCTTCCATTCCATTCCATTCCATTCCATTCTACTCGGGTTGATTCCATGCCATTCCGTTCCGTTCCATTCCGTCCCATCCCGATCCGTCCCATCCCGTCCCGTCCAGTCCCATCCCGTTCCATTCCACATGGGTTGATTCAATTCCTTTCGGTTAGATTGAACTCCATTCCATTCCATTCTACTCGGATTGACTCCATTCCATTCCATTCCATTCCATTCCATTCCATTCCATTCCATTCCATTCCATTCCAATCCATTCCATTCTACTCGGGTTGATTCCATTCTATTCCATTCCATTCCATTCCATTCCATTCCATTCCATTCCATTCCATTCCATTCCATTCCATTCCATTCCATTCCATTCCATTCCATTCCATTCGATTCCATTCCATTCCATTCCATTCCATTCCATTCCATTCCATTCCATTGCATTCCATTCCGTTCTACTCGGGTTGATTCCATTCTATTCCATTCCATTCCGTTCGATTCCATTTGATTCCATTCGATTCCATTCCATTCCATTCCATTCCCTTCCATTCCATTCTATTCCATTGATTTCCATTCCATTCCATTCCATTCCATTCCATTCCATTCCATTCCATTCCATTCCATTCCATTCCATTCCATTCCATTCCAATACATTCCATTCTACTCTGGTTGATTCCATTCGATTCCATTCCATTCCATTCCATTCGTCTCCATTCGATTCCATTCCATTCCATTCCATTCTATTCCATTGAATTCCATTGAATTCCATTCCATTCCATTCCATTCCATTCCATTCCATTCGATTCCATTCCATTCCATTCCATTCCATTCCATTCGATTCCATTCCATTCCATTCCATTCCATTCCATTCCATTCCATTCCATTCCATTCCATTCCATTCCATTCCATTCCGTTCTACTCGGGTTGATTCCATTCTATTCCATTCCATTCCGTTCGATTCCATTTGATTCCATTCGATTCCATTCCATTCCATTCCATTCCCTTCCATTCCATTCTATTCCATTGAATTCCATTCCATTCCATTCCATTCCAATCCATTCCATTCCATTCCATTCCGTTCTACTCTGATTGATTCCATTCCATTCCATTCCATTCCATTCCATTCAATTCCATTCGATTCCATTCGATTCCATTCCATTCCATTCCATTCCAATCCATTCCATTCTACTCGGGTTGATTCCATTCCATTCCATTCCATTCCATTCCATTCCATTCCATTCCATTCGATTCCATTCTATTCCTTTCGATTCCATTCCATTCCATTAAATTCCATTCCATTCCATTCCATTCCATTCCATTCCATTCCATTCCATTCCATTCCATTCCATTCCATTCCGTTCTACTCGGGTTGATTCCACTCCATTCCATTCCATTCCATTCCATTCCATACCATTCCATTCGATTCGATTCCATTCCATTCCATTCCATTCCATTCCATTCCATTCCATTCCGTTCTAGTCGGGTTGATTCCATTCTATTCCATTCCATTCCATTCCATTCCATTCCATTCCATTCGATTCCATTCCATTCCATTCCATTCTATTCCATTCCATTCTACTCCATTGAATTCCATTCCATTCCATTCAATTCCATTCCATTCCATTCCATTCCATTCCATTCTATTCCATTCCATTCTACTCCATTGAATTCCATTCCATTCCATTCTATTCCATTCCATTCCACTCCTTTCCATTCCATTTAGTTCTACTCGGGTTGATTCCATTCCATTCCATTCCATTCCTTTCCATTCCATTCCAATCCATTCCATTCCATTACTTTCCATTCCATTCCATTCCAATCCATTCCATTCTACTCGGGTTGACTCCATTCCATTCCATTCCATTACATTACATTCCATTATATTCCATTCCATTCCATTCGATTCCGTTCGATTCCACTCCATTCCATTCCATTCCATTCCATTCCATTCCATTCCATTCCATTCCATTCCATTCCATTCCATTCGATTCCATTCCATTCCATTCCATTCCATTCCATTCCATTCCATTCCATTCCAATCCATTCCATTCTACTCGGGTTGATTCAATTCCATTCCATTCCATTCCATTCCATTCCATTCCATTCCATTCCATTCCTTTCGATTCCATTCCATTCCATTCCATTCCATTCCATTCCATTCCATTCCATTCCATTCCATTCCATTCCATTCCATTCCGTTCTACTCGGGTTGATTCCATTCCATTCCATTCCATTCCATTCCATTCCATTCCAACCCATTCCGTTCTACTCGGGTTGATTCCATTCCATTCCATTGAATTCCATTCCATTCCATTCCATTCCATTCCATTCCATTCCATTCGATTCCATTCCATTCCATTCCATTCCAAACCATTCCATTCTACTCGGGTTCATCATTCCATTCCATTCCATTCCATTCCATTCCACTCGGGTTCATTCCATTCCATTCCATTCCATTCCATTCCATTCCATTCCATTCCATTCCATTCCGTTCTACTCGGCTTGAATCCATTGAGTTCCGTTCCGTTCCGTTCCGTCCCAACACGTCCCGTCCCGTCCCGTCCCGTCCCGTCCCGTCCCGTGCCGTTTTACTCGGGTTGATTCCTTTCCATTCCGTTCCGCTCGTTTCCGTTACGTTCCATTCCGTTCCACGCGGGTTGGTTCAATTCCATTCTATTCTATTCTATTCCTTTCCCTTCCATTCCATTCCATTCCATTCCATTCTACTCGGGTTGATTCCATGCCATTCCGTTCCGCTCCATTCCGTTCCACGCGGGTTGGTTCATTTCCATTCTATTCTATTCTATTCCTTTCCCTTCCATTCCATTCCATTCCATTCCATTCTACTCGGGTTGATTCCATGCCATTCCGTTCCGTTCCATTCCGTCCCATCCCGACCCGTCCCATCCCGTCCCGTCCCGTCCCATCCCGTTCCGTTCCACATGGGTTGATTCAATTCCTTTCGGTTACATTGAATTCCATTCCATTCCATTCTACTCGGATTGATTCCATTCCATTCCATTCCATTCCATTCCATACCATTCCATTCCATACCATTTCATTCCATTCCATTCCATTCCATTTCTTTCGATTCCATTCGTTTCCATTCCATTCCATTCCATTCCAATCAATTCCATTCTACTCGGGTTGATTCCATTCCATTCCATTCCATTCCATTCCATTCCATTCCATTCCACTCGATTCCATTCCATTCCTTTCCATTCCATTCCAATCCATTCCATTCTACTCGGGTGGATTCCATTCCATTCCATTCCATTCCATTCCATTCCATTCCATTCCATTCCATTCCATTCCATTCCATTCCATTCCATTCCATTCCATTCCATTCCGTTCTAGTCGGGTTGATTCCATTCTATTCCATTCCATTCCATTCCATTCCATTCCATTCCATTCCATTCCATTCTATTCCATTCCATTCTACTCCATTGAATTCCATTCCATTCCATTCAATTCCATTCCATTCCATTCCTTTCCATTCCATTTAGTTCTACTCGGGTTGATTCCATTCCATTCCATTCCATTCCATTCCATTCCATTCCATTCCATTCCATTCCATTCCATTCCATTCCATTCCATTCCATTCCTTTCCATTCCATTCCATTCCAATCCATTCCATTCTACTCGGGTTGACTCCATTCCATTCCATTCCCTTCCATTCCATTCCATTCCATTCCATTCCATTATATTCCATTCTATTCCATTCGATTCCGTTCGATTCCATTCCATTCCATTCCATTCCATTGCAATCCATTCCATTCGATTACATTCCATTCCATTCGATTCCATTCCATTCCATTCCATTCCATTCCATTCCATTCCATTCCATTTACTCCATTCCGTTCTACTCGGGTTGATTCCATTGAGTTTGGTTCCGTCCCGTCCCGTCCCGTCCCGTCCCGTGCCGTTTTACTCAGGTTGATTCCTTTCCATTCCGTTCCGCTCGTTTCCTTTACTTTCCATTCCGTTCCACGCGGGTTGGTTCAATTCCATTCTATTCTATTCTATTCCTTTCCCTTCCATTCCATTCCATTCCATTCCATTCTACTCGGGTTGATTCCATGCCATTCCGTTCCGTTCCATTCCGTCCCATCCCGATCCGTCCCATCACGTCCCGTCCCGTCCCGTCCCATCCCGTTCCATTCCACATGGGTTGATTCAATTCCTTTCGGTTAGATTGAACTCCATTCCATTCCATTCTACTCGGATTGACTCCATTCCATTCCATTCCATTCCATTCCATTCCATTCCATTCCATTCCAATCCATTCCATTCGATTACATTCCATTCCATTCGATTCCATTCCATTCCATTCCATTCCATTCCATTCCATTCCATTCCATTCCATTCCATTCCATTTACTCCATTCCGTTCTACTCGGGTTGATTCCATTGAGTTTGATTCCGTCCCGTCCCGTCCCGTCCCGTCCCGTGCCGTTTTACTCAGGTTGATTCCTTTCCATTCCGTTCCGCTCGTTTCCTTTACTTTCCATTCCGTTCCACGCGGGTTGGTTCAATTCCATTCTATTCTATTCTATTCCTTTCCCTTCCATTCCATTCCATTCCATTCCATTCTACTCGGGTTGATTCCATGCCATTCCGTTCCGTTCCATTCCGTCCCATCCCGATCCGTCCCATCACGTCCCGTCCCGTCCCGTCCCATCCCGTTCCATTCCACATGGGTTGATTCAATTCCTTTCGGTTAGATTGAACTCCATTCCATTCCATTCTACTCGGATTGACTCCATTCCATTCCATTCCATTCCATTCCATTCCATTCCATTCCATTCCATTCCATTCCATTCCATTCCATTCCATTCCATTCCATTCCATTTCATTCCATTCCATTCCATTCCATTCCATTCCATTCGATTCCATTCCATTCCATTCCATTCCATTCCATTCCATTCCATTCCATTCCGTTCTACTCGGGTTGATTCCATTCTATTCCATTCCATTCCGTTCGATTCCATTTGATTCCATTCGATTCCATTCCATTCCATTCCATTCCCTTCCATTCCATTCTATTCCATTGAATTCCATTCCATTCCATTCCATTCCATTCCATTCCATTCCATTCCATTCCATTCCATTCCATTCCATTCCATTCCATTCCAATGCATTCCATTCTACTCTGGTTGATTCCATTCCATTCCATTCCATTCCATTCCATTCGTCTCCATTCGATTCCATTCCATTCCATTCCATTCTATTCCATTGAATTCCATTGAATTCCATTCCATTCCATTCCATTCCATTCCATTCCATTCCATTCGATTCCATTCCATTCCATTCCATTCCATTCCATTCCATTCCATTCCATTCCATTCCATTCCATTCCATTCCATTCCATTCCATTCCGTTCTACTCGGGTTGATTCCATTCTATTCCATTCCATTCCGTTCGATTCCATTTGATTCCATTCGATTCCATTCCATTCCATTCCATTCCCTTCCATTCCATTCTATTCCATTGAATTCCATTCCATTCCATTCCATTCCACTCCATTCCATTCCGTTCTACTCTGATTGATTCCATTCCATTCCATTCCATTCCATTCCATTCAGTTCCATTCGATTCCATTTGATTCCATTCCATTCCATTCCATTCCAATCCATTCCATTCTACTCGGGTTGATTCCATTCCATTCCATTCCATTCCATTCCATTCCATTCCATTCCATTCCATTCCATTCTATTCCTTTCGATTCCATTCCATTCCATTAAATTCCATTCCATTCCATTCCATTCCATTCCATTCCATTCCATTCCATTCCATTCCATTCCATTCCGTTCTACTCGGGTTGATTCCACTCCATTCCATTCCATTCCATTCCATTCCATACCATTCCATTCGATTCCATTCCATTCCATTCCATTCCATTCCATTCCATTCCATTCCATTCCATTCCGTTCTAGTCGGGTTGATTTCATTCTATTCCATTCCATTCCATTCCATTCCATTCCATTCCATTCGATTCCATTCCATTCCATTCCATTCTATTCCATTCCATTCTACTCCATTGAATTCCATTCCATTCCATTCAATTCCATTCCATTCCATCCCTTTCCATTCCATTTAGTTCTACTCGGGTTGATTCCGTTCCATTCCATTCCATTCCATTCCATTCCATTGCATTCAATTCCATTCCATTCCGTTACTTTCCATTCCATTCCATTCCAATCCATTCCATTCTACTCGGGTTGACTCCATTCCATTCCATTCCTTTCCATTCCATTATATTCCATTCTATTCCATTCGATTCCGTTCGATTCCATTCCATTCCATTCCATTCCATTCCATTGCATTCCATTCCATTCCATTCCATTCCATTCCTTTCTACTCGGGTTGATTCCATTCCATTCCTTTCCATTCCATTCCATTCCATTCCATTCCATTCCATTCCATTCCATTCCATTCCATTCCATTCCATTCCATTCCAATCCATTCCATTCTACTCGGGTTGATTCCATTCCATTCCATTGCTTTCGACTCCATTCGATTCCATTCGATTCCATTCCATTCCATTCCGTTCCATTCCATTCCATTCCATTCCATTCTATTCCATTGAATTCCATTCCATTCCATTCCATTCCATTCCATTCCATTCCATTCCATTCCATTCCATTCCATTCCATTCCATTACATTCCATTCCGTTCTACTCGGGTTGATTCCATTCCATTCCATTCCATTCCATTCCATTCCATTCCATTCCATTCCATTCCAATCTATTCCATTCTATTCAATTCGATTCCATTCGATTCCATTCAATTCCATTCAATTCCATTCCATTCCATTCCAATCCATTCCATTCTACTCGGGTTGATTCCGTTCCATTCCATTCCATTCCATTCCATTCCATTCCATTCCATTCCATTCCATTCCATTCCATTCGATTCCATTCCATTCCATTCCATTCCATTCCATTCCATTCCATTCCATTCCATTCCATTCCAATCTATTCCATTCGATTCCATTCCATTCCATTCCATTCCATTCCATTCCATTCCATTCCATTCCAATCCATTCCATTCTACTCGTGTTGATTCCCTTCCATTCCATTCCACTCCATTCCATTCCATTCCATTCCATTCCATTCCATTCCATTCCATTCCATTCCATTCCATTCCATTCCATTCCATTCCATTCCATTCCATTCCATTCCATTCCATTCCGTTCTACTCGGGTTGATTCCATTCTATTCCATTACATTCCATTCGATTCCATTCGATTCCATTCGATTCCTTTCCATTCCATTCCATTCCATTCCATTCCATTCCATTCCATTCTATTCCATTCCATTCCATTCCATTCCATTCCATTCCATTCCAATCCATTCCCTTCCGTTCTATTCGGGTTGATTCCATTCCATTCCATTTCATTCCATTCCATTCCATTCCATTCCATTCCATTCCATTCCATTCCATTCCATTCCATTCCATTCCATTGCATTCCATTCGATTCCATTCGATTCCATTCCATTCCATTCCATTCCATTCCATTGCATTCCATTCCATTCCATTCCATTCTATTCCATTCCATTCCATTCTGTTCCATTCTATATCATTCCATTCCATTCCGTTTCACTCGGGTTGATTCCATTCTATTCCATTCCATTCCATTCGATTCCATTCGATATCATTCGATTCCATTCCATTCCATTCCATTCCATTCCATTCCATTCCATTCCATTCCATTCTATTCCATTCCATTCCATTCCATTCCATTCTATTCCATTCCATTCCATTCCATTCCATTCCATTCCATTCCATTCCATTCCATTCCATTCTATTCCATTCCATTCCATTCCGTTCTACTCGGGTTGATTCCATTCCATTCCATTTCATTCCATTCCTTTCCATTCCATTCCATTCGATTCCATTCGATTCCATTCCATTCCATTCCATTCCAATCCATTCCATTCTACTCGGGTTGATTCCATTCCATTCCATTCCATTCCATTCCATTCCATTCCATTCCATTCCATTCCATTCCACTCGATTCCATTCCATTCCATTCCATTCCATTCCAATCCATTCCATTCTACTCGGGTGGATTCCATTCCATTCCATTCTTTTCCATTCCATTCCATTCCATTCCATTCCATTACATTCCATTCGGTTCCATTCCATTCCATTCCATTCCATTCCATTCCATTCCATTCCGTTCTAATCGGGTTGATTCCATTCTATTCCATTCCATTCCATTCCATTCCATTCCATTCCATTCAATTCCATTCCATTCCATTCCATTCCATTCCATTCTATTCCATTCCATTCTACTCCATTGAATTCCATTCCATTCCATTCTATTCCATTCCATTCCATTCCTTTCCATTCCATTTAGTTCTACTCGGGTTGATTCCATTCCATTCCATTCCATTCCTTTCCATTCCATTCCAATCCATTCCATTCCATTACTTTCCATTCCATTCCATTCCAATCCATTCCATTCTACTCGGGTTGACTCCATTCCATTCCACTCCATTACATTACATTCCATTATATTCCATTCCATTCCATTCGATTCCGTTCGATTCCATTCCATTCCATTCCATTCCATTCCATTCCATTCCATTCCATTCCATTCCAATCCATTCCATTCTACTCGGGTTGATTCAATTCCATTCCATTCCATTCCATTCCATTCCATTCCATTCCTTTCGATTCCATTCCTTTCCATTCCATTCCATTCCATTCCATTCCATTCCATTCCGTTCTACTCGGGTTGATTCCACTCCATTCCATTCCATTCCATTCCATTCCATTCCATTCCATTCCATTCCATTCCATTCCTTTCCATTCCAACCCATTCCGTTCTACTCGGGTTGATTCCATTCCATTCCATGGAATTCCATTCCATTCCATTCCATTCCATTCGATTCCATTCCATTCCATTCCATTCCATTCCAATCCATTCCATTCCACTCGGGTTCATTCCATTCCATTCCATTCCATTCCATTCCATTCCATTCCATTCCATTCCGTTCTGCTCAGGTTGATTTCCATTCCATTCCATTCCATTCCATTCCATTCCATTCCATTCCATTCCATTCCATTCCATTCCATTCCATTCCGTTCTACTCGGCTTGAATCCATTGAGTTCCGTTCCGTTCCGTTCCGTCCCGACACGTCCCGTCCCGTCCCGTCCCGTCCCGTCCCGTCCCGTGCCGTTTTACTCGGGTTGATTCCTTTCCATTCCGTTCCGCTCGTTTCCGTTACGTTCCATTCCGTTCCACGCGGGTTGGTTCAATTCCATTCTATTCTATTCTATTCCTTTCCCTTCCATTCCATTCCATTCCATTCCATTCTACTCGGGTTGATTCCATGCCATTCCGTTCCGCTCCATTCCGTTCCACGCGGGTTGGTTCAATTCCATTCTATTCTATTCTATTCCTTTCCCTTCCATTCCATTCCATTCCATTCCATTCTACTCGGGTTGATTCCATGCCATTCCGTTCCGTTCCATTCCGTCCCATCCCGACCCGTCCCATCCCGTCCCGTCCCGTCCCATCCCGTTCCGTTCCACATGGGTTGATTCAATTCCTTTCGGTTACATTGAATTCCATTCCATTCCATTCTACTCGGATTGATTCCATTCCATTCCATTCCATTCCATTCCATTCCATTCCATTCCATTCCATTTCATTCCATTCCATTCCATTCCATTGCGTTCCATTCGATTCGATTCCATTCCATTCCTTTCCATTCCATTCCAATCCATTCCATTCTACTTGGGTTGATTCCATTCCATTCCATTCAATTCCATTCCATTCCATTCCATTCCATTCCATTCCACTCGATTCCATTCCGTTCCATTCCATTCCATTCCATTCCAATCCATTCCATTCTACTCGGGTGGATTCCATTCCATTCCATTCCTTTCCATTCCATTCCATTCCATTCCATTCCATTACATTCCATTCGGTTCCATTCCATTCCATTCCATTCCATTCCAATCCATTCCATTCTACTCGTGTTGATTCCCTTCCATTCCATTCCACTCCATTCCATTCCATTCCATTCCATTCCATTCCATTCCGTTCCACTCGGGTTGATTCCATTCTATTCCATTCCATTCCATTCGATTCCATTCGATATCATTCGATTCCATTCCATTCCATTCCATTCCATTCCATTCCATTCCATTCCATTCCATTCCATTCTATTCCATTCCATTCCATTCCATTCCATTCTATTCCATTCCATTCCATTCCATTCCATTCCATTCTATTCCATTCCATTCCATTCCGTTCTACTCGGGTTGATTCCATTCCATTCCATTTCATTCCATTCCTTTCCATTCCATTCCATTCGATTCCATTCGATTCCATTCCATTCCATTCCATTCCAATCCATTCCATTCTACTCGGGTTGATTCCATTCCATTCCATTCCATTCCATTCCATTCCATTCCATTCCATTCCATTCCATTCCATTCCATTCCACTCGATTCCATTCCATTCCATTCCATTCCATTCCAATCCATTCCATTCTACTCGGGTGGATTCCATTCCATTCCATTCTTTTCCATTCCATTCCATTCCATTCCATTCCATTACATTCCATTCGGTTACATTCCATTCCATTCCATTCCATTCCATTCCATTCCATTCCATTCCATTCCGTTCTAATCGGGTTGATTCCATTCTATTCCATTCCATTCCATTCCATTCCATTCCATTCAATTCCATTCCATTCCATTCCATTCCATTCCATTCTATTCCATTCCATTCTACTCCATTGAATTCCATTCCATTCCATTCTATTCCATTCCATTCCATTCCTTTCCATTCCATTTAGTTCTACTCGGGTTGATTCCATTCCATTCCATTCCATTCCTTTCCATTCCATTCCAATCCATTCCATTCCATTACTTTCCATTCCATTCCATTCCAATCCATTCCATTCTACTCGGGTTGACTCCATTCCATTCCACTCCATTACATTACATTCCATTATATTCCATTCCATTCCATTCGATTCCGTTCGATTCCATTCCATTCCATTCCATTCCATTCCATTCCATTCCATTCCATTCCATTCCATTCCATTCCAATCCATTCCATTCTACTCGGGTTGATTCAATTCCATTCCATTCCATTCCATTCCATTCCATTCCATTCCATTCCTTTCGATTCCATTCCTTTCCATTCCATTCCATTCCATTCCATTCCATTCCATTCCATTCCGTTCTACTCGGGTTGATTCCACTCCATTCCATTCCATTCCATTCCATTCCATTCCATTCCATTCCATTCCATTCCTTTCCATTCCAACCCATTCCGTTCTACTCGGGTTGATTCCTTTCCATTCCATGGAATTCCATTCCATTCCATTCCATTCCATTCGATTCCATTCCATTCCATTCCATTCCATTCCAATCCATTCCATTCCACTCGGGTTCATTCCATTCCATTCCATTCCATTCCATTCCATTCCATTCCATTCCATTCCGTTCTGCTCAGGTTGATTTCCATTCCATTCCATTCCATTCCATTCCATTCCATTCCATTCCATTCCATTCCATTCCATTCCATTCCATTCCATTCCATTCCGTTCTACTCGGCTTGAATCCATTGAGTTCCGTTCCGTTCCGTTCCGTCCCGACACGTCCCGTCCCGTCCCGTCCCGTCCCGTCCCGTCCCGTGCCGTTTTACTCGGGTTGATTCCTTTCCATTCCGTTCCACTCGTTTCCGTTACGTTCCATTCCGTTCCACGCGGGTTGGTTCAATTCCATTCTATTCTATTCTATTCCTTTCCCTTCCATTCCATTCCATTCCATTCCATTCTACTCGGGTTGATTCCATGCCATTCCGTTCCGCTCCATTCCGTTCCACGCGGGTTGGTTCAATTCCATTCTATTCTATTCTATTCCTTTCCCTTCCATTCCATTCCATTCCATTCCATTCTACTCGGGTTGATTCCATGCCATTCCGTTCCGTTCCATTCCGTCCCATCCCGACCCGTCCCATCCCGTCCCGTCCCGTCCCATCCCGTTCCGTTCCACATGGGTTGATTCAATTCCTTTCGGTTACATTGAATTCCATTCCATTCCATTCTACTCGGATTGATTCCATTCCATTCCATTCCATTCCATTCCATTCCATTCCATTCCATTCCATTCCATTCCATTTCATTCCATTCCATTCCATTCCATTGCGTTCCATTCGATTCGATTCCATTCCATTCCTTTCCATTCCATTCCAATCCATTCCATTCTACTTGGGTTGATTCCATTCCATTCCATTCCATTCCATTCCATTCCATTCCATTCCATTCCATTCCACTCGATTCCATTCCATTCCATTCCATTCCATTCCATTCCAATCCATTCCATTCTACTCGGGTGGATTCCATTCCATTCCATTCCTTTCCATTCCATTCCATTCCATTCCATTCCATTACATTCCATTCGGTTCCATTCCATTCCATTCCATTCCATTCCATTCCATTCCATTCCATTCCGTTCTAATCGGGTTGATTCCATTCTATTCCATTCCATTCCATTCCATTCCATTCAATTCCATTCCATTCCATTCCATTCCATTCCATTCTATTCCATTCCATTCTACTCCATTGAATTCCATTCCATTCCATTCTATTCCATTCCATTCCATTCCTTTCCATTCCATTTAGTTCTACTCGGGTTGATTCCATTCCATTCCATTCCATTCCTTTCCATTCCATTCCAATCAATTCCATTCCGTTCCTTTCCATTCCATTCCATTCCAATCCATTCCATTCTACTCGGGTTGACTCCATTCCATTCCATTCCATTACATTACATTCCATTGTATTCCATTCCATTCCATTCGATTCCGTTCGATTCCACTCCATTCCATTCCATTCCATTCCATTCCATTAAATTCCATTCGATTCCATTCCATTCCATTCTATTCCATTCCATTCCATTCCATTCCATTCCATTCCATTCCATTCCATTCCAATCCATTCCATTCTACTCGGGTTGATTCAATTCCATTCCATTCCATTCCATTCCATTCCATTCCATTCCATTCCATTCCATTCCATTCCATTCCTTTCGATTCCATTCCATTCCATTCCATTCCATTCCATTCCATTCCATTCCATTCCATTCCATTCCATTCCATTCCGTTCTACTCGGGTTGATTCCATTCCATTCCATTCCATTCCATTCCATTCCATTCCATTCCAACCCATTCCGTTCTACTCGGGTTGATTCCATTCCATTCCATTGAATTCCATTCCATTCCATTCCATTCCTTTCCATTCCATTCGATTCCATTCCATTCTACTCCATTGAATTCCATTCCATTAAATTCTATTCCATTCCATTCCATTCCTTTCCATTCCCTTTAGTTCTACTCGGGTTGATTCCATTCCTTTCCATTCCATTCCTTTCCATTCCATTCCAATCCATTCCATTCCATTCCTTTCCATTCCATTCCATTCCAATCCATTCCATTCTACTCTGGTTGACTCCATTCCATTCCATTCCATTACATTACATTCCATTATATTCCATTCCATTCCATTCGATTCCGTTCGATTCCACTCCATTCCATTCCATTCCATTCCATTCCATTCCATTCCATTCGATTCCATTCCATTCCATTCGATTCCATTCCATTCCATTCCATTCCATTCCATTCCATTCCATTCCATTCCATTCCAATCCATTCCATTCTACTCGGGTTGATTCAATTCCATTCCATTCCATTCCATTCCATTCCATTCCATTCCATTCCATTCCATTCCTTTCGATTCCATTCCATTCCATTCCATTCCATTCCATTCCATTCCATTCCATTCCATTCCATTCCATTCCATTCCATTCCATTCCGTTCTACTCGGGTTGATTCCATTCCATTCCATTCCATTCCATTCCATTCCATTCCATTCCATTCCATTCCATTCCATTCCATTCCATTCCTTTCCATTCCAACCCATTCCGTTCTACTCGGGTTGATTCCATTCCATTCCATTGAATTCCATTCCATTCCATTCCATTCCGTTCCATTCCATTCGATTCCATTCCATTCCATTCCATTCCAAACCATTCCATTCTACTCGGGTTCATTCCATTCCATTCCATTCCATTCCATTCCATTCCATTCCATTCCATTCCACTCGGGTGCATTCCATTCCATTCCATTCCATTCCATTCCATTCCATTCCATTCCATTCCGTTCTGCTCAGGTTGATTTCCATTCCATTCTATTCCATTCCATTCCATTCCATTCCATTCCATTCCATTCCATTCCATTCCATTCCATTCCATTCCATTCCATTCCATTCCGTTCTACTCGGCTTGAATCTATTGAGTTCCGTTCCGTTCCGTTCCGTCCCGACACGTCCCGTCCAGTCCCGTCCCGTGCCGTTTTACTCGGATTGATTCCTTTGCATTCCGTTCCGCTCGTTTCCGTTACGTTCCATTCCGTTCCACGCGGGTTGGTTCAATTCCATTCTATTCTATTCTATTCCTTTCCCTTCCATTCCATTCCATTCCATTCCATTCTACTCGGGTTGATTCCATGCCATTCCGTTCCGCTCCATTCCGTTCCACGCGGGTTGGTTCAATTCCATTCTATTCTATTCTATTCCTTTCTCTTCCATTCCATTCCACTCCATTCCATTCTACTCGGGTTGATTCCATGCCATTCCGTTCCGTTCCATTCCGTCCCATCCCGACCCGTCCCATCCCGTCCCGTCCCGTCCCATCCCGTTCCGTTCCACATGGGTTGATTCAATTCCTTTCGGTTACATTGAATTCCATTCCATTCCATTCTACTCGGATTGATTCCATTCCATTCCATTCCATTCCATTCCATACAATTCCATTCCATTCCATTTCATTGCATTCCATTCCATTCCATTTCTTTCGATTCCATTCGTTTCCATTCCATTCCATTCCATTCCAATCCATTCCATTCTACTCGGGTTGATTCCATTCCATTCCATTCCATTCCATTCCATTCCATTCCATTCCATTCCATTCCATTCCATTCCATTCCATTCCACTCGATTCCATTCCATTCCTTTCCATTCCATTCCAATCCATTCCATTCTACTCGGGTGGATTCCATTCCATTCCATTCCATTCCATTCCATTCCATTCCATTCCATTCCATTCCATTCGATTCCATTCCATTCCATTCCATTCCATTCCGTTCTAGTCGGGTTGATTCCATTCTATTCCATTCCATTCCATTCCATTCCATTCCATTCCATTCCATTCCATTCCATGCCATTCCATTCTATTCCATTCCATTCTACTCCATTGAATTCCATTCCATTCCATTCAATTCCATTCCATTCCATTCCTTTCCATTCCATTTAGTTCTACTCGGGTTGATTCCATTCCATTCCATTCCATTCCATTCCATTCCATTCCATTCCATTCCATTCCATTACTTTCCATTCCATTCCATTCCAATCCATTCCATTCTACTCGGGTTGACTCCATTCCATTCCATTCCATTCCATTCCATTCCATTCGATTCCATTCCATTCCATTCCATTCCATTCGATTCCATTCCATTCCATTCCATTCCATTCCATTCCATTGCATTCCATTCCATTCCTTTCCATTCCAATCCATTCCTTTCTACTCGGGTTGATTCCATTCCATTCCATTCCATTCCATTCCATTCCATTCCATTCCATTCCGTTCTACTCGGGTTGATTCCACTCCATTCCATTCCATTCCATTCCATTCCATTCCATTCCATTCCATTCCATTCCATTCCTTTCCATTCCAACCCATTCCGTTCTACTCGGGTTGATTCCATTCCATTCCATTCCATTCCGTTCCATTCCATTCCATTCCATTCCATTCCATTCCATTCCATTCGATTCCATTCCATTCCATTCCATTCCAAACCATTCCATTCTACACGGGTTCATCATTCCATTCCATTCCATTCCATTCCATTCCATTCCACTTGGGTTCATTCCATTCCATTCCATTCCATTGCATTCCATTCCATTCCATTCCACTCGGGTGCATTCCATTCCATTCCATTCCATTCCATTCCATTCCATTCCATTCCATTCCATTCCATTCCATTCCATTCCATTCCATTCCATTCCATTCCATTCCATTCCATTCCATTCCATTCCGTTCTACTCGGCTTGAGTCCATTGAGTTCCGTTCCGTTCCGTTCCGTCCCGACACGTCCCGTCCCGTCCCGTCCCGTGCCGTTTTACTCGGGTTGATTCCTTTCCATTCCGTTCCGCTCGTTTCCGTTACGTTCCATTCCGTTCCACGCGGGTTGGTTCAATTCCATTCTATTCTATTCTATTCCTTTCCCTTCCATTCCATTCCATTCCATTCCATTCTACTCGGGTTGATTCCATGCCATTCCGTTCCGCTCCATTCCGTTCCACGCGGGTTGGTTCAATTCCATTCTATTCTATTCTATTCCTTTCCCTTCCATTCCATTCCATTCCATTCCATTCTACTCGGGTTGATTCCATGCCATTCCGTTCCGTTCCATTCCGTCCCATACCGACCCGTCCCATCCCGTCCCGTCCCGTCCCATCCCGTTCTGTTCCACATGGGTTGATTCAATTCCTTTTGGTTACATTGAATTCCATTCCATTCCATTCTACTGGGATTGATTCCATTCCATTCCATTCCATTCCATTCCATTCCATTCGATTCCATTCCATTCCATTCCATTCCATTCCATTCGATTCCATTCCATTCCATTCCATTCCATGCCATTCCATTCCATTCCATTCCATTCCATTCCGTTCTAGTCGGTTTGATTCCATTCTATTCCATTCCATTCCATTCCATTCCATTCCATTCCATTCCTTTCCATTCCATTCTATTCCATTCCGTTCTACTCCATTGAATTCCATTCCATTCCATTCTATTCCATTCCATTCCATTCCTTTCCATTCCATTTAGTTCTACTCGGGTTGATTCCACTCCATTCCATTCCATTCCATTCCATTCCATTCCATTCCATTCCATTCCATTCGTCTCCATTCGATTCCATTCGATTCCATTCCATTCTATTCCATTGAATTCCATTCCATTCCATTCCATTCCGTTCCATTCCATTCCATTCCATTCCATTCCATTCCATTCCATTCCATTCCATTCCATTCCATTCCGTTCGATTCCATTACATTCCATTCCAATCCAATCCATTCCATTCTACTCGGGTTGATTCCATTCCATTCCATTCCATTCCATTCGATTCCATTCCATTCTATTCCATTGAATTCCATTCCATTCCATTCCATTCCGTTCCATTCCATTCCATTCCATTCCATTCCATTCCATTCCATTCCATTCCATTCCATTCCGTTCTACTCGGGTTGATTCCATTCCATTCCATTCCATTCCAATCCATTCCATTCCATTCCGTTCTACTCGGGTTGATTCCATTCCATTCCATTTCATTCCATTCCATTCCATTCCATTCCATTCCATTCCATTCCATTCCATTCCATTCGATTCCATTCGATTCCATTCCATTCCATTCCATTCCAATCCATTCCATTCTACTCGGGTTGATTCCATTCCATTCCATTCCATTCCATTCCATTCCATTCCATTCCATTCCATTCCATTCCATTCCATTCGATTCCACTCGATTCCATTCCATTCTTTCCATTCCATTCCAATGCATTCCATTCAACTCGGGTGGATTCCATTCCGTTCCATTCCATTCCATTCCATTCCATTCCATTCCATTCCATTCCATTCCACTCCATTCGATTCCATTCCATTCCATTCCATTCCATTCCATTCCATTCCATTCCATTCCATTCCGTTCTAGTCGGGTTGATTCCATTCTATTCCATTCCATTCCATTCCATTCCATTCCATTCCATTCCATTCCATTCCATTCTATTCCATTCCATTCTACTCCATTGAATTCCATTCCATTCCATTCTATTCCATTCCATTCCATTGCTTTCCATTCCATTTAGTTCTACTCGGGTTTCCATTCCATTCCATTCCATTCCATTCCATTCTATTCCATTCCATTCTACTCCATTGAATTCCATTCCATTCCATTCTATTCCATTCCATTCCATTGCTTTCCATTCCATTTAGTTCTACTCGGGTTGATTCCATTCCATTCCATTCCATTCCATTCCATTCCATTCCATTCCATTCCATTCCATTCGTCTCCATTCGATTCCATTCCATTCCATTCCATTCCATTCCATTCCATTCCATTCCATTCCGTTCTACTCGGGTTGATTCCACTCCATTCCATTCCATTCCATTCCATTCCATTCCATTCCATTCCATTCCATTCGTCTCCATTCGATTCCATTCGATTCCATTCCATTCTATTCCATTGAATTCCATTCCATTGAATTCCATTCCGTTCCATTCCATTCCATTCCATTCCATTCCATTCCATTCCATTCCATTCCGTTCGATTCCATTACATTCCATTCCAATCCAATCCATTCCATTCTACTCGGGTTGATTCCATTCCATTCCATTCCATTCCATTCGATTCCATTCCATTCTATTCCATTGAATTCCATTCCATTCCATTCCATTCCGTTCCATTCCATTCCATTCCATTCCATTCCATTCCATTCCATTCCATTCCATTCCGTTGTACTCGGGTTGATTCCATTCCATTCCATTCCATTCCAATCCATTCCATTCCATTCCGTTCTACTCGGGTTGATTCCATTCCATTCCATTTCATTCCATTCCATTCCATTCCATTCCATTCGATTCCATTCGATTCCATTCCATTCCATTCCATTCCAATACATTCCATTCTACTCGGGTTGATTCCATTCCATTCCATTCCATTCCATTCCATTCCATTCCATTCCATTCCATTCCATACCATTCGATTCCACTCGATTCCATTCCATTCTTTCCATTCCATTCCAATGCATTCCATTCTACTCGGGTGGATTCCATTCCGTTCCATTCCATTCCATTCCATTCCATTCCATTCCATTCCATTCCATTCCATTCCACTCCATTCGATTCCATTCCATTCCATTCCATTCCATTCCATTCCATTCCATTCCATTCCATTCCGTTCTAGTCGGGTTGATTCCATTCTATTCCATTCCATTCCTTTCCATTCCATTCCATTCCATTCCATTCCATTCCATTCCATTCTATTCCATTCCATTCTACTCCATTGAATTCCATTCCATTCCATTCTATTCCATTCCATTCCATTCCTTTCCATTCCATTTAGTTCTACTCGGGTTGATTCCATTCCATTCCATTCCATTCCATTCCATTCCATTCCATTCCATTCCATTCCATTCCATTCCATTCCATTCCATTCCGTTCTACTCGGCTTGAATCCATTGAGTTCCGTTCCGTTCCGTTCCGTCCCGACACGTCCCGTCCAGTCCCGTCCCGTGCCGTTTTACTCGGGTTGATTCCTTTGCATTCCGTTCCGCTCGTTTCCGTTACGTTCCATTCCGTTCCACGCGGGTTGGTTCAATTCCATTCTATTCTATTCTATTCCTTTCCCTTCCATTCCATTCCATTCCATTCCATTCTACTCGGGTTGATTCCATGCCATTCCGTTCCGCTCCATTCCGTTCCACGCGGGTTGGTTCAATTCCATTCTATTCTATTCTATTCCTTTCCCTTCCATTCCATTCCATTCCATTCCATTCTACTCGGGTTGATTCCATGCCATTCCGTTCCGTTCCATTCCGTCCCATCCCGACCCGTCCCATCCCGTCCCGTCCCGTCCCATCCCGTTCCGTTCCACATGGGTTGATTCAATTCCTTTCGGTTACATTGAATTCCATTCAATTCCATTCTACTCGGATTGATTCCATTCCATTCCATTCCATTCCATTCCATACAATTCCATTCCATTCCATTTCATTGCATTCCATTCCATTCCATTTCTTTCGATTCCATTCGTTTCCATTCCATTCCATTCCATTCCAATCCATTCCATTCTACTCGGGTTGATTCCATTCCATTCCATTCCATTCCATTCCATTCCATTCCATTCCATTCCATTAAATTCCACTCGATTCCATTCCATTCCTTTCCATTCCATTTCAATCCATTCCATTCTACTCGGGTGGATTCCATTCCATTCCATTCCATTCCATTCCATTCCATTCCATTCCATTCCATTCCATTCGATTCCATTCCATTCCATTCCATTCCATTCCATTCCATTCCGTTCTAGTCGGGTTGATTCCATTCTATTCCATTCCATTCCATTCCATTCCATTCCATTCCATTCCATTCCATTCCATTCCATGCCATTCCATTCTATTCCATTCCATTCTACTCCATTGAATTCCATTCCATTCCATTCAATTCCATTCCATTCCATTCCTTTCCATTCCATTTAGTTCTACTCGGGTTGATTCCATTCCATTCCATTCCATTCCATTCCATTCCATTCCATTCCATTCCATTCCATTACTTTCCATTCAATTCCATTCCAATCCATTCCATTCTACTCGGGTTGACTCCATTCCATTCCATTCCATTCCATTCCATTCCATTCCATTCCATTCCATTCCATTCGATTCCATTCCATTCCATTCGATTCCATTCCATTCCATTGCATTCCATTCCATTCCATTCCATTCCAATCCATTCCTTTCTACTCGGGTTGATTCCATTCCATTCCATTCCATTCCATTCCATTCCATTCCATTCCATTCCATTCCGTTCTACTCGGGTTGATTCCACTCCATTCCATTCCATTCCATTCCATTCCATTCCATTCCATTCCATTCCATTCCTTTCCATTCCAACCCATTCCGTTCTACTCGGGTTGATTCCATTCCATTCCATTCCATTCCGTTCCATTCCATTCCATTCCATTCCATTCCATTCCATTCCATTCGATTCCATTCCATTCCATTCCATTCCAAACCATTCCATTCTACACGGGTTCATCATTCCATTCCATTCCATTCCATTCCACTTGGGTTCATTCCATTCCATTCCATTCCATTGCATTCCATTCCATTCCATTCCACTCGGGTGCATTCCATTCCATTCCATTCCATTCCATTCCATTCCATTCCATTCCATTCCATTCCATTCCATTCCATTCCATTCGATTCCATTCCATTCCATTCCATTCCATTCCATTCCATTCCATTCCATTCCGTTCTACTCGGCTTGAGTCCATTGAGTTCCGTTCCGTTCCTTTCCGTCCCGACACGTCCCGTCCCGTCCCGTCCCGTGCCGTTTTACTCGGGTTGATTCCTTTCCATTCCGTTCCGCTCGTTTCCGTTACGTTCCATTCCGTTCCACGCGGGTTGGTTCAATTCCATTCTATTCTATTCTATTCCTTTCCCTTCCATTCCATTCCATTCCATTCCATTCTACTCGGGTTGATTCCATGCCATTCCGTTCCACTCCATTCCGTTCCACGCGGGTTGGTTCAATTCCATTCTATTCTATTCTATTCCTTTCCCTTCCATTCCATTCCATTCCATTCCATTCTACTCGGGTTGATTCCATGCCATTCCGTTCCGTTCCATTCCGTCCCATCCCGACCCGTCCCATCCCGTCCCGTCCCGTCCCATCCCGTTCTGTTCCACATGGGTTGATTCAATTCCTTTCGGTTACATTGAATTCCATTCCATTCCATTCTACTCGGATTGATTCCATTCCATTCCATTCCATTCCATTCCATTCGATTCCATTCCATTCCATTCCATTCCATTCCATTCCATTCCATTGCGTTCCATTCAATTCGATTCCATTCCATTCCATTCCATTCCATTCCAATCCATTCCATTCTACTTGGGTTGATTCCATTCCATTCCATTCCATTCCATTCGATTCCATTCAATTCCATTCCATTCCATTCCATTCCATTCCATTCCATTCCATTCCATTCCACTCCATTCCATTCCATTCCATTCCATTCCATTCTGTTCTACTCGGGTTGATTCCACTCCATTCCATTCCATTCTATTCCATTCGATTCCATTCCATTCCATTTCATTTTATTCCATTCCATTCCATTCCATTCTATTCCATTGAATTCCATTCCATTCCATTCCATTCCATTCCATTCCATTCCATTCCATTCCATTCCATTCCATTCCATTCCATTCCATTCCACTCGGGTTGATCATTCCATTCCATTCCATTCAATTCCATTCCATTCCATTCCATTCCATTCCATTCCACTCGGGCTCATTCCATTCCATTCCATTCAATTCCATTCCATTCCATTCCATTCCATTCCGTTCCATTCCATTCCGTTCTACTCGGTTTGATTTCCATTCCATTCCATTCCATTCCATTCCATTCCATTCCATTCCATTCCATTCCATTCCATTCCATTCCTTTCCATTTACTCCATTCCGTTCTACTCGGGTTGATTCCATTGAGTTTGGTTCCGTTCCGTTCCGTCCCATCCCGTCCCGTCCCGTCCCGTCCCGTGCCGTTTTACTCGGGTTCATTCCTTTCCATTCCGTTCCTCTCGTTTCCGTTGCGTTCCATTCCGTTCCACGCGGGTTGGTTCAATTCCATTCTATTCTATTCTATTCCTTTCCATTCCATTCCATTCCATTCCATTCCATTCTACTCGGGTTGATTCCATGCCATTCCGTTCCGTTCCATTCCGTCCCATCTCGACCCGTCAAATCACGTCCCGTCCCGTCCGATCCCGTTCCGTTCCACATGAGTTGATTCAATTCCTTTCGGTTACATTGAATTCCATTCCATTCCATTCTACTCGGATTGATTCCATTCCATTCCATTCCATTCCATTCCATTCCATTCCATTCCATTCCATTCGATTCCATTCCATTCCTTTCCATTCCAATCCATTCCATTCTACTCGGGTTGATTCCATTCTATTCCATTCCATTCCATTCCATTCCATTCCATTCCATTCCATTCCATTCCATTCCATTCCATTCCATTCCATTCCATTCCATTCCATTCTACTCGGGTTGATTCCATTCTATTCCATTCCATTCCGTTCGATTCCATTTGATTCCATTCGATTCCATTCCATTCCATTCCATTCCCTTCCATTCCATTCTATTCCATTGAATTCCATTCCATTCCATTCCATTCCATTCCATTCCATTCCATTCCGTTCTACTCTGATTGATTCCATTAAATTCCATTCCATTCCATTCCATTCCATTCCATTCCATTCCATTCCATTCCATTCCATTCCAATACATTCCATTCTACTCTGGTTGATTCCATTCCATTCCATTCCATTCCATTCCATTCCATTCGTCTCCATTCGATTCCATTCGATTCCATTCCATTCCATTCCATGGAATTCCATTCCATTCCATTCCATTCCATTCCATTCCATTCCATTCCATTCCATTCCATTCCATTCCATTCCATTCAGTTCTACTCGGGTTGATTCCATTCCATTCCTTTCCATTCCATTCCATTCCATTCCATTCAATTCCACTCCATTCCATTCGATTCCATTCGATTCCATTCCATTCCATTCCATTCCATTCCATTCCATTCCAATCCATTCCATTCCATTCCAATCCATTCCATTCTACTCGGGTTGATTCCATTCCATTCCATTCCATTCCATTCCATTCCATTCCATTCCATTCCATTCCATTGCATTCCATTCGATTCCATTAGATTCCATTCCATTCCATTCCATTCCATTCCATTCCATTCCATTCCATTCCGTTCCACTCGGGTTGATTCCATTCTATTCCATTCCATTCCATTCTATTCCGTTCGATATCATTCGAATCCATTCCATCCCATTCCATTCCATTCCATTCCATTCCGTTCTACTCGGGTTGATTCCATTCCATTCCATTTCATTCCATTCCATTCCATTCCATTCCATTCCATTCCATTCGATTCCATTCCATTCCATTCCATTCCATTCCGTTCTAGTCGGGTTGATTCCATTCTATTCCATTCCATTCCATTCCATTCCATTCCATTCCATTCCATTCCATTCTACTCCATTGAATTCCATTCCATTCCACTCAATTCCATTCCATTCCATTCCTTTCCATTCCATTTAGTTCTACTCGGGTTGATTCCATTCCATTCCATTCCATTCCATTCCATTCCATTCCATTCCATTCCATTCCATTCCTTTCCATTCCATTGCATTCCAATCCATTCCATTCTACTCGGGTTGACTCCATTCCATTCCATTCCATTCCATTCCATTCCATTCTATTCCATTCCATTATATTCCATTCTTTTCCATGCGATTCCGTTCGATTCCATTCCATTCCATTCCATTCCATTCCATTCCATTCCATTCCATTCCATTCGATTCCATTCCATTCCATTCGATTCCATTCCATTCCATTCCATTCCATTCCATTCCATTCCATTCCATTCCATTCCATTCCATTCCATTCCATTCCATTCCATTCCATTCCATTTACTCCATTCCGTTCTACTCGGGTTGATTCCATTGAGTTTGGTTCCGTCCCGTCCCGTCCCGTCCCGTCCCGTCCCGTCCCGTCCCGTGCCGTTTTACTCAGGTTGATTCCTTTCCATTCCGTTCCGCTCGTTTCAGTTACGTTCCATTCCGTTCCACGCGGGTTGGTTCAGTTCCATTCTATTCTATTCTATTCCTTTCCCTTCCATTCAATTCCATTCCATTCCATTATACTCGGGTTGATTCCATGCCATTCCGTTCCGTTCCATTCCGTCCCATTCCGACCCGTCCCATCCCGTCCCGACCCGTCCCATCCCGTTCCAATCCACATGGGTTGATTCAATTCCTTTCGGTTACATTGAACTCCATTCCATTCCATTCTTCTCGGATTGATTCCATTCCATTCCATTCCATTCCATTCCATTCCATTCCATTCCATTCCATTCCAATCCATTCCATTCTACTCGGGTTGATTCCATTCTATGCCATTCCATTCCATTCCATTCCATTCCATTCCATTCCATTTCATTCCATTCCATTCCATTCCATTCCATTCCATTCCATTCCATTCGATTCCATTCCATTCCATTCCATTCCATTCCGTTCTACTCGGGTTGATTCCATTCTATTCCATTCCATTCCGTTCGATTCCATTTGATTCCATTCGATTCCATTCCATTCCATTCCATTCCCTTCCATTCCATTCTATTCCATTGAATTCCATTCCATTCCATTCCATTCCATTCCATTCCATTCCGTTCTACTCTGATTGATTCCATTCCATTCCATTCCATTCCATTCCATTCCATTCCATTCCATTCCATTCCATTCCATTCCATTCCAATACATTCCATTCTACTCTGGTTGATTCCATTCCATTCCATTCCATTCCATTCCATTCGTCTCCATTCGATTCCATTCCATTCCATTCCATTCCATTCCATTCCATTCCATTCCATTCCATTCCGTTCTACTCGGGTTGATTCCACTCCATTCCATTCCATTCCATTCCATTCCATTCCATTCCATTCCATTCCATTCCATTCGTCTCCATTCGATTCCATTCGATTCCATTCCATTCTATTCCATTGAATTCCATTCCATTCCATTCCATTCCGTTCCATTCCATTCCATTCCATTCCATTCCATTCCATTCCATTCCATTCCATTCCATTCCATTCCATTCCGTTCGATTCCATTACATTCCATTCCAATCCAATCCATTCCATTCTACTCGGGTTGATTCCATTCCATTCCATTCCATTCCATTCCATTCCATTCCATTCTATTCCATTGAATTCCATTCCATTCCATTCCATTCCGTTCCATTCCATTCCATTCCATTCCATTCCATTCCATTCCATTCCATTCCATTCCATTCCATTCCATTCCATTCCGTTCTACTCGGGTTGATTCCATTCCATTCCATTCCATTCCAATCCATTCCATTCCATTCCGTTCTACTCGGGTTG
The DNA here is from genome assembly GCF_029281585.2 of Gorilla gorilla gorilla. Classification (NCBI taxonomy): domain Eukaryota; kingdom Metazoa; phylum Chordata; class Mammalia; order Primates; family Hominidae; genus Gorilla; species Gorilla gorilla. The sequence continues at coordinate 5,799,115 of NC_073241.2, forward strand.
ATTCCATTCCATTCCATTTCATTCCATTCCATTCCATTCCATTCCATTCGATTCCATTCGATTCCATTCCATTCCATTCCATTCCAATCCATTCCATTCTACTCGGGTTGATTCCATTCCATTCCATTCCATTCCATTCCATTCCATTCCATTCCATTCGATTCCACTCGATTCCATTCCATTCTTTCCATTCCATTCCAATGCATTCCATTCTACTCGGGTGGATTCCATTCCGTTCCATTCCATTCCATTCCATTCCATTCCATTCCATTCCATTCCATTCCACTCCATTCGATTCCATTCCATTCCATTCCATTCCATTCCATTCCATTCCATTCCATTCCATTCCGTTCTAGTCGGGTTGATTCCATTCTATTCCATTCCATTCCATTTCATTCCATTCCATTCCATTCCATTCCATTCCATTCCATTCTATTCCATTCCATTCTACTCCATTGAATTCCATTCCATTCCATTCTATTCCATTCCATTCCATTCCTTTCCATTCCATTTAGTTCTACTCGGGTTGATTCCATTCCATTCCATTCCATTCCATTCCATTCCATTCCATTCCATTCCATTCCATTACTTTCCATTCCATTCCATTCCAATCCATTCCATTCTACTCGGGTTGACTCCATTCCATTCCGTTCCATTCCATTCCATTCCATTCCATTCCATTCCATTCCATTATAATCCATTCCATTCCATTCCATTCCCTTCGATTCCATTCCATTCCATTCCATTCCATTCCATTCAATTCCATTCGATTCCATTCGATTCCATTCCATTCCATTCCATTCCAATCCATTCCATTCTACTCGGGTTGATTCCATTCCATTCCATTCCATTCCATTCCATTCCATTCCATTCCATTCCATTCCATTCTATCCCTTTCGATTCCATTCCATTCCATTAAATTCCATTCCATTCCATTCCATTCCATTCCATTCCATTCCATTCCCTTCCATTGCATTCCATTCCGTTCTACTCGGGTTGATTCCACTCAATTCCATTCCATTCCATCCCATACCATTCCATTCCATTCCATTCCATTCCATTCCATTCCATTCCATTCCATTCCATTCCATTCCATTCCATTCCATTCCGTTCTAATCGGGTTGATTCCATTCTATTCCATTTCATTCCATTCCATTCCATTCCATTCCATTCCATTCCATTCCATTTTATTCCATTCCATTCTACTCCATTGAATTCCATTCCATTCCATTCTATTCCATTCCATTCCATTCCTTTCCATTCCATTTAGTTCTACTCGGGTTGATTCCATTCCATTCCATTCCATTCCTTTCCGTTCCATTCCAATCCATTCCATTCCATTACTTTCCATTCCATTCCATTCCAATCCATTCCATTCTACTCGGGTTGACTCCATTCCATTCCATTCCATTACATTACATTCCATTATATTCCATTCCATTCCATTCGATTCCGTTCGATTCCATTCCATTCCATTCCATTCCATTCCATTCCATTCCATTCCATTCCATTCGATTCCATTCCATTCCATTCGATTCCATTCCATTCCATTCCATTCCATTCCATTCCATTCCAATCCATTCCATTCTACTCGGGTTGATTCCATTCCATTCCATTCCATTCCATTCCATTCCATTCCATTCCATTCCATTCCGCTCTACTCGTGTTGATTCCACTCCATTCCATTCCATTCCATTCCATTCCATTCCATTCCATTCCATTCCATTCCAACCCATTCCGTTCTACTCGGGTTGATTCCATTCTATTCCATTCCATTCCATTCCATTCCATTCCATTCCATTCCATTCCATTCCATTCCATTCCATTCCATTCTATTCCATTCCATTCTACTCCATTGAATTCCTTTCCATTCCATTCTATTCCATTCCATTCCATTCCTTTCCATTCCATTTAGTTCTACTCGGGTTGATTCCATTCCATTCCATTCCATTCCATTCCATTCCATTCCATTCCATTCCATTCCATTACTTTCCATTCCATTCCATTCCAATCCATTCCATTCTACTCGGGTTGACTCCATTCCATTCCGTTCCATTCCATTCCATTCCATTATAATCCGTTCCATTCCATTCGATTCCGTTCGATTCCATTCCATTCCATTCCATTCCATTCCATTCAATTCCATTCGATTCCATTCGATTCCATTCCATTCCATTCCATTCCAATCCATTCCATTCTACTCGGGTTGATTCCATTCCATTCCATTCCATTCCATTCCATTCCATTCCATTCCATTCCATTCCATTCTATCCCTTTTGATTCCATTCCATTCCATTAAATTCCATTCCATTCCATTCCATTCCATTCCATTCCATTGCATTCCATTCCGTTCTACTCGGGTTGATTCCACTCCATTCCATTCCATTCCATTCCATACCATTCCATTCCATTCCATTCCATTCCATTCCATTCCATTCCATTCCATTCCATTCCATTCCATTCCATTCCGTTCTAGTCGGGTTGATTCCATTCTATTCCATTCCATTCCATTCCATTCCATTCCATTCCATTCCATTCCATTCCATTCCATTCTATTCCATTCCATTCAACTCCATTGAATTCCAATCCATTCCATTCAATTCCATTCCATTCCATCCCTTTCCATTCCATTTAGTTCTACTCGGGTTGATTCCATTCCATTCCATTCCATTCCATTCCATTCCATTCCATTCAATTCCATTCCATTCCGTTACGTTCCATTCCATTCCATTCCAATCCATTCCATTCTACTCGGGTTGACTCCATTCCATTCCATTCCTTTCCATTCCATTATATTCCATTCTATTCCATTCGATTCCGTTCGATTCCATTCCATTCCATTCCATTCCATTCCATTCCATTGCATTCCATTCCATTCCATTCCGTTCTACTCGGGTTGATTCCCTTCCATTCCTTTCCATTCCATTCCATTCCATTCCATTCCATTCCATTCCATTCCCTTCCATTCCATTCCATTCCAATCCATTCCATTCTACTCGGGTTGATTCCACTCCATTCCATTGCATTCGACTCCATTCGATTCCATTCGATTCCATTCCATTCCATTCCGTTCCATTCCATTCCATTCCATTCCATTCTATTCCATTGAATTCCATTCCATTCCATTCCATTCCACTCCATTCCATTCCATTCCATTCCATTCCATTCCATTCCGTTCTACTCGGGTTGATTCCATTCCATTCCATTCCATTCCATTCCATTCCATTCCATTCCATACCATTCCATTCCATTCCATTCCATTCCAATCTATTCCATTCTATTCATTTCGATTCCATTCGATTCCATTCAATTCCATTCAATTCCATTCCATTCCATTCCAATCCATTCCATTCTACTCGGGTTGATTCCATTCCATTCCATTCCATTCCATTCCATTCCATTCCATTCCATTCCATTCCATTCCATTCCATTCGATTCCATTCCATTCCATTCCATTCTTTCCATTCCATTCCATTCCATTCCAATCTATTCCATTCGATTCCATTCCATTCCATTCCATTCCATTCCATTCCAATCCATTCCATTCTACTCGTGTTGATTCCATTCCATTCCATTCCATTCCATTCCATTCCATTCCATTCCATTCCATTCCATTCCATTCCATTCCATTCCATTCAGTTCTACTCGGGTTGATTCCATTCTATTCCATTCCATTCCATTCGATTCCATTCGATTCCATTCGATTCAATTCGATTCCATTCCATTCCATTCCATTCCATTCCATTCCATTCCATTCTATTCCATTCCATTCCATTCCATTCCATTCCATTCCATTCCATTCCATTCCATTCCAATCCATTCCCTTCCGTTCTATTCGGGTTGATTCCATTCCATTCCATTCCATTCCATTCCATTCCATTCCATTCCATTCCATTCCATTCCGTTCTACTCGGGTTGATTCCATTGCATTCCATTCCATTCCATTCCATTCCATTCCATTCCATTCCATTCCATTCCATTCCATTGCATTCCATTCGATTCCATTCGATTCCATTCCATTCCATTCCATTCCATTCCATTCCATTCCATTCCATTCCATTCTATTCCATTCCATTCCATTCCATTTCATTCTATTCCATTCCATTCCATTCCGTTCTACTCGGGTTGATTCCATTCCATTCCATTTCATTCCATTCCATTCCATTCCACTCCATTCGATTCCATTCGATTCCATTCCATTCCATTCCATTCCAATCCATTCCATTCTACTCGGGTTGATTCCATTCCATTCCATTCCATTCCATTCCATTCCATTCCATTCCATTCCATTCCATTCCATTCCACTCGATTCCATTCCTTTCCATTCCATTCCATTCCAATCCATTGCATTCTACTCGGGTGGATTCCATTCCATTCCATTCCTTTCCATTCCATTCCATTCCATTCCATTCCATTACATTACATTCTGTTCCATTCCATTCCATTCCATTCCATTCCATTCCATTCCATTCCATTCCATTCCGTTCTAATCAGGTTGATTCCATTCTATTCCATTCCATTCCATTCCATTCCATTCCATTCCATTCCATTCCATTCCATTCCATTCCATTCCATTCTATTCCATTCAATTCTACTCCATTGAATTCCATTACATTCCATTCAATTCCATTCCATTCCATTCCTTTCCATTCCATTTAGTTCTATTCGGGTTGATTCCATTCCATTCCATTCCATTCCTTTCCATTCCATTCCAATCCATTCCATTCCATTACTTACCATTCCATTCCATTCCAATCCATTCCATTCTACTCGGGTTGACTCCATTCCATTCCATTCCATTCCATTACATTCCATTATATTCCATTCCATTCCATTCGATTCCGTTCGATTCCATTCCATTCCATTCCATTCCATTCCATTCCAATCCATTCCATTCTACTCGGGTTGATTCCATTCCATTCCATTCCATTCCATCCCATTCCAATCCATTCCATTCCATTCCGTTCTACTCGGGTTGATTCCATTCCATTCCATTTCATTCCATTCCATTCCATTCCATTCCATTCGATTCCATTCGATTCCATTCCATTCCATTCCATTCCAATCCATTCCATTCTACTCGGGTTGATTCCATTCCATTCCATTCCATTCCATTCCATTCCATTCCATTCCATTCCATTCCATTCTATCCCTTTCGATTCCATTCCATTCCACTAAATTCCATTCCATTCCATTCCATTCCATTCCATTCCATTCCATTTCATTCCATTCCATTGCATTCCATTCCGTTCTACTCGGGTTGATTCCACTCCATTCCATTACATTCCATTCCATACCATTCCATTCGATTCCATTCCATTCCATTCCATTCCATTCCATTCCATTCCATTCCATTCCATTCCGTTCTAGTCGGGTTGATTCCATTCTATTCCATTCCATTCCATTCCATTCCATTCCATTCCATTCTATTCCATTCCATTCTACTCCATTGAATTCCATTCCATTCCATTCAATTCCATTCCATTCCATCCCTTTCCATTCCATTTAGTTCTACTCGGGTTGATTCCATTCCATTCCATTCCATTCCATTCCATTCCATTCCATTCAATTCCATTCCATTCCGTTACTTTCCATTCCATTCCATTCCAATCCATTCCATTCTACTCGGGTTGACTCCATTCCATTCCATTCCTTTCCATTCCATTATATTCCATTCTATTCCATTCGATTCCGTTCGATTCCATTCCATTCCATTCCATTCCATTCCATTCCATTCCATTCCATTCCATTCCATTCCATTCTATTCCATTCCATTCCATTCCATTCCATTCTATTCCATTCCATTCCATTCCGTTCCACTCGGGTTGATTCCATTCTATTCCAGTCCATTCCATTCGATTCCATTCGATATCATTCGATTCCATTCCATTCCATTCCATTCCATTCCATTCCATTCCATTCCATTCCATTCCATTCTATTCCATTCCATTCCATTCCATTCCATTCTATTCCATTCTATTCCATTCCGTTCTACTCGGGTTCATTCCATTCCATTCCATTTCATTCCATTCCATTCCATTCCATTCCATTCCATTCCATTCCATTCCATTCCATTCGATTCCATTCCATTCCATTCCATTCCAATCCATTCCATTCTACTCGGGTTGATTCCATTCCATTCCATTCCATTCCATTCCATTCCATTCCATTCCATTCCATTCCATTCCACTCGATTCCATTCCTTTCCATTCCATTCCATTCCAATCCATTGCATTCTACTCGGGTGGATTCCATTCCATTCCATTCCTTTCCATTCCATTCCATTCCATTCCATTACTTTCCATTCGGTTCCATTCCATTCCATTCCATTCCATTCCATTCCATTCCATTCCATTCCGTTCTAATCGGGTTGATTCCATTCTATTCCATTCCATTCCATTCCATTCCATTCCATTCCATTCCATTCCATTCCATTCCATTCTATTCCATTCCATTCTACTCCATTGAATTCCATTCCATTCCATTCTATTCCATTCCATTCCATTCCTTTCCATTCCATTTAGTTCTACTCGGGTTGATTACATTCCATTCCATTCCATTCCTTTCCATTCCATTCCAATCCATTCCATTCCATTACTTTCCATTCCATTCCATTCCAATCCATTCCATTCTACTCGGGTTGACTCCATTCCATTCCATTCCATTACATTACATTCCATTATATTCCATTCCATTCCATTCGATTCCGTTCGATTCCATTCCATTCCATTCCATTCCATTTCATTCCATTCCATTCCATTCGATTCCATTCCATTCCATTCGATTCCATTCCATTCCATTCCATTCCATTCCATTCCATTCCATTCCATTCCAATCCATTCCATTCTACTCGGGTTGATTCCATTCCATTCCATTCCATTCCATTCCATTCCATTCCATTCCATTCCATTCCATTCCGTTCTACTCGGGTTGATTCCACTCCTTTCCATTCCATTCCATTCCATTCCATTCCATTCCATTCCAACCCATTCCGTTCTACTCGGGTTGATTCCATTCTATTCCATTCCATTCCATTCCATTCCATTCCATTCCATTCCATTCCATTCCATTCCATTCCATTCCATTCCATTCCATTCCATTCTACTCCATTGAATTCCATTCCATTCCATTCTATTCCATTCCATTCCATTCCTTTCCATTCCATTTATTTCTACTCGGGTTGATTCCATTCCATTCCATTCCATTCCATTCCATTCCATTCCATTCCATTCCATTCCATTCCATTCCATTACTTTCCATTCCATTCCAATCCAATCCATTCCATTCTACTCGGGTTGACTCCATTCCATTCCGTTCCATTCCATTCCATTCCATTCCATTCCATTCCATTATAATCCGTTCCATTCCATTCGATTCCGTTCGATTCCATTCCATTCCATTCCATTCCATTCCATTCAATTCCATTCGATTCCATTGGATTCCATTCCATTCCATTCCGTTCCAATCCATTCCATTCTACTCGGGTTGATTCCATTCCATTCCATTCCATTCCATTCCATTCCATTCCATTCTATCCCTTTCGATTCCATTCCATTCCATTAAATTCCATTCCATTCCATTCCATTCCATTCCATTCCATTGCATTCCATTCCGTTCTACTCGGGTTGATTCCACTCCATTCCATTCCATTCCATTCCATACCATTCCATTCCATTCCATTCCATTCCATTCCATTCCATTCCATTCCGTTCTAGTCGGGTTGATTCCATTCTATTCCATTCCATTCCATTCCATTCCATTCCATTCCATTCCATTCCATTCCATTCCATTCTATTCCATTCTATTCCATTCCATTCTACTCCATTGAATTCCATTCCATTCCATTCAATTCCATTCCATTCCATCCCTTTCCATTCCATTCAGTTCTACTCGGGTTGATTCCATTCCATTCCATTACATTCCATTCGGTTCCATTCCATTCCATTCCATTCCATTCCATTCCATTCCATTCCATTACTTTCCATTCCATTCCATTCCAATCCATTCCATTCTACTCGGGTTGACTCCATTCCATTCCGTTCCATTCCATTCCATTCCATTATAATCCGTTCCATTCCATTCGATTCCGTTCGATTCCATTCCATTCCATTCCATTCCATTCCATTCAATTCCATTCGATTCCATTCGATTCCATTCCATTCCATTCCATTCCAATCCATTCCATTCTACTCGGGTTGATTCCATTCCATTCCATTCCATTCCATTCCATTCCATTCCATTCCATTCCATTCCATTCCATTCTATCCCTTTTGATTCCATTCCATTCCATTAAATTCCATTCCATTCCATTCCATTCCATTCCATTCCATTGCATTCCATTCCGTTCTACTCGGGTTGATTCCACTCCATTCCATTCCATTCCATTCCATACCATTCCATTCCATTCCATTCCATTCCATTCCATTCCATTCCATTCCATTCCATTCCATTCCATTCCATTCCGTTCTAGTCGGGTTGATTCCATTCTATTCCATTCCATTCCATTCCATTCCATTCCATTCCATTCCATTCCATTCCATTCTATTCCATTCCATTCAACTCCATTGAATTCCAATCCATTCCATTCAATTCCATTCCATTCCATCCCTTTCCATTCCATTTAGTTCTACTCGGGTTGATTCCATTCCATTCCATTCCATTCCATTCCATTCCATTCCATTCAATTCCATTCCATTCCGTTACGTTCCATTCCATTCCATTCCAATCCATTCCATTCTACTCGGGTTGACTCCATTCCATTCCATTCCTTTCCATTCCATTATATTCCATTCTATTCCATTCGATTCCGTTCGATTCCATTCCATTCCATTCCATTCCATTCCATTCCATTGCATTCCATTCCATTCCATTCCGTTCTACTCGGGTTGATTCCCTTCCATTCCTTTCCATTCCATTCCATTCCATTCCATTCCATTCCATTCCATTCCCTTCCATTCCATTCCATTCCAATCCATTCCATTCTACTCGGGTTGATTCCACTCCATTCCATTGCATTCGACTCCATTCGATTCCATTCGATTCCATTCCATTCCATTCCGTTCCATTCCATTCCATTCCATTCCATTCTATTCCATTGAATTCCATTCCATTCCATTCCATTCCACTCCATTCCATTCCATTCCATTCCATTCCATTCCATTCCGTTCTACTCGGGTTGATTCCATTCCATTCCATTCCATTCCATTCCATTCCATTCCATTCCATACCATTCCATTCCATTCCATTCCATTCCAATCTATTCCATTCTATTCATTTCGATTCCATTCGATTCCATTCAATTCCATTCAATTCCATTCCATTCCATTCCAATCCATTCCATTCTACTCGGGTTGATTCCATTCCATTCCATTCCATTCCATTCCATTCCATTCCATTCCATTCCATTCCATTCCATTCCATTCGATTCCATTCCATTCCATTCCATTCTTTCCATTCCATTCCATTCCATTCCAATCTATTCCATTCGATTCCATTCCATTCCATTCCATTCCATTCCATTCCAATCCATTCCATTCTACTCGTGTTGATTCCATTCCATTCCATTCCATTCCATTCCATTCCATTCCATTCCATTCCATTCCATTCCATTCCATTCCATTCCATTCAGTTCTACTCGGGTTGATTCCATTCTATTCCATTCCATTCCATTCGATTCCATTCGATTCCATTCGATTCAATTCGATTCCATTCCATTCCATTCCATTCCATTCCATTCCATTCCATTCTATTCCATTCCATTCCATTCCATTCCATTCCATTCCATTCCATTCCATTCCATTCCAATCCATTCCCTTCCGTTCTATTCGGGTTGATTCCATTCCATTCCATTCCATTCCATTCCATTCCATTCCATTCCATTCCATTCCATTCCGTTCTACTCGGGTTGATTCCATTGCATTCCATTCCATTCCATTCCATTCCATTCCATTCCATTCCATTCCATTCCATTCCATTGCATTCCATTCGATTCCATTCGATTCCATTCCATTCCATTCCATTCCATTCCATTCCATTCCATTCCATTCCATTCCATTCTATTCCATTCCATTCCATTCCATTTCATTCTATTCCATTCCATTCCATTCCGTTCTACTCGGGTTGATTCCATTCCATTCCATTTCATTCCATTCCATTCCATTCCACTCCATTCGATTCCATTCGATTCCATTCCATTCCATTCCATTCCAATCCATTCCATTCTACTCGGGTTGATTCCATTCCATTCCATTCCATTCCATTCCATTCCATTCCATTCCATTCCATTCCATTCCATTCCACTCGATTCCATTCCTTTCCATTCCATTCCATTCCAATCCATTGCATTCTACTCGGGTGGATTCCATTCCATTCCATTCCTTTCCATTCCATTCCATTCCATTCCATTCCATTACATTACATTCTGTTCCATTCCATTCCATTCCATTCCATTCCATTCCATTCCATTCCATTCCATTCCGTTCTAATCAGGTTGATTCCATTCTATTCCATTCCATTCCATTCCATTCCATTCCATTCCATTCCATTCCATTCCATTCCATTCCATTCTATTCCATTCAATTCTACTCCATTGAATTCCATTACATTCCATTCAATTCCATTCCATTCCATTCCTTTCCATTCCATTTAGTTCTATTCGGGTTGATTCCATTCCATTCCATTCCATTCCTTTCCATTCCATTCCAATCCATTCCATTCCATTACTTACCATTCCATTCCATTCCAATCCATTCCATTCTACTCGGGTTGACTCCATTCCATTCCATTCCATTCCATTACATTCCATTATATTCCATTCCATTCCATTCGATTCCGTTCGATTCCATTCCATTCCATTCCATTCCATTCCATTCCAATCCATTCCATTCTACTCGGGTTGATTCCATTCCATTCCATTCCATTCCATCCCATTCCAATCCATTCCATTCCATTCCGTTCTACTCGGGTTGATTCCATTCCATTCCATTTCATTCCATTCCATTCCATTCCATTCCATTCGATTCCATTCGATTCCATTCCATTCCATTCCATTCCAATCCATTCCATTCTACTCGGGTTGATTCCATTCCATTCCATTCCATTCCATTCCATTCCATTCCATTCCATTCCATTCCATTCTATCCCTTTCGATTCCATTCCATTCCACTAAATTCCATTCCATTCCATTCCATTCCATTCCATTCCATTCCATTTCATTCCATTCCATTGCATTCCATTCCGTTCTACTCGGGTTGATTCCACTCCATTCCATTACATTCCATTCCATACCATTCCATTCGATTCCATTCCATTCCATTCCATTCCATTCCATTCCATTCCATTCCATTCCATTCCGTTCTAGTCGGGTTGATTCCATTCTATTCCATTCCATTCCATTCCATTCCATTCCATTCCATTCTATTCCATTCCATTCTACTCCATTGAATTCCATTCCATTCCATTCAATTCCATTCCATTCCATCCCTTTCCATTCCATTTAGTTCTACTCGGGTTGATTCCATTCCATTCCATTCCATTCCATTCCATTCCATTCCATTCAATTCCATTCCATTCCGTTACTTTCCATTCCATTCCATTCCAATCCATTCCATTCTACTCGGGTTGACTCCATTCCATTCCATTCCTTTCCATTCCATTATATTCCATTCTATTCCATTCGATTCCGTTCGATTCCATTCCATTCCATTCCATTCCATTCCATTCCATTCCATTCCATTCCATTCCATTCCATTCTATTCCATTCCATTCCATTCCATTCCATTCTATTCCATTCCATTCCATTCCGTTCCACTCGGGTTGATTCCATTCTATTCCAGTCCATTCCATTCGATTCCATTCGATATCATTCGATTCCATTCCATTCCATTCCATTCCATTCCATTCCATTCCATTCCATTCCATTCCATTCTATTCCATTCCATTCCATTCCATTCCATTCTATTCCATTCTATTCCATTCCGTTCTACTCGGGTTCATTCCATTCCATTCCATTTCATTCCATTCCATTCCATTCCATTCCATTCCATTCCATTCCATTCCATTCCATTCGATTCCATTCCATTCCATTCCATTCCAATCCATTCCATTCTACTCGGGTTGATTCCATTCCATTCCATTCCATTCCATTCCATTCCATTCCATTCCATTCCATTCCATTCCACTCGATTCCATTCCTTTCCATTCCATTCCATTCCAATCCATTGCATTCTACTCGGGTGGATTCCATTCCATTCCATTCCTTTCCATTCCATTCCATTCCATTCCATTACTTTCCATTCGGTTCCATTCCATTCCATTCCATTCCATTCCATTCCATTCCATTCCATTCCGTTCTAATCGGGTTGATTCCATTCTATTCCATTCCATTCCATTCCATTCCATTCCATTCCATTCCATTCCATTCCATTCCATTCCATTCTATTCCATTCCATTCTACTCCATTGAATTCCATTCCATTCCATTCTATTCCATTCCATTCCATTCCTTTCCATTCCATTTAGTTCTACTCGGGTTGATTACATTCCATTCCATTCCATTCCTTTCCATTCCATTCCAATCCATTCCATTCCATTACTTTCCATTCCATTCCATTCCAATCCATTCCATTCTACTCGGGTTGACTCCATTCCATTCCATTCCATTACATTACATTCCATTATATTCCATTCCATTCCATTCGATTCCGTTCGATTCCATTCCATTCCATTCCATTCCATTTCATTCCATTCCATTCCATTCGATTCCATTCCATTCCATTCGATTCCATTCCATTCCATTCCATTCCATTCCATTCCATTCCATTCCATTCCAATCCATTCCATTCTACTCGGGTTGATTCCATTCCATTCCATTCCATTCCATTCCATTCCATTCCATTCCATTCCATTCCATTCCGTTCTACTCGGGTTGATTCCACTCCTTTCCATTCCATTCCATTCCATTCCATTCCATTCCATTCCAACCCATTCCGTTCTACTCGGGTTGATTCCATTCTATTCCATTCCATTCCATTCCATTCCATTCCATTCCATTCCATTCCATTCCATTCCATTCCATTCCATTCCATTCCATTCCATTCTACTCCATTGAATTCCATTCCATTCCATTCTATTCCATTCCATTCCATTCCTTTCCATTCCATTTATTTCTACTCGGGTTGATTCCATTCCATTCCATTCCATTCCATTCCATTCCATTCCATTCCATTCCATTCCATTCCATTCCATTACTTTCCATTCCATTCCAATCCAATCCATTCCATTCTACTCGGGTTGACTCCATTCCATTCCGTTCCATTCCATTCCATTCCATTCCATTCCATTCCATTATAATCCGTTCCATTCCATTCGATTCCGTTCGATTCCATTCCATTCCATTCCATTCCATTCCATTCAATTCCATTCGATTCCATTGGATTCCATTCCATTCCATTCCGTTCCAATCCATTCCATTCTACTCGGGTTGATTCCATTCCATTCCATTCCATTCCATTCCATTCCATTCCATTCTATCCCTTTCGATTCCATTCCATTCCATTAAATTCCATTCCATTCCATTCCATTCCATTCCATTCCATTGCATTCCATTCCGTTCTACTCGGGTTGATTCCACTCCATTCCATTCCATTCCATTCCATACCATTCCATTCCATTCCATTCCATTCCATTCCATTCCATTCCATTCCGTTCTAGTCGGGTTGATTCCATTCTATTCCATTCCATTCCATTCCATTCCATTCCATTCCATTCCATTCCATTCCATTCCATTCTATTCCATTCTATTCCATTCCATTCTACTCCATTGAATTCCATTCCATTCCATTCAATTCCATTCCATTCCATCCCTTTCCATTCCATTCAGTTCTACTCGGGTTGATTCCATTCCATTCCATTACATTCCATTCGGTTCCATTCCATTCCATTCCATTCCATTCCATTCCATTCCATTCCGTTCTAATCGGGTTGATTCCATTCTATTCCATTCCATTCCATTCCATTCCGTTCCATTCCATTCCATTCCATTCCATTCCATTCTATTCCATTCAATTCTACTCCATTGAATTCCATTACATTCCATTCTATTCCATTCCATTCCATTCCTTTCCATTCCATTTAGTTCTACTCGGGTTGATTCCATTCCATTCCATTCCATTCCTTTCCATTCCATTCCAATCCATTCCATTCCATTACTTACCATTCCATTCCATTCCAATCCATTCCATTCTACTCGGGTTGACTCCATTCCATTCCATTCCATTCCATTACATTCCATTATATTCCATTCCATTCCATTCGATTCTTTTCGATTCCATTCCATTCCATTCCATTCCATTCCATTCCAATCCATTCCATTCTACTCGGGTTGATTCCATTCCATTCCATTCCATTCCATCCCATTCCAATCCATTCCATTCCATTCCGTTCTACTCGGGTTGATTCCATTCCATTCCATTTCATTCCATTCCATTCCATTCCATTCCATTCCATTCCATTCCATTCCATTCGATTCCATTCCATTCCATTCCATTCCAATCCATTCCATTCTACTCGGGTTGATTCCATTCTATTCCATTCCATTCCATTCCATTCCATTCCATTCCATTCCATTCGATTCCACTCGATTCCATTCCATTCTTTCCATTCCATTCCAATCCATTCCATTCTACTCGGGTGGATTCCATTCCGTTCCATTCCATTCCATTCCATTCCATTCCATTCCATTCCATTCCACTCCATTCGATTCCATTCCATTCCATTCCATTCCATTCCATTAAATTCCATTCCATTCCATTCCATTCCATTCCATTCCATTCCATTCCGTTCTAGTCGGGTTGATTCCATTCTATTCCATTCCATTCCATTCCATTCCATTCCATTCCATTCCATTCCATTCCATTCCAATCTATTCCATTCCATTCTACTCCATTGAATTCCATTCCATTCCATTCTATTCCATTCCATTCCATTCCTTTCCATTCCATTTAGTTCTACTCGGGTTGATTCCATTCCATTCCATTCCATTCCATTCCATTCCATTCCATTCCATTCCATTCCATTACTTTCCATTCCATTCCATTCCAATCCATTCCATTCTACTCGGGTTGATTCCATTCCATTCCATTCCATTCCATTCCATTCCATTCCATTCCATTCCATTCCATTCCATTCTATCCCTTTCGATTCCATTCCATTCCATTAAATTCCATTCCATTCCATTCCATTCCATTCCATTCCATTCCATTCCATTCCATTGCATTCCATTCCGTTCTACTCGGGTTGATTCCACAAAATTCCATTCCATTCCATTCCATACCATTCCATTCGATTCCATTCCATTCCATTCCATTCCATTCCATTCCATTCCATTCCATTCCATTCCGTTCTAGTCGGGTTGATTCCATTCTTTTCCATTCCATTCCATTCCATTCCATTCCATTCCATTCCATTCTATTCCATTCCATTCTACTCCATTGAATTCCATTCCATTCCATTCAATTCCATTCCATTCCATCCCTTTCCATTCCATTTAGTTCTACTCGGGTTGATTCCATTCCATTCCATTCCATTCCATTCCATTCCATTCCATTCAATTCCATTCCATTCCGTTTCTTTCCATTCCATTCCATTCCAATCCATTCCATTCTACTCGGGTTGACTCCATTCCATTCCATTCCTTTCCATTCCATTATATTCCATTCTATTCCATTCGATTCCGTTCGATTCCATTCCATTCCATTCCATTGCATTCCATTCCATTCCATTCCGTTCTACTCGGGATGATTCCCTTCCATTCCTTTCCATTCCATTCCATTCCATTCCATTCCATTCCATTCCATTCCATTCCCTTCCATTCCATTCCATTCCAATCCATTCCATTCTACTCGGGTTGATTCTATTCCATTCCATTGCATTCAACTCCATTCGATTCCATTCGATTCCATTCCATTCCATTCCGTTTCATTCCATTCCATTCCATTCCATTCTATTCCATTGAATTCCATTCCATTCCATTCCATTCCACTCCATTCCATTCCATTCCATTCCATTCCATTCCATTCCGTTCTACTCGGGTTGATTCCATTCCATTCCATTCCATTCCATTCCATTCCATTCCATTCCATTCCATTCCATTCCATTGCAATCTATTCCATTCTATTCAATTCGATTCCATTCGAATCCATTCAATTCCATTCAATTCCATTCCATTCCATTCCAATCCATTCCATTCTACTCGGGTTGATTCCATTCCATTCCATTCCATTCCATTCCATTCCATTCCATTCCATTCCATTCCATTCCATTCCATTCCATTCGATTCCATTCGATTCCATTCCATTCCATTCCATTCCATTCCATTCCATTCTTTCCATTCCATTCCATTCCATTCCAATCTATTCCATTTTATTCCATTCCATTCCATTCCATTCCATTCCATTCCATTCCATTCCAATCCATTCCATTCTACTCGTGTTGATTCCATTCCATTCCATTCCATTCCATTCCATTCCATTCCATTCCATTCCATTCCATTCCATTCCATTCCATTCCATTCCATTCTGTTCTACTCGGGTTGATTCCATTCTATTCCATTCCATTCCATTCGATTCCATTCGATTCCATTCGATTCCATTCGATTCCATTCCATTCCATTCCATTCCATTCCATTCCATTCCATTCTATTCCATTCCATTCCATTCCATTCCATTCCATTCCATTCCATTCCAATCCATTCCCTTCCGTTCTATTCGGGTTGATTCCATTCCATTCCATTCCATTCTATTCCATTCCATTCCATTCCATTCCATTCCATTCCATTCCATTCCAATCCATTCCCTTCCGTTCTATTCGGGTTGATTCCATTCCATTCCATTCCATTCCATTCCATTCCATTCCATTCCATTCCATTCCATTGCATTCCATTCGATTCCATTCGATTCCATTCCTTTCCATTCCATTCCATTCCATTCCATTCCATTCCATTCCATTCCATTCTATTCCATTCCATTCCATTCTATTCCATTCCATTCCATTCCGTTCCACTCGGGTTGATTCCATTCTATTCCATTCCATTCCATTCGATTCCATTCGATATCATTCGATTCCATTCCATTCCATTCCATTCCATTCCATTCCATTCCATTCCATTCCATTCCATTCCATTCTATTCCATTCCATTCCATTCCATTCCATTCTATTCCATTCCATTCCATTCCGTTCTACTCGGGTTGATTCCATTCCATTCCATTTCATTCCATTCCATTCCATTCCATTCCATTCCATTCCATTCGATTCCATTCCATTCCAATCCATTCCATTCTACTCGGGTTGATTCCATTCCATTCCATTCCATTCCATTCCATTCCATTCCATTCCACTGGATTCCATTCCTTTCCATTCCATTCCATTCCAATCCATTGCATTCTACTCGGGTGGATTCCATTCCATTCCATTCCTTTCCATTCCCTTCCATTCCATTCCATTACATTCCATTCGGTTCCATTCCATTCCATTCCATTCCATTCCATTCCATTCCATTCCATTCCATTCCATTCCATTCTATTCCATTCCATTCTACTCCATTGAATTCCATTCCATTCCATTCTATTCCATTCCATTCCATTCCTTTCCATTCCATTTAGTTCTGCTCGGGTTGATTCCATTCCATTCCATTCCATTCCTTTCCATTCCATTCCAATCCATTCCATTCCATTACTTTCCATTCCATTCCATTCCAATCCATTCCATTCTACTCGGGTTGACTCCATTCCATTCCATTCCATTACATTACATTCCATTATATTCCATTCCATTCCATTCGATTCCGTTCGATTCCATTCCATTCCATTCCATTCCATTCCATTCCATTCCATTCGATTCCATTCCATTCCATTCGATTCCATTCCATTCCATTCCATTCCATTCCATTCCATTCCATTCCAATCCATTCCATTCTACTCGGGTTGATTCCATTCCATTCCATTCCATTCCATTCCATTCCATTCCATTCCATTCCATTCCATTCCATTCCATTCCGTTCTACTCGGGTTGATTCCACTCCATTCCATTCCATTCCATTCCATTCCATTCCATTCCGTTCCATTCCATTCCATTCCAACCCATTCCGTTCTACTCGGGTTGATTCCATTCCATTCCATTCCATTCCGTTCCATTCCATTCCATTCCATTCCATTTCATTCCATTCGATTCCATTCCATTCCATACCATTCCAAACCATTCCATTCTACTCGGGTTCATCATTCCATTCCATTCCATTCCATTCCATTCCACTCGGGTTCATTCCATTCCATTCCATTCCATTCCATTCCATTCCATTCAACTCGGGTGCATTCCATTCCATTCCATTCCATTCCATTCCATTCCGTTCTACTCAGGTTGATTTCCATTCCATTCCATTCCATTCCATTCCTTTCCATTTATTCCATTCCGTTCTACTCGGGTTGATTCCATTGAGTTTGGTTCCGTTCCGTTCCGTCCCGTCCCGTCCCGTCCCGTCCCGTTCCGTTTTACTCGGGTTGATTCCTTTGCATTCCGTTCCGCTCATTTCCATTCCGTTCCATTCCGTTCCACGCGGGTTGGTTCAATTCTATTCTATTCTATTCTATTCCTTTCCATTCCATTCCTTTCTACTCGGGTTGATTCCATGCCGTTCCATTCCGTTCCATTCCGTCCCATCCCGACCCGTCCCATCCCGTCCCGTCCCGTCCCATCCCGTTCCGTTCCACATGGGTTGATTCAATTCCTTTCGGTTACATTGAATTCCTTTCCATTCCATTCTACTCGGATTGATTCCATTCCATTCCATTCCATTCCATTCCATTCCATTCCATTCCATTCCATTCCATTCCAATCCATTCCATTCTACTCGGGTTGATTCCATTCCATTCCATTCGATTCCATTCCATTCCATTCCATTCCATTCCATTCCATTCAGTTTAATTCCGTTCCATTCCATTCCATTCCATTCCATTCCATTCCATTCCATTCCATTCCATTCCATTCCATTCCATTCTACTCGGGTTGATTCCATTCTATTCCATTCCATTCCGTTCGATTCCATTCGATTCCATTCGATTCCATTCCATTCCATTCCATTCCCTTCCATTCCATTCTATTCCATTGAATTCCATTCCATTCCATTCCATTCCATTCCATTCCATTCCATTCCATTCCATTCCATTCCATTCCGTTCTACTCTGATTGATTCCATTCCATTCCATTCCATTCCATTCCTTTCCGTTCGTCTCCAATCGATTCCATTCGATTCCATTCCATTCTATTCCATTGAATTCCATTCCATTCCATTCCATTCCATTCCATTCCATTCCATTCCAATCCACTCCATTCCATTCGATTCCATTCGATTCCATTCCCTTCTATTCCATTGAATTCCAATCCATTCCATTCCATTCCATTCCATTCCATTCCATTCCATTCCATTCCATTCCATTCCATTCCATTGCATTCGATTCCATTCGATTCCATTCCATTCGATTCCATTCGATATCATTCGATTCCATTCCATCCCATTCCATTCCATTCCATTCCATTCCGTTCTACTCGGGTTGATTCCATTCCATTCCGTTTCATTCCATTCCATTCCATTCCATTCCATTCCATTCCGTTCTAATCGGTTTGATTCCACTCCATTCCATTCCATTCCATTCCATTCCATTCCATTCCATTCCATTCCTTTCCATTCCAACCCATTCCGTTCTACTCGGGTTGATTCCATTCCATTCCATTCCATTCCATTCCATTCCATTCCATTCCATTCCATTCCATTCCTTTCGATTCCATTCGATTCCATTCCATTCCATTCCATTCCATTTCATTCCAAACCATTCCATTCTCCTCGGGTTCATCATTCCATTCCATTCCACTCCATTCCATTCCACTCGGGTTCTTTCCACTCCATTCCATTCCATTCCATTCCATTCCATTCCATTCCATTCCATTCCGTTCTACTCAGGTTGATTTCCATTCCATTCCGTTCCATTCCATTCCATTCCATTCCATTCCATTCCATTCCATTCCATTCCATTCCATTCCACTCCATTCCATTCCGTTCTATTCGGGTTGATTCCATTCCATTCCATTCCATTCCATTCCATTCCATTCCATTCCATTCCATTCCATTCCATTCCATTCTATTCCATTCCATTCTATTCCATTCCGTTCTACTCGGCTTGAATCCATTGAGTTCCGTTCCGTTCTGTTCCGTCCCGACACGTCCCGTCCCGTCCCGTCACGTCCCGTCCCATCCCTTCCCGTCACGCCCCGTGCCGTTGTACTCGGGTTGTTTCCATTCCAGTCCGTTCCGTTCATGTCCGTTCCGTTCCATTCAGTTCCACGCGGGTTGATTCAATTCCATTCTATTCCATTCCATTCCATTCCATTCCATTCCATTCTACTCGGGTTGATTCCATGCCGTTCCGTTCCGTTCCATTCCGTCCCATCCCGAAGCATCCCGTCCCGTCCCGTCCCGTCAAATTACGTTCTGTTCTGATCGGATTGATTCCGTTCCATTCCGTTCCGTTCATTTCCGTTCCGTTCCATTCCGTTACACGCGGGTTGATTCAATTCCATTCTATTACATTGAATTCCATTCCATTCCATTCCATTCCATTCTACTCGGATTGATTGCATTCCATTCCATTCCATTCCAGTCCATTCCAATCCATTCCATTCTACTCGGGTTGATTCCATTCCATTCCATTCCATTCCATTCCATTCCATTCCATTCCATTCCATTCCATTCCATTCCATTCCATTCCACTGCGGCTCATTCTATTCCATTCCATTCCATTCCATTCCATTCCATTCCATTCCATTCCATTCCATTCCATTCCGTTCTACTCGGGTTGATTTCCATTCCATTCCATTCCATTCCATTCCACTCCATTCCATTCCATTCCATTCCATTCCATTCCATTCCATTCCATTCCATTTATTCCATTCCGTTCTACTCTGGTTGATTCCATTGAGTTCGGTTGCGTTCCGTTCCGTCCCATCCCGTCCCGTCCCGTCCCGTTCCGTTTTACTCGGGTTGATTCCTTTGCATTCCGTTCCGCTCGTTTCCATTCCGTTCCATTCCGTTCCACGCGGGTTGGTTCAATTCCATTCTATTCTATTCTATTCCTTTCTATTCCATTCCATTCTACTCGGGTTGATTCCATGCCGTTCCATTCCGTTCCATTCCGTCCCATCCCGACCCGTCCCATCCCGTCCCGTCCCGTCCCATCCCGTTCCGTTCCACATGGGTTGATTCAGTTCCTTTCGGTTACATTGAATTCCATTCCATTCCATTCTACTCGGATTGATTCCATTCCATTCCATTCCATTCCATTGCATTCCATTCCATTCCATTCCATTCCATTCCATTCCATTCCATTCCTTTCCATTCCAATCCATTCCATTCTACTCGGGTTGATTCCATTCCATTCCATTCCATTCCATTCCATTCCATTCCATTCCATTCCATTCCATTCCATTCAGTTTCATTCCATTCCATTCCATTCCATTCCATTCCATTCCATTCAGTTTCATTCCATTCCATTCCATTCCATTCCATTCCTTTCCATTCCATTCCATTCCATTCCATTCCATTCCATTCCATTCCTTTCCATTCCATTTAGTTCTACTCGGGTTGATTCCATTCCATTCCATTCCATTCCATTCCATTCCATTCCATTCCATTCCATTCCATTCCATTCCATTCCATTCCATTCCGTTCTACTCGGGTTGATTCCATTCCATTCCATTCCATTCCATTCCATTCCATTCCATTCCATTCCATTCCGTTCTACTCGGGTTGATTCCATTCCATTCCATTCCATTCCATTCCATTCCATTCCATTCCATTCCATTCCACTCCATTCCATTCGATTCCATTCGATTCCATTCCATTCCATTCCATTCCATTCCAATCCATTCCATTCTACTCGGGTTGACTCCATTCCATTCCATTCCATTCCATTATATTCCATTCTATTCCATTCGATTCCGTTCGATTCCATTCCATTCCGTCCCATTCCATTCCATTCCATTCCATTCGATTCCATTCCATTCCATTCGATTCCATTCCATTCCATTCCATTCCATTCCATTCCATTCCATTCCATTCCATTCCATTCTGCTCGGATTGATTCCATTCCATTCCATTCCATTCCATTCCATTCCATTGCATTCGATTCCATTCGATTCCATTCCATTCCATTCCATTCCATTTCATTCCAAACCATTCCATTCTACTCGGGTTCATCATTCCATTCCATTCCATTCCATTCCATTCCATTCCACTAGGGTTCTTTCCATTCCATTCCATTCCATTCCATTCCATTCCATTCCATTCCATTCCATTCCATTCCGTTCTACTCAGGTTGATTTCCATTCCATTCCATTCCATTCCATTCCATTCCATTCCATTCCATTCCATTCCATTCCACTCCATTCCATTCCGTTCTATTCGGGTTGATTCCATTCCATTCCATTCCATTCCATTCCATTCCATTCCATTCCATTCCATTCCATTCCATTCCATTCCATTCCATTCCGTTCTACTCGGCTTGAATCCATTGAGTTCCGTTCCGTTCTGTTCCGTCCCGACACGTCCCGTCCCGTCCCGTCCCGTCCCGTCCCATCCCGTCCCGTCCCGTCCCGTGCCGTTGTACTCGGGTTGATTCCATTCCACTCCGTTCCGTTCATTTCCGTTCCGTTCCATTCAGTTCCACGCGGGTTGATTCAATTCCATTCTATTCTATTCCATTCCATTCCATTCCGTTCCATTCCATTCCATTCCATTCCATTCCATTCTACTCGGGTTGATTCCATGCCGTTCCGTTCCGTTCCATTCCGTCCCATCCCGACGCGTCCCGTCCCGTCCCGTCCCGTCAAATTACGTTCTGTTCTGATCGGATTGATTCCGTTCCATTCCGTTCCGTTCCTTTCCGTTCCGTTCCATTCCGTTACACGCGGGTTGATTCAATTCCATTCTATTACATTGAATTCCATTCCATTCCATTCCATTCCATTCTACTCGGATTGATTGCATTCCATTCCATTCCATTCCAGTCCATTCCAATCCATTCCATTCTACTCGGGTTGATTCCATTCCATTCCATTCCATTCCATTCCATTCCATTCCATTCCATTCCATTCCATTCCACTCGGGCTCATTCCATTCCATTCCATTCCATTCCATTCCATTCCATTCCATTCCATTCCATTCCATTCCGTTCTACTCGGGTTGATTTCCATTCCATTCCATTCCATTCCATTCCACTCCATTCCATTCCATTCCATTCCATTCCATTCCATTCCATTCCATTCCATTCCATTCCATTCCATTCCTTTCCATTTATTCCATTCCGTTCTACTCGGGTTGATTCCATTGAGTTTGGTTCCGTTCCGTTCCGTCACGTCCCGTCCCGTCCCGTCCCGTTCCGTTTTACTCGGGTTGATTCCTTTGCATTCCGTTCCGCTCGTTTCCATTCCGTTCCATTCCGTTCCACGCGGGTTGGTTCAATTCCATTCTATTCTATTCTATTCCTTTCCATTCCATTCCATTCTACTCGGGTTGATTCCATGCCGTTCCATTCCGTTCCATTCCGTCCCATCCCGACCCGTCCCATCCCGTCCCGTCCCGTCCCATCCCGTTCCGTTCCACATGTGTTGATTCAATTCCTTTCGGTTACATTGAATTCCATTCCATTGCATTCTACTCGGACTGATTCCATTCCATTCCATTCCATTCCATTCCATTCCTTTCCATTCCATTCCATTCCATTCCATTCCATTCTATTCCATTACATTCTACTACATTGAATTCCATTCCATTCCATTCCATTCCATTCCATTCCTTTCCATTCCATTTAGTTCTACTCGTGTTGATTCCATTCCATTCCATTCCATTCCATTCCATTCCATTCCATTCCATTCCATTCCATTACTTTCCATTCCATTCCATTCAAATCCATTCCATTCTACTCGTGTTGACTCCATTCCATTCCATTCCATTCCATTATATTCCATTCTATTCCATTCGATTCCGTTCGATTCCATTCCATTCCATTCCATTCCATTCCATTCCATTCCATTCGATTCCATTCCATTCCATTCGATTCCATTCCATTCCATTCCATTCCATTCCATTCCATTCCAATCCATTCCATTCTACTCGGGTTGAATCCATTCCAATCCATTCCATTCCATTCCATTCCATTCCATTCCATTCCATTCCATTCCATTCCATTCCGTTCTACTCGGGTTGATTCCACTCCATTCCATTCCATTCCATTCCATTCCATTCCATTCCATTCCATTCCATTCCATTCCACTCCTTTCCATTCCAACCCATTCCGTTCTACTCGGGTTGATTCCATTCCATTCCATTCCATTCCATTCCATTCCATTCCATTCCATTCCACTCCATTCCATTCCATTCCATTCCATTCCATTCCACTCGGGTTCATTCCATTCCATTCCATTCCATTCCATTCCATTCCATTCCATTCCATTCCATTCCGTTCTACTCAGGTTGATTTCCATTCCATTCCATTCCATTCCATTCCATTCCATTCCATTCCATTCCATTCCATTCCATTCCATTCCATTCTATTCCTTTCCTTTCTACTGGGCTTGAATCCACTGAGTTCCGTTCCGTTCCGTTCCGTCCCAACACGTCCCGTCCCGTCCCGTCCCGTCCCGTCCCGTCCCGTCCCGTCCCGTGCCGTTGTACTCGGGTTGATTCCGTTCCACTCCGTTCCGTTCCTTTCCGTTCCGTTCCATTCAGTTCCACGCGGGTTGATTCAATTCCATTCTATTCTATTCCATTCCATTCCATTCCATTCCATTCCATTCCATTCCATTCCATTTTACTCGGGTTGATTCCATGCCGTTCCGTTGCGTTCCATTCTGTCCCATCCCGACGCGTCCCGTCCCGTCCCGTCCCGTCCCATTCCGTTCCGTTCTGATCGGGTTGATTCCGTTCCATTCCGTTCCGTTCCTTTCCGTTCCATTCCATTCCGTTACACGCGGGTTGATTCAATTCCATTCTATTACATTGAATTCCATTCCATTCCATTCCATTCCATTCTACTCGGATTGATTGCATTCCATTCCATTCCATTCCAGTCCATTCCAATCCATTCCATTCTACTCGGGTTGATTCCATTCCATTCCATTCCATTCCATTCCATTCCATTCCATTGCGTTCCATTCGATTCGATTCGATTCCATTCCATTCCATTCCATTCCATTCCATTCCATTCTGTTCTACTCGGGTTGATTACACTCCATTCCATTCCATTCCATTCCATTCTATTCCATTGCATTCCATTCGATTCCATTCTATTCCATTCGATTCCATTCCATTCCATTTCATTTTATTCCATTCCATTCCATTCCATTCTATTCCATAGAATTCCATTACATTCCATTTCATTCCATTTCATTTTATTCCATTCCATTCCATTCCATTCTATTCCATTGAATTCCATTCCATTCCATTCCATTCCATTCCATTCCATTCCATTCCATTCCATTCCTTTCCATTCCAATCCATTCCATTCTACTCGGGTTGATTCCTTTCCATTCCATTCCATTCCATTCCATTCCATTCCATTCCATCCCATTCCATTCCATTCCATTCCGTTCTACTCGGGGTGATTCCATTCTATTCCATTCCATTCCGTTCGAGTCCATTCGATTCCATTCGATTCCATTCCATTCCCTTCCATTCCATTCTATTCCATTGAATTCCATTCCATTCCATTGCATTCCATTCCATTCGGTTCTACTCTGATTGACTCCATTCCATTCCATTCCATTCCATTCCATTGCATTCCATTCCATTCCATTCGATTCCATTCCATTCCATTCCATTCCATTCCATTCCATTCCATTCCAATACATTCCATTCTACTCTGGTTGATTCCATTCCATTCCATTCCATTCCATTCCATTCGTCTCCATTCGATTCCATTCGATTCCATTCCATTCTATTCCATTGAATTCCATTCCATTCCATTCCATTCCATTCCATTCCATTCCATACCATTCCATTCCGTTCTACTCGGGTTGATTCCGTTCCATTCCATTCCATTCCATTCCATTCCATTCCATTCCATTCCACTCCATTCCATTCGATTCCATTCGATTCCATTCCATTCCATTCCATTCCATTCCAATCCATTCCATTCTACTCGGGTTGATTCCATTCCATTCCATTCCATACCATTCCATTCCATTCCATTCCATTCCATTCCATTCCATTGCATTCCATGCGATTCCATTCGATTCCATTCCATTCGATTCCATTCGAGATCATTCGATTCCATTCCATCCCATTCCATTCCATTCCATTCCATTCCATTCCGTTCTACTCGGGTTGATTACATTCCATTCCATTTCATTCCATTCCATTCCATTCCATTCCGTTCGATTCCATTCGATTCCATTCCATTCCATTCCATTCCAATCCATTCCATTCTACTCGGGTTGATTCCATTCCATTCCATTCCATTCCATTCCATTCCATTCCATTCCATTCCATTCCATTCAACTCGATTCCATTCCATTCTTTCCATTCCATTCCAATCCATTCCATTCTACTCGGGTGGATTCCATTCCATTCCATTCCATTCCATTCCATTCCATTCCATTCCATTCGATTCCATTCCATTCCATTCCATTCCTTTCCATTCCATTCCATTCCATTCCATTCCATTCCGTTCTAGTCGGGTTGATTCCATTGTATTCCATTCCATTCCATTCCATTCCATTCCATTCCATTCCATTCCATTCTATTCCACTCCATTCCACTCCATTGAATTCCATTCCATTCCATTCTATTCCATTCCATTCCATTCCTTTCCATTCCATTTAGTTCTAATCGGGTTGATTCCATTCCATTCCATTCCATTCCATTCCATTCCATTCCATTCCATTCCATTCCATTCCATTCCATTCCAATCCATTCCATTCTACTCGGGTGGATTCCATTCCATTCCATTCCATTCCATTCCATTCCATTCCATTCCATTCGATTCCATTCCATTCCATTCCATGGCATTCCATTCCATTCCATTCGATTGCGTTCTAGTCGGGTTGATTCCATTCTATTCCATTCCATTCCATTCCATTCCATTCCATTCCATTCCATTCCATTCCATTCCATTCCATTCAATTCCATTCCTTTCCATTCCATTCCATTCTATTCCACTCCATTCCACTCCATTGAATTCCATTCCATTCCATTCTATTCCATTCCATTCCATTCCTTTCCATTCCATTTAGTTCTACTCGGGTTGATTCCATTCCATTCCATTCCATTCCATTCCATTCCATTCCATTCCATTCCATTCCATTCCAATCTATTGCATTCTACTCAGTTTGATTCCATTCCATTCCATTCCATTCCATTCAATTCCATTCCATTCCATTCCATTATATTCCACTCGATTCCATTCCATTCCTTTCCATTCCATTCCAATCCATTCCATTCTACTCGGGTGGATTCCATTCCATTCCATTCCATTCCATTCCATTCCATTCCATTCCATTCCATTCCATTCCATTCCATTCCATTCCATTCCATTCCATTCCATTCCATTCCATTCCATTCCATTCGATTCCATTCCATTCCATTCCATGGCATTCCATTCCATTCCATTCCATTCCATTCCGTTCTAGTCGGGTTGATTCCATTCCATTCCATTGCATTCCATTCCATTCCATTGCATTCCATTCCATTCCATTCCATTCCATTCCATTCCATTCCATTCCATTCCATTCTATTCCATTCCATTCTACTCCATTGAATTCCATTCCATTCCATTCTATTTCATTCCATTCCATTCCTTTCCAATCCATTTAGTTCTACTCGGGTTGATTCCATTCCATTCCATTCCATTCCATTCCATTCCATTCCATTCCATTCCATTCCATTCCATTACTTTCCATTCCATTCCATTCCAATCCATTCCATTCTACTCGGGTTGGCTCCATTCCATTCCATTCCACTCCATTCCATTCCGTTATATTCCATTCTATTCCATTCGATTCCGTTCGATTCCATTCCATTCCATTCCATTCCATTCGATCCCATTCCATTCCATTCCATTCCATTCCATTCCATTCCATTCCATTCCAATCCATTCCATTCTACTCGGGTTGATTCCATTCCATTCCATTCCATTCCAATCCATTCCATTCCATTCCATTCCATTCCATTCCATTCCTTTCTATTCCATTCCATTCCATTCCATTCCATTCCATTCCATTCCATTCCTTTCCATTCCATTCCATTCCATTCCATTCCACTCCATTCCATTCCCTTCCATTCCATTCCATTCCATTCCATTCCATTCCATTCCATTCCATTCCATTCCATTCCATTCCATTCCTTTCCATTCCAACGCATTCCTTTCTACTCGGGTTGATTCCATTCCATTCCATTCCATTCCATTCCATTCCATTCCATTCCATTCCATTCCATTCCATTCCATTCCATTCCATTCCATTCCATTCCATTCCATTTCATTCCAAACCATTCCATTCTACTCGGGTTCATCATTCCATTCCATTCCATTCCATTCCATTCCACTCGGGTTCATTCCATTCCATTCCATTCCATTCCATTCCATTCCATTCCATTCCGTTCTACTCAGGTTGATTTCCATTCCATTCCATTCCATTCCATTCCATTCCATTCCATTCCATTACATTCCATTCCATTCCATTCCATTCTTTTCCATTCCGTTCTACTCGGCTTGAATCCATTGAGTTCCATTCCGTTCCGTTCCGTCCCGTGCCGTTGTACTCGGGTTGATTCCATTCCACTCCGTTCCGTTCCTTTCCGTTCCCTTCAATTCAGTTCCACGCGGGTTGATTCAATTCCATTCTATTCTATTCCATTCCATTCCATTCCATTCCATTCCATTCCATTCCAATCCATTCCATTCTACTTGGGTTCATTCCATTCCATTCCATTCCATTCCATTCGATTCCATTCCATTCCATTGCGTTCCATTCGATTCGATTCCATTCCATTCCATTCCATTCCATTCCATTCCAATCCATTCCATTCTACTTGGGTTCATTCCATTCCATACCATTCCATTCCATTTTGTTCTACTCGGGTTGATTCCACTCCATTCCATTCCATTCCATTCCATTCCATTCTATTCCATTCCATTCCATTCGATTCCATTCTATTCCATTCGATTCCATTCCATTCCATTTCATTTTATTCCATTCCATTCCGTTCCATTCTATTCCATTGAATTCCATTCCATTCCATTCCATTCCATTCCATTCCATTCCATTCCATTCCATTCCGTTCTACTCGGGTTGATTCCACTCCATTCCATTCCATTCCATTCCATTCCATTCCATTCCATTCCATTCCATTCCATTCCATTCCATTCCACTCGGGTTGAGCATTCCATTCGATTCCATTCCATTCCATTCCATTCCATTCCATTCCATTCCACTCGGGCTCATTCCATTCCATTCCATTCCATTCCATTCCATTCCATTCCATTCCATTACATTACATTCCGTTCTACTCGGGTTGATTTCCATTCCATTCCATTCCATTCCATTCCACTCCATTCCATTCCATTCCATTCCATTCCATTCCATTCCATTCCATTCCATTCCATTCCTTTCCATTTATTCCATTCCGTTCTACCCGGGTTGATTCCATTGAGTTTGGTTCCGTTCCGTTCCGTCCCGTCCCGTCCCGTCCCGTCCCTTTCCGTTTTACTCGGGTTGATTCCTTTGCATTCCGCTCCGCTCGTTTCCATTCCTTTCCATTCCGTTCCACGCGGGTTGGTTCAATTCCATTCTATTCTATTCTATTCCTTTCCATTCCATTCCATTCTACTCGGGTTGATTCCATGCCGTTCCATTCCGTTCCATTCCGTCCCATCCCGACCCGTCCCATCCTGTCCCGTCCCGTCCCATCCCACTCCGTTCCACATGGGTTGATTCAATTCCTTTCGGTTACATTGAATTCCATTCCATTCCGTTCTACTCGGATTGATTGCATTCCATTCCACTCCATTCCATTCCATTCCATTCCATTCCATTCCATTCCAATCCATTCCATTCTACTCGGGTTGATTCCATTCCATTCCATTCCATTCCATTCCATTCCATTCCATTCCATTCCATTCCATTCCATTCCATTCCATTCAGTTTCATTCCATTCCATTCCATTCCATTCCATTCCATTCCATTCCATTCCATTCCATTCCATTCCATTCCATTCCATTCTATTCCATTCCATTCCATTCCATTCCGTTCTACTCGGGTTGATTCCATTCTATTCCATTCCATTCCGTTCGATTCCATTCGATTCCATTGGATTCCATTCCATTCCATTCCATTCCCTTCCATTCCATTCTATTCCATTGAATTCCATTCCATTGCATTCCATTCCATTCCATTCCGTTCTACTCTGATTGACTCCATTCCATTCCATTCGATTCCATTCGATTCCATTCGATTCCATTCCATTCCATTCCATTCCAATACATTCCATTCTACTCTGGTTGATTCCATTCCATTCCATTCCATTCCATTCTATTCCATTCCATTCGTCTCCATTCGATTCCATTCCATTCCATTCCATTCCATTCTATTCCATTCCATTCCATTCCATTCCGTTCTTCTCGGGTTAATTCCATTCCATTCCATTCCATTCCATTCCATTCCACTCCATTCCATTCGATTCCATTCCATTCCATTCCATTCCATTCCATTCCATTCCAATCCATTCCATTCTACTCGGGTTGATTCCATTCCATTCCATTCCATTCCATTCCATTCCATTCCATTCGATTCCATTCCATTCGATTCCATTCGATATCATTCGATTCCATTCCATCCCATTCCATTCCATTCCATTCCATTCCGTTCTACTCGGGTTGATTCCGTTCCATTCCATTTCATTCCATTCCATTCCATTCGATTCCATTCGATTCCATTGCGTTCCATTCGATTCGATTCGATTCCATTCTACTCGGGTTGATTCCATTCCATTCCATTCCATTCCATTCCATTCCATTCCATTCCATTCCATTCGATTCCACTCGATTCCATTCCATTCTTTCCATTCCATTCCAAACCATTCCATTCTACTTGGGTGGATTCCATTCCATTCCATTCCATTCCATTCCATTCCATTCCATTCCATTCCATTCCATTCCATTTGATTGCATTCCATTCCATTCCATTCCATTCCATTTCATTCCATTCCTTTCCATTCCATTCCGTTCTAGTCGGGTTGATTCCATTCTATTCCATTCCATTCCATTCCATTCCATTCCATTCTATTCCATTCCATTCTACTCCATTGAATTCCATTCCATTCCATTCTATTCCATTCCATTCCATTCCTTTCCATTCCATTTAGTTTTACTCTGGTTGATTCCATTCCATTCCATTCCATTCGATTCGATTCCATTCCATTCAATTCCATTCCGTTCCATTCCATTCCAATCCATTCCATTCTCCACGGGTTGATTCCATTCCATTCCATTCCATTCCATTCCATTCCATTCCATTCCATTCCATTCCATTCCATTCCTTTCGATTCCATTCCATTCCACTAAATTCCATTCCATTCCATTCCATTCCATTCCATTCCATTCCATTCCATTCCATTCCGTTCTACTCGGGTTGATTCCACTCCATTCCATTCCATTCCATTCCATTCCATTCCATTCCATTCCATTCCATTCCATTCCATTCCATTCCATTCCGTTCTAGTCGGGTTGATTCCATTCTATTCCATT
The DNA here is from genome assembly GCF_029281585.2 of Gorilla gorilla gorilla. Taxonomy (NCBI): domain Eukaryota; kingdom Metazoa; phylum Chordata; class Mammalia; order Primates; family Hominidae; genus Gorilla; species Gorilla gorilla. Next base: position 5,830,955 of record NC_073241.2, read on the forward strand.
CCATTCCATTCCATTCCATTCCATTCCATTCCATTCCATTCGATTCCATTCCATTCCATTCCATTCCATTCCATTCTATTCCATTCCACTCTACTCCATTGAATTCCATTCCATTCAATTCAATTCCATTCCATTCCATTCCTTTCCATTCCATTTAGTTCTACTCGGGTTGATTCCATTCCATTCCATTCCATTCCATTCCATTGCATTCCATTACTTTCCATTCCATTCCATTCCAATCCATTCCATTCTACTCGGGTTGACTCCATTCCATTCCATTCCATTCCATTGCATTCCATTCGATTCCATTCGATTCCATTCCATTCCATTCCATTCCTTTCCATTCCATTCCATTCCATTCCATTCTATTCCATTCCATTCCATTCCGTTCCATTCTATTCCATTCCATTCCATTCCGTTCCACTCGGGTTGATTCCATTCTATTCCATTCCATTCCATTCGATTCCATTCGATATCATTCGATTCCATTCCATTCCATTCCATTCCATTCCATTCCATTCTATTCCATTCCATTCCATTCCATTCCATTCCATTCCATTCCATTCCATTCTACTCGGGTTGATTCCATTCCATTCCATTTCATTCCATTCCATTCCATTCCATTCCATTCGATTCCATTCGATTCCATTCCATTCCATTCCATTCCAATCCATTCCATTCTACTCGGGTTGATTCCATTCCATTCCATTCCATTCCATTCCATTCCATTCCAATCCTTTCCATTCCTTTCCATTCCATTCCACTCGATTCCATTCCATTCCATTCCATTCCATTCCATTCCAATCCACTCCATTCTACTCGGGTGGATTCCATTCCATTCCATTCCTTTCCATTCCATTCCATTCCATTCCATTCCATTACATTCCATTCGGTTCCATTCCATTCCATTCCATTCCATTCCATTCCATTCCATTCCATTCCATTCCATTCCGTTCTAATCGGGTTGATTCCATTCTATTCCATTCCATTCCATTCCATTCCATTCAATTCCATTCCATTCCATTCCATTCCATTCCATTCTATTCCATTCCCTTCTACTCCATTGAATTCCATTCCATTCCATTCTATTCCATTCCATTCCATTCCTTTCCATTCCATTTAGTTCTACTCGGGTTGATTCCATTCCATTCCATTCCATTCCTTTCCATTCCATTCCATTCCATTCCGTTATACTCGGGTTGCTTCCACTCCATTCCATTCCATTCCATTCCATTCCATTCCATTCCATTCCATTCCATTCCTTTCCATTCCAACCCATTCCGTTCTAGTCGGGTTGATTCCATTCTATTCCATTCCATTCCGTTCCATTCCATTCCATTCCATTCCATTCCATTCCATTCGATTCCATTCCATTCCATTCCATTCCAAACCATTCCATTCTACTCGGGTTCATCATTCCATTCCATTCCATTCCATTCCATTCCATTCCACTCGGGTTCATTCCATTCCATTCCATTCCATTCCATTCCATTCCATTCCAATCGGGTGCATTCCATTCCATTCCATTCCATTCCATTCCATTCCACTCCATTCCATTCCGTTCTGCTCAGGTTGATTTCCATTCCATTCCATTCCATTCCATTCCATTCCATTCCATTCCATTCCATTCCATTCCATTCCATTCCATTACATTCCATTCCGTTCTACTCGGCTTGAATCCATTGAGTTCCGTTCCGTTCCGTTCCGTCACGACACGTCCCGTCCCGTCCCGTCCCGTCCCGTCCCATCCCGTGCCGTTTTACTCGGGTTGATTCCTTTCCATTCCGTTCCGCTCGTTTCCGTTACGTTCCATTCCGTTCCACGCGGGTTGGTTCAATTCCATTCTATTCTATTCTATTCCTTTCCCTTCCATTCCATTCCATTCCATTCCATTCTACTCGGGTTGATTCCATGCCATTCCGTTCCGTTCCATTCCGTCCCATCACGACCCGTCCCATCCCGTCCCGTCCCGTCCCATCCCGTTCCGTTCCACATGGGTTGATTCAATTCCTTTCGGTTACATTGAATTCCATTCCATTCCATTCTACTTGGATTGATTCGATTCCATTCCATTCCATTCCATTCCATTCCATTCCATTCCATTCCATTCCATTCCATTCCATTCAATTCCATTCCATTCCATTCCATTCCATTCCATTCCATTCCATTGCGTTCCATTCGATTCGATTCCATTCCATTCCATTCCATTCCATTCCAATCCATTCCATTCTACTTGGGTTGATTCCATTCCATTCCATTCCATTCCATTCCATTCCATTCCATTCCATTCCATTCCATTCCATTCCATTCCATTCCATTCCATTCCATTCTGTTCTACTCGGGTTGATTCCACTCCATTCCATTCCATTCCATTCCAATCTATTCCATTCCATTCCATTCCATTCCATTCTATTCCATTCGATTCCATTCCATTCCATTTCATTTTATTCCATTCCTTTCCATTCCATTCTATTCCATTGAATTCCATTCCATTCCATTCCATTCCATTCCATTCCATTCCATTCCATTCCATTCCATTCCATTCCGTTCTACTCGGGTTGATTCCACTTCATTCCATTCCATTCCATTCCATTCCATTCCATTCCATTCCACTCGGGTTGATCATTCCATTCCATTCCATTCCATTCCATTCCATTCCATTCCATTCCATTCCATTCCATTCCATTCCACTCGGGCTCATTCCATTCCATTCCATTCCATTCCATTCCATTCCATTCCATTCCATTCCATTACATTACATTCCGTTCTACTCGGGTTGATTTCCATTCCATTCCATTCCATTCCATTCCACTCCATTCCATTCCATTCCATTCCATTCCATTCCATTCCATTCCATTCCATTCCATTCCATTCCTTTCCATTTATTCCATTCCGTTCTACCCGGGTTGATTCCATTGAGTTTGGTTCCGTTCCGTTCCGTCCCGTCCCGTCCCGTCCCGTCCCGTTCCGTTTTACTCGGGTTGATTCCTTTGCATTCCGCTCCGCTCGTTTCCATTCCTTTCCATTCCGTTCCACGCGGGTTGGTTCAATTCCATTCTATTCTATTCTATTCCTTTCCATTCCATTCCATTCTACTCGGGTTGATTCCATGCCGTTCCATTCCGTTCCATTCCGTCCCATCCCGACCCGTCCCATCCCGTCCCGTCCCGTCCCATCCCATTCCGTTCCACATGGGTTGATTCAATTCCTTTCGGTTACATTGAATTCCATTCCATTCCGTTCTACTCGGATTGATTGCATTCCATTCCACTCCATTCCATTCCATTCCATTCCATTCCATTCCATTCCAATCCATTCCGTTCTACTCGGGTTGATTCCATTCCATTCCATTCCATTCCATTCCATTCCATTCCATTCCATTCCATTCCATTCCATTCAGTTTCATTCCATTCCATTCCATTCCATTCCATTCCATTCCATTCCATTCCATTCCATTCCATTCCATTCCATTCTATTCCATTCCATTCCATTCCATTCCGTTCTACTCGGGTTGATTCCATTCTATTCCATTCCATTCCGTTCGATTCCATTCGATTCCATTGGATTCCATTCCATTCCATTCCATTCCCTTCCATTCCATTCTATTCCATTGAATTCCATTCCATTGCATTCCATTCCATTCCATTACATTCCATTCCATTCCGTTCTACTCTGATTGACTCCATTCCATTCCATTCGATTCCATTCGATTCCATTCGATTCCATTCCATTCCATTCCATTCCAATACATTCCATTCTACTCTGGTTGATTCCATTCCATTCCATTCCATTCCATTCTATTCCATTCCATTCGTCTCCATTCGATTCCATTCCATTCCATTCCATTCTATTCCATTCCATTCCATTCCATTCCGTTCTTCTCGGGTTAATTCCATTCCATTCCATTCCATTCCATTCCATTCCACTCCATTCCATTCGATTCCATTCCATTCCATTCCATTCCATTCCATTCCATTCCAATCCATTCCATTCTACTCGGGTTGATTCCATTCCATTCCATTCCATTCCATTCCATTCGATTCCATTCCATTCGATTCCATTCGATATCATTCGATTCCATTCCATCCCATTCCATTCCATTCCATTCCATTCCGTTCTACTCGGGTTGATTCCGTTCCATTCCATTTCATTCCATTCCATTCCATTCGATTCCATTCGATTCCATTGCGTTCCATTCGATTCGATTCGATTCCATTCTACTCGGGTTGATTCCATTCCATTCCATTCCATTCCATTCCATTCCATTCCATTCCATTCCATTCCATTCGATTCCACTCGATTCCATTCCATTCTTTCCATTCCATTCCAAACCATTCCATTCTACTTGGGTGGATTCCATTCCATTCCATTCCATTCCATTCCATTCCATTCCATTCCATTCCATTCCATTTGATTGCATTCCATTCCATTCCATTCCATTCCATTTCATTCCATTCCTTTCCATTCCATTCCGTTCTAGTCGGGTTGATTCCATTCTATTCCATTCCATTCCATTCCATTCCATTCCATTCTATTCCATTCCATTCTACTCCATTGAATTCCATTCCATTCCATTCTATTCCATTCCATTCCATTCCTTTCCATTCCATTTAGTTTTACTCTGGTTGATTCCATTCCATTCCATTCCATTCGATTCGATTCCATTCCATTCCATTCCATTCCGTTCCATTCCATTCCAATCCATTCCATTCTCCACGGGTTGATTCCATTCCATTCCATTCCATTCCATTCCATTCCATTCCATTCCATTCCATTCCATTCCATTCCTTTCGATTCCATTCCATTCCACTAAATTCCATTCCATTCCATTCCATTCCATTCCATTCCATTCCATTCCATTCCATTCCATTCCGTTCTACTCGGGTTGATTCCACTCCATTCCATTCCATTCCATTCCATTCCATTCCATTCCATTCCATTCCATTCCATTCCATTCCATTCCATTCCATTCCGTTCTAGTCGGGTTGATTCCATTCTATTCCATTCCATTCCATTCCATTCCATTCCATTCCATTCCATTCGATTCCATTCCATTCCATTCCATTCCATTCCATTCGATTCCATTCCATTCCATTCCATTCCAAACCATTCCATTCTACTCGGGTTCATCATTCCATTCCATTCCATTCCATTCCATTCCACTCGGGTTCATTCCATTCCATTCCATTCCATTCCATTCCATTCCATTCCAATCGGGTGCATTCCATTCCATTCCATTCCATTCCATTCCATTCCATTCCATTCCATTCCATTCCATTCCGTTCTGCTCAGGTTGATTTCCATTCCATTCCATTCCATTCCATTCCATTCCATTCCATTCCATTCCATTCCATTCCATTCCATTCCATTCCATTCCATTCCATTCCATTCCTTTCTACTCGGCTTGAATCCATTGAGTTCCGTTCCGTTCCGTTCCGTCACGACACGTCCCGTCCCGTCCCGTCCCGTCCCGTCCCGTCCCGTGCCGTTTTACTCGGGTTGATTCCTTTCCATTCCGTTCCGCTCGTTTCCGTTACGTTCCATTCCGTTCCACGCGGGTTGGTTCAATTCCATTCTATTCTATTCTATTCCTTTCCCTTCCATTCCATTCCATTCCATTCCATTCTACTCGGGTTGATTCCATGCCATTCCGTTCCGTTCCATTCCGTACCATCACGACCCGTCCCATCCCGTCCCGTCCCGTCCCATCCCGTTCCGTTCCACATGGGTTGATTCAATTCCTTTCGGTTACATTGAATTCCATTCCATTCCATTCTACTTGGATTGATTCGATTCCATTCCATTCCATTCCATTCCATTCCATTCCATTCCATTCCATTCCATTCCATTCAATTCCATTCCATTCCATTCCATTCCATTCCATTCCATTCCATTGCGTTCCATTCGATTCGATTCCATTCCATTCCATTCCATTCCATTCCAATCCATTCCATTCTACTTGGGTTGATTCCATTCCATTCCATTCCATTCCATTCCATTCCATTCAATTCCATTCCATTCCATTCCATTCCATTCCATTCCATTCCATTCCATTCCATTCCATTCCATTCCATTCCATTCCATTCGATTCCATTCTGTTCTACTCGGGTTGATTCCACTCCATTCCATTCCATTCCATTCCAATCTATTCCATTCCATTCCATTCCATTCCATTCTATTCCATTCGATTCCATTCCATTCCATTTCATTTTATTCCATTCCTTTCCATTCCATTCTATTCCATTGAATTCCATTCCATTCCATTCCATTCCATTCCATTCCATTCCATTCCATTCCATTCCATTCCATTCCATTCCATTCCGTTCTACTCGGGTTGATTCCACTTCATTCCATTCCATTCCATTCCATTCCATTCCATTCCATTCCACTCGGGTTGATCATTCCATTCCATTCCATTCCATTCCATTCCATTCCATTCCATTCCATTCCATTCCATTCCACTCGGGCTCATTCCGTTCCATTCCATTCAATTCCATTCCATTCCATTCCATTCCATTCCATTCCATTCCATTCCATTCCATTCCGTTCTACTCGGTTTGATTTCCATTCCATTCCATTCCATTCCATTCCATTCCATTCCATTCCATTCCATTCCATTCCATTCCATTCCATTCCTTTCCATTTACTCCATTCCGTTCTACTCGGGTTGATTCCATTGAGTTTGGTTCCGTTCCGTTGCGTCCCGTCCCGTCCCGTCCCGTCCCGTCCCGTGCCGTTTTACTCGGGTTGATTCCTTTCCATTCCGTTCCGCTCGTTTCCGTTGCGTTCCATTCCGTTCCACGCGGGTTGGTTCAATTCCATTCTATTCTATTCTATTCCTTTCCATTCCATTCCATTCCATTCCATTCCATTCAACTCGTGTTGATTCCATGCCATTCCGTTCCGTTCCATTCCGTCCCATCCCGACCTGTCCCATCACGTCCCGTCCCGTCCCATCCCGTTCCGTTCCACATGGGTTGATTCAATTCCTTTCGGTTACATTGAATTCCATTCCATTCCATTCTACTCGGATTGATTCCATTCCATTCCATTCCATTCCATTCCATTCCATTCCATTCCATTCCTTTCCATTCCAATCCATTCCATTCTACTCGGGTTGATTCCATTCTATTCCATTCCATTCCATTCCATTCCATTCCATTCCATTCCATTCCATTTCATTCCATTCCATTCCATTCCATTCCATTCCATTCCATTCCATTCCATTCGATTCCATTCCATTCCATTCCATTCCATTCCATTCCATTCCGTTCTACTCGGGTTGATTCCATTCTATTCCATTCCATTCCGTTCGATTCCATTTGATTCCATTCGATTCCATTCCATTCCATTCCATTGCCTTCCATTCCGTTCTATTCCATTGAATTCCATTCCATTCCATTCCATTCCATTCCATTCCGTTCTACTCTGATTGATTCCATTAAATTCCATTCCATTCCATTCCATTCGATTCCATTCCATTCCATTCCATTCCATTCCATTCCATTCCAATACATTCCATTCTACTCTGGTTGATTCCATTCCATTCCATTCCATTCCATTCCATTCGTCTCCATTCGATTCCATTCGATTCCATTCCATTCCATTCCATGGAATTCCATTCCATTCCATTCCATTCCATTCCATTCCATTCCATTCCGTTCTACTCGGGTTGATTCCATTCCATTCCATTCCATTCCATTCCATTCCATTCCATTCCATTCCATTCCACTCCATTCCATTCGATTCCATTCGATTCCATTCCATTCCATTCCATTCCATTCCAATCCATTCCATTCTACTCGGGTTGATTCCATTCCATTCCATTCCATTCCATTCCATTCCATTCCATTCCATTCCATTCCATTCCATTCCATTCCATTCCATTCGATTCCATTAGATTCCATTCCATTCCATTCCATTCCATTCCATTCCATTCCGTTCCACTCGGGTTGATTCCATTCTATTCCATTCCATTCCATTCGATTCCATTCGATATCATTCGATTCCATTCCATCCCATTCCATTCCATTCCATTCCATTCCGTTCTACTCGGGTTGATTCCATTAAATTCCATTTCATTCCATTCCATTCCATTCCATTTCTTTCGATTCCATTCGTTTCCATTCCATTCCATTCCATTCCATTCCATTCCATTCTACTCGGGTTGATTCCATTCCATTCCATTCCATTCCATTCCATTCCATTCCATTCCATTCCATTCCATTCCATTGCGTTCTAGTCGGGTTGATTCCATTCTATTCCATTCCATTCCATTCCATTCCATTCCATTCCATTCCATTCCATTCCATTCCATTCCATTCCATTCCATTCCATTCCATTCCATTCCATTCCATTCTATTCCATTCCATTCTACTCCATTGAATTCCATTCCATTCCATTCAATTCCATTCCATTCCATTCCTTTCCATTCCATTTAGTTCTACTCGGGTTGATTCCATTCCATTCCATTCCATTCCATTCCATTCCATTCCATTCCATTACTTTCCATTCCATTCCATTCCAATCCATTCCATTCTACTCGGGTTGACTCCATTCCATTCCATTCCATTCCATTCCATTCCATTCCATTATATTCCATTCTATTCCATTCGATTCCGTTCGATTCCATTCCATTCCATTCCATTCCATTCCATTCCATTCCATTCCATTCCATTCCATTCCATTCCATTCGATTCCATTCCATTCCATTCCATTCCATTCCATTCCATTCCATTTACTCCATTCCGTTCTACTCGGGTTGATTCCATTGAGTTTGGTTCCGTCCCGTCCCGTCCCGTCCCGTCCCGTCCCGTCCCGTCACGTGCCGTTTTACTCAGGTTGATTCCTTTCCATTCCGTTCCGCTCGGTTCCTTTACGTTCCATTCCGTTCCACGCGGGTTGGTTCAATTCCATTCTATTCTATTCTATTCCTTTCCCTTCCATTCCATTCCATTCCATTCCATTCCATTCTACTCGGGTTGATTCCATGCCATTCCGTTCCGTGCCATTCCGTCCCATCCCGATCCGTCCCATCCCGTCCCGTCCCGTCCCATCCCGTTCCATTCCACATGGGTTGATTCAATTCCTTTCGGTTACATCGAACTCCATTCCATTCCATTCTACTCGGATTGACTCCATTCCATTCCATTCCATTCAATTCCATTCCATTCCATTCCATTCCATTCCAATCCATTCCATTCTACTCGGGTTGATTCCATTCTATTCCATTCCATTCCATTTCATTTCATTCCATTCCATTCCATTCCATTCCATTCCATTCCATTCCATTCCATTCCATTCGATTCCATTCCATTCCATTCCATTCCATTCCATTCCATTCCATTCCATTCCATTCCGTTCTACTCGGGTTGATTCCATTCTATTCCATTCCATTCCGTTCGATTCCATTTGATTCCATTCAATTCCATTCCATTCCATTCCATTCCCTTCCATTCCATTCTATTCCATTGAATTCCATTCCATTCCATTCCATTCCATTCCATTCCATTCCATTCCGTTCTACTCGGGTTGATTCCATTCCATTCCATTCCATTCCATTCCATTCCATTCCACTCCATTCCATTCGATTCCATTCGATTCCATTCCATTCCATTCCATTCCATTCCAATCCATTCCATTCTACTTGGGTTGATTCCATTCCATTCCAATCCATTCCATTCCATTCCATTCCATTCCATTCCATTCCATTCCATTCGATTCCATTAGATTCCATTCCATTCCATTCCATTCCATTCCATTCCATTCCATTCCATTCCATTCCATTCCATTCCATTCCATTCCGTTCCACTCGGGTTGATTCCGTTCTATTCCATTCCATTCCATTCGATTCCATTCGATATCATTCGATTCCATTCCATCCCATTCCATTCCATTCCATTCCATTCCGTTCTACTCGGGTTGATTCCATTCCATTCCATTTCATTCCATTCCATTCCATTCCATTTCTTTCGATTCCATTCGTTTCCATTCCATTCCATTCCATTCCAATCCATTCCATTCTACTCGGGTTGATTCCATTCCATTCCATTCCGTTCCATTCCATTCCATTCCATTCCATTCCATTCCACTCGATTCCATTCCATTCCTTTCCATTCCATACCAATCCATTCCATTCTACTCGGGTGGATTCCATTCCATTCCATTCCATTCCATTCCATTCCATTCCATTCCATTCCATTCCATTCCATTCCATTCGATTCCATTCCATTCCATTCCATTCCATTCCATTCCATTCCATTCCATTCCGTTCTAGTCGGGTTGATTCCATTCTATTCCATTCCATTCCATTCCATTCCACTCCATTCCATTCCATTCCATTCCATTCCATTCCATTCCATTCCATTCCATTCCATTCCTTTCTATTCCATTCCATTCTACTCCATTGAATTCCATTCCATTCCATTCAATTCCATTCCATTCCATTCCTTTCCATTCCATTTAGTTCTACTCGGGTTGATTCCATTCCATTCCATTCCATTCCATTCCATTCCATTCCATTCCATTCCATTCCATTACTTTCCATTCCATTCCATTCCAATCCATTCCATTCTACTCGGGTTGACTCCATTCCATTCCATTCCATTCCATTCCATTCCATTCCATTCCATTCCATTCCATTCCATTCCATTCCATTCGATTCCATTCCATTCCATTCGATTCCATTCCATTCCATTCCATTCCATTCCATTCCATTCCATTCCATTCCATTCCATTACATTTACTCCATTCCGTTCTACTCGGGTTGATTCCATTGAGTTTGGTTCCGTCCCGTCCCGTCCCGTCCCGTCCCGTCCCGTCCCGTCCCGTGCCGTTTTACTCAGGTTGATTCCTTTCCATTCCGTTCCGCTCGGTTCCTTTACGTTCCATTCCGTTCCACGCGGGTTGGTTCAATTCCATTCTATTCTATTCTATTCCTTTCCCTTCCATTCCATTCCATTCCATTCCATTCCATTCTACTCGGGTTGATTCCATGCCATTCCGTTCCGTTCCATTCCGTCCCATCCCGATCCGTCCCATCCCGTCCCATCCCGTCCCATCCCGTTCCATTCCACATGGGTTGATTCAATTCCTTTCGGTTACATTGAACTCCATTCCATTCCATTCTACTCGGATTGACTCCATTCCATTCCATTCCATTCCATTCCATTCCATTCCATTCCATTCCATTCCATTCCATTCCATTCCACTCGGGTTGATCATTCCATTCCATTCCATTCCATTCCATTCCATTCCATTCCATTCCATTCCATTCCATTCCACTCGGGCTCATTCCATTCCATTCCATTCAATTCCATTCCATTCCATTCCATTCCATTCCATTCCATTCCATTCCGTTCTACTCGGTTTGATTTCCATTCCATTCCATTCCATTCCATTCCATTCCATTCCATTCCATTCCATTCCATTCCTTTCCATTTACTCCATTCCGTTCTACTCGGGTTGATTCCATTGAGTTTGGTTCCGTTCCGTTGCGTCCCGTCCCGTCCCGTCCCGTCCCGTCCCGTGCCGTTTTACTCGGGTTGATTCCTTTCCATTCCGTTAAGCTCGTTTCCGTTGCGTTCCATTCCGTTCCACGCGGGTTGGTTCAATTCCATTCTATTCTATTCTATTCCTTTCCATTCCATTCCATTCCATTCCATTCCATTCTACTCGGGTTGATTCCATGCCATTCCGTTCCGTTCCATTCCGTCCCATCCGGACCCGTCCCATCACGTCCCGTCCCGTCCCATCCCGTTCCGTTCCACATGGGTTGATTCAATTCCTTTCGGTTACATTGAATTCCATTCCATTCCATTCTACTCGGATTGATTCCATTCCATTCCATTCCATTCCATTCCATTCCATTCCATTCCATTCCATTCCTTTCCATTCCAATCCATTCCATTCTACTCGGGTTGATTCCATTCAATTCCATTCCATTCCATTCCATTCCATTCCATTCCATTCCATTCCATTTCATTCCATTCCATTCCATTCCATTTCATTCCATTCCATTCCTTTCCATTCCATTCCATTCCATTCCATTCCATTCCATTCCATTCCATTCCATTCCATTCGATTCCATTCCATTCCATTCCATTCCATTCCATTCCGTTCTACTCGGGTTGATTCCATTCTATTCCATTCCATTCCGTTCGATTCCATTTGATTCCATTCGATTCCATTCCATTCCATTCCATTCCCTTCCATTCCATTCTATTCCATTGAATTCCATTCCATTCCATTCCATTCCATTCGATTCCGTTCTACTCTGATTGATTCCATTAAATTCCATTCCATTCCATTCCATTCGATTCCATTCCATTCCATTCCATGGAATTCCATTCCATTCCATTCCATTCCATTCCATTCCATTCCATTCCGTTCTACTCGGGTTGATTCCATTCCATTCCATTCCATTCCATTCCATTCCATTCCACTCCATTCCATTCGATTCCATTCGATTCCATTCCATTCCATTCCATTCCATTCCAATAAATTCCATTCTACTCGGGTTGATTCCATTCCATTCCAATCCATTCCATTCCATTCCATTCCATTCCATTCCATTCCATTCCATTCCATTCCATTCCATTCGATTCCATTAGATTCCATTCCATTCCATTCCATTCCATTCCATTCCATTCCATTCCATTCCATTCCGTTCCACTCGGGTGGATTCCGTTCTATTCCATTCCATTCCATTCGATTCCATTCGATATCATTCGATTCCATTCCATCCCATTCCATTCCATTCCATTCCATTCCGTTCTACTCGGGTTGATTCCATTCCATTCCATTTCATTCCATTCCATTTCTTTCGATTCCATTCGTTTCCATTCCATTCCATTCCATTCCAATCCATTCCATTCTACTCGGGTTGATTCCATTCCATTCCATTCCATTCCATTCCATTCCATTCCATTCCATTCCACTCGATTCCATTCCATTCCTTTCCATTCCATTCCAATCCATTCCATTCTACTCGGGTGGATTCCATTCCATTCCATTCCATTCCATTCCATTCCATTCCATTCCATTCCATTCCATTCCATTCCATTCCATTCCGTTCTAGTCGGGTTGATTCCATTCTATTCCATTCCATTCCATTCCATTCCATTCCATTCCATTCCATTCCATTCCATTCCATTCCATTCCATTCCATTCTATTCCATTCCATTCTACTCCATTGAATTCCATTCCATTCCATTCAATTCCATTCCATTCCATTCCTTTCCATTCCATTTAGTTCTACTCGGGTTGATTCCATTCCATTCCATTCCATTCCATTCCATTCCATTCCATTCCATTCCATTCCATTACTTTCCATTCCATTCCATTCCAATCCATTCCATTCTACTCGGGTTGACTCCATTCCATTCCATTCCATTCCATTCCATTCCATTCCATTATATTCCATTCCATTCCATTCGATTCCGTTCGATTCCATTGCATTCCATTCCATTCCATTCCATTCCATTCCATTCCATTCCATTCCATTCCATTCGATTCCATTCCATTCCATTCGATTCCATTCCATTCCATTCCATTCCATTCCATTCCATTCCATTCCATTCCATTCCATTCCATTCCATTTACTCCATTCCGTTCTACACGGGTTGATTCCATTGAGTTTGGTTCCGTCCCGTCCCGTCCCGTCCCGTCCCGTGCCGTTTTACTGAGGTTGATTCCTTTCCATTCCGTTCCGCTCGGTTCCTTTACGTTCCATTCCGTTCCACGCGGGTTGGTTCAATTCCATTCTATTCTATTCTATTCCTTTCCCTTCCATTCCATTCCATTCCATTCCATTCCATTCTACTCGGGTTGATTCCATGCCATTCCGTTCCGTTCCATTCCGTCCCATCCCGATCCGTCCCATCCCGTCCCGTCCCGTCCCATCCCGTTCCATTCCACATGGGTTGATTCAATTCCTTTCGGTTACATTGAACTCCATTCCATTCCATTCTACTCGGATTGACTCCATTCCATTCCATTCCATTCCATTCCATTCCATTCCATTCCATTCCAATCCATTCCATTCTACTCGGGTTGATTCCATTCTATTCCATTCCATTCCATTCCATTCCATTCCATTCCATTCCATTCCATTTCATTCCATTCCATTCCATTCCATTCCATTCCATTCCATTCGATTCCATTCCATTCCATTCCATTCCATTCCATTCCATTCCATTCCATTCCATTCCGTTCTACTCGGGTTGATTCCATTCTATTCCATTCCATTCCGTTCGATTCCATTTGATTCCATTCGATTCCATTCCATTCCATTCCATTCCCTTCCATTCCATTCTATTCCATTGAATTCCATTCCATTCCATTCCATTCCATTCCATTCCATTCCATTACGTTCTACTCTGATTGATTCCATTCCATTCCATTCCATTCCATTCCATTCCATTCCATTCCATTCCATTCCATTCCATTCCAATACATTCCATTCTACTCTGGTTGATTCCATTCCATTCCATTCCAATCCATTCCATTCGTCTCCATTCGATTCCATTCCATTCCATTCCATTCTATTCCATTGAATTCCATTGAATTCCATTCCATTCCATTCCATTCCATTCCATTCCATTCCATTCCGTTCCATTCCATTCCATTTGATTCCATTCCATTCCATTCCATTCCATTCCATTCCATTCCATTCCATTCCATTCCATTCCATTCCGTTCTACTCGGGTTGATTCCATTCTATTCCATTCCGTTCCGTTCGATTCCATTTGATTTCATTCGATTCCATTCCATTCCATTCCATTCCCTTCCATTCCATTCTATTCCATTGAATTCCATTCCATTCCATTCCATTCCATTCCATTCCATTCCATTCCGTTCTACTCTGATTGATTCCATTCCATTCCATTCCATTCCATTCCATTCCATTCCATTCCATTCCATTCCATTCCATTCCATTCCATTCCAATACATTCCATTCTACTCTGGTTGATTCCATTCCATTCCATTCCATTCCTTTCCATTCCATTCGTCTCCATTCCATTACATTCCATTCCATTCCATTCTATTCCATTGAATTCCATTCCATTCCATTCCATTCCATTCCATTCCATTCCATTCCATTCCATTCCATTCTACTCGGGTTCATTCCACTCCATTCCATTCCATTCCATTCCATTCCATTCCATTCCATTCCATTCGTCTCCATTCGATTCCATTCGATTCCATTCCATTCTATTCCATTGAATTCCATTCCATTCCATTCCATTCCATTCCATTCCATTCCATTCCATTCCATTCCATTCCATTCCGTTCTACTCGGGTTGATTCCATTCCATTCCATTCCATTCCATTCCATTCCATTCCATTCCACTCCATTCCATTCGATTCCATTCGATTCCATTCCATTCCATTCCATTCCATTCCAATCCATTCCATTCTACTCGGGTTGATTCAATTCCATTCCATTCCATTCCATCCCATTCCAATCCATTCCATTCCATTCCGTTCTACTCGGGTTGATTCCATTCCATTCCATTTCATTCCATTCCAATCCATTCCATTCCATTCGATTCCATTCGATTCCATTCCATTCCATTCCATTCCAATCCATTCCATTCTACTCGGGTTCATTCCATTCCATTCCATTCCATTCCATTCCATTCCATTCCATTCCATTCGATTCCACTCGATTCCACTCCATTCTTTCCATTCCATTCCAATCCATTCCATTCTACTCAGGTGGATTCCATTCCGTTCCACTCCATTCCATTCCATTCCATTCCATTCCATTCCACTCCATTCGATTCCATTCCATTCCATTCCATTCCATTCCATTCCATTCCGTTCTAGTCGGGTTGATTCCATTCTATTCCATTCCATTCCATTCCATTCCATTCCATTCCATTCCATTCCATTCCATTCCATTCCATTCCATTCTATTCCATTCCATTCTACTCCATTGAATTCCATTCCATTCCATTCTATTCCATTCCATTCCATTCCTTTCCATTCCATTTAGTTCTACTCGGGTTGATTCCATTCCATTCCATTCCATTCCATTCCATTCCATTCCATTCCATTACTTTCCATTCCATTCCATTCCAATCCATTCCATTCTACTCGGGTTGACTCCATTCCATTCCATTCCATTCCATTCCATTCCATTCCTTTCCATTACAATCCATTCCATTCCATTCTATTCCGTTCGATTCCATTCCATTCCATTCCATTCCATTCCATCCCATTCCATTCAATTCCATTCGATTCCATTCGATTCCATTCCATTCCATTCCATTCCAATCCATTCCATTCTACTCGGGTTGATTCCATTCCATTCCATTCCATTCCATTCCATTCCATTCCATTCCATTCCATTCCATTCCATTCCATTCCATTCCATTCTATTCCTTTCGATTCAATTCCATTCCATTAAATTCCATTCCATTCCATTCCATTCCATTCCATTCCATTCCATTCCATTCCATTCCATTCCATTCCATTCCGTTCTACTCGGGTTGATTCCACTCCATTCCATTCCATTCCATTCCATACCATTCAATTCGATTCCATTCCATTCCATTCCATTCCATTCCATTCCATTCCATTCCATTCCATTCCATTCCATTCCGTTCTAGTCGGGTTGATTCCATTCTATTCCATTCCATTCCATTCCATTCCATTCCATTCCATTCCATTCCATTCTATTCCATTCCATTCTACTTTTTTGAATTCCATTCCATTCCATTCCATTCCATTCCATTCCATTCCATTCCATTCCATTCGATTCCATTCTGTTCTACTCGGGTTGATTCCACTCCATTCCATTCCATTCCATTCCAATCTATTCCATTCCATTCCATTCCATTCCATTCTATTCCATTCGATTCCATTCCATTCCATTTCATTTTATTCCATTCCTTTCCATTCCATTCTATTCCATTGAATTCCATTCCATTCCATTCCATTCCATTCCATTCCATTCCATTCCATTCCATTCCATTCCATTCCATTCCATTCCATTCCATTCCATTCCATTCCATTCCATTCCGTTCTACTCGGGTTGATTCCACTCCATTCCATTCCATTCCATTCCATTCCATTCCACTCGGGTTGATCATTCCATTCCATTCCATTCCATTCCATTCCATTCCATTCCGTTCCATTCCATTCCATTCCACTCGGGCTCATTCCATTCCATTCCATTCCATTCCATTCCATTCCATTCCATTCCATTCCATTCCATTCCATTCCGTTCTACTCGGTTTGATTTCCATTCCATTCCATTCCATTCCATTCCATTCCATTCCATTCCATTCCATTCCATTCCATTCCATTCCTTTCCATTTACTCCATTCCGTTCTACTCGGGTTGATTCCATTGAGTTGGGTTCCGTTCCGTTGCGTCCCGTCCCGTCCCGTCCCGTCCCGTCCCGTGCCGTTTTACTCGGGTTGATTCCTTTCCATTCCGTTCCGCTCGTTTCCGTTGCGTTCCATTCCGTTCCACGTGGGTTGGTTCAATTCCATTCTATTATATTCTATTCCTTTCCATTCCATTCCATTCCATTCCATTCCATTCTACTCGGGTTGATTCCATGCCATTCCATTCCATTCCATTCCATTCCATTCCATTCCATTCCATTCCTTTCCATTCCAATCCATTCCATTCTACTCGGGTTGATTCCATTCTATTCCATTCCATTCCATTCCATTCCATTCCATTCCATTCCATTCCATTCCATTCCATTCCATTCCATTCCATTCCATTCCATTCGATTCCATTCCATTCCGTTCCGTTCCGTTCCATTCCATTCCATTCCATTCCATTCCGTTCTACTCGGGTTGATTCCATTCTATTCCATTCCATTCCGTTCGATTCCATTTGATTCCATTCGATTCCATTCCATTCCATTCCATTCCCTTCCATTCCATTCTATTCCATTGAATTCCATTCCATTCCATTCCATTCCATTCCATTCCATTCCATTCCGTTCTACTCTGATTGATTCCATTCCATTCCATTCCATTCCATTCCATTCCATTCCTTTCCATTCCATTCCATTCCATTCCATTCCATTCCAATACATTCCATTCTACTCTGGTTGATTCCATTCCATTCCATTCCATTCCATTCCATTCGTCTCCATTCGATTCCATTCCATTCCATTCCATTCTATTCCATTGAATTCCATTGAATTCCATTCCATTCCATTCCATTCCATTCCATTCCATTCCATTCCATTCCGTTCCATTCCATTCCATTTGATTCCATTCCATTCCATTCCATTCCATTCCATTCCATTCCATTCCATTCCATTCCATTCCGTTCTACTCTGGTTGATTCCATTCTATTCCATTCCATTCCGTTCGATTCCATATGATTTCATTCGACTCCATTCCATTCCATTCCATTCCCTTCCATTCCATTCTATTGCATTGAATTCCATTCCATTCCATTCCATTCCATTCCATTCCATTCCATTCCATTCCGTTCTACTCTGATTGATTCCATTCCATTCCATTCCATTCCATTCCATTCCATTCCATTCCATTCCATTCCTTTCCATTCCATTCCATTCCATTCCAATACATTCCATTCTACTCTGGTTGATTCCATTCCATTCCATTCCATTCCATTCCATTCCATTCGTCTCCATTCGATTCCATTCCATTCCATTCCATTCTATTCCATTGAATTCCATTGAATTCCATTCCATTCCATTCCATTCCATTCCATTCCATTCCATTCCATTCCATTCCATTCCATTCCATTCCGTTCTACTCGGGTTGATTCCACTCCATTCCATTCCATTCCATTCCATTCCATTCCATTCCATTCCATTCCATTCCATTCGTCTCCATTCGATTCGATTCGATTCCATTCCATTCTATTCCATTGAATTCCATTCCATTCCATTCCATTCCATTCCATTCCATTCCATTCCATTCCATTCCATTCCATTCCATTCCGTTCTACTCGGGTTGATTCCATTCCATTCCATTCCATTCCATTCCATTCCATTCCATTCCATTCCACTCCATTCCATTCGATTCCATTCGATTCCATTCCATTCCATTCCATCCCATTCCAATCCATTCCATTCCTTTCCGTTCTACTCGGGTTGATTCCATTCCATTCCATTTCATTCCATTAGAATCCATTCCATTCCATTCGATTCCATTCGATTCCATTCCATTCCATTCCATTCCAATCCATTCCATTCTACTCGGGTGGATTCCATTCCATTCCATTCCATTCCATTCCATTCCATTCCATTCCATTCGATTCCACTCGATTCCACTCCATTCTTTCCATTCCATTCCAATCCATTCCATTCTACTCAGGTGGATTCCATTCCGTTCCATTCCATTCCATTCCATTCCATTCCATTCCATTCCACTCCATTCGATTCCATTCCATTCCATTCCATTCCATTCCATTCCATTCCATTCCATTCCATTCCATTCCGTTCTAGTCGGGTTGATTCCATTCTATTCCATTCCATTCCATTCCATTACATTCCATTCCATTCCATTCCATTCCATTCTATTCCATTCCATTCTACTCCATTGAATTCCATTCCATTCCATTCTATTCCATTCCATTCCATTCCTTTCCATTCCATTTAGTTCTACTCTTGTTGATTCCATTCCATTCCATTCCATTCCATTCCATTCCATTCCATTCCATTCCATTCCATTCCAATCCATTCCATTCTACTCGGGTTGACTCCATTCCATTCCATTCCATTCCATTCCATTCCATTCCATTCCATTATAATCCATTCCATTCCATTCGATTCCGTTCGATTCCATTCCATTCCATTCCATTCCATTCCATTCAATTCCATTGGATTCCATTCGATTCCATTCCATTCCGTTCCATTCCAATCCATTCCATTCTACTCGGGTTGATTCCATTCCATTCCATTCCATTCCATTCCATTCCATTCCATTCCATTCCATTCCATTCCATTCTATTCCTTTCGATTCCATTCCATTCCATTAAATTCCATTCCATTCCATTCCATTCCATTCCATTCCATTCCATTCCATTCCATTCCATTCCATTCCGTTGTACTCGGGTTGATTCCAATCCATTCCATTCCATTCCATTCCATGCCATTCCATTCGATTCCATTCCATTCCATTCCATTCCATTCCATTCCATTCCATTCCATTCCATTCCATTCCATTCCATTCCATTCCGTTCTAGTCGGGTTGATTCCATTCTATTCCATTCCATTCCATTCCATTCCATTCCATTCCATTCCATTCCATTCTATTCCATTCCATTCTACTCCTTTGAATTCCATTCCATTCCATTCAATTCCATTCCATTCCATCCCTTTCCATTCCATTTAGTTCTACTCGGGTTGATTCCATTCCACTCCATTCCATTCCATTCCATTCCATTCCATTCAATTCCATTCCATTCCGTTACTTTCCATTCCATTCCATTCCAATCCATTCCATTCTACTCGGGTTGACTCCATTCCATTCCATTCCTTTCCATTCCATTATATTCCATTCTATTCCATTCGATTCCGTTCGATTCCATTCCATTCCATTCCATTCCATTCCATTCCATTGCATTCAATTCCATTCCATTCCATTCCATTCCGTTCTACTCGGTTTGATTCCATTCCATTCCTTTCCATTCCATTCCATTCCATTCCATTCCATTCCATTCCATTCCATACCATTCCATTCCCTTCCATTCCATTCCATTCCAATCCATTCCATTCTACTCGGGTTGATTCCATTCCATTCCATTGCATTCGACTCCATTCGATTCCATTCGATTCCATTCCATTCCATTCCGTTCCATTCCATTCCATTCCATTCCATTCTAGTCCATTGAATTCCATTCCATTCCATTCCATTCCATTCCATTCCATTCCATTCCATTCCATTCCATTCCATTCCATTCCATTCCATTCCATTCCATTCCGTTCTACTCGGGTTGATTCCATTCCATTCCATTCCATTCCATTCCATTCCATTCCATTCCATTCCATTCCAATCTATTCCATTCTATTCAATTCGATTCCATTCGATTCCATTCAATTCCATTCCATTCCATTCCATTCCATTCCAATCTATTCCATTCGATTCCATTCCATTCCATTCCATTCCATTCCATTGCATTCCATTCCATTCCAATCCATTCCATTCTACTCGTGTTGATTCCATTCCATTCCATTCCATTCCATTCCATTGCATTCCATTCCATTCCATTCCATTCCATTCCATTCCATTCCGTTCTACTCTGGTTGATTCCATTCTATTCCATTCCATTCCATTCGATTCCATTCGATTCCATTCGATTCCATTCGATTCCATTCCATTCCATTCCATTCCATTCCATTCCATTCTATTCCATTCCATTCCATTCCATTCCATTCCTTTCCATTCCATTCCAATCCATTCCCTTCCATTCTATTCGGGTTGATTCCATTCCATTCCATTCCATTCCATTCCATTCCATTCCATTCCATTCCATTCCATTGCATTCCATTCAATTCCATTCTATTCCATTCCATTCCATTCCATTCCATTCCATTCCATTCCATTCCTTTCCATTCTATTCCATTCCGTTCCATTCCATTCCATTCTATTCCATTCCATTCCATTCCGTTCCACTCGGGTTGATTCCATTCTATTCCATTCCATTCCATTCCATTCCATTCGATATCATTCGATTCCATTCCATTCCATTCCATTCCATTCCATTCCATTCTATTCCATTCCATTCCATTCCATTCCATTCTATTCCATTCCATTCCATTCCGTTCTACTCTGGTTGATTCCATTCCATTCCATTTCATTCCATTCCATTCCATTCCATTCCATTCGATTCCATTCGATTCCATTCCATTCCATTCCATTCCAATCCATTCCATTCTACTCGGGTTGATTCCATTCCATTCCATTCCATTCCATTCCATTCCATTCCATTCCATTCCACTCGATTCCATTCCATTCCATTCCATTCCATTCCAATCCATTCCATTCTACTCGGGTGGATTCCATTCCATTCCATTCCTTTCCATTCCATTCCATTCCATTCCATTCCATTCCATTACATTCCATTCGGTTCCATTCCATTCCATTCCATTCCATTCCATTCCATTCCATTCCATTCCATTCCATTCCATTCCGTTCTAATCGGGTTGATTCCATTCTATTCCATTCCATTCCATTCCATTCCATTCCATTCCATTCCATTCCATTCCATTCTATTCCATTCCATTCTACTCCATTGAATTCCATTCCATTCCATTCTATTCCATTCCATTCCATTCCTTTCCATTCCATTTAGTTCTACTCGGGTTGATTCCATTCCATTCCATTCCATTCCTTTCCATTCCATTCCAATCCATTCCATTCCATTACTTTCCATTCCATTCCATTCCTATCCATTCCATTCTACTCTGGTTGACTCCATTCCATTCCATTCCATTACATTACATTCCATTATATTCCATTCCATTCCATTCGATTCTGTTCGTTTCCATTCCATTCCATTCCATTCCATTCCATTCCATTCCATTCCATTCCATTCGATTCCATTCCATTCCATTCGATTCCATTCCATTCCATTCCATTCCATTCCATTCCATTCCAATCCATTCCATTCTACTCGGGTTGATTCCATTCCATTCCATTCCATTCCATTCCATTCCATTCCATTCCATTCCATTCCTTTCGATTCCATTCCATTCCATTCCATTCCATTCCATTCCATTCCATTCCGTTCTACTCGGGTTGATTCCACTCCATTCCATTCCATTCCATTCCATTCCATTCCATTCCATTCCATTCCATTCCTTTCCATTCCAACCCATTCCGTTCTACTCGGGTTGATTCCATTCCATTCCATTCCATTCCGTTCCATTCCATTCCATTCCATTCCATTCCATTCCATTCCATTCCATTCCATTCCATTCCATTCCAAACCATTCCATTCTACACGGGTTCATCATTCCATTCCATTCCATTCCATTCCATTCCACTTGGGTTCATTCCATTCCATTCCATTCCATTCCATTCCATTCCATTCCATTCCACTCGGGTGCATTCCATTCCATTCCATTCCATTCCATTCCATTCCATTCCATTCCATTCCATTCCGTTCTACTCAGGTTGATTTCCATTCCATTCCATTCCATTCCATTCCATTCCATTCCATTCCATTCCATTCCATTCCATTCCATTCCATTCCATTCCGTTCTACTCGGCTTGAATCCATTGAGTTCCGTTCCGTTCCGTTCCGTCCCGACACGTCCCGTCCCGTCCCGTCCCGTCCAGTCCCGTCCCGTGCCGTTTTACTCGGGTTGATTCCTTTCCATTCCGTTCCGCTCGTTTCCGTTACGTTCCATTCCGTTCCACGCGGGTTGGTTCAATTCCATTCTATTCTATTCTATTCCTTTCCCTTCCATTCCATTCCATTCCATTCCATTCTACTCGGGTTGATTCCATGCCATTCCGTTCCGTTCCATTCCGTCCCATCCCGACCCGTCCCATCCCGTCCCGTCCCGTCCCATCCCGTTCCGTTCCACATGGGTTGATTCAATTCCTTTCGGTTACATTGAATTCCATTCCATTCCATTCTACTCGGATTGATTCCATTCCATTCCATTCCATTCCATTCCATTCCATTCCATTCAATTCCATTCCATTCCATTCCATTGCGTTCCATTCAATTCGATTCCATTCCATTCCATTCCATTCCATTCCAATCCATTCCATTCTACTTGGGTTGATTCCATTCCATTCCATTCCATTCCATTCGATTCCATTCAATTCCATTCCATTCCATTCCATTCCATTCCATTCTGATCTACTCGGGTTGATTCCACTCCATTCCATTCCATTCCATTCCATTCTATTCCATTCCATTCCATTCGATTCCATTCTATTCCATTCGATTCCATTCCATTCCATTTCATTTTATTCCATTCCATTCCATTCCATTCTATTCCGTTGAATTCCATTCCATTCCATTCCATTCCATTCCATTCCATTCCATTCCATTCCATTCCATTCCTTTCCATTCCATTCCATTCCGTTCTACTCGGGTTGATTCCACTCCATTCCATTCCATTCCATTCCATTCCATTCCATTCCATTCCATTCCACTCGGGTTGATCATTCCATTCCATTCCATTCCATTCCATTCCATTCCATTCCATTCCATTCCATTCCATTCCACTGGGGCTCATTCCATTCCATTCCATTCCATTCCATTCCATTCCATTCCATTCCATTCCATTCCATTCCATTCCATTCCGTTCTACTCGGTTTGATTTCCATTCCATTCCATTCCATTCCATTCCATTCCATTCCATTCCATTTTATTCCATTCCATTCCATTCCATTCTATTCCATTGAATTCCATTCCATTCCATTCCTTTCCATTCCATTCCATTCCATTCCATTCCATTCCATTCCATTCCATTCCATTCCTTTCCATTCCAATCCATTCCATTCTACTCGGGTTGATTCCATTCTATTCCATTCCATTCCATTCCATTCCATTCCATTCCATTCCATTCCATTCCATTCCATTTCATTCCATTCCATTCCATTCCATTCCATTCCATTCCATTCCATTCCATTCCATTTCATTCCATTCCATTCCATTCCATTCCATTTCATTCCATTCCATTCCATTCCATTCCATTCCATTCCATTCCATTCCATTCCATTCCATTCCATTCCATTCCATTCCATTCCATTCCATTCCGTTCTACTCGGGTTGATTCCATTCTATTCCATTCCATTCCGTTCGATTCCATTTGATTCCATTCGATTCCATTCCATTCCATTCCATTCCCTTCCATTCCATTCTATTCCATTGAATTCCATTCCATTCCATTCCATTCCATTCCATTCCATTCCATTCCGTTCTACTCTGATTGATTCCATTAAATTCCATTCCATTCCATTCCATTCCATTCCATTCCATTCGATTCCATTCCATTCCATTCCATTCCATTCCATTCCATTCCATTCCATTCCATTCCATTCCATTCCGTTCTACTCGGGTTGATTCCATTCCATTCCATTCCATTCCATTCCATTAAATTCCATTCCATTCCACTCCATTCCATTCGATTCCATTCGATTCCATTCCATTCCATTCCATTCCATTCCATTCCAATCCATTCCATTCTACTCAGGTTGATTCCATTCCATTCCATTCCGTTCCATTCCATTCCATTCCATTCCATTCCATTCCATTCCATTGCATTCCATTCGATTCCATTAGATTCCATTCCATTCCATTCCATTCCATTGCATTCCATTCCATTCCATTCCATTCCATTCCATTCCATTCCATTCCATTCCGTTCCACTCGGGTTGATTCCATTCTATTCCATTCCATTCCATTCGATTCCATTCGATATCATTCGATTCCATTCCATCCCATTCCATTCCATTCCATTCCATTCCGTTCTTCTCGGGTTGATTCCATTCCATTCCATTTCATTCCATTCCATTCCATTCCATTCCATTCCATTCCATTCGATTCCATTCCATTCCATTCCATTCCATTCCGTTCTAGTCGGGTTGATTCCATTCTATTCCATTCCATTCCATTCCATTCCATTCCATTCCATTCCATTCCATTCCATTCCATTCTATTCCATTCCATTCTACTCCATTGAATTCCATTCCATTCCATTCAATTCCATTCCATTCCATTCCTTTCCATTCCATTTAGTTCTACTCGGGTTGATTCCATTCCATTCCATTCCATTCCACTCCATTCCATTCCATTCCATTCCATTACTTTCCATTCCATTGCATTCCAATCCATTCCATTCTACTCGGGTTGACTCCATTCCATTCCATTCCATTCCATTCCATTCCATTCCATTCCATTCCATTCCATTATATTCCATTCTATTCCATTCGATTCCGTTCGATTCCATTCCATTCCATTCCATTCCATTCCATTCCATTTCATTCCATTCCATTCGATTCCATTCCATTCCATTCCATTCCATTCCATTCCCTTCCATTCCATTCTATTCCATTGAATTCCATTCCATTCCATTCCATTCCATTCCATTCCATTCCATTCCGTTCTACTCTGATTGATTCCATTAAATTCCATTCCATTCCATTCCATTCCATTCCATTCCATTCGATTCCATTCCATTCCATTCCATTCCATTCCATTCCATTCCATTCCATTCCATTCCATTCCATTCCGTTCTACTCGGGTTGATTCCATTCCATTCCATTCCATTCCATTCCATTAAATTCCATTCCATTCCACTCCATTCCATTCGATTCCATTCGATTCCATTCCATTCCATTCCATTCCATTCCATTCCAATCCATTCCATTCTACTCAGGTTGATTCCATTCCATTCCATTCCGTTCCATTCCATTCCATTCCATTCCATTCCATTCCATTCCATTGCATTCCATTCGATTCCATTAGATTCCATTCCATTCCATTCCATTCCATTCCATTCCATTCCATTCCATTCCATTCCATTCCATTCCATTCCATTCCATTCCGTTCCACTCGGGTTGATTCCATTCTATTCCATTCCATTCCATTCGATTCCATTCGATATCATTCGATTCCATTCCATCCCATTCCATTCCATTCCATTCCATTCCGTTCTTCTCGGGTTGATTCCATTCCATTCCATTTCATTCCATTCCATTCCATTCCATTCCATTCCATTCCATTCGATTCCATTCCATTCCATTCCATTCCATTCCGTTCTAGTCGGGTTGATTCCATTCTATTCCATTCCATTCCATTCCATTCCATTCCATTCCATTCCATTCCATTCCATTCCATTCTATTCCATTCCATTCTACTCCATTGAATTCCATTCCATTCCATTCAATTCCATTCCATTCCATTCCTTTCCATTCCATTTAGTTCTACTCGGGTTGATTCCATTCCATTCCATTCCATTCCACTCCATTCCATTCCATTCCATTCCATTACTTTCCATTCCATTGCATTCCAATCCATTCCATTCTACTCGGGTTGACTCCATTCCATTCCATTCCATTCCATTCCATTCCATTCCATTCCATTCCATTCCATTCCATTATATTCCATTCTATTCCATTCGATTCCGTTCGATTCCATTCCATTCCATTCCATTCCATTCCATTCCATTTCATTCCATTCCATTCGATTCCATTCCATTCCATTCCATTCCATTCCATTCCATTCCATTCCATTCCATTCCATTCCATTCCATTCCATTCCATTCACTCCATTCCGTTCTACTCGGGTTGATTCCATTGAGTTTGGTTCCGTCCCGTCCCGTCCCGTCCCGTCCCGTCCCGTCCCGTCCCGTGCCGTTTTACTCAGGTTGATTCCTTTCCATTCCGTTCCGCTCGTTTCCGTTACGTTCCATTCCGTTCCACGCGGGTTGGTTCAATTCCATTCTATTCTATTCTATTCCTTTCCCTTCCATTCCATTCCATTCCATTCCATTCTACTCGGGTTGATTCCATGCAATTCCGTTCCGTTCCATTCCGTCCCATTCCGACCCGTCCCATCCCGTCCCGTCCCGTCCCATCCCGTTCCATTCCACATGGGTTGATTCAATTCCTTTCGGTTACATTGAACTCCATTCCATTCCATTCTACTCGGATTGATTCCATTCCATTCCATTCCATTCCATTCCATTCCATTCCATTCCATTCCATTCCAATCCATTCCATTCTACTCGGTTTGATTCCATTCTATGCCATTCCATTCCATTCCATTCCATTCCATTCCATTTCATTCCATTCCATTCCATTCCATTCCACTCCATTCCATTCCACTGGATTCCATTCCATTCCATGCCATTCCATTCCATTCCATTCCATTCCATTCCGTTCTACTCGGGTTGATTCCATTCTATTCCATTCCATTCCGTTCGATTCCATTTGATTCCATTCGATTCCATTCCATTCCATTCCATTCCCTTCCATTCCATTCTATTCCACTGAATTCCATTCCATTCCATTCCATTCCATTCCATTCCATTCCATTCCATTCCAATACATTCCATTCTACTCTGGTTGATTCCATTCCATTCCATTCCATTCCATTCCATTCGTCTCCATTCGATTCCATTCCATTCCATTCCATTGTATTCCATTGAATTCCATTGAATTCCATTCCATTCCATTCCATTCCATTCCATTCCATTCCATTCCATTCCCTTCCATTGCATTCCATTCCATTACGTTCTACTCGGGTTGATTCCACTCCATTCCATTCCATTCCATTCCATTCCATTCCATTCCATTCCATTCCATTCGTCTCCTTTCGATTCCATTCGATTCCATTCCATTCTATTCCATTGAATTCCATTCCATTCCATTCCATTCCGTTCCATTCCATTCCATTCCATTCCATTCCATTCCATTCCATTCCATTCCATTCCATTCCGTTCTACTCGGGTTGATTCCATTCTATTCCATTCCATTCCGTTCGATTCCATTTGATTCCATTCGATTCCATTCCATTCCATTCCATTCCCTTCCATTCCATTCTATTCCATTGAATTCCATTCCATTCCATTCCATTCCATTCCATTCCATTCCATTCCGTTCTACTCTGATTGATTCCATTCCATTCCATTCCATTCCATTCCATTCCATTCCATTCCATTCCATTCCATTCCATTCCATTCCAATACATTCCATTCTACTCTG
Organism: Gorilla gorilla gorilla; assembly: GCF_029281585.2. NCBI lineage: Eukaryota > Metazoa > Chordata > Mammalia > Primates > Hominidae > Gorilla > Gorilla gorilla. The sequence continues at coordinate 5,859,634 of NC_073241.2, forward strand.
GTTGATTCCATTCCATTCCATTCCATTGCATTCCATTCGTCTCCATTCGATTCCATTCCATTCCATTCCATTCTATTCCATTGAATTCCATTGAATTCCATTCCATTCCATTCCTTTCCATTCCATTCAATTCCATTCCATTCCATTCCATTCCATTTGATTCCATTCCATTCCATTCCATTCCATTCCATTCCATTCCATTCCATTCCATTCCATTCCGTTCTACTCGGGTTGATTCCATTCTATTCCATTCCATTCCGTTCGATTACATTTGATTCCATTCGATTCCATTCCATTCCATTCCATTCCCTTCCATTCCATTCTATTCCATTGAATTCCATTCCATTCCATTCCATTCCATTCCGTTCTACTCTGATTGATTCCATTCCATTCCACTCCATTCCATTCGATTCCATTCCATTCCATTCCATTCCATTCCATTCCATTCCATTCCATTCCATTCCAATCCATTCCATTCTACTCGGGTTGATTCCATTCCATTCCAATCCATTCCATTCCATTCCATTCCATTCCATTCGTCTCCATTCGATTCCATTCCATTCCATTCCATTCTATTCCATTGAATTCCATTGAATTCCATTCCATTCCATTCCATTCCATTCCATTCCATTCCATTCCATTCCATTCCATTCCATTCCATTCCATTCCGTTCTACTCGGGTTGATTCCACTCCATTCCATTCCATTCCATTCCATTCCATTCCATTCCATTCCATTCCATTCCATTCGTCTCCATTCGATTCCATTCGATTCCATTCCATTCTATTCCATTGAATTCCATTCAATTCCGTTCCATTCCATTCCATTCCATTCCATTCCATTCCATTCCATTCCATTCCATTCCATTCCATTCCGTTCTACTCGGGTTGATTCCATTCCATTCCATTCCATTCCATTCCGTTCTACTCGGGTTGATTCCATTCCATTCCATTCCATTCCATTCCATTCCATTCCATTCCACTCCATTCCATTCGATTCCATTCGATTCCATTCCATTCCATTCCATTCCATTCCATTCCATTCCATTCCATTCCATTCTATTCCTTTCGATTCCATTCCATTCCATTAAATTCCATTCCATTCCATTCCATTCCATTCCATTCCATTCCATTCCATTCCATTCCATTCCATTCCGTTCTACTCGGGTTGATTCCACTCCATTCCATTCCATTCCATTCCATACCATTCCATTCGATTCCATTCCATTCCATTCCATTCCATTCCATTCCATTCCATTCCATTCCATTCCATTCCATTCCATTCCATTCCGTTCTAGTCGGGTTGATTCCATTCTATTCCATTCCATTCCATTCCATTCCATTCCATTCCATTCCATTCCATTCCATTCCATTCTATTCCATTCCATTCTACTCCATTGAATTCCATTCCATTCCATTCAATTCCATTCCATTCCATCCCTTTCCATTCCATTTAGTTCTACTCGGGTTGATTCCATTCCATTCCATTCCATTCCATTCCATTCCATTCCATTCCTTTCAATTCCATTCCATTCCGTTACTTTCCATTCCATTCCATTCCAATCCATTCCATTCTACTCGGGTTGACTCCATTCCATTCCATTCCTTTCCTTTCCATTATATTCCATTCTATTCCATTCGATTCCGTTCGATTCCATTCCATTCCATTCCATTCCATTCCATTCCATTGCATTCCATTCCATTCCATTCCATTCCATTCCGTTCTACTCGGGTTGATTCCATTCCATTCCTTTCCATTCCATTCCATTCCATTCCATTCCATTCGTCTCCATTCGATTCCATTCCATTCCATTCCATTCTATTCCATTGAATTCCATTGAATTCCATTCCATTCCATTCCATTCCATTCCATTCCATTCCATTCCATTCCGTTCCATTCCATTCCATTTGATTCCATTCCATTCCATTCCATTCCATTCCATTCCATTCCATTCCATTCCATTCCGTTCTACTCTGGTTGATTCCATTCTATTCCATTCCATTCCGTTCGATTCCATATGATTTCATTCGAATCCATTCCATTCCATTCCATTCCCTTCCATTCCATTCTATTCCATTGAATTCCATTCCATTCCATTCCATTCCATTCCATTCCATTCCATTCCGTTCTACTCTGATTGATTCCATTCCATTCCATTCCATTCCATTCCATTCCATTCCATTCCATTCCATTCCATTCCATTCCTTTCCATTCCATTCCATACCATTCCAATACATTCCATTCTACTCTGGTTGATTCCATTCCATTCCATTCCATTCCATTCCATTCCATTCGTCTCCATTCGATTCCATTCCATTCCATTCCATTCTATTCCATTGAATTCCATTGAATTCCATTCCATTCCATTCCATTCCATTCCATTCCATTCCATTCCATTCCATTCCATTCCATTCCATTCCGTTCTACTCGGGTTGATTCCATTCCATTCCATTCCATTCCATTCCATTCCATTCCATTCCATTCCATTCCACTCCATTCCATTCGATTCCATTCGATTCCATTCCATTCCATTCCATCCCATTCCAATCCATTCCATTCCTTTCCGTTCTACTCGGGTTGATTCCATTCCATTCCATTTCATTCCATTAGAATCCATTCCATTCCATTCGATTCCATTCGATTCCATTCCATTCCATTCCATTCCAATCCATTCCATTCTACTCGGGTGGATTCCATTCCATTCCATTCCATTCCATTCCATTCCATTCCATTCGATTCCACTCGATTCCACTCCATTCTTTCCATTCCATTCCAATCCATTCCATTCTACTCAGGTGGATTCCATTCCGTTCCATTCCATTCCATTCCATTCCATTCCATTCCATTCCACTCCATTCGATTCCATTCCATTCCATTCCATTCCATTCCATTCCATTCCATTCCATTCCATTCCATTCCATTCCGTTCTAGTCGGGTTGATTCCATTCTATTCCATTCCATTCCATTCCATTCCATTCCATTCCATTCCATTCCATTCCATTCTATTCCATTCCATTCTACTCCATTGAATTCCATTCCATTCCATTCTATTCCATTCCATTCCATTCCTTTCCATTCCATTTAGTTCTACTTTGTTGATTCCATTCCATTCCATTCCATTCCATTCCATTCCATTCCATTCCATTCCATTCCATTCCAATCCATTCCATTCTACTCGGGTTGATTCCATTCCATTCCATTCCATTCCATTCCATTCCATTCCATTCCATTCCATTCCATTCCATTCCATTCTATTCCTTTCGATTCCATTCCATTCCATTAAATTCCATTCCATTCCATTCCATTCCATTCCATTCCATTCCATTCCATTCCATTCCATTCCATTCCGTTGTACTCGGGTTGATTCCAATCCATTCCATTCCATTCCATTCCATGCCATTCCATTCGATTCCATTCCATTCCATTCCATTCCATTCCATTCCATTCCATTCCATTCCATTCCATTCCATTCCGTTCTAGTCGGGTTGATTCCATTCTATTCCATTCCATTCCATTCCATTCCATTCCATTCCATTCCATTCTAATCCATTCCATTCTACTACTTTGAATTCCATTCCATTCCATTCAATTCCATTCCATTCCATCCCTTTCCATTCCATTTAGTTCTACTCGGGTTGATTCCATTCCACTCCATTCCATTCCATTCCATTCCATTCCATTCAATTCCATTCCATTCCGTTACTTTCCATTCCATTCCATTCCAATCCATTCCATTCTACTCGGGTTGACTCCATTCCATTCCATTCCTTTCCATTCCATTATATTCCATTCTATTCCATTCGATTCCGTTCCATTCCATTCCATTCCATTCCATTCCATTCCATTCCATTGCATTCCATTCCATTCCATTCCATTCCATTCCGTTCTACTCGGTTTGATTCCATTCCATTCCTTTCCATTCCATTCCATTCCATTCCATTCCATTCCATTCCATTCCATACCATTCCATTCCCTTCCATTCCATTCCATTCCAATCCATTCCATTCTACTCGGGTTGATTCCATTCCATTCCATTGCATTCGACTCCATTCGATTCCATTCGATTCCATTCCATTCCATTCCGTTCCATTCCATTCCATTCCATTCCATTCTAGTCCATTGAATTCCATTCCATTCCATTCCATTCCATTCCATTCCATTCCATTCCATTCCATTCCATTCCATTCCATTCCATTCCATTCCGTTCTACTCGGGTTGATTCCATTCCATTCCATTCCATTCCATTCCATTCCATTCCATTCCATTCCATTCCATTCCATTCCATTCCAATCTATTCCATTCTATTCAATTCGATTCCATTCGATTCCATTCAATTCCATTCCATTCCATTCCATTCCATTCCAATCTATTCCATTCGATTCCATTCCATTCCATTCCATTCCATTCCATTCCATTCCATTCCATTCCATTCCAATCCATTCCATTCTACTCGTGTTGATTCCATTCCATTCCATTCCATTCCATTCCATTACATTCCATTCCATTCCATTCCATTCCATTCCATTCCATTCCATTCCATTCCATTCCATTCCGTTCTACTCGGGTTGATTCCATTCTATTCCATTCCATTCCATTCGATTCCATTCGATTCCATTCGATTCCATTCGATTCCATTCCATTCCATTCCATTCCATTCCATTCCATTCTATTCCATTCCATTCCATTCCTTTCCATTCCATTCCAATCCATTCCCTTCCATTCTATTCGGGTTGATTCCATTCCATTCCATTCCATTCCATTCCATTCCATTCCATTCCATTCCATTCCATTGCATTCCATTCGATTCCATTCTATTCCATTCCATTCCATTCCATTCCATTCCATTCCATTCCATTCCTTTCCATTCTATTCCATTCCGTTCCATTCCATTCCATTCTATTCCATTCCATTCCATTCCGTTCCACTCGGGTTGATTCCATTCTATTCCATTCCATTCCATTCCATTCCATTCGAGATCATTCGATTCCATTCCATCCCATTCCAATCCATTCCATTCCATTCCGTTCTACTCTGGTTGATTCCATTCCATTCCATTTCATTCCATTCCATTCCATTCCATTCCATTCGATTCCATTCGATTCCATTCCATTCCATTCCATTCCAATCCATTCCATTCTACTCGGGTTGATTCCATTCCATTCCATTCCATTCCATTCCATTCCATTCCATTCCATTCCACTCGATTCCATTCCATTCCATTCCATTCCATTCCAATCCATTCCATTCTACTCGGGTGGATTCCATTCCATTCCATTCCTTTCCATTCCATTCCATTCCATTCCATTCCATTACATTCCATTCGGTTCCATTCCATTCCATTCCATTCCATTCCATTCCATTCCATTCCATTCCATTCCGTTCTAATCGGGTTGATTCCATTCTATTCCACTCCATTCCATTCCATTCCATTCCATTCCATTCCATTCCATTCCATTCCATTCCATTCTATTCCATTCCATTCTACTCCATTGAATTCCATTCCATTCCATTCTATTCCATTCCATTCCATTCCTTTCCATTCCATTTAGTTCTACTCGGGTTGATTCCATTCCATTCCATTCCATTCCTTTCCATTCCATTCCAATCCATTCCATTCCATTACTTTCCATTCCATTCCATTCCTATCCATTCCATTCTACTCTGGTTGACTCCATTCCATTCCATTCCATTACATTACATTCCATTATATTCCATTCCATTCCATTCGATTCTGTTCGTTTCCATTCCATTCCATTCCATTCCATTCCATTCCATTCCATTCCATTCGATTCCATTCCATTCCATTCGATTCCATTCCATTCCATTCCATTCCATTCCATTCCAATCCATTCCATTCTACTCGGGTTGATTCCATTCCATTCCATTCCATTCCATTCCATTCCATTCCATTCCATTCCATTCCATTCCTTTCGATTCCATTCCATTCCATTCCATTCCATTCCATTCCATTCCATTCCGTTCTACTCGGGTTGATTCCACTCCATTCCATTCCATTCCATTCCATTCCATTCCATTCCATTCCATTCCATTCCTTTCCATTCCAACCCATTCCGTTCTACTCGGGTTGATTCCATTCCATTCCATTCCATTCCGTTCCATTCCATTCCATTCCATTCCATTCCATTCCATTCCATTCCATTCCATTCCATTCCATTCCAAACCATTCCATTCTACACGGGTTCATCATTCCATTCCATTCCATTCCATTCCATTCCATTCCATTCCACTCGGGTGCATTCCATTCCATTCCATTCCATTCCATTCCATTCCATTCCATTCCATTCCATTCCGTTCTACTCAGGTTGATTTCCATTCCATTCCATTCCATTCCATTCCATTCCATTCCATTCCATTCCATTCCATTCCATTCCATTCCATTCCATTCCGTTCTACTCGGCTTGAATCCATTGAGTTCCGTTCCGTTCCGTTCCGTCCCGACACGTCCCGTCCCGTCCCGTCCCGTCCCGTCCCGTCCCGTGCCGTTTTACTCGGGTTGATTCCTTTCCATTCCGTTCCGCTCGTTTCCGTTACGTTCCATTCCGTTCCACGCGGGTTGGTTCAATTCCATTCTATTCTATTCTATTCCTTTCCCTTCCATTCCATTCCATTCCATTCCATTCTACTCGGGTTGATTCCATGCCATTCCGTTCCGCTCCATTCCGTTCCACGCGGGTTGGTTCAATTAGATTCTATTCTATTCTATTCCTTTCCCTTCCATTCCATTCCATTCCATTCCATTCTACTCGGGTTGATTCCATGCCATTCCGTTCCGTTCCATTCCGTCCCATCCCGACCCGTCCCATCCCGTCCCGTCCCGTACCATCCCGTTCCGTTCCACATGGGTTGATTCAATTCCTTTCGGTTACATTGAATTCCATTCCATTCCATTCTACTCGGATTGATTCCATTCCATTCCATTCCATTCCATTCCATTCCATTCCATTCAATTCCATTCCATTCCATTCCATTGCGTTCCATTCAATTCGATTCCATTCCATTCCATTCCATTCCATTCCAATCCATTCCATTCTACTTGGGTTGATTCCATTCCATTCCATTCCATTCCATTCGATTCCATTCAATTCCATTCCATTCCATTCCATTCCATTCCATTCTGATCTACTCGGGTTGATTCCACTCCATTCCATTCCATTCCATTCCATTCTATTCCATTCCATTCCATTCGATTCCATTCTATTCCATTCCATTCCATTTCATTTTATTCCATTCCATTCCATTCCATTCTATTCCGTTGAATTCCATTCCATTCCATTCCATTCCATTCCATTCCATTCCATTCCATTCCATTCCATTCCTTTCCATTCCATTCCATTCCGTTCTACTCGGGTTGATTCCACTCCATTCCATTCCATTCCATTCCATTCCATTCCATTCCATTCCATTCCACTCGGGTTGATCATTCCATTCCATTCCATTCCATTCCATTCCATTCCATTCCATTCCATTCCATTCCATTCCACTGGGGCTCATTCCATTCCATTCCATTCCATTCCATTCCATTCCATTCCATTCCATTCCATTCCATTCCATTCCGTTCTACTCGGTTTGATTTCCATTCCATTCCATTCCATTCCATTCCATTCCATTTCATTTTATTCCATTCCATTCCATTCCATTCTATTCCATTGAATTCCATTCCATTCCATTCCTTTCCATTCCATTCCATTCCATTCCATTCCATTCCATTCCATTCCATTCCATTCCATTCCATTCCATTCCATTCCTTTCCATTCCAATCCATTCCATTCTACTCGGGTTGATTCCATTTTATTCCATTCCATTCCATTCCATTCCATTCCATTCCATTCCATTCCATTCCATTTCATTCCATTCCATTCCATTCCATTCCATTTCATTCCATTCCATTCCAGTCCATTCCATTCCATTCCATTCCATTCCATTCCATTCCATTCCATTCCATTCCATTCCATTCCATTCCAATCCATTCCGTTCTACTCGGGTTGATTCCATTCTATTCCATTCCATTCCGTTCGATTCCATTTGATTCCATTCGATTCCATTCCATTCCATTCCATTCCCTTCCATTCCATTCTATTCCATTGAATTTCATTCCATTCCATTCCATTCCATTCCATTCCATTCCATTCCGTTCTACTCTGATTGATTCCATTAAATTCCATTCCATTCCATTCCATTCCATTCCATTCCATTCGATTCCATTCCATTCCATTCCATTCCATTCCATTCCATTCCATTCCATTCCATTCCATTCCATTCCGTTCTACTCGGGTTGATTCCATTCCATTCCATTCCATTCCATTCCATTCCATTAAATTCCATTCCATTCCACTCCATTCCATTCGATTCCATTCGATTCCATTCCATTCCATTCCATTCCATTCCATTCCAATCCATTCCATTCTACTCAGGTTGATTCCATTCCATTCCATTCCGTTCCATTCCATTCCATTCCATTCCATTCCATTCCATTCCATTGCATTCCATTCGATTCCATTAGATTCCATTCCATTCCATTCCATTCCATTGCATTCCATTCCATTCCATTCCATTCCATTCCATTCCATTCCATTCCATTCCATTCCATTCCATTCCATTCCGTTCCACTCGGGTTGATTCCATTCTATTCCATTCCATTCCATTCGATTCCATTCGATATCATTCGATTCCATTCCATCCCATTCCATTCCATTCCATTCCATTCCGTTCTTCTCGGGTTGATTCCATTCCATTCCATTTCATTCCATTCCATTCCATTCCATTCCATTCCATTCCATTCGATTCCATTCCATTCCATTCCATTCCATTCCGTTCTAGTCGGGTTGATTCCATTCTATTCCTTTCCATTCCATTCCATTCCATTCCATTCCATTCCATTCCATTCCATTCCATTCTATTCCATTCCATTCTACTCCATTGAATTCCATTCCATTCCATTCAATTCCATTCCATTCCATTCCTTTCCATTCCATTTAGTTCTACTCGGGTTGATTCCATTCCATTCCATTCCATTCCATTCCATTCCATTCCATTCCATTCCATTCCATTCCATTACTTTCCATTCCATTGCATTCCAATCCATTCCATTCTACTCGGGTTGACTCCATTCCATTCCATTCCATTCCATTCCATTCCATTCCATTCCATTCCATTCCATTCCATTATATTCCATTCTATTCCATTCGATTCCGTTCGATTCCATTCCATTCCATTCCATTCCATTCCATTCCATTTCATTCCATTCCATTCGATTCCATTCCATTCCATTCCATTCCATTCCATTCCATTCCATTCCATTCCATTCCATTCCATTCCATTCCATTCCATTCCATTCACTCCATTCCGTTCTACTCGGGTTGATTCCATTGAGTTTGGTTCCGTCCCGTCCCGTCCCGTCCCGTCCTGTCCCGTCCCGTGCCGTTTTACTCAGGTTGATTCCTTTCCATTCCGTTCCGCTCGTTTCCGTTACGTTCCATTCCGTTCCACGCGGGTTGGTTCAATTCCATTCTATTCTATTCTATTCCTTTCCCTTCCATTCCATTCCATTCCATTCCATTCTACTCGGGTTGATTCCATGCAATTCCGTTCCGTTCCATTCCGTCCCATTCCGACCCGTCCCATCCCGTCCCGTCCCGTCCCATCCCGTTCCAATCCACATGGGTTGATTCAATTCCTTTCGGTTACATTGAACTCCATTCCATTCCATTCTACTCGGATTGATTCCATTCCATTCCATTCCATTCCATTCCATTCCATTCCATTCCATTCCAATCCATTCCATTCTACTCGGTTTGATTCCATTCTATGCCATTCCATTCCATTCCATTCCATTCCATTCCATTTCATTCCATTCCATTCCATTCCATTCCACTCCATTCCATTCCACTGGATTCCATTCCATTCCATGCCATTCCATTCCATTCCATTCCATTCCATTCCGTTCTACTCGGGTTGATTCCATTCTATTCCATTCCATTCCGTTCGATTCCATTTGATTCCATTCGATTCCATTCCATTCCATTCCATTCCCTTCCATTCCATTCTATTCCACTGAATTCCATTCCATTCCATTCCATTCCATTCCATTCCATTCCATTCCATTCCAATACATTCCATTCTACTCTGGTTGATTCCATTCCATTCCATTCCATTCCATTCCATTCGTCTCCATTCGATTCCATTCCATTCCATTCCATTGTATTCCATTGAATTCCATTGAATTCCATTCCATTCCATTCCATTCCATTCCATTCCATTCCATTCCATTCCCTTCCATTCCATTCCATTCCATTACGTTCTACTCGGGTTGATTCCACTCCATTCCATTCCATTCCATTCCATTCCATTCCATTCCATTCCATTCCATTCGTCTCCTTTAGATTCCATTCGATTCCATTCCATTCTATTCCATTGAATTCCATTCCATTCCATTCCATTCCGTTCCATTCCATTCCATTCCATTCCATTCCATTCCATTCCATTCCATTCCATTCCATTCCGTTCTACTCGGGTTGATTCCATTCTATTCCATTCCATTCCGTTCAATTCCATTTGATTCCATTCTATTCCATTCCATTCCATTCCATTCCCTTCCATTCCATTCTATTCCATTGAATTCCATTCCATTCCATTCCATTCCATTCCATTCCGTTCTACTCTGATTGATTCCATTCCATTCCATTCCATTCCATTCCATTCCATTCCATTCCATTCCATTCCATTCCATTCCATTCCATTCCAATACATTCCATTCTACTCTGGTTGATTCCATTCCATTCCATTCCATTGCATTCCATTCGTCTCCATTCGATTCCATTCCATTCCATTCCATTCTATTCCATTGAATTCCATTGAATTCCATTCCATTCCATTCCTTTCCATTCCATTCCATTCCATTCCATTCCATTCCATTCCATTTGATTCCATTCCATTCCATTCCATTCCATTCCATTCCATTCCATTCCATTCCATTCCATTCCGTTCTACTCGGGTTGATTCCATTCTATTCCATTCCATTCCGTTCGATTACATTTGATTCCATTCGATTCGATTCCATTCCATTCCATTCCCTTCCATTCCATTCTATTCCATTGAATTCCATTCCATTCCATTCCATTCCATTCCGTTCTACTCTGATTGATTCCATTCCATTCCACTCCATTCCATTCGATTCCATTCCATTCCATTCCATTCCATTCCATTCCATTCCATTCCATTCCATTCCAATCCATTCCATTCTACTCGGGTTGATTCCATTCCATTCCAATCCATTCCATTCCATTCCATTCCATTCCATTCGTCTCCATTCGATTCCATTCCATTCCATTCCATTCTATTCCATTGAATTCCATTGAATTCCATTCCATTCCATTCCATTCCATTCCATTCCATTCCATTCCATTCCATTCCATTCCATTCCATTCCATTCCGTTCTTCTCGGGTTGATTCCACTCCATTCCATTCCATTCCATTCCATTCCATTCCATTCCATTCCATTCCATTCCATTCGTCTCCATTCGATTCCATTCGATTCCATTCCATTCTATTCCATTGAATTCCATTCAATTCCGTTCCATTCCATTCCATTCCGTTCTACTCGGGTTGATTCCATTCCATTCCATTCCATTCCATTCAGTTCTACTCGGGTTGATTCCATTCCATTCCATTCCATTCCATTCCATTCCATTCCATTCCATTCCACTCCATTCCATTCGATTCCATTCGATTCCATTCCATTCCATTCCATTCCATTCCAATCCATTCCGTTCTACTCGGGTTGATTCCATTCCATTCCATTCCATTCCAACCCATTCCAATCCATTCCATTCCATTCCATTCGATTCCATTCCATTCCTTTCCATTCCAATCCATTCCATTCTACTCGGGTTGATTCCATTCCATTCCATTCCATTCCATTCCATTCCATTCCATTCCATTCCATTCCATTCCATTCGATTCCACTCGATTCCACTCCATTCTTTCCATTCCATTCCAATCCATTCCATTCTACTCGGGTGGATTCCATTCCGTTCCATTCCATTCCATTCCATTCCATTCCATTCCATTCCACTCCATTCGATTCCATTCGATTCCATTCCATTCCATTCCATTCCATTCCATTCCATTCCATTCCATTCCATTCCTTTCTATTCGGGTTGATTCCATGCTATTCCATTCCATTCCATTCCATTCCATTCCATTCCATTCCATTCCATTCCATTCCATTCCATTCTATTCCATTCCATTCTACTCCATTGAATTCCATTCCATTCCATTCTATTCCATTCCATTCCATTCCTTTCCATTCCATTTAGTTCTACACGGGTTGATTCCATTCCATTCCATTCCATTCCATTCCATTCCATTCCATTCCATTCCATTCCATTAATTTCCATTCCATTCCATTCCATTCCATTCCATTCCATTCCATTCCATTCCATTAATTTCCATTCCATTCCATTCCAATCCATTCCATTCTACTCGGGTTGACTCCATTCCATTCCATTCCATTCCATTCCATTCCATTCCATTCCATTCCATTCCATTCGATTCCGTTCGATTCCATTCCATTCCATTCCATTCCATTCCATTCCATTCCATTCCATTCCATTCAATTCCATTCGATTCCATTCGATTCCATTCCATTCCATTCCATTCCAATCCATTCCATTCTACTCGGGTTGATTCCATTCCATTCCATTCCATTCCATTCCATTCCATTCCATTCCATTCCATTCCATTCTATTCCTTTCGATTCCATTCCATTCCATTAAATTCCATTCCATTCCATTCCATTCCATTCCATTCCATTCCATTCCATTCCATTCCGTTCTACTCGGGTTGATTCCACTCCATTCCATTCCATTCCATTCCATACCATTCCATTCGATTCCATTCCATTCCATTCCATTCCATTCCATTCCGTTCCATTCCATTCCATTCCGTTCCATTCCATTCCATTTGATTCCATTCCATTCCATTCCATTCCATTCCATTCCATTCCATTCCATTCCATTCCATTCCGTTCTACTCTGGTTGATTCCATTCTATTCCATTCCATTCCGTTCGATTCCATATGATTTCATTCGACTCCATTCCATTCCATTCCATTCCCTTCCATTCCATTCTATTGCATTGAATTCCATTCCATTCCATTCCATTCCATTCCATTCCATTCCATTCCATTCCGTTCTACTCTGATTGATTCCATTCCATTCCATTCCATTCCATTCCATTCCATTCCATTCCATTCCATTCCTTTCCATTCCATTCCATTCCATTCCAATACATTCCATTCTACTCTGGTTGATTCCATTCCATTCCATTCCATTCCATTCCATTCCATTCGTCTCCATTCGATTCCATTCCATTCCATTCCATTCTATTCCATTGAATTCCATTGAATTCCATTCCATTCCATTCCATTCCATTCCATTCCATTCCATTCCATTCCATTCCATTCCATTCCATTCCGTTCTACTCGGGTTGATTCCACTCCATTCCATTCCATTCCATTCCATTCCATTCCATTCCATTCCATTCCATTCCATTCGTCTCCATTCGATTCGATTCGATTCCATTCCATTCTATTCCATTGAATTCCATTCCATTCCATTCCATTCCATTCCATTCCATTCCATTCCATTCCATTCCATTCCATTCCATTCCGTTCTACTCGGGTTGATTCCATTCCATTCCATTCCATTCCATTCCATTCCATTCCATTCCATTCCACTCCATTCCATTCGATTCCATTCGATTCCATTCCATTCCATTCCATCCCATTCCAATCCATTCCATTCCTTTCCGTTCTACTCGGGTTGATTCCATTCCATTCCATTTCATTCCATTAGAATCCATTCCATTCCATTCGATTCCATTCGATTCCATTCCATTCCATTCCATTCCAATCCATTCCATTCTACTCGGGTGGATTCCATTCCATTCCATTCCATTCCATTCCATTCCATTCCATTCCATTCGATTCCACTCGATTCCACTCCATTCTTTCCATTCCATTCCAATCCATTCCATTCTACTCAGGTGGATTCCATTCCGTTCCATTCCATTCCATTCCATTCCATTCCATTCCATTCCACTCCATTCGATTCCATTCCATTCCATTCCATTCCATTCCATTCCATTCCATTCCATTCCATTCCATTCCGTTCTAGTCGGGTTGATTCCATTCTATTCCATTCCATTCCATTCCATTACATTCCATTCCATTCCATTCCATTCCATTCTATTCCATTCCATTCTACTCCATTGAATTCCATTCCATTCCATTCTATTCCATTCCATTCCATTCCTTTCCATTCCATTTAGTTCTACTCTTGTTGATTCCATTCCATTCCATTCCATTCCATTCCATTCCATTCCATTCCATTCCATTCCATTCCAATCCATTCCATTCTACTCGGGTTGACTCCATTCCATTCCATTCCATTCCATTCCATTCCATTCCATTCCATTATAATCCATTCCATTCCATTCGATTCCGTTCGATTCCATTCCATTCCATTCCATTCCATTCCATTCAATTCCATTGGATTCCATTCGATTCCATTCCATTCCGTTCCATTCCAATCCATTCCATTCTACTCGGGTTGATTCCATTCCATTCCATTCCATTCCATTCCATTCCATTCCATTCCATTCCATTCCATTCCATTCTATTCCTTTCGATTCCATTCCATTCCATTAAATTCCATTCCATTCCATTCCATTCCATTCCATTCCATTCCATTCCATTCCATTCCATTCCATTCCGTTGTACTCGGGTTGATTCCAATCCATTCCATTCCATTCCATTCCATGCCATTCCATTCGATTCCATTCCATTCCATTCCATTCCATTCCATTCCATTCCATTCCATTCCATTCCATTCCATTCCATTCCATTCCGTTCTAGTCGGGTTGATTCCATTCTATTCCATTCCATTCCATTCCATTCCATTCCATTCCATTCCATTCCATTCTATTCCATTCCATTCTACTCCTTTGAATTCCATTCCATTCCATTCAATTCCATTCCATTCCATCCCTTTCCATTCCATTTAGTTCTACTCGGGTTGATTCCATTCCACTCCATTCCATTCCATTCCATTCCATTCCATTCAATTCCATTCCATTCCGTTACTTTCCATTCCATTCCATTCCAATCCATTCCATTCTACTCGGGTTGACTCCATTCCATTCCATTCCTTTCCATTCCATTATATTCCATTCTATTCCATTCGATTCCGTTCGATTCCATTCCATTCCATTCCATTCCATTCCATTCCATTGCATTCAATTCCATTCCATTCCATTCCATTCCGTTCTACTCGGTTTGATTCCATTCCATTCCTTTCCATTCCATTCCATTCCATTCCATTCCATTCCATTCCATTCCATACCATTCCATTCCCTTCCATTCCATTCCATTCCAATCCATTCCATTCTACTCGGGTTGATTCCATTCCATTCCATTGCATTCGACTCCATTCGATTCCATTCGATTCCATTCCATTCCATTCCGTTCCATTCCATTCCATTCCATTCCATTCTAGTCCATTGAATTCCATTCCATTCCATTCCATTCCATTCCATTCCATTCCATTCCATTCCATTCCATTCCATTCCATTCCATTCCATTCCATTCCATTCCGTTCTACTCGGGTTGATTCCATTCCATTCCATTCCATTCCATTCCATTCCATTCCATTCCATTCCATTCCAATCTATTCCATTCTATTCAATTCGATTCCATTCGATTCCATTCAATTCCATTCCATTCCATTCCATTCCATTCCAATCTATTCCATTCGATTCCATTCCATTCCATTCCATTCCATTCCATTGCATTCCATTCCATTCCAATCCATTCCATTCTACTCGTGTTGATTCCATTCCATTCCATTCCATTCCATTCCATTGCATTCCATTCCATTCCATTCCATTCCATTCCATTCCATTCCGTTCTACTCTGGTTGATTCCATTCTATTCCATTCCATTCCATTCGATTCCATTCGATTCCATTCGATTCCATTCGATTCCATTCCATTCCATTCCATTCCATTCCATTCCATTCTATTCCATTCCATTCCATTCCATTCCATTCCTTTCCATTCCATTCCAATCCATTCCCTTCCATTCTATTCGGGTTGATTCCATTCCATTCCATTCCATTCCATTCCATTCCATTCCATTCCATTCCATTCCATTGCATTCCATTCAATTCCATTCTATTCCATTCCATTCCATTCCATTCCATTCCATTCCATTCCATTCCTTTCCATTCTATTCCATTCCGTTCCATTCCATTCCATTCTATTCCATTCCATTCCATTCCGTTCCACTCGGGTTGATTCCATTCTATTCCATTCCATTCCATTCCATTCCATTCGATATCATTCGATTCCATTCCATTCCATTCCATTCCATTCCATTCCATTCTATTCCATTCCATTCCATTCCATTCCATTCTATTCCATTCCATTCCATTCCGTTCTACTCTGGTTGATTCCATTCCATTCCATTTCATTCCATTCCATTCCATTCCATTCCATTCGATTCCATTCGATTCCATTCCATTCCATTCCATTCCAATCCATTCCATTCTACTCGGGTTGATTCCATTCCATTCCATTCCATTCCATTCCATTCCATTCCATTCCATTCCACTCGATTCCATTCCATTCCATTCCATTCCATTCCAATCCATTCCATTCTACTCGGGTGGATTCCATTCCATTCCATTCCTTTCCATTCCATTCCATTCCATTCCATTCCATTCCATTACATTCCATTCGGTTCCATTCCATTCCATTCCATTCCATTCCATTCCATTCCATTCCATTCCATTCCATTCCATTCCGTTCTAATCGGGTTGATTCCATTCTATTCCATTCCATTCCATTCCATTCCATTCCATTCCATTCCATTCCATTCCATTCTATTCCATTCCATTCTACTCCATTGAATTCCATTCCATTCCATTCTATTCCATTCCATTCCATTCCTTTCCATTCCATTTAGTTCTACTCGGGTTGATTCCATTCCATTCCATTCCATTCCTTTCCATTCCATTCCAATCCATTCCATTCCATTACTTTCCATTCCATTCCATTCCTATCCATTCCATTCTACTCTGGTTGACTCCATTCCATTCCATTCCATTACATTACATTCCATTATATTCCATTCCATTCCATTCGATTCTGTTCGTTTCCATTCCATTCCATTCCATTCCATTCCATTCCATTCCATTCCATTCCATTCGATTCCATTCCATTCCATTCGATTCCATTCCATTCCATTCCATTCCATTCCATTCCATTCCAATCCATTCCATTCTACTCGGGTTGATTCCATTCCATTCCATTCCATTCCATTCCATTCCATTCCATTCCATTCCATTCCTTTCGATTCCATTCCATTCCATTCCATTCCATTCCATTCCATTCCATTCCGTTCTACTCGGGTTGATTCCACTCCATTCCATTCCATTCCATTCCATTCCATTCCATTCCATTCCATTCCATTCCTTTCCATTCCAACCCATTCCGTTCTACTCGGGTTGATTCCATTCCATTCCATTCCATTCCGTTCCATTCCATTCCATTCCATTCCATTCCATTCCATTCCATTCCATTCCATTCCATTCCAAACCATTCCATTCTACACGGGTTCATCATTCCATTCCATTCCATTCCATTCCATTCCACTTGGGTTCATTCCATTCCATTCCATTCCATTCCATTCCATTCCATTCCATTCCACTCGGGTGCATTCCATTCCATTCCATTCCATTCCATTCCATTCCATTCCATTCCATTCCATTCCGTTCTACTCAGGTTGATTTCCATTCCATTCCATTCCATTCCATTCCATTCCATTCCATTCCATTCCATTCCATTCCATTCCATTCCGTTCTACTCGGCTTGAATCCATTGAGTTCCGTTCCGTTCCGTTCCGTCCCGACACGTCCCGTCCCGTCCCGTCCCGTCCAGTCCCGTCCCGTGCCGTTTTACTCGGGTTGATTCCTTTCCATTCCGTTCCGCTCGTTTCCGTTACGTTCCATTCCGTTCCACGCGGGTTGGTTCAATTCCATTCTATTCTATTCTATTCCTTTCCCTTCCATTCCATTCCATTCCATTCCATTCTACTCGGGTTGATTCCATGCCATTCCGTTCCGTTCCATTCCGTCCCATCCCGACCCGTCCCATCCCGTCCCGTCCCGTCCCATCCCGTTCCGTTCCACATGGGTTGATTCAATTCCTTTCGGTTACATTGAATTCCATTCCATTCCATTCTACTCGGATTGATTCCATTCCATTCCATTCCATTCCATTCCATTCCATTCCATTCAATTCCATTCCATTCCATTCCATTGCGTTCCATTCAATTCGATTCCATTCCATTCCATTCCATTCCATTCCAATCCATTCCATTCTACTTGGGTTGATTCCATTCCATTCCATTCCATTCCATTCGATTCCATTCAATTCCATTCCATTCCATTCCATTCCATTCCATTCTGATCTACTCGGGTTGATTCCACTCCATTCCATTCCATTCCATTCCATTCTATTCCATTCCATTCCATTCGATTCCATTCTATTCCATTCGATTCCATTCCATTCCATTTCATTTTATTCCATTCCATTCCATTCCATTCTATTCCGTTGAATTCCATTCCATTCCATTCCATTCCATTCCATTCCATTCCATTCCATTCCATTCCATTCCTTTCCATTCCATTCCATTCCGTTCTACTCGGGTTGATTCCACTCCATTCCATTCCATTCCATTCCATTCCATTCCATTCCATTCCATTCCACTCGGGTTGATCATTCCATTCCATTCCATTCCATTCCATTCCATTCCATTCCATTCCATTCCATTCCATTCCACTGGGGCTCATTCCATTCCATTCCATTCCATTCCATTCCATTCCATTCCATTCCATTCCATTCCATTCCATTCCATTCCATTCCATTCCGTTCTACTCGGTTTGATTTCCATTCCATTCCATTCCATTCCATTCCATTCCATTCCATTCCATTTTATTCCATTCCATTCCATTCCATTCTATTCCATTGAATTCCATTCCATTCCATTCCTTTCCATTCCATTCCATTCCATTCCATTCCATTCCATTCCATTCCATTCCATTCCTTTCCATTCCAATCCATTCCATTCTACTCGGGTTGATTCCATTCTATTCCATTCCATTCCATTCCATTCCATTCCATTCCATTCCATTCCATTCCATTCCATTTCATTCCATTCCATTCCATTCCATTCCATTCCATTCCATTCCATTCCATTCCATTTCATTCCATTCCATTCCATTCCATTCCATTTCATTCCATTCCATTCCATTCCATTCCATTCCATTCCATTCCATTCCATTCCATTCCATTCCATTCCATTCCATTCCATTCCATTCCATTCCGTTCTACTCGGGTTGATTCCATTCTATTCCATTCCATTCCGTTCGATTCCATTTGATTCCATTCGATTCCATTCCATTCCATTCCATTCCCTTCCATTCCATTCTATTCCATTGAATTCCATTCCATTCCATTCCATTCCATTCCATTCCATTCCATTCCGTTCTACTCTGATTGATTCCATTAAATTCCATTCCATTCCATTCCATTCCATTCCATTCCATTCGATTCCATTCCATTCCATTCCATTCCATTCCATTCCATTCCATTCCATTCCATTCCATTCCATTCCGTTCTACTCGGGTTGATTCCATTCCATTCCATTCCATTCCATTCCATTAAATTCCATTCCATTCCACTCCATTCCATTCGATTCCATTCGATTCCATTCCATTCCATTCCATTCCATTCCATTCCAATCCATTCCATTCTACTCAGGTTGATTCCATTCCATTCCATTCCGTTCCATTCCATTCCATTCCATTCCATTCCATTCCATTCCATTGCATTCCATTCGATTCCATTAGATTCCATTCCATTCCATTCCATTCCATTGCATTCCATTCCATTCCATTCCATTCCATTCCATTCCATTCCATTCCATTCCGTTCCACTCGGGTTGATTCCATTCTATTCCATTCCATTCCATTCGATTCCATTCGATATCATTCGATTCCATTCCATCCCATTCCATTCCATTCCATTCCATTCCGTTCTTCTCGGGTTGATTCCATTCCATTCCATTTCATTCCATTCCATTCCATTCCATTCCATTCCATTCCATTCGATTCCATTCCATTCCATTCCATTCCATTCCGTTCTAGTCGGGTTGATTCCATTCTATTCCATTCCATTCCATTCCATTCCATTCCATTCCATTCCATTCCATTCCATTCCATTCTATTCCATTCCATTCTACTCCATTGAATTCCATTCCATTCCATTCAATTCCATTCCATTCCATTCCTTTCCATTCCATTTAGTTCTACTCGGGTTGATTCCATTCCATTCCATTCCATTCCACTCCATTCCATTCCATTCCATTCCATTACTTTCCATTCCATTGCATTCCAATCCATTCCATTCTACTCGGGTTGACTCCATTCCATTCCATTCCATTCCATTCCATTCCATTCCATTCCATTCCATTCCATTATATTCCATTCTATTCCATTCGATTCCGTTCGATTCCATTCCATTCCATTCCATTCCATTCCATTCCATTTCATTCCATTCCATTCGATTCCATTCCATTCCATTCCATTCCATTCCATTCCCTTCCATTCCATTCTATTCCATTGAATTCCATTCCATTCCATTCCATTCCATTCCATTCCATTCCGTTCTACTCTGATTGATTCCATTAAATTCCATTCCATTCCATTCCATTCCATTCCATTCCATTCGATTCCATTCCATTCCATTCCATTCCATTCCATTCCATTCCATTCCATTCCATTCCATTCCATTCCGTTCTACTCGGGTTGATTCCATTCCATTCCATTCCATTCCATTCCATTAAATTCCATTCCATTCCACTCCATTCCATTCGATTCCATTCGATTCCATTCCATTCCATTCCATTCCATTCCATTCCAATCCATTCCATTCTACTCAGGTTGATTCCATTCCATTCCATTCCGTTCCATTCCATTCCATTCCATTCCATTCCATTCCATTCCATTGCATTCCATTCGATTCCATTAGATTCCATTCCATTCCATTCCATTCCATTGCATTCCATTCCATTCCATTCCATTCCATTCCATTCCATTCCATTCCATTCCGTTCCACTCGGGTTGATTCCATTCTATTCCATTCCATTCCATTCGATTCCATTCGATATCATTCGATTCCATTCCATCCCATTCCATTCCATTCCATTCCATTCCGTTCTTCTCGGGTTGATTCCATTCCATTCCATTTCATTCCATTCCATTCCATTCCATTCCATTCCATTCCATTCGATTCCATTCCATTCCATTCCATTCCATTCCGTTCTAGTCGGGTTGATTCCATTCTATTCCATTCCATTCCATTCCATTCCATTCCATTCCATTCCATTCCATTCCATTCCATTCTATTCCATTCCATTCTACTCCATTGAATTCCATTCCATTCCATTCAATTCCATTCCATTCCATTCCTTTCCATTCCATTTAGTTCTACTCGGGTTGATTCCATTCCATTCCATTCCATTCCACTCCATTCCATTCCATTCCATTCCATTACTTTCCATTCCATTGCATTCCAATCCATTCCATTCTACTCGGGTTGACTCCATTCCATTCCATTCCATTCCATTCCATTCCATTCCATTCCATTCCATTCCATTCCATTATATTCCATTCTATTCCATTCGATTCCGTTCGATTCCATTCCATTCCATTCCATTCCATTCCATTCCATTTCATTCCATTCCATTCGATTCCATTCCATTCCATTCCATTCCATTCCATTCCATTCCATTCCATTCCATTCCATTCCATTCCATTCCATTCCATTCACTCCATTCCGTTCTACTCGGGTTGATTCCATTGAGTTTGGTTCCGTCCCGTCCCGTCCCGTCCCGTCCCGTCCCGTCCCGTCCCGTGCCGTTTTACTCAGGTTGATTCCTTTCCATTCCGTTCCGCTCGTTTCCGTTACGTTCCATTCCGTTCCACGCGGGTTGGTTCAATTCCATTCTATTCTATTCTATTCCTTTCCCTTCCATTCCATTCCATTCCATTCCATTCTACTCGGGTTGATTCCATGCAATTCCGTTCCGTTCCATTCCGTCCCATTCCGACCCGTCCCATCCCGTCCCGTCCCGTCCCATCCCGTTCCATTCCACATGGGTTGATTCAATTCCTTTCGGTTACATTGAACTCCATTCCATTCCATTCTACTCGGATTGATTCCATTCCATTCCATTCCATTCCATTCCATTCCATTCCATTCCATTCCATTCCAATCCATTCCATTCTACTCGGTTTGATTCCATTCTATGCCATTCCATTCCATTCCATTCCATTCCATTCCATTTCATTCCATTCCATTCCATTCCATTCCACTCCATTCCATTCCACTGGATTCCATTCCATTCCATGCCATTCCATTCCATTCCATTCCATTCCATTCCGTTCTACTCGGGTTGATTCCATTCTATTCCATTCCATTCCGTTCGATTCCATTTGATTCCATTCGATTCCATTCCATTCCATTCCATTCCCTTCCATTCCATTCTATTCCACTGAATTCCATTCCATTCCATTCCATTCCATTCCATTCCATTCCATTCCATTCCAATACATTCCATTCTACTCTGGTTGATTCCATTCCATTCCATTCCATTCCATTCCATTCGTCTCCATTCGATTCCATTCCATTCCATTCCATTGTATTCCATTGAATTCCATTGAATTCCATTCCATTCCATTCCATTCCATTCCATTCCATTCCATTCCATTCCCTTCCATTCCATTCCATTCCATTACGTTCTACTCGGGTTGATTCCACTCCATTCCATTCCATTCCATTCCATTCCATTCCATTCCATTCCATTCCATTCGTCTCCTTTCGATTCCATTCGATTCCATTCCATTCTATTCCATTGAATTCCATTCCATTCCATTCCATTCCGTTCCATTCCATTCCATTCCATTCCATTCCATTCCATTCCATTCCATTCCATTCCATTCCGTTCTACTCGGGTTGATTCCATTCTATTCCATTCCATTCCGTTCGATTCCATTTGATTCCATTCGATTCCATTCCATTCCATTCCATTCCCTTCCATTCCATTCTATTCCATTGAATTCCATTCCATTCCATTCCATTCCATTCCATTCCATTCCATTCCGTTCTACTCTGATTGATTCCATTCCATTCCATTCCATTCCATTCCATTCCATTCCATTCCATTCCATTCCATTCCATTCCATTCCAATACATTCCATTCTACTCTGGTTGATTCCATTCCATTCCATTCCATTGCATTCCATTCGTCTCCATTCGATTCCATTCCATTCCATTCCATTCTATTCCATTGAATTCCATTGAATTCCATTCCATTCCATTCCTTTCCATTCCATTCAATTCCATTCCATTCCATTCCATTCCATTTGATTCCATTCCATTCCATTCCATTCCATTCCATTCCATTCCATTCCATTCCATTCCATTCCGTTCTACTCGGGTTGATTCCATTCTATTCCATTCCATTCCGTTCGATTACATTTGATTCCATTCGATTCCATTCCATTCCATTCCATTCCCTTCCATTCCATTCTATTCCATTGAATTCCATTCCATTCCATTCCATTCCATTCCGTTCTACTCTGATTGATTCCATTCCATTCCACTCCATTCCATTCGATTCCATTCCATTCCATTCCATTCCATTCCATTCCATTCCATTCCATTCCATTCCAATCCATTCCATTCTACTCGGGTTGATTCCATTCCATTCCAATCCATTCCATTCCATTCCATTCCATTCCATTCGTCTCCATTCGATTCCATTCCATTCCATTCCATTCTATTCCATTGAATTCCATTGAATTCCATTCCATTCCATTCCATTCCATTCCATTCCATTCCATTCCATTCCATTCCATTCCATTCCATTCCATTCCGTTCTACTCGGGTTGATTCCACTCCATTCCATTCCATTCCATTCCATTCCATTCCATTCCATTCCATTCCATTCCATTCGTCTCCATTCGATTCCATTCGATTCCATTCCATTCTATTCCATTGAATTCCATTCAATTCCGTTCCATTCCATTCCATTCCATTCCATTCCATTCCATTCCATTCCATTCCATTCCATTCCATTCCGTTCTACTCGGGTTGATTCCATTCCATTCCATTCCATTCCATTCCGTTCTACTCGGGTTGATTCCATTCCATTCCATTCCATTCCATTCCATTCCATTCCATTCCACTCCATTCCATTCGATTCCATTCGATTCCATTCCATTCCATTCCATTCCATTCCATTCCATTCCATTCCATTCCATTCTATTCCTTTCGATTCCATTCCATTCCATTAAATTCCATTCCATTCCATTCCATTCCATTCCATTCCATTCCATTCCATTCCATTCCATTCCATTCCGTTCTACTCGGGTTGATTCCACTCCATTCCATTCCATTCCATTCCATACCATTCCATTCGATTCCATTCCATTCCATTCCATTCCATTCCATTCCATTCCATTCCATTCCATTCCATTCCATTCCATTCCATTCCGTTCTAGTCGGGTTGATTCCATTCTATTCCATTCCATTCCATTCCATTCCATTCCATTCCATTCCATTCCATTCCATTCCATTCTATTCCATTCCATTCTACTCCATTGAATTCCATTCCATTCCATTCAATTCCATTCCATTCCATCCCTTTCCATTCCATTTAGTTCTACTCGGGTTGATTCCATTCCATTCCATTCCATTCCATTCCATTCCATTCCATTCCTTTCAATTCCATTCCATTCCGTTACTTTCCATTCCATTCCATTCCAATCCATTCCATTCTACTCGGGTTGACTCCATTCCATTCCATTCCTTTCCTTTCCATTATATTCCATTCTATTCCATTCGATTCCGTTCGATTCCATTCCATTCCATTCCATTCCATTCCATTCCATTGCATTCCATTCCATTCCATTCCATTCCATTCCGTTCTACTCGGGTTGATTCCATTCCATTCCTTTCCATTCCATTCCATTCCATTCCATTCCATTCGTCTCCATTCGATTCCATTCCATTCCATTCCATTCTATTCCATTGAATTCCATTGAATTCCATTCCATTCCATTCCATTCCATTCCATTCCATTCCATTCCATTCCGTTCCATTCCATTCCATTTGATTCCATTCCATTCCATTCCATTCCATTCCATTCCATTCCATTCCATTCCATTCCGTTCTACTCTGGTTGATTCCATTCTATTCCATTCCATTCCGTTCGATTCCATATGATTTCATTCGAATCCATTCCATTCCATTCCATTCCCTTCCATTCCATTCTATTCCATTGAATTCCATTCCATTCCATTCCATTCCATTCCATTCCATTCCATTCCGTTCTACTCTGATTGATTCCATTCCATTCCATTCCATTCCATTCCATTCCATTCCATTCCATTCCATTCCATTCCATTCCTTTCCATTCCATTCCATACCATTCCAATACATTCCATTCTACTCTGGTTGATTCCATTCCATTCCATTCCATTCCATTCCATTCCATTCGTCTCCATTCGATTCCATTCCATTCCATTCCATTCTATTCCATTGAATTCCATTGAATTCCATTCCATTCCATTCCATTCCATTCCATTCCATTCCATTCCATTCCATTCCATTCCATTCCATTCCGTTCTACTCGGGTTGATTCCATTCCATTCCATTCCATTCCATTCCATTCCATTCCATTCCATTCCATTCCACTCCATTCCATTCGATTCCATTCGATTCCATTCCATTCCATTCCATCCCATTCCAATCCATTCCATTCCTTTCCGTTCTACTCGGGTTGATTCCATTCCATTCCATTTCATTCCATTAGAATCCATTCCATTCCATTCGATTCCATTCGATTCCATTCCATTCCATTCCATTCCAATCCATTCCATTCTACTCGGGTGGATTCCATTCCATTCCATTCCATTCCATTCCATTCCATTCCATTCGATTCCACTCGATTCCACTCCATTCTTTCCATTCCATTCCAATCCATTCCATTCTACTCAGGTGGATTCCATTCCGTTCCATTCCATTCCATTCCATTCCATTCCATTCCATTCCACTCCATTCGATTCCATTCCATTCCATTCCATTCCATTCCATTCCATTCCATTCCATTCCATTCCATTCCATTCCGTTCTAGTCGGGTTGATTCCATTCTATTCCATTCCATTCCATTCCATTCCATTCCATTCCATTCCATTCCATTCCATTCTATTCCATTCCATTCTACTCCATTGAATTCCATTCCATTCCATTCTATTCCATTCCATTCCATTCCTTTCCATTCCATTTAGTTCTACTTTGTTGATTCCATTCCATTCCATTCCATTCCATTCCATTCCATTCCATTCCATTCCATTCCATTCCAATCCATTCCATTCTACTCGGGTTGATTCCATTCCATTCCATTCCATTCCATTCCATTCCATTCCATTCCATTCCATTCCATTCCATTCCATTCTATTCCTTTCGATTCCATTCCATTCCATTAAATTCCATTCCATTCCATTCCATTCCATTCCATTCCATTCCATTCCATTCCATTCCATTCCATTCCGTTGTACTCGGGTTGATTCCAATCCATTCCATTCCATTCCATTCCATGCCATTCCATTCGATTCCATTCCATTCCATTCCATTCCATTCCATTCCATTCCATTCCATTCCATTCCATTCCATTCCGTTCTAGTCGGGTTGATTCCATTCTATTCCATTCCATTCCATTCCATTCCATTCCATTCCATTCCATTCTAATCCATTCCATTCTACTACTTTGAATTCCATTCCATTCCATTCAATTCCATTCCATTCCATCCCTTTCCATTCCATTTAGTTCTACTCGGGTTGATTCCATTCCACTCCATTCCATTCCATTCCATTCCATTCCATTCAATTCCATTCCATTCCGTTACTTTCCATTCCATTCCATTCCAATCCATTCCATTCTACTCGGGTTGACTCCATTCCATTCCATTCCTTTCCATTCCATTATATTCCATTCTATTCCATTCGATTCCGTTCCATTCCATTCCATTCCATTCCATTCCATTCCATTCCATTGCATTCCATTCCATTCCATTCCATTCCATTCCGTTCTACTCGGTTTGATTCCATTCCATTCCTTTCCATTCCATTCCATTCCATTCCATTCCATTCCATTCCATTCCATACCATTCCATTCCCTTCCATTCCATTCCATTCCAATCCATTCCATTCTACTCGGGTTGATTCCATTCCATTCCATTGCATTCGACTCCATTCGATTCCATTCGATTCCATTCCATTCCATTCCGTTCCATTCCATTCCATTCCATTCCATTCTAGTCCATTGAATTCCATTCCATTCCATTCCATTCCATTCCATTCCATTCCATTCCATTCCATTCCATTCCATTCCATTCCATTCCATTCCGTTCTACTCGGGTTGATTCCATTCCATTCCATTCCATTCCATTCCATTCCATTCCATTCCATTCCATTCCATTCCATTCCAATCTATTCCATTCTATTCAATTCGATTCCATTCGATTCCATTCAATTCCATTCCATTCCATTCCATTCCATTCCAATCTATTCCATTCGATTCCATTCCATTCCATTCCATTCCATTCCATTCCATTCCATTCCATTCCATTCCAATCCATTCCATTCTACTCGTGTTGATTCCATTCCATTCCATTCCATTCCATTCCATTACATTCCATTCCATTCCATTCCATTCCATTCCATTCCATTCCATTCCATTCCATTCCATTCCGTTCTACTCGGGTTGATTCCATTCTATTCCATTCCATTCCATTCGATTCCATTCGATTCCATTCGATTCCATTCGATTCCATTCCATTCCATTCCATTCCATTCCATTCCATTCTATTCCATTCCATTCCATTCCTTTCCATTCCATTCCAATCCATTCCCTTCCATTCTATTCGGGTTGATTCCATTCCATTCCATTCCATTCCATTCCATTCCATTCCATTCCATTCCATTCCATTGCATTCCATTCGATTCCATTCTATTCCATTCCATTCCATTCCATTCCATTCCATTCCATTCCATTCCTTTCCATTCTATTCCATTCCGTTCCATTCCATTCCATTCTATTCCATTCCATTCCATTCCGTTCCACTCGGGTTGATTCCATTCTATTCCATTCCATTCCATTCCATTCCATTCGAGATCATTCGATTCCATTCCATCCCATTCCAATCCATTCCATTCCATTCCGTTCTACTCTGGTTGATTCCATTCCATTCCATTTCATTCCATTCCATTCCATTCCATTCCATTCGATTCCATTCGATTCCATTCCATTCCATTCCATTCCAATCCATTCCATTCTACTCGGGTTGATTCCATTCCATTCCATTCCATTCCATTCCATTCCATTCCATTCCATTCCACTCGATTCCATTCCATTCCATTCCATTCCATTCCAATCCATTCCATTCTACTCGGGTGGATTCCATTCCATTCCATTCCTTTCCATTCCATTCCATTCCATTCCATTCCATTACATTCCATTCGGTTCCATTCCATTCCATTCCATTCCATTCCATTCCATTCCATTCCATTCCATTCCGTTCTAATCGGGTTGATTCCATTCTATTCCACTCCATTCCATTCCATTCCATTCCATTCCATTCCATTCCATTCCATTCCATTCCATTCTATTCCATTCCATTCTACTCCATTGAATTCCATTCCATTCCATTCTATTCCATTCCATTCCATTCCTTTCCATTCCATTTAGTTCTACTCGGGTTGATTCCATTCCATTCCATTCCATTCCTTTCCATTCCATTCCAATCCATTCCATTCCATTACTTTCCATTCCATTCCATTCCTATCCATTCCATTCTACTCTGGTTGACTCCATTCCATTCCATTCCATTACATTACATTCCATTATATTCCATTCCATTCCATTCGATTCTGTTCGTTTCCATTCCATTCCATTCCATTCCATTCCATTCCATTCCATTCCATTCGATTCCATTCCATTCCATTCGATTCCATTCCATTCCATTCCATTCCATTCCATTCCAATCCATTCCATTCTACTCGGGTTGATTCCATTCCATTCCATTCCATTCCATTCCATTCCATTCCATTCCATTCCATTCCATTCCTTTCGATTCCATTCCATTCCATTCCATTCCATTCCATTCCATTCCATTCCGTTCTACTCGGGTTGATTCCACTCCATTCCATTCCATTCCATTCCATTCCATTCCATTCCATTCCATTCCATTCCTTTCCATTCCAACCCATTCCGTTCTACTCGGGTTGATTCCATTCCATTCCATTCCATTCCGTTCCATTCCATTCCATTCCATTCCATTCCATTCCATTCCATTCCATTCCATTCCATTCCATTCCAAACCATTCCATTCTACACGGGTTCATCATTCCATTCCATTCCATTCCATTCCATTCCATTCCATTCCACTCGGGTGCATTCCATTCCATTCCATTCCATTCCATTCCATTCCATTCCATTCCATTCCATTCCGTTCTACTCAGGTTGATTTCCATTCCATTCCATTCCATTCCATTCCATTCCATTCCATTCCATTCCATTCCATTCCATTCCATTCCATTCCATTCCATTCCGTTCTACTCGGCTTGAATCCATTGAGTTCCGTTCCGTTCCGTTCCGTCCCGACACGTCCCGTCCCGTCCCGTCCCGTCCCGTCCCGTCCCGTGCCGTTTTACTCGGGTTGATTCCTTTCCATTCCGTTCCGCTCGTTTCCGTTACGTTCCATTCCGTTCCACGCGGGTTGGTTCAATTCCATTCTATTCTATTCTATTCCTTTCCCTTCCATTCCATTCCATTCCATTCCATTCTACTCGGGTTGATTCCATGCCATTCCGTTCCGCTCCATTCCGTTCCACGCGGGTTGGTTCAATTAGATTCTATTCTATTCTATTCCTTTCCCTTCCATTCCATTCCATTCCATTCCATTCTACTCGGGTTGATTCCATGCCATTCCGTTCCGTTCCATTCCGTCCCATCCCGACCCGTCCCATCCCGTCCCGTCCCGTACCATCCCGTTCCGTTCCACATGGGTTGATTCAATTCCTTTCGGTTACATTGAATTCCATTCCATTCCATTCTACTCGGATTGATTCCATTCCATTCCATTCCATTCCATTCCATTCCATTCCATTCAATTCCATTCCATTCCATTCCATTGCGTTCCATTCAATTCGATTCCATTCCATTCCATTCCATTCCATTCCAATCCATTCCATTCTACTTGGGTTGATTCCATTCCATTCCATTCCATTCCATTCGATTCCATTCAATTCCATTCCATTCCATTCCATTCCATTCCATTCTGATCTACTCGGGTTGATTCCACTCCATTCCATTCCATTCCATTCCATTCTATTCCATTCCATTCCATTCGATTCCATTCTATTCCATTCCATTCCATTTCATTTTATTCCATTCCATTCCATTCCATTCTATTCCGTTGAATTCCATTCCATTCCATTCCATTCCATTCCATTCCATTCCATTCCATTCCATTCCATTCCTTTCCATTCCATTCCATTCCGTTCTACTCGGGTTGATTCCACTCCATTCCATTCCATTCCATTCCATTCCATTCCATTCCATTCCATTCCACTCGGGTTGATCATTCCATTCCATTCCATTCCATTCCATTCCATTCCATTCCATTCCATTCCATTCCATTCCACTGGGGCTCATTCCATTCCATTCCATTCCATTCCATTCCATTCCATTCCATTCCATTCCATTCCATTCCATTCCGTTCTACTCGGTTTGATTTCCATTCCATTCCATTCCATTCCATTCCATTCCATTTCATTTTATTCCATTCCATTCCATTCCATTCTATTCCATTGAATTCCATTCCATTCCATTCCTTTCCATTCCATTCCATTCCATTCCATTCCATTCCATTCCATTCCATTCCATTCCATTCCATTCCATTCCATTCCTTTCCATTCCAATCCATTCCATTCTACTCGGGTTGATTCCATTTTATTCCATTCCATTCCATTCCATTCCATTCCATTCCATTCCATTCCATTCCATTTCATTCCATTCCATTCCATTCCATTCCATTTCATTCCATTCCATTCCAGTCCATTCCATTCCATTCCATTCCATTCCATTCCATTCCATTCCATTCCATTCCATTCCATTCCATTCCAATCCATTCCGTTCTACTCGGGTTGATTCCATTCTATTCCATTCCATTCCGTTCGATTCCATTTGATTCCATTCGATTCCATTCCATTCCATTCCATTCCCTTCCATTCCATTCTATTCCATTGAATTTCATTCCATTCCATTCCATTCCATTCCATTCCATTCCATTCCGTTCTACTCTGATTGATTCCATTAAATTCCATTCCATTCCATTCCATTCCATTCCATTCCATTCGATTCCATTCCATTCCATTCCATTCCATTCCATTCCATTCCATTCCATTCCATTCCATTCCATTCCGTTCTACTCGGGTTGA
The DNA here is from genome assembly GCF_029281585.2 of Gorilla gorilla gorilla. Lineage (NCBI taxonomy): Eukaryota > Metazoa > Chordata > Mammalia > Primates > Hominidae > Gorilla > Gorilla gorilla. Next base: position 5,891,340 of record NC_073241.2, read on the forward strand.
TTCCATTCCATTCCATTCCATTCCATTCCATTCCATTAAATTCCATTCCATTCCACTCCATTCCATTCGATTCCATTCGATTCCATTCCATTCCATTCCATTCCATTCCATTCCAATCCATTCCATTCTACTCAGGTTGATTCCATTCCATTCCATTCCGTTCCATTCCATTCCATTCCATTCCATTCCATTCCATTCCATTGCATTCCATTCGATTCCATTAGATTCCATTCCATTCCATTCCATTCCATTGCATTCCATTCCATTCCATTCCATTCCATTCCATTCCATTCCATTCCATTCCATTCCATTCCATTCCATTCCGTTCCACTCGGGTTGATTCCATTCTATTCCATTCCATTCCATTCGATTCCATTCGATATCATTCGATTCCATTCCATCCCATTCCATTCCATTCCATTCCATTCCGTTCTTCTCGGGTTGATTCCATTCCATTCCATTTCATTCCATTCCATTCCATTCCATTCCATTCCATTCCATTCGATTCCATTCCATTCCATTCCATTCCATTCCGTTCTAGTCGGGTTGATTCCATTCTATTCCTTTCCATTCCATTCCATTCCATTCCATTCCATTCCATTCCATTCCATTCCATTCTATTCCATTCCATTCTACTCCATTGAATTCCATTCCATTCCATTCAATTCCATTCCATTCCATTCCTTTCCATTCCATTTAGTTCTACTCGGGTTGATTCCATTCCATTCCATTCCATTCCATTCCATTCCATTCCATTCCATTCCATTCCATTCCATTACTTTCCATTCCATTGCATTCCAATCCATTCCATTCTACTCGGGTTGACTCCATTCCATTCCATTCCATTCCATTCCATTCCATTCCATTCCATTCCATTCCATTCCATTATATTCCATTCTATTCCATTCGATTCCGTTCGATTCCATTCCATTCCATTCCATTCCATTCCATTCCATTTCATTCCATTCCATTCGATTCCATTCCATTCCATTCCATTCCATTCCATTCCATTCCATTCCATTCCATTCCATTCCATTCCATTCCATTCCATTCCATTCACTCCATTCCGTTCTACTCGGGTTGATTCCATTGAGTTTGGTTCCGTCCCGTCCCGTCCCGTCCCGTCCTGTCCCGTCCCGTGCCGTTTTACTCAGGTTGATTCCTTTCCATTCCGTTCCGCTCGTTTCCGTTACGTTCCATTCCGTTCCACGCGGGTTGGTTCAATTCCATTCTATTCTATTCTATTCCTTTCCCTTCCATTCCATTCCATTCCATTCCATTCTACTCGGGTTGATTCCATGCAATTCCGTTCCGTTCCATTCCGTCCCATTCCGACCCGTCCCATCCCGTCCCGTCCCGTCCCATCCCGTTCCAATCCACATGGGTTGATTCAATTCCTTTCGGTTACATTGAACTCCATTCCATTCCATTCTACTCGGATTGATTCCATTCCATTCCATTCCATTCCATTCCATTCCATTCCATTCCATTCCAATCCATTCCATTCTACTCGGTTTGATTCCATTCTATGCCATTCCATTCCATTCCATTCCATTCCATTCCATTTCATTCCATTCCATTCCATTCCATTCCACTCCATTCCATTCCACTGGATTCCATTCCATTCCATGCCATTCCATTCCATTCCATTCCATTCCATTCCGTTCTACTCGGGTTGATTCCATTCTATTCCATTCCATTCCGTTCGATTCCATTTGATTCCATTCGATTCCATTCCATTCCATTCCATTCCCTTCCATTCCATTCTATTCCACTGAATTCCATTCCATTCCATTCCATTCCATTCCATTCCATTCCATTCCATTCCAATACATTCCATTCTACTCTGGTTGATTCCATTCCATTCCATTCCATTCCATTCCATTCGTCTCCATTCGATTCCATTCCATTCCATTCCATTGTATTCCATTGAATTCCATTGAATTCCATTCCATTCCATTCCATTCCATTCCATTCCATTCCATTCCATTCCCTTCCATTCCATTCCATTCCATTACGTTCTACTCGGGTTGATTCCACTCCATTCCATTCCATTCCATTCCATTCCATTCCATTCCATTCCATTCCATTCGTCTCCTTTAGATTCCATTCGATTCCATTCCATTCTATTCCATTGAATTCCATTCCATTCCATTCCATTCCGTTCCATTCCATTCCATTCCATTCCATTCCATTCCATTCCATTCCATTCCATTCCATTCCGTTCTACTCGGGTTGATTCCATTCTATTCCATTCCATTCCGTTCAATTCCATTTGATTCCATTCTATTCCATTCCATTCCATTCCATTCCCTTCCATTCCATTCTATTCCATTGAATTCCATTCCATTCCATTCCATTCCATTCCATTCCGTTCTACTCTGATTGATTCCATTCCATTCCATTCCATTCCATTCCATTCCATTCCATTCCATTCCATTCCATTCCATTCCATTCCATTCCAATACATTCCATTCTACTCTGGTTGATTCCATTCCATTCCATTCCATTGCATTCCATTCGTCTCCATTCGATTCCATTCCATTCCATTCCATTCTATTCCATTGAATTCCATTGAATTCCATTCCATTCCATTCCTTTCCATTCCATTCCATTCCATTCCATTCCATTCCATTCCATTTGATTCCATTCCATTCCATTCCATTCCATTCCATTCCATTCCATTCCATTCCATTCCATTCCGTTCTACTCGGGTTGATTCCATTCTATTCCATTCCATTCCGTTCGATTACATTTGATTCCATTCGATTCGATTCCATTCCATTCCATTCCCTTCCATTCCATTCTATTCCATTGAATTCCATTCCATTCCATTCCATTCCATTCCGTTCTACTCTGATTGATTCCATTCCATTCCACTCCATTCCATTCGATTCCATTCCATTCCATTCCATTCCATTCCATTCCATTCCATTCCATTCCATTCCAATCCATTCCATTCTACTCGGGTTGATTCCATTCCATTCCAATCCATTCCATTCCATTCCATTCCATTCCATTCGTCTCCATTCGATTCCATTCCATTCCATTCCATTCTATTCCATTGAATTCCATTGAATTCCATTCCATTCCATTCCATTCCATTCCATTCCATTCCATTCCATTCCATTCCATTCCATTCCATTCCATTCCGTTCTTCTCGGGTTGATTCCACTCCATTCCATTCCATTCCATTCCATTCCATTCCATTCCATTCCATTCCATTCCATTCGTCTCCATTCGATTCCATTCGATTCCATTCCATTCTATTCCATTGAATTCCATTCAATTCCGTTCCATTCCATTCCATTCCGTTCTACTCGGGTTGATTCCATTCCATTCCATTCCATTCCATTCAGTTCTACTCGGGTTGATTCCATTCCATTCCATTCCATTCCATTCCATTCCATTCCATTCCATTCCACTCCATTCCATTCGATTCCATTCGATTCCATTCCATTCCATTCCATTCCATTCCAATCCATTCCGTTCTACTCGGGTTGATTCCATTCCATTCCATTCCATTCCAACCCATTCCAATCCATTCCATTCCATTCCATTCGATTCCATTCCATTCCTTTCCATTCCAATCCATTCCATTCTACTCGGGTTGATTCCATTCCATTCCATTCCATTCCATTCCATTCCATTCCATTCCATTCCATTCCATTCCATTCGATTCCACTCGATTCCACTCCATTCTTTCCATTCCATTCCAATCCATTCCATTCTACTCGGGTGGATTCCATTCCGTTCCATTCCATTCCATTCCATTCCATTCCATTCCATTCCACTCCATTCGATTCCATTCGATTCCATTCCATTCCATTCCATTCCATTCCATTCCATTCCATTCCATTCCATTCCTTTCTATTCGGGTTGATTCCATGCTATTCCATTCCATTCCATTCCATTCCATTCCATTCCATTCCATTCCATTCCATTCCATTCCATTCTATTCCATTCCATTCTACTCCATTGAATTCCATTCCATTCCATTCTATTCCATTCCATTCCATTCCTTTCCATTCCATTTAGTTCTACACGGGTTGATTCCATTCCATTCCATTCCATTCCATTCCATTCCATTCCATTCCATTCCATTCCATTAATTTCCATTCCATTCCATTCCATTCCATTCCATTCCATTCCATTCCATTCCATTAATTTCCATTCCATTCCATTCCAATCCATTCCATTCTACTCGGGTTGACTCCATTCCATTCCATTCCATTCCATTCCATTCCATTCCATTCCATTCCATTCCATTCGATTCCGTTCGATTCCATTCCATTCCATTCCATTCCATTCCATTCCATTCCATTCCATTCCATTCAATTCCATTCGATTCCATTCGATTCCATTCCATTCCATTCCATTCCAATCCATTCCATTCTACTCGGGTTGATTCCATTCCATTCCATTCCATTCCATTCCATTCCATTCCATTCCATTCCATTCCATTCCATTCTATTCCTTTCGATTCCATTCCATTCCATTAAATTCCATTCCATTCCATTCCATTCCATTCCATTCCATTCCATTCCATTCCATTCCGTTCTACTCGGGTTGATTCCACTCCATTCCATTCCATTCCATTCCATACCATTCCATTCGATTCCATTCCATTCCATTCCATTCCATTCCATTCCATTCCATTCCATTCCATTCCATTCCATTCCATTCTATTCCGTTCTAGTCGGGTTGATTCCATTCTATTCCATTCCATTCCATTCCATTCCATTCCATTCCATTCCATTCCATTCCATTCCATTCTATTCCATTCCATTCTACTCCATTGAATTCCATTCCATTCCATTCAATTCCATTCCATTCCATCCCTTTCCATTCCATTTAGTTCTACTCGGGTTGATTCCATTCCATTCCATTCCATTCCATTCCATTCCATTCCATTCCATTCAATTCCATTCCATTCCGTTACTTTCCATTCCATTCCATTCCAATCCATTCCATTCTACTCGGGTTGACTCCATTCCATTCCATTCCTTTCCTTTCCATTATATTCCATTCTATTCCATTCGATTCCGTTCGATTCCATTCCATTCCATTCCATTCCATTCCATTCCATTGCATTCCATTCCATTCCATTCCATTCCATTCCGTTCTACTCGGGTTGATTCCATTCCATTCCTTTCCATTCCATTCCATTCCATTCCATTCCATTCCATTCCATTCCATTCCATTCCATTCCAATCCATTCCATTCTACTCGGGTTGATTCCATTCCATTCCATTGCATTCGACTACATTCGATTCCATTCGATTCCATTCCATTCCATTCCGTTCCATTCCATTCCATTCCATTGCATTCTATTCCATTGAATTCCATTCCATTCCATTCCATTCCATTCCATTCCATTCCATTCCATTCCATTCCATTCCATTCCATTCCGTTCCATTCCGTTCTACTCGGGTTGATTCCATTCCATTCCATTCCATTCCATTCCATTCCATTCCATTCCATTCCATTCTAATCTATTCCATTCTATTCAATTCGATTCCATTCGATTCAATTCAATTCCATTCAATTCCTTTCCATTCCATTCCAATCCATTCCATTCTACTCGGGTTGATTCCATTCCATTCCATTCCATTCCGTTCTACTCGGGTTGATTCCATTCCATTCCATTCCATTCCATTCCATTCCATTCCATTCCATTCCACTCCATTCCATTCGATTCCATTCGATTCCATTCCATTCCATTCCATCCCATTCCAATCCATTCCATTCCTTTCCGTTCTACTCGGGTTGATTCCATTCCATTCCATTTCATTCCATTCCAATCCATTCCATTCCATTCGATTCCATTCCATTCCATTCCATTCCATTCCATTCCAATCCATTCCATTCTACTCGGGTGGATTCCATTCCATTCCATTCCATTCCATTCCATTCCATTCCATTCCATTCGATTCCACTCGATTCCACTCCATTCTTTCCATTCCATTCCAATCCATTCCATTCTACTCAGGTGGATTCGATTCCGTTCCATTCCATTCCATTCCATTCCATTCCATTCCATTCCACTCCACTCCACTCCATTCCATTCCATTCCATTCCATTCCATTCCATTCCATTCCATTCCATTCCATTCCATTCCATTCCATTCCATTCTATTCCATTCCATTCTACTCCATTGAATTCCATTCCATTCCATTCTATTCCATTCCATTCCATTCCTTTCCATTCCATTTAGTTCTACTCTTGTTGACTCCATTCCATTCCATTCCATTCCATTCCATTCCATTCCATTCCATTCCATTCCATTACTTTCCATTCCATTCCATTCCAATCCATTCCATTCTACTCGGGTTGACTCCATTCCATTCCATTCCATTCCATTCCATTCCATTCCATTCCATTCCATTATAATCCATTCCATTCCATTCGATTCCGTTCGATTCCATTCCATTCCATTCCATTCCATTCCATTCAATTCCATTGGATTCCATTCGATTCCATTCCATTCCATTCCATTCCAATCCATTCCATTCTACTCGGGTTGATTCCATTCCATTCCATTCCATTCCATTCCATTCCATTCCATTCCATTCCATTCCATTCCATTCCATTCCATTCTATTCCTTTCGATTCCATTCCATTCCATTAAATTCCATTCCATTCCATTCCATTCCATTCCATTCCATTCCATTCCATTCCATTCCATTCCGTTGTACTCGGGTTGATTCCACTCCATTCCATTCCATTCCATTCCATGCCATTCCATTCGATTCCATTCCATTTCATTCCATTCCATTCCATTCCATTCCATTCCATTCCATTCCATTCCATTCCATTCTAGTCGGGTTGATTCCATTCTATTCCATTCCATTCCATTCCATTCCATTCCATTCCATTCCATTCCATTCTATTCCATTCCATTCTACTCCTTTGAATTCCATTCCATTCCATTCAATTCGATTCCATTCCATCCCTTTCCATTCCATTTAGTTCTACTCGGGTTGATTCCATTCCACTCCATTCCATTCCATTCCATTCCATTCCATTCAATTCCATTCCATTCCGTTACTTTCCATTCCATTCCATTCCAATCCATTCCATTCTACTCGGGTTGACTCCATTCCATTCCATTCCTTTCCATTCCATTATATTCCATTCTATTCCATTCGATTCCGTTCGATTCCATTCCATTCCATTCCATTCCATTCCATTCAATTCCATTCCATTCCATTCCATTCCGTTCTACTCGGGTTGATTCCATTCCATTCCTTTCCATTCCATTCCATTCCATTCCATTCCATTCCATTCCATTCCATACCATTCCATTCCCTTCCATTCCATTCCATTCCAATCCATTCCATTCTACTCGGGTTGATTCCATTCCATTCCATTGCATTCGACTCCATTCGATTCCATTCGATTCCATTCCATTCCATTCCGTTCCATTCCATTCCATTCCATTCCATTCTAGTCCATTGAATTCCATTCCATTCCATTCCATTCCATTCCATTCCATTCCATTCCATTCCATTCCATTCCATTCCGTTCTACTCGGGTTGATTCCATTCCATTCCATTCCATTCCATTCCATTCCATTCCAATCTATTCCATTCTATTCAATTCGATTCCATTCGATTCCATTCAATTCCATTCCATTCCATTCCATTCCATTCCAATCTATTCCATTCGATTCCATTCCATTCCATTCCATTCCATTCCATTCCATTCCAATCCATTCCATTCTACTCGTGTTGATTCCATTCCATTCCATTCCATTCCATTCCATTCCATTCCATTCCATTCCATTCCATTCCATTCCATTCCATTCCATTCCATTCCATTCCATTCCATTCCGTTCTACTCGGGTTGATTCCATTCTATTCCATTCCATTCCATTCGATTCCATTCGATTCCATTCGATTCCATTCCATTCCATTCCATTCCATTCCATTCCATTCCATTCTATTCCATTCCGTTCCATTCCATTCCATTCCTTTCCATTCCATTCCAATCCATTCCCTTCCATTCTATTCGGGTTGATTCCATTCCATTCCATTCCATTCCATTCCATTCCATTCCATTCCATTCCATTCCATTCCATTCCATTCCATTGCATTCCATTCGATTCCATTCGATTCCATTCCATTCCATTCCATTCCATTCCATTCCATTCCTTTCCATTCTATTCCATTCCGTTCCATTCCATTCCATTCTATTCCATTCCATTCCATTCCGTTCCACTCGGGTTGATTCCATTCTATTCCATTCCATTCCATTCCATTCCATTCGATATCATTCGATTCCATTCCATTCCATTCCATTCCATTCAATTCCATTCTATTCCATTCCATTCCATTCCATTCCATTCTATTCCATTCCATTCCATTCCGTTCTACTCGGGTTGATTCCATTCCATTCCATTTCATTCCATTCCATTCCATTCCATTCCATTCCATTCCATTCCATTCCATTCCATTCCATTCCACTCGATTCCATTCCATTCCATTCCATTCCATTCCAATCCATTCCATTCTACTCGGGTGGATTCCATTCAATTCCATTCCTTTCCATTCCATTCCATTCCATTCCATTACATTACATTCCATTCGGTTCCATTCCATTCCATTCCATTCCATTCCATTCCATTCCATTCCATTCCATTCCATTCCATTCCGTTCTAATCGGGTTGATTCCATTCTATTCCATTCCATTCCATTCCATTCCATTCCATTCCATTCCATTCCATTCCATTCCATTCCATTCTATTCCATTCCATTCTACTCCATTGAATTCCATTCCGTTCCATTCTATTCCATTCCATTCCATTCCTTTCCATTCCATTTAGTTCTACTCGGGTTGATTCCATTCCATTCCATTCCATTCCTTTCCATTCCATTCCAATCCATTCCATTCCATTACTTTCCATTCCATTCCATTCCTATCCATTCCATTCTACTCTGGTTGACTCCATTCCATTCCATTCCATTACATTACATTCCATTATATTCCATTCCATTCCATTCGATTCTGTTCGATTCCATTCCATTCCATTCCATTCCATTCCATTCCATTCCATTCAATACCATTCGATTCCATTCCATTCCATTCGATTCCATTCCATTCCATTCCATTCCATTCCAATCCATTCCATTCTACTAAGGTTGATTCCATTCCATTCCATTCCATTCCATTCCATTCCATTCCATTCCATTCCATTCCTTTCGATTCCATTCCATTCCATTCCATTCCATTCCATTCAATTCCATTCCGTTCTACTCGGGTTGATTCCATTCCATTCTATTCCATTCCGTTCCATTCCATTCCATTCCATTCCATTCCATTCCATTCCATTCCATTCCATTCCAAACCATTCCATTCTACACGGGTTCATCATTCCATTCCATTCCATTCCATTCCATTCCACTCGGGTGCATTCCATTCCATTCCATTCCATTCCATTCCATTCCATTCCATTCCATTCCGTTCTACTCAGGTTGATTTCCATTCCATTCCATTCCATTCCATTCCATTCCATTCCATTCCATTCCATTCCATTCCATTCCATTCCATTCCATTCCATTCCATTCCGTTCTACTCGGCTTGAATCCATTGAGTTCCGTTCCGTTCCGTTCCGTCCCGACACGTCCCGTCCCGTCCCGTCCCGTCCCGTCCCGTCCCGTGCCGTTTTACTCGGGTTGATTCCTTTCCATTCCGTTCCGCTCGTTTCTGTTACGTTCCATTCCGTTCCACGCGGGTTGGTTCAATTCCATTCTATTCTATTCTATTCCTTTCCCTTCCATTCCATTCCATTCCATTCCATTCTACTCGGGTTGATTCCATGCCATTCCGTTCTGCTCCATTCCGTTCCACGCGGGTTGGTTCAATTAGATTCTATTCTATTCTATTCCTTTCCCTTCCATTCCATTCCATTCCATTCCATTCTACTCGGGTTGATTCCATGCCATTCCGTTCCGTTCCATTCCGTCCCATCCCGACCCGTCCCATCCCGTCCCGTCCCGTCCCATCCCGTTCCGTTCCACATGGGTTGATTCAATTCCTTTCGGTTACATTGAATTCCATTCCATTCCATTCTACTCGGATTGATTCCATTCCATTCCATTCCATTCCATTCCATTCCATTCCATTCAATTCCATTCCATTCCATTCCATTGCGTTCCATTCAATTCGATTCCATTCCATTCCATTCCATTCCATTCCAATCCATTCCATTCTACTTGGGTTGATTCCATTCCATTCCATTCCATTCCATTCGATTCCATTCAATTCCATTCCATTCCATTCCATTCCATTCCATTCCATTCCATTCCATTCCATTCCATTCCATTCCATTCCATTCTGATCTACTCGGGTTGATTCCACTCCATTCCATTCCATTCCATTCCATTCTATTCCATTCCATTCCATTCCATTCCATTCTATTCCATTCGATTCCATTCCATTCCATTTCATTTTATTCCATTCCATTCCATTCCATTCTAGTCCATTGAATTCCATTCCATTCCATTCCATTCCATTCCATTCCATTCCATTCCATTCCATTCCATTCCATTCCATTCCATTCCATTCCGTTCTACTCGGGTTGATTCCATTCCATTCCATTCCATTCAATTCCATTCCATTCCAATCTATTCCATTCTATTCAATTCGATTCCATTCGATTCCATTCAATTCCATTCCATTCCATTCCATTCCATTCCAATCTATTCCATTCGATTCCATTCCATTCCATTCCATTCCATTCCATTCCATTCCATTCCATTCCATTCCAATCCATTCCATTCTACTCGTGTTGATTCCATTCCATTCCATTCCATTCCATTCCATTCCATTCCATTCCATTCCATTCCATTCCATTCCATTCCGTTCTACTCGGGTTGATTCCATTCTATTCCATTCCATTCCATTCGATTCCATTCGATTCCATTCGATTCCATTCCATTCCATTCCATTCCATCCCATTCCATTCCATTCTATTCCATTCCGTTCCATTCCATTCCATTCCTTTCCATTCCATTCCAATCCATTCCCTTCCATTCTATTCGGGTTGATTCCATTCCATTCCATTCCATTCCATTCCATTCCATTCCATTCCATTCCATTCCATTCCATTCCATTCCATTCCATTGCATTCCATTCGATTCCATTCGATTCCATTCCATTCCATTCCATTCCATTCCATTCCATTCCTTTCCATTCTATTCCATTCCGTTCCATTCCATTCCATTCTATTCCATTCCATTCCATTCCGTTCCACTCGGGTTGATTCCATTCTATTCCATTCCATTCCATTCCATTCCATTCGATATCATTCGATTCCATTCCATTCCATTCCATTCCATTCAATTCCATTCTATTCCATTCCATTCCATTCCATTCCATTCTATTCCATTCCATTCCATTCCGTTCTACTCGGGTTGATTCCATTCCATTCCATTTCATTCCATTCCATTCCATTCCATTCCATTCCATTCCATTCCATTCCATTCCATTCCACTCGATTCCATTCCATTCCATTCCATTCCATTCCAATCCATTCCATTCTACTCGGGTGGATTCCATTCAATTCCATTCCTTTCCATTCCATTCCATTCCATTCCATTCCATTACATTCCATTCGGTTCCATTCCATTCCATTCCATTCCATTCCATTCCATTCCATTCCATTCCATTCCATTCCGTTCTAATCGGGTTGATTCCATTCTATTCCATTCCATTCCATTCCATTCCATTCCATTCCATTCCATTCCATTCCATTCCATTCCATTCTATTCCATTCCATTCTACTCCATTGAATTCCATTCCGTTCCATTCTATTCCATTCCATTCCATTCCTTTCCATTCCATTTAGTTCTACTCGGGTTGATTCCATTCCATTCCATTCCATTCCTTTCCATTCCATTCCAATCCATTCCATTCCATTACTTTCCATTCCATTCCATTCCTATCCATTCCATTCTACTCTGGTTGACTCCATTCCATTCCATTCCATTACATTACATTCCATTATATTCCATTCCATTCCATTCGATTCTGTTCGATTCCATTCCATTCCATTCCATTCCATTCCATTCCATTCCATTCAATACCATTCGATTCCATTCCATTCCATTCGATTCCATTCCATTCCATTCCATTCCATTCCAATCCATTCCATTCTACTAAGGTTGATTCCATTCCATTCCATTCCATTCCATTCCATTCCATTCCATTCCATTCCATTCCTTTCGATTCCATTCCATTCCATTCCATTCCATTCCATTCAATTCCATTCCGTTCTACTCGGGTTGATTCCATTCCATTCTATTCCATTCCGTTCCATTCCATTCCATTCCATTCCATTCCATTCCATTCCATTCCATTCCATTCCATTCCAAACCATTCCATTCTACACGGGTTCATCATTCCATTCCATTCCATTCCATTCCATTCCACTTGGGTTCATTCCATTCCATTCCATTCCATTCCATTCCATTCCATTCCATTCCATTCCTCTCGGGTGCATTCCATTCCATTCCATTCCATTCCATTCCATTCCATTCCATTCCATTCCGTTCTACTCAGGTTGATTTCCATTCCATTCCATTCCATTCCATTCCATTCCATTCCATTCCATTCCATTCCATTCCATTCCATTCCATTCCATTCCGTTCTACTCGGCTTGAATCCATTGAGTTCCGTTCCGTTCCGTTCCGTCCCGACACGTCCCGTCCCGTCCCGTCCCGTCCCGTCCCGTCCCGTGCCGTTTTACTCGGGTTGATTCCTTTCCATTCCGTTCCGCTCGTTTCTGTTACGTTCCATTCCGTTCCACGCGGGTTGGTTCAATTCCATTCTATTCTATTCTATTCCTTTCCCTTCCATTCCATTCCATTCCATTCCATTCTACTCGGGTTGATTCCATGCCATTCCGTTCCGCTCCATTCCGTTCCACGCGGGTTGGTTCAATTAGATTCTATTCTATTCTATTCCTTTCCCTTCCATTCCATTCCATTCCATTCCATTCTACTCGGGTTGATTCCATGCCATTCCGTTCCGTTCCATTCCGTCCCATCCCGACCCGTCCCATCCCGTCCCGTCCCGTCCCATCCCGTTCCGTTCCACATGGGTTGATTCAATTCCTTTCGGTTACATTGAATTCCATTCCATTCCATTCTACTCGGATTGATTCCATTCCATTCCATTCCATTCCATTCCATTCCATTCCATTCAATTCCATTCCATTCCATTCCATTGCGTTCCATTCAATTCGATTCCATTCCATTCCATTCCATTCCATTCCAATCCATTCCATTCTACTTGGGTTGATTCCATTCCATTCCATTCCATTCCATTCGATTCCATTCAATTCCATTCCATTCCATTCCATTCCATTCCATTCCATTCCATTCCATTCCATTCCATTCTACTCGGTTTGATTTCCATTCCATTCCATTCCATTCCATTCCATTCCATTTCATTTTATTCCATTCCATTCCATTCCATTCTATTCCATTGAATTCCATTCCATTCCATTCCTTTCCATTCCATTCCATTCCATTCCATTCCATTCCTTTCCATTCCAATCCATTCCATTCTACTCGGGTTGATTCCATTCTATTCCATTCCATTCCATTCCATTCCATTCCATTCCATTCCATTCCATTCCATTTCATTCCATTCCATTCCATTCCATTCCATTTCATTCCATTCCATTCCATTCCATTCCATTCCATTCCATTCCATTCCATTCAATTCCATTCCATTCCATTCCATTCCATTCTGATCTACTCGGGTTGATTCCACTCCATTCCATTCCATTCCATTCCATTCTATTCCATTCCATTCCATTCCATTCCATTCTATTCCATTCGATTCCATTCCATTCCATTTCATTTTATTCCATTCCATTCCATTCCATTCTATTCCGTTGAATTCCATTCCATTCCATTCCATTCCATTCCATTCCATTCCATTCCATTCCATTCCATTCCATTCCATTCCTTTCCATTCCATTCCATTCCGTTCTACTCGGGTTGATTCCACTCCATTCCATTCCATTCCATTCCATTCCATTCCATTCCATTCCATTCCATTCCACTCGGGTTGATCATTCCATTCCATTCCATTCCATTCCATTCCATTCCATTCCATTCCATTCCACTGGGGCTCATTCCATTCCATTCCATTCCATTCCATTCCATTCCATTCCATTCCATTCCATTCCATTCCATTCCATTCTACTCGGTTTGATTTCCATTCCATTCCATTCCATTCCATTCCATTCCATTTCATTTTATTCCATTCCATTCCATTCCATTCTATTCCATTGAATTCCATTCCATTCCATTCCTTTCCATTCCATTCCATTCCATTCCATTCCATTCCTTTCCATTCCAATCCATTCCATTCTACTCGGGTTGATTCCATTCTATTCCATTCCATTCCATTCCATTCCATTCCATTCCATTCCATTCCATTCCATTTCATTCCATTCCATTCCATTCCATTCCATTTCATTCCATTCCATTCCATTCCATTCCATTCCATTCCATTCCATTCCATTCAATTCCATTCCATTCCATTCCATTCCATTCCATTCCGTTCTACTCTGGTTGATTCCATTCTATTCCATTCCATTCCGTTCGATTCCATTTGATTCCATTCGATTCCATTCCATTCCATTCCATTCCCTTCCATTCCATTCTATTCCATTGAATTCCATTCCATTCCATTCCATTCCATTCCATTCCATTCCATTCCGTTCTACTCTGATTGATTCCATTAAATTCCATTCCATTCCATTCCATTCCATTCCATTCCATTCGAATCCATTCCATTCCATTCCATTCCATTCCATTCCATTCCATTCCATTCCATTCCATTCCGTTCTACTCGGGTTGATTCCATTCCATTCCATTCCATTCCATTCCATTCCATTCCATTCCATTCCACTCCATTCCATTCGATTCCATTCGATTCCATTCCATTCCATTCCATTCCATTCCATTCCAATCCATTCCATTCTACTCAGGTTGATTCCATTCCATTCCATTCCGTTCCATTCCATTCCATTCCATTCCATTCCATTCCATTCCATTGCATTCCATTCGATTCCATTAGATTCCATTCCATTCCATTCCATTCCATTGCATTCCATTCCATTCCATTCCATTCCATTCCATTCCATTCCATTCCATTCCATTCCATTCCATTCCATTCCATTCCGTTCCACTCGGGTTGATTCCATTCTATTCCATTCCATTCCATTCGATTCCATTCGATATCATTCGATTCCATTCCATCCCATTCCATTCCATTCCATTCCATTCCGTTCTTCTCGGGTTGATTCCATTCCATTCAATTTCATTCCATTCCATTCCATTCCATTCCATTCCATTCCATTCGATTCCATTCCATTCCATTCCATTCCATTCCGTTCTAGTCGGGTTGATTCCATTCTATTCCATTCCATTCCATTCCATTCCATTCCATTCCATTCCATTCCATTCTATTCCATTCCATTCTACTCCATTGAATTCCATTCCATTCCATTCAATTCCATTCCATTCCATTCCTTTCCATTCCATTTAGTTCTACTCGGGTTGATTCCATTCCATTCCATTCCATTCCATTCCATTCCATTCCATTCCATTCCATTCCATTCCATTACTTTCCATTCCATTGCATTCCAATCCATTCCATTCTACTCGGGTTGACTCCATTCCATTCCATTCCATTCCATTCCATTCCATTCCATTCCATTCCATTATATTCCATTCTATTCCATTCGATTCCGTTCGATTCCATTCCATTCCAATCCATTCCATTCCATTCCATTTCATTCCATTCCATTCGATTCCATTCCATTCCATTCGATTCCATTCCATTCCATTCCATTCCATTCCATTCCATTCCATTCCATTCCATTCACTCCATTCCGTTCTACTCGGGTTGATTCCATTGAGTTTGGTTCCGTCCCGTCCCGTCCCGTCCCGTCCCGTCCCGTCCCGTCCCGTGCCGTTTTACTCAGGTTGATTCCTTTCCATTCCGTTCCGCTCGTTTCCGTTACGTTCCATTCCGTTCCACGCGGGTTGGTTCAATTCCATTCTATTCTATTCTATTCCTTTCCCTTCCATTCCATTCCATTCCATTCCATTCTACTCGGGTTGATTCCATGCCATTCCGTTCCGTTCCATTCCGTCCCATTCCGACCCGTCCCATCCCGTCCCGTCCCGTCCCATCCCGTTCCAATCCACATGGGTTGATTCAATTCCTTTCGGTTACATTGAACTCCATTCCATTCCATTCTACTCGGATTGATTCCATTCCATTCCATTCCATTCCATTCCATTCCATTCCATTCCATTCCAATCCATTCCATTCTACTCGGTTTGATTCCATTCTATGCCATTCCATTCCATTCCATTCCATTCCATTCCATTTCATTCCATTCCATTCCATTCCATTCCATTCCATTCCATTCCACTGGATTCCATTCCATTCCATTCCATTCCATTCCATTCAATTCCATTCCGTTCTACTCGGGTTGATTCCATTCTATTCCATTCCATTCCGTTCGATTCCATTTGATTCCATTCGATTCCATTCCATTCCATTCCATTCCCTTCCATTCCATTCTATTCCATTGAATTCCATTCCATTCCATTCCATTCCATTCCATTCCATTCCATTCCATTCCATTCCAATACATTCCATTCTACTCTGGTTGATTCCATTCCATTCCATTCCATTCCATTCCATTCGTCTCCATTCGATTCCATTCCATTCCATTCCATTGTATTCCATTGAATTCCATTGAATTCCATTCCATTCCATTCCATTCCATTCCATTCCATTCCATTCCATTCCATTCCATTCCATTACGTTCTACTCGGGTTGATTCCACTCCATTCCATTCCATTCCATTCCATTCCATTCGTCTCCTTTCGATTCCATTCGATTCCATTCCATTCTATTCCATTGAATTCCATTCCATTCCATTCCATTCCGTTCCATTCCATTCCATTCCATTCCATTCCATTCCATTCCATTCTATTCCATTCCATTCCATTCCATTCCGTTCTACTCGGGTTGATTCCATTCTATTCCATTCCATTCCGTTCGATTCCATTTGATTCCATTCGATTCCATTCCATTCCATTCCATTCCCTTCCATTCCATTCTATTCCATTGAATTCCATTCCATTCCATTCCATTCCATTCCATTCCATTCCATTCCGTTCTACTCTGATTGATTCCATTCCATTCCATTCCATTCCATTCCATTCCATTCCATTCCATTCCATTCCATTCCAATACATTCCATTCTACTCTGGTTGATTCCATTCCATTCCATTCCATTGCATTCCATTCGTCTCCATTCGATTCCATTCCATTCCATTCCATTCTATTCCATTGAATTCCATTGAATTCCATTCCATTCCATTCCATTCCATTCCATTCCATTCCATTCCATTCCATTCCATTCCATTCCATTCCATTCCGTTCTACTCGGGTTGATTCCATTCTATTCCATTCCATTCCGTTCGATTCCATTTGATTCCATTCGATTCCATTCCATTCCATTCCATTCCCTTCCATTCCATTCTATTCCATTGAATTCCATTCCATTCCATTCCATTCCATTCCGTTCTACTCTGATTGATTCCATTCCATTCCATTCCATTCCATTCGATTCCATTCCATTCCATTCCATTCCATTCCATTCCAATCCATTCCATTCTACTCGGGTTGATTCCATTCCATTCCATTCCATTCCATTCCATTCGTCTCCATTCGATTCCATTCCATTCCATTCCATTCTATTCCATTGAATTCCATTGAATTCCATTCCATTCCATTCCATTCCGTTCTACTCGGGTTGATTCCACTCCATTCCATTCCATTCCATTCCATTCCATTCCATTCCATTCCATTCGTCTCCATTCGATTCCATTCGATTCCATTCCATTCTATTCCATTGAATTCCATTCAATTCCGTTCCATTCCATTCCATTCCATTCCATTCCATTCCATTCCGTTCTACTCGGGTTGATTCCATTCCATTCCATTCCATTCCATTCCGTTCTACTCGGGTTGATTCCATTCCATTCCATTCCATTCCATTCCATTCCATTCCATTCCACTCCATTCCATTCGATTCCATTCGATTCCATTCCATTCCATTCCATTCCATTCCAATCCATTCCGTTCTACTCGGGTTGATTCCATACCATTCCATTCCATTCCAACCCATTCCAATCCATTCCATTCCATTCCATTCGATTCCATTCCATTCCATTCCATTCCAATCCATTCCATTCTACTCGGGTTGATTCCATTCCATTCCATTCCATTCCATTCCATTCCATTCCATTCCATTCCATTCCATTCCATTCCATTCCACTCGATTCCACTCCATTCTTTCCATTCCATTCCAATCCATTCCACTCTACTCGGGTGGATTCCATTCCGTTCCATTCCATTCCATTCCATTCCATTCCATTCCATTCCACTCCATTTGATTCCATTCCATTCCATTCCATTCCATTCCATTCCATTCCATTCCATTCCATTCCATTCCATTCCTTTCTAGTCGGGTTGATTCCATGCTATTCCATTCCATTCCATTCCATTCCATTCCATTCCATTCCATTCCATTCCATTCCATTCTATTCCATTCCATTCTACTCCATTGAATTCCATTCCATTCCATTCTATTCCATTCCATTCCATTCCTTTCCATTCCATTTAGTTCTACTCGGGTTGATTCCATTCCATTCCATTCCATGCCATTCCATTCCATTCCATTCCATTCCATTCCATTAATTTCCATTCCATTCCATTCCAATCCATTCCATTCTACTCGGGTTGACTCCACTCCATTCCATTCCATTCCATTCCATTCCATTCCATTCCATTCCATTCGATTCCGTTCGATTCCATTCCATTCCATTCCATTCCATTCCATTCCATTCCATTCCATTCCATTCAATTCCATTCGATTCCATTCGATTCCATTCCATTCCATTCCATTCCAATCCATTCCATTCCACTCGGGTTGATTCCATTCCATTCCATTCCATTCCATTCCATTCCATTCCATTCCATTCCATTCCATTCCATTCTATTCCTTTTGATTCCATTCCATTCCATTAAATTCCATTCCATTCCATTCCATTCCATTCCATCTCATTCCATTCCATTCCATTCCATTCCATTCCATTCCGTTCTACTCGGGTTGATTCCACTCCATTCCATTCCATTCCATTCCATACCATTCCATTCGATTCCATTCCATTCCATTCCATTCCATTCCATTCCATTCCATTCCATTCCATTCCATTCCATTCCATTCCGTTCTAGTCGGGTTGATTCCATTCTATTCCATTCCATTCCATTCCATTCCATTCCATTCCATTCCATTCCATTCCATTCCATTCCATTCTATTCCATTCCATTCTACTCCATTGAATTCCATTCCATTCCATTCAATTCCATTCCATTCCATCCCTTTCCATTCCATTTAGTTCTACTCGGGTTGATTCCATTCCATTCCATTCCATTCCATTCCATTCCATTCCATTCCATTCAATTCCATTCCATTCCGTTACTTTCCATTCCATTCCATTCCAATCCATTCCATTCTACTCGGGTTGACTCCATTCCATTCCATTCCTTTCCTTTCCATTATATTCCATTCTATTCCATCCGATTCCGTTCGATTCCATTCCATTCCATTCCATTCCATTCCATTCCATTGCATTCCATTCCATTCCATTCCATTCCATTCCGTTCTACTCGGGTTGATTCCATTCCATTCCTTTCCATTCCATTCCATTCCATTCCATTCCATTCAATTCCATTCCATTCCATTCCATTCCATTCCATTCCATTCCAATCCATTCCATTCTACTCGGGTTGATTCCATTCCATTCCATTGCATTCGACTACATTCGATTCCATTCAATTCCATTCCATTCCATTCCGTTCCATTCCATTCCATTCCATTGCATTCTATTCCATTGAATTCCATTCCATTCCATTCCATTCCATTCCATTCCATTCCATTAAATTCCGTACCATTCCGTTCTACTCGGGTTGATTCCATTCCATTCCATTCCATTCCATTCCATTCCATTCCATTCCATTCCATTCCATTCTAATCTATTCCATTCTATTCAATTCGATTCCATTCGATTCAATTCAATTCCATTCAATTCCTTTCCATTCCATTCCAATCCATTCCATTCTACTCGGGTTGATTCCATTCCATTCCATTCCATTCCATTCCATTCCATTCCATTCCATTCCATTCCATTCCATTCGATTCCATTCGATTCCATTCCATTCCATTCCATTCCATTCCATTCCATTCCATTCCATTCCATTCCAATCTATTCCATTCGATTCCATTCCATTCCTTTCCATTCCATTCCATTCCATTCCATTCCATTCCATTCCAATCCATTCCATTCTACTTGTGTTGATTCCATTCCATTCCATTCCATTCCATTCCATTCCATTCCATTCCATTCCATTCCATTCCATTCCATTCCGTTCTACTCGGGTTGATTCCATTCTATTCCATTCCATTCCATTCCATTCCATTCGATTCCATTCGATTCCATTCCATTCCATTCCATTCCATTCCATTCCATTCCATTCCATTCCAATCCATTCCCTTCCATTCTATTCGGGTTGATTCCATTCCATTCCATTCCATTCCATTCCATTCCATTCCATTCCATTCCATTGCATTCCATTGCATTCCATTCGATTCCATTCGATTCCATTCCATTCCATTCCATTCCATTCCATTCCATTCCATTCCATTCCATTCCATTCCATTCCATTCCATTCCGTTCCATTCCGTTCTACTCGGGTTGATTCCATTCCATTCCATTCCATTCCATTCCATTCCATTCCATTCCATTCTAATCTATTCCATTCTATTCAATTCGATTCCATTCGATTCAATTCAATTCCATTCAATTCCATTCCATTCCATTCCAATCCATTCCATTCTACTCGGGTTGATTCCATTCCATTCCATTCCATTCAATTCCATTCCATTCCATTCCATTCCATTCCATTCCATTCCATTCCATTCCATTCCATTCCGTTCTACTCGGGTTGATTCCATTCTATTCCATTCCATTCCATTCGATTCCGTTCGATTCCATTCGATTCCATTCGATTCCATTCCATTCCATTCCATTCCATTCCATTCCATTCCATTCCATTCCATTCCCTTCCATTCTATTCGGGTTGATTCCATTCCATTCCATTCCATTCCATTCCATTCCATTCCATTCCATTGCATTCCATTGCATTCCATTCGATTCCATTCGATTCCATTCCATTCCATTCCATTCCATTCCATTCCATTCCATTCCATTCCATTCCATTCTATTCCATTCCATTCCATTCCATTCCATTCTATTCCATTCCATTCCATTCCGTTCCACTCGGGTTGATTCCATTCTATTCCATTCCATTCCATTCGATTCCATTCGATATCATTCGATTCCATTCCATTCCATTCCATTCCATTCCATTCCATTCCATTCCATTCTATTCCATTCCATTCCATTCCATTCCATTCTATTCCATTCCATTCCATTCCGTTCTACTCGGGTTGATTCCATTCCATTCCATTTCATTCCATTCCACTCCATTCCATTCCATTCGATTCCATTCGATTCCATTCCATTCCATTCCATTCCAATCCATTCCATTCTACTCGGGTTGATTCCATTCCATTCCATTTCATTGCATTCCATTCCATTCCATTCCATTCCATTCCATTCCACTCGATTCCATATCATTACATTCCATTCCATTCCATTCCATTCCACTCGATTCCATTCCATTCCATTCCATTACATTCCATTCGGTTCCATTCCATTCCATTCCATTCCATTCCATTCCATTCCATTCCATTCCATTCCATTCCGTTCTAATCGGGTTGATTCCATTCTATTCCATTCCATTCCATTCCATTCCATTCCATTCCATTCCATTCCATTCCATTCCATTCTATTCCATTCCATTCTACTCCATTGAATTCCATTCCATTCCATTCTATTCCATTTCATTCCATTCCTTTCCATTCCATTTAGTTCTACTCGGGTTGATTCCATTCCATTCCATTCCATTCCTTTCCATTCCATTCCAATCCATTACTTTCCATTCCATTCCATTCCAATCCATTCCATTCTACTCGGGTTGATTCCATTCCATTCCATTCCATTCCATTCCATTCCATTCCATTCCATTCCATTCCATTTCATTCCATTCCATTCCATTCCATTCCATTCCATTCCATTCCATTCCATTCTATTCCATTCCATTCCATTCCGTTCTACTCGGGTTGATTCCATTCCATTCCATTTCATTCCATTCCACTCCATTCCATTCCATTCGATTCCATTCGATTCCATTCCATTCCATTCCATTCCAATCCATTCCATTCTACTCGGGTTGATTCCATTCCATTCCATTTCATTCCATTCCATTCCATTCCATTCCATTCCATTCCATTCCATTCCATTCCACTCGATTCCATATCATTACATTCCATTCCATTCCATTCCATTCCACTCGATTCCATTCCATTCCATTCCATTCCATTCCAATCCATTCCATTCTACTCGGGTGGATTCCATTCCATTCCATTCCTTTCCATTCCATTACATTCCATTCCATTCCATTCCATTACATTCCATTCGGTTCCATTCCATTCCATTCCATTCCATTCCATTCCATTCCATTCCATTCCATTCCGTTCTAATCGGGTTGATTCCATTCTATTCCATTCCATTCCATTCCATTCCATTCCATTCCATTCCATTCCATTCCATTCCATTCCATTCTATTCCATTCCATTCTACTCCATTGAATTCCATTCCATTCCATTCTATTCCATTTCATTCCATTCCTTTCCATTCCATTTAGTTCTACTCGGGTTGATTCCATTCCATTCCATTCCATTCCTTTCCATTCCATTCCAATCCATTACTTTCCATTCCATTCCATTCCAATCCATTCCATTCTACTCGGGTTGATTCCATTCTATTCCATTCCATTCCATTCCATTCCATTCCATTCCATTCCATTCCATTCCATTCCATTCCATTCCATTCCATTCCATTCCATTCCATTCCATTCCATTCCATTCCATTCCATTCCATTCCATTCCATTCCATTCCATTCCATTCCATTCCATTCCATTCCATTCCATTCCATTCCATTCCATTCCATTCCATTCGATTCCATTCCATTCCATTCCATTCCATTCCATTCCATTCCATTCCGTTCTACTCGGGTTGATTCCATTCTATTCCATTCCATTCCGTTCGATTCCATTTGATTCCATTCGATTCCATTCCATTCCATTCCATTCCCTTACATTCCATTCTATTCCATTGAATTCCATTCCATTCCATTCCATTCCGTTCTACTCTGATTGATTCCATTAAATTCCATTCCATTCCATTCCATTCCATTCCATTCCATTCGATTCCATTCCATTCCTTTCCATTCCATTCCATTCCATTCCATTACATTACATTCCATTCTACTCTGGTTGATTCCATTCCATTCCATTCCATTCCATTCCATTCCATTCGTCTCCATTCGATTCCATTCGATTCCATTCCATTCCATTCCATTCCATTCCATTCCATTCCATTCCATTCCATTCCATTCCGTTCTACTCGGGTTGATTCCATTCCATTCCATTCCATTCCATTCCATTCCATTCCATTCCATTCCACTCCATTCCATTCGATTCCATTCGATTCCATTCCATTCCATTCCATTCCAATCCATTCCATTCTACTCGGGTTGATTCCATTCCATTCCATTCCATTCCATTCCATTCCATTCCATTCCATTCCATTCCATTCCATTCCCTTCCATTGCATTCCATTCGATTCCATTAGATTCCATTCCATTCCATTCCATTCCTTTCCATTCCATTCCATTCCATTCCATTCCGTTCCACTCGGGTTGATTCCATTCTATTCCATTCCATTCCATTCCATTCCATTTGATATCATTCGATTCCATTCCATCCCATTGCATTCCATTCCATTCCTTTCTACTCGGGTTGATTCCATTCCATTCCATTTCATTCCATTCCATTCCATTCCATTTGATATCATTCGATTCCATTCCATCCCATTCCATTCCATTCCATTCCTTTCTACTCGGGTTGATTCCATTCCATTCCATTTCATTCCATTCCATTCCATTCCATTCCATTCCATTCCATTCCATTCCACTCCATTCCATTCCATTCCATTCGATTCCATTCCATTCCATTCCATTCCATTCCGTTCTAGTCGGGTTGATTCCATTCTATTCCATTCCATTCCATTCCATTCCATTCCATTCCATTCCATTCCATTCCATTCCATTCCATTCTATTCCATTCCATTCTACTCCATTGAATTCCATTCCATTCCATTCCATTCCATTCCATTCCATTCCATTCCTTTCCATTCCATTTAGTTCTACTCGGGTTGATTCCATTCCATTCCATTCCATTCCATTCCATTCCATTCCATTCCATTACTTTCCATTCCATTGCATTCCAATCCATTCCATTCTACTCGGGTTGACTCCATTCCATTCCATTCCATTCCATTCCATTCCACTATATTCCATTGTATTCCATTCGATTCCGTTCGATTCCATTCCATTCCATTCCATTCCATTCCATTCCATTCCATTCCATTCCATTCGATTCCATTCCATTCCATTCGATTCCATTCCATTCCATTCCATTCCATTCCATTCCATTCCATTCCATTCCATTCCAATCCATTCCATTCTACTCGGGTTGATTCCATTCCATTCCATTCCACTCCATTCCATTCCATTCCATTCCATTCCATTCCTTTCGATTCCATTCCATTCCATTCCATTCCATTCCATTCCATTCCATTCCATTCCATTCCATTCCATTCCATTCCGTTCTACTCGGGTTGATTCCACTCCATTCCATTCCATTCCATTCCATTCCATTCCATTCCATTCCATTCCATTCCATTCCATTCCTTTCCATTCCAACCCATTCCGTTCTACTCGGGTTGTTTCCATTCCATTCCATTCCATTCCGTTCCATTCCATTCCATTCCATTCCATTCCATTCCATTCCATTCGATTCCATTCCATTCCATTCCATTCGAAACCATTCCATTCTACACGGGTTCATCATTCCATTCCATTCCATTCCATTCCATTCCACTTGGGTTCATTCCATTCTATTCCATTCCATTCCATTCCATTCCATTCCACTCGGGTGCATTCCATTCCATTCCATTCCATTCCATTCCATTCCATTCCATTCCATTCCATTCCATTCCATTCCATTCCGTTCTACTCGGCTTGAATCCATTGAGTTCCGTTCCGTTCCGTTCCGTCCCGACACGTCCCGTCCCGTCCCGTCCCGTCCCGTGCCGTTTTACTCGGGTTGATTCCTTTCCATTCCGTTCCGCTCGTTTCCGTTACGTTCCATTCCGTTCCACGCGGGTTGGTTCAATTCCATTCTATTCTATTCTATTCCTTTCCCTTCCTTTCCATTCCATTCCATTCCATTCTACTCGGGTTGATTCCATGCCATTCCGTTCCGCTCCATTCCGTTCCACGCGGGTTGGTTCA
The DNA here is from genome assembly GCF_029281585.2 of Gorilla gorilla gorilla. NCBI lineage: Eukaryota > Metazoa > Chordata > Mammalia > Primates > Hominidae > Gorilla > Gorilla gorilla. The sequence goes on from NC_073241.2 coordinate 5,916,990, forward strand.
ATTCCATTCTATTCTATTCTATTCCTTTCCCTTCCATTCCATTCCATTCCATTCCATTCTACTCGGGTTGATTCCATGCCATTCCGTTCCGTTCCATTCCGTCCCATCCCGACCCATCCCATCCCGTCCCGTCCCGTCCCATCCCGTTCCGTTCCACATGGGTTGATTCAATTCCTTTCGTTTACATTGAATTCCATTCCATTCCATTCTACTCGGATTGATTCCATTCCATTCCATTCCATTCCATTCCATTCCATTCCATTCCATTCCAATCCATTCCATTCTACTTGGGTTGATTCCATTCCATTCCGTTCCATTCCATTCGATTCCATTCAATTCCATTCCATTCCATTCCATTCCATTCCATTCCATTCCATTCCATTCGATTCCATTCTGTTCTACTCGGGTTGATTCCACTCCATTCCATTCCATTCCATTCCATTCTATTCCATTCCATTCCATTCGATTCCATTCTATTCCATTCGATTCCATTCCATTCCATTTCATTTTATTCCATTCCATTCCATTCCATTCTATTCCATTGAATTCCATTCCATTCCATTCCATTCCATTCCGTTCCATTCCGTTCCATTCCATTCCATTCCATTCCATTCCGTTCTACTCGGGTTGATTCCACTCCATTCCATTCCATTCCATTGCATTCCATTCCATTCCATTCCATTCCACTCGGGTTGATCATTCCATTCCATTCCATTCCATTCCATTCCATTCCATTCCATTCCATTCCATTCCATTCCATTCCATTCGATTCCATTCTGTTCTACTCGGGTTGATTCCACTCCATTCCATTCCATTCCATTCCATTCCATTCTATTCCATTCCATTCCATTCAATTCCATTCTATTCCATTCGATTCCATTCCATTCCATTTCATTTTATTCCATTCCATTCCTTTCCATTCTATTCCATTGAATTCTATTCCATTCCATTCCATTCCGTTCCATTCCATTCCATTCCATTCCATTCCATTCCATTCCTTTCCATTCCAATCCATTCCATTCTACTCGGGTTGATTCCATTCTATTCCATTCCATTCCATTCCATTCCATTCCATTCCATTCCATTCCATTCCATTCCATTCCATTCCATTCCATTCCATTCCATTCCATTCCATTCCATTCCATTCGATTCCATTCCATTCCATTCCATTCCATTCCATTCCATTCCATTCCGTTCTACTCGGGTTGATTCCATTCTATTCCATTCCATTCCGTTCGATTCCATTTGATTCCATTCGATTCCATTCCATTCCATTCCATTCCCTTCCATTCCATTCTATTCCATTGAATTCCATTCCATTCCATTCCATTCCGTTCTACTCTGATTGATTCCATTAAATTCCATTCCATTCCATTCCATTCCATTCCATTCCATTCGATTCCATTCCATTCCATTCCATTCCATTCCATTCCATTCCATTCCATTACAATACATTCCATTCTACTCTGGTTGATTCCATTCCATTCCATTCCATTCCATTCCATTCGTCTCCATTCGATTCCATTCGATTCCATTCCATTCCATTCCATTCCGTTCCATTCCATTCCATTCCATTCCATTCCGTTCTACTCGGGTTGATTCCATTCCATTCCATTCCATTCCATTCCATTCCATTCCATTCCATTCCATTCCACTCCATTCCATTCGATTCCATTCGATTCCATTCCATTCCATTCCATTCCAATCCATTCCATTCTACTCGGGTTGATTCCATTCCATTCCATTCCATTCCATTCCATTCCATTCCATTCCATTCCATTCCATTCCATTGCATTCCATTCGATTCCATTAGATTCCATTCCATTCCATTCCATTCCATTCCATTCCATTCCATTCCATTCCATTCCATTCTACTCGGGTTGATTCCATTCTATTCCATTCCATTCCATTCCATTCCATTCCATTCCATTCCATTCCATTCCATTTCATTCCATTCCATTCCATTCCATTCCATTTCATTCCATTCCATTCCATTCCATTCCATTTCATTCCATTCCATTCCATTCCATTCCATTCCATTCCATTCCATTCCATTCCATTCCATTCCATTCCATTCGATTCCATTCCATTCCATTCCATTCCATTCCATTCCATTCCGTTCTACTCGGGTTGATTCCATTCTATTCCATTCCATTCCGTTCGATTCCATTTGATTCCATTCGATTCCATTCCATTCCATTCCATTCCCTTCCATTCCATTCTATTCCATTGAATTCCATTCCATTCCATTCCATTCCGTTCTACTCTGATTGATTCCATTAAATTCCATTCCATTCCATTCCATTCCATTCCATTCCATTCCATTCCATTCCATTCCATTCCATTCCATTCCATTACAATACATTCCATTCTACTCTGGTTGATTCCATTCCATTCCATTCCATTCCATTCCATTCGTCTCCATTCGATTCCATTCGATTCCATTCCATTCCATTCCATTCCATTCCATTCCATTCCATTCCATTCCATTCCATTCCATTCCATTCCATTCCGTTCTACTCGGGTTGATTCCATTCCATTCCATTCCATTCCATTCCATTCCATTCCATTCCATTCCATTCCATTCCATTCCACTCCATTCCATTCGATTCCATTCGATTCCATTCCATTCCATTCCATTCCAATCCATTCCATTCTACTCGGGTTGATTCCATTCCATTCCATTCCATTCCATTCCATTCCATTCCATTCCATTCCATTCCATTAGATTCCATTCCATTCCATTCCATTCCTTTCCATTCCATTCCATTCCATTCCATTCCGTTCCACTCGGGTTGATTCCATTCTATTCCATTCCATTCCATTCGATTCCATTTGATATCATTCGATTCCATTCCATCCCATTCCATTCCATTCCATTCCATTCCTTTCTACTCGGGTTGATTCCATTCCATTCCATTTCATTCCATTCCATTCCATTCCATTCCATTCCATTCCATTCCATTCCATTCCATTCCATTCGATTCCATTCCATTCCATTCCATTCCATTCCGTTCTAGTCGGGTTGATTCCATTCTATTCCATTCCATTCCATTCCATTCCATTCCATTCCATTCCATTCCATTCCATTCCATTCTATTCCATTCCATTCTACTCCATTGAATTCCATTCCATTCCATTCCATTCCATTCCATTCCATTCCTTTCCATTCCATTTAGTTCTACTCGGGTTGATTCCATTCCATTCCATTCCATTCCATTCCATTCCATTCCATTCCATTACTTTCCATTCCATTGCATTCCAATCCATTCCATTCTACTCGGGTTGACTCCATTCCATTCCATTCCATTCCATTCCATTCCATTCCACTATATTCCATTGTATTCCATTCGATTCCGTTCGATTCCATTCCATTCCATTCCATTCCATTCCATTCCATTCCATTCGATTCCATTCCATTCCATTCGATTCCATTCCATTCCATTCCATTCCATTCCATTCCATTCCATTCCAATCCATTCCATTCTACTCGGGTTGATTCCATTCCATTCCATTCCATTCCATTCCATTCCATTCCATTCCATTCCATTCCTTTCGATTCCATTCCATTCCATTCCATTCCATTCCATTCCATTCCATTCCATTCCATTCCATTCCATTCCATTCCGTTCTACTCGGGTTGATTCCACTCCATTCCATTCCATTCCATTCCATTCCATTCCATTCCATTCCATTCCATTCCATTCCTTTCCATTCCAACCCATTCCGTTCTACTCGGGTTGATTCCATTCCATTCCATTCCATTCTGTTCCATTCCATTCCATTCCATTCCATTCCATTCCATTCCATTCGATTCCATTCCATTCCATTCCATTCGAAACCATTCCATTCTACACGGGTTCATCATTCCATTCCATTCCATTCCATTCCATTCCACTTGGGTTCATTCCATTCTATTCCATTCCATTCCATTCCATTCCATTCCACTCGGGTGCATTCCATTCCATTCCATTCCATTCCATTCCATTCCATTCCATTCCATTCCATTCCATTCCATTCCATTCCGTTCTACTCGGCTTGAATCCATTGAGTTCCGTTCCGTTCCGTTCCGTCCCGACACGTCCCGTCCCGTCCCGTCCCGTCCCGTGCCGTTTTACTCGGGTTGATTCCTTTCCATTCCGTTCCGCTCGTTTCCATTACGTTCCATTCCGTTCCACGCGGGTTGGTTCAATTCCATTCTATTCTATTCTATTCCTTTCCCTTCCATTCCATTCCATTCCATTCCATTCTACTCGGGTTGATTCCATGCCATTCCGTTCCGCTCCATTCCGTTCCACGCGGGTTGGTTCAATTCCATTCTATTCTATTCTATTCCTTTCCCTTCCATTCCATTCCATTCCATTCCATTCTACTCGGGTTGATTCCATGCCATTCCGTTCCGTTCCATTCCATCCCATCCCGACCCATCCCATCCCGTCCCGTCCCGTCCCATCCCGTTCCGTTCCACATGGGTTGATTCAATTCCTTTCGTTTACATTGAATTCCATTCCATTCCATTCTACTCGGATTGATTCCATTCCATTCCATTCCATTCCATTCCATTCCATTCCATTCCATTCCATTCCATTCCATTCCAATCCATTCCATTCTACTTGGGTTGATTCCATTCCATTCCGTTCCATTCCATTCGATTCCATTCAATTCCATTCCATTCCATTCCATTCCATTCCATTCCATTCCATTCCATTCCATTCCATTCCATTCGATTCCATTCTGTTCTACTCGGGTTGATTCCACTCCATTCCATTCCATTCCATTCCATTCTATTCCATTCCATTCCATTCGATTCCATTCTATTCCATTCGATTCCATTCCATTCCATTTCATTTTATTCCATTCCATTCCATTCCATTCTATTCCATTGAATTCCATTCCATTCCATTCCATTCCATTCCGTTCCATTCCATTCCATTCCATTCCATTCCATTCCATTCCGTTCTACTCGGGTTGATTCCACTCCATTCCATTCCATTCCATTGCATTCCATTCCATTCCATTCCATTCCACTCGGTTTGATCATTCCATTCCATTCCATTCCATTCCATTCCATTCCATTCCATTCCATTCCATTCCATTCCATTCCATTCCATTCCATTCCATTCGATTCCATTCTGTTCTACTCGGGTTGATTCCACTCCATTCCATTCCATTCCATTCCATTCCATTCTATTCCATTCCATTCCATTCAATTCCATTCTATTCCATTCGATTCCACTCCATTCCATTTCATTTTATTCCATTCCATTCCTTTCCATTCTATTCCATTGAATTCCATTCCATTCCATTCCATTCCGTTCCATTCCATTCCATTCCATTCCATTCCATTCCATTCCTTTCCATTCCAATCCATTCCATTCTACTCGGGTTGATTCCATTCTATTCCATTCCATTCCATTCCATTCCATTCCATTCCATTCCATTCCATTCCATTCCATTCCATTCCATTCCATTCCATTCCATTCCATTCCATTCCATTCCATTCCATTCCATTCCGTTCTACTCGGGTTGATTCCATTCTATTCCATTCCATTCCGTTCGATTCCATTTGATTCCATTCGATTCCATTCCATTCCATTCCATTCCCTTCCATTCCATTCTATTCCATTGAATTCCATTCCATTCCATTCCATTCCGTTCTACTCTGATTGATTCCATTAAATTCCATTCCATTCCATTCCATTCCATTCCATTCCATTCGATTCCATTCCATTCCATTCCATTCCATTCCATTCCATTCCATTCCATTCCATTCCATTACAATACATTCCATTCTACTCTGGTTGATTCCATTCCATTCCATTCCATTCCATTCCATTCGCCTCCATTCGATTCCATTCGATTCCATTCCATTCCATTCCATTCCATTCCATTCCATTCCATTCCATTCCATTCCGTTCTACTCGGGTTGATTCCATTCCATTCCATTCCATTCCATTCCATTCCATTCCATTCCATTCCATTCCATTCCATTCCATTCCACTCCATTCCATTCGATTCCATTCGATTCCATTCAATTCCATTCCATTCCAATCCATTCCATTCTACTCGGGTTGATTCCATTCCATTCCATTCCATTCCATTCCATTCCATTCCATTCCATTCCATTCCATTCCATTGCATTCCATTCGATTCCATTCGATTCCATTCCATTCCATTCCATTCCATTCCATTCCATTCCATTCCATTCCATTCCATTCCGTTCCACTCGGGTTGATTCCATTCTATTCCATTCCATTCCATTCGATTCCATTTGATATCATTCGATTCCATTCCATCCCATTCCATTCCATTCCATTCCATTCCTTTCTACTCGGGTTGATTCCATTCCATTCCATTTCATTCCATTCCATTCCATTCCATTCCATTCCATTCCATTCCATTCCATTCCATTCCATTCCATTCCATTCGATTCCATTCCATTCCATTCCATTCCATTCCGTTCTAGTCGGGTTGATTCCATTCTATTCCATTCCATTCCACTCCATTCCATTCCATTCCATTCCATTCCATTCCATTCCATTCCATTCCATTCCATTCCATTCTATTCCATTCCATTCTACTCCATTGAATTCCATTCCATTCCATTCCATTCCATTCCAGTCCATTCCATTCCTTTCCATTCCATTTAGTTCTACTCGGGTTGATTCCATTCCATTCCATTCCATTCCATTCCATTCCATTCCATTCCATTCCATTCCATTCCACTATATTCCATTCTATTCCATTCGATTCCGTTCGATTCCATTCCATTCCATTCCATTCCATTCCATTCCATTCCATTCCATTCCATTCCATTCCATTCGATTCCATTCCATTCCATTCCATTCCATTCCATTCCATTCCATTCCATTCCATTCCATTCCATTCCATTCCATTTACTCCATACCGTTCTACTCGGGTTGATTCCATTGAGTTTGGTTCCGTCCCGTCCCGTCCCGTCCCGTCCCGTCCCGTCCCGTCCCGTGCCGTTTTACTCAGGTTGATTCCTTTCCATTCCGTTCCGCTCGTTTCCGTTACGTTCCATTCCGTTCCACGCGTGTTGGTTCAATTCCATTCTATTCTATTCTATTCCTTTCCCTTCCATTCCATTCCATTCCATTCCATTCTACTCGGGTTGATTCCATGCCATTCCGTTCCGTTCCATTCCGTCCCATTCCCACCCGTCCCATCCCGTCCCGTCCCGTCCCATCCCGTTCCAATCTACGTGGGTTGATTCAATTCCTTTCGGTTACATTGAACTCCATTCCATTCCATTCTACTCGGATTGATTCCATTCCATTCCATTCCATTCCATTCCATTCCATTCCATTCCATTCCAATCCATTCCATTCTACGCGGGTTGATTCAATTCTATGCCATTCCATTCCATTCCATTCCATTCCATTCCATTCCATACCATTTCATTCCATTCCATTCCATTCCATTTCATTCCATTCCATTCCATTCCATTCCATTCCATTCCATTCCATTCCATTTCATTCCATTCCATTCCATTCCATTCCATTCCATTCCATTCCAATCCATTCCATTCTACTCGGGTTGATTCCATTCCATTCCATTCGATTCCATTCCATTCCATTCCATTCCATTCCATTCCATTCCATTCCATTCCATTCCATTCCATTCCGTTCTACTCGGGTTGATTCCATTCTATTCCATTCCATTCTGTTCGATTCCATTTGATTCCATTCGATTCCTTTCCATTCCATTCCATTCCCTTCCATTCCATTCTATTCCATTGAATTCCATTCCATTCCATTCCATTCCATTCCATTCCATTCCGTTCTACTCTGATTGATTCCATTCCATTCCATTCCATTCCATTCCATTCCATTCCATTCCATTCCATTCCATTCCATTCCAATACATTCCATTCTACTCTGGTTGATTCCATTCCATTCCATTCCATTCCATTCCATTCGTCTCCATTCGATTCCATTCCATTCCATTCCATTCCAAACCATTCCATTCTACTCGGGTTCATCATTCCATTCCATTCCATTGCATTCCATTCGATTCGATTCCATTCCATTCCATTCCATTCCATTCCGTTCCACTCGGGTTGATTCCATTCTATTCCATTCCATTCCATTCGATTCCATTCGATATCATTCGATTCCATTCCATTCCATTCCATTCCATTCCATTCCATTCCGTTCTACTCAGGTTGATTCCATTCCATTCCATTCGATTCCATTCCATTCCATTCCATTCCATTCCATTCCATTCCATTCCATTCCATTCCATTCCATTCCATTCCATTCTACTCGGGTTGATTCTATTCTATTCCATTCCATTCCATTCGATTCCATTCGATATCATTCGATTCCATTCCATTCCATTCCATTCCATTCCATTCCATTCCATTCCATTCCATACCATTCCAATCCATTCCATTCCATTCCATTCCGTTCTACTCGGGTTGATTCCATTCCATTCCATTCCAGTCCATTCCATTCCATTCCATTCCACTCGGGTTGATCATTCCATTCCATTCCATTCCATTCCATTCCATTCCATTCCATTCCATTCCATTCCATTCCATTCCAATCGGGCTCATTCCATTCCATTCCATTCAATTCCATTCCATTCCATTCCATTCCATTCCATTCCATTCCATTCCATTCCGTTCTACTCCGTTTGATTTCCATTCCATTCCATTCCATTCCATTCCATTCCATTCCATTCCATTCCATTCCATTCCATTCTATTCTATTCCTTTCCATTTACTCCATTCCGTTCTACTCGGGTTGATTCCATTGAGTTTGGTTCCGTTCCGTTCCGTCACGTCCCGTCCCGTCCCGTCCCGTCCCGTGCCGTTTTACTCGGGTTGATTCCTTTCAATTCCGTTCCGCTCGTTTCCGTTGCGTTCCATTCCGTTCCACGCTGGTTGGTTCAATTCCATTCTATTCTATTCTATTCCTTTCCATTCCATTCCATTCCATTCCATTCCATTCTACTCGGGTTGATTCCATGCCATTCCATTCCGTTCCATTCCGTCCCTTCCCGACCCGTCCCATCACGTCCCGTCCCGTCCCATCCCGTTCCTTTCCACATGGGTTGATTCAATTCCTTTCGGTTACATTGAATTCCATTCCATTCCATTCTACTCGGATTGATTCCATTCCATTCCATTCCATTCCATTCCATTCCATTCCATTCCATTCCTTTCCATTCCAATCCATTCCATTCTACTCGGGTTGATTCCATTCTATTCCATTCCATTCCATTCCATTCCATTCCATTCCATTCCATTCCATTCCATTTCATCCCATTCCATTCCATTCCATTCCATTCCATTCCATTCCATTCCATTCCATTCCATTCGATTCCATTCCATTCCATTCCATTCCATTCCATTCCATTCCATTCCGTTCTACTCGGGTTGATTCCATTCCATTCCATTCCATTCCATTCCATTCCATTCCATTCCATTCCATTCCATTCCATTCCATTCCACTCCATTCCATTCTATTCCATTCGATTCCATTCGATTCCATTCCATTCCATTCCATTCCATTCCATTCCATTCCATTCCATTCCATTCCATTCCATTCCATTCCATTCGATTCCATTCCATTCCATTCCATTCCATTCCATTCCATTCCATTCCATTCCATTCCATTCCATTCTATTCCATTGCATTCCATTCCATTCAATTCCATTCCATTCCATTCCAATCCATTCCCTTCCGTTCTATTCGGGTTGATTCCATTCCATTCCATTCCATTCCATTCCATTCCATTCCATTCCATTCCACTCCATTGCATTCCATTCGATTCCATTCGATTCCATTCCATTCCATTCCATTCCATTCCATTCCATTCCATTCCATTCCATTCTATTCCATTCCATTCCATTCCATTCCATTCTATTCCATTCCATTCCATTCCGTTCCACTCGGGTTGATTCCATTCTATTCCATTCCATTCCATTCGATTCCATTCGATATCATTCGATTCCATTCCATTCCATTCCATTCCATTCCATTCCATTCTATTCCATTCCATTCCATTCCATTCCATTCTATTCCATTCCATTCCATTCCGTTCTACTCGGGTTGATTCCATTCCATTCCATTTCATTCCATTCCATTCCATTCCATTCCATTCCATTCCATTCCATTCCATTCCATTCCATTCGATTCCATTCCATTCCATTCCATCCCAATCCATTCCATTCTACTCCATTGAATTCCATTCCATTCCATTCTATTCCATTCCATTCCATTCCTTTCCATTCCATTTAGTTCTACTCGGGTTGATTCCATTCCATTCCATTCCATTCCTTTCCATTCCATTCCAATCCATTCCATTCCATTACTTTCCATTCCATTCCATTCCAATCCATTCCATTCTACTCGGGTTGACTCCATTCCATTCCATTCCATTACATTACATTCCATTATACTCCATTCCATTCCATTCGATTCCGTTCGATTCCATTCCATTCCATTCCATTCCATTCCATTCCATTCCATTCCATTCGATTCCATTCCATTCCATTCGATTCCATTCCATTCCATTCCATTCCATTCCATTCCAATCCATTCCATTCTACTCGGGTTGATTCCATTCCATTCCATTCCATTCCATTCGATTCCATTCCATTCCATTCCATTCCGTTCTACTCGGGTTGATTCCACTCCATTCCATTCCATTCCATTCCATTCCTTTCCATTCCATTCCATTCCAACCCATTCCGTTCTACTCGGGTTGATTCCATTCCATTCCATTCCATTCCGTTCCATTCCATTCCATTCCATTCCATTCCATTCCATTCGATTCCATTCCATTCCATTCCATTCCAAACCATTCCATTCTACTCGGGTTCATCATTCCATTCCATTCCATTCCATTCCATTCCACTCGGGTTCATTCCATTCCATTCCATTCCATTCCATTCCATTCCATTCCCCACGGGTGCATTCCATTCCATTCCATTCCATTCCATTCCATTCCATTCCATTCCATTCCGTTCTACTCAGGTTGATTTCCATTCCATTCCATTCCATTCCATTCCATTCCATTCCATTCCATTCCATTCCATTCCATTCCATTCCATTCCATTCGATTCCATTCCATTCCATTCGATTCCATTCCATTCCATTCCATTCCATTCCATTCCATTCCATTCCATTCCAATCCATTCCATTCTACTCGGGTTGATTCCATTCCATTCCATTCCATTCCATTCCATTCCATTCCATTCCATTCCGTTCTACTCGGGTTGATTCCACTCCATTCCATTCCATTCCATTCCATTCCTTTCCATTCCATTCCATTCCAACCCATTCCGTTCTACTCGGGTTGATTCCATTCCATTCCATTCCATTCCGTTCCATTCCATTCCATTCCATTCCATTCCATTCCATTCGATTCCATTCCATTCCATTCCATTCCAAACCATTCCATTCTACTCGGGTTCATCATTCCATTCCATTCCATTCCATTCCATTCCACTCGGGTTCATTCCATTCCATTCCATTCCATTCCATTCCCCTCGGGTGCATTCCATTCCATTCCATTCCATTCCATTCCATTCCATTCCATTCCATTCCATTCCATTCCGTTCTACTCAGGTTGATTTCCATTCCATTCCATTCCATTCCATTCCATTCCATTCTATTCCATTCCATTCCATTCCATTCCGTTCTACTCGGCTTGAATCCATTGAGTTCCGTTCCGTTCCGTTCCGTCCCGACACGTCCCGTCCCGTCCCGTCCCGTCCTGTCCCGTCCCGTGCCGTTTTACTCAGGTTGATTCCTTTCCATTCCGTTCCGCTCATTTCCGTTACGTTCCATTCCGTTCCACGCGGGTGGGTTCAATTCCATTCTATTCTATTCTATTCCTTTCCCTTCCATTCCATTCCATTCCATTCCATTCTACTCGGGTTGATTCCATGCCATTCCGTTCCGCTCCATTCCGTTCCACGCGGGTTGGTTCAATTCCATTCTATTCTATTCTATTCCTTTCCCTTCCATTCCATTCCATTCCATTCCATTCTACTCGGGTTGATTCCATGCCTTCCGTTCCGTTCCATTCCGTCCCATCCCGACCCGTCCCATCCCGTCCCGTCCCGTCCCATCCCGTTCCGTCCCACATGGGTTGATTCAATTCCTTTCGGTTACATTGAATTCCATTCCATTCCATTCTACTCGGATTGATTCCATTCCATTCCATTCCATTCCATTCCATTCCATTCCATTCCATTCCATTCCATTGCGTTCCATTCGATTCGATTCCATTCCATTCCATTCCATTCCATTCCGTTCTACTCGGGTTGATTCCACTCCATTCCATTCCATTCCATTCCATTCCATTCCATTCCATTCCATTCCACTCGGGTTGATCATTCCATTCCATTCCATTCCATTCCATTCCATTCCATTCCATTCCATTCCTTTCCATTCCATTCCACTCGGGCTCATTCCATTCCATTCCATTCAATTCCATTCCATTCCATTCCATTCCATTCCATTCCATTCCATTCCATTCCGTTCTACTCGGTTTGATTTCCATTCCATTCCATTCCATTCCATTCCATTCCATTCCATTCCTTTCCATTCCATTCCATTCCTTTCCATTTACTCCATTCCGTTCTACTCGGGTTGATTCCATTGAGTTTGGTTCCGTTCCGTTCCGTCCCGTCCCGTCCCGTCCCGTCCCGTCCCGTGCCGTTTTACTCGGGTTGATTCCTTTCCATTCCGTTCCGCTCGTTTCCGTTGCGTTCCATTCTGTTCCACGCGGGTTGGTTCAATTCTATTCTATTCTATTCTATTCCTTTCCATTCCATTCCATTCCCTTCCATTCCATTCTACTCGGGTTGATTCCATGCCATTCCGTTCCGTTCCATTCCGTCCCATCCCGACCCGTCCCATCACGTCCCATCCCGTCCCATCCCGTTCCGTTCCACATGGGTTGATTCAATTCCTTTCGGTTACATTGAATTCCATTCCATTCCATTCTACTCGGATTGATTCCATTCCATTCCATTCCATTCCATTCCATTCCATTCCATTCCATTCCATTCCATTCCATTCCAATCCATTCCATTCTACTAGGGTTGATTCCATTCTATTCCATTCCATTCCATTCCATTCCATTCCATTCCATTTCATTCCATTCCATTCCATTCCATTCCATTCCATTCCATTCCTTTCCATTCCATTCCATTCGATTCCATTCCATTCCATTCCATTCCATTCCATTCCATTCCGTTCTACTCGGGTTGATTCCATTCTATTCCATTCCATTCCGTTCGATTCCATTTGATTCCATTCGATTCCATTCCATTCCATTCCATTCCCTTCCATTCCATTCTATTCCATTGAATTCCATTCCATTCCATTCCATTCCATTCCATTCCGTTCTACTCTGATTGATTCCATTAAATTCCATTCCATTCCATTCCATTCCATTCAATTCCATTCCATTCCATTCCATTCCATTCCATTCCATTCCATTCCATTCCAATACATTCCATTCTACTCTGGTTGATTCCATTCCATTCCATTCCATTTCATTCCATTCGTCTCCATTCGATTCCATTCGATTCCATTCCATTCCATTCCATGCAATTCCATTCCATTCCATTCCATTCCATTCCATTCTATTCCATTCCATTCCATTCCATTCCGTTCTACTCGGCTTGAATCCATTGAGTTCCGTTCCGTTCCGTTCCGTCCCGACACGTCCCGTCCCGTCCCGTCCCGTCCTGTCCCGTCCCGTGCCGTTTTACTCAGGTTGATTCCTTTCCATTCCGTTCCGCTCATTTCCGTTACGTTCCATTCCGTTCCACGCGGGTGGGTTCAATTCCATTCTATTCTATTCTATTCCTTTCCCTTCCATTCCATTCCATTCCATTCCATTCTACTCGGGTTGATTCCATGCCATTCCGTTCCGCTCCATTCCGTTCCACGCGGGTTGGTTCAATTCCATTCTATTCTATTCTATTCCTTTCCCTTCCATTCCATTCCATTCCATTCCATTCTACTCGGGTTGATTCCATGCCTTCCGTTCCGTTCCATTCCGTCCCATCCCGACCCGTCCCATCCCGTCCCGTCCCGTCCCATCCCGTTCCGTCCCACATGGGTTGATTCAATTCCTTTCGGTTACATTGAATTCCATTCCATTCCATTCTACTCGGATTGATTCCATTCCATTCCATTCCATTCCATTCCATTCCATTCCATTCCATTCCATTCCATTGCGTTCCATTCGATTCGATTCCATTCCATTCCATTCCATTCCATTCCATTCCATTCCGTTCTACTCGGGTTGATTCCACTCCATTCCATTCCATTCCATTCCATTCCATTCCATTCCATTCCATTCCACTCGGGTTGATCATTCCATTCCATTCCATTCCATTCCATTCCATTCCATTCCATTCCATTCCTTTCCATTCCATTCCACTCGGGCTCATTCCATTCCATTCCATTCAATTCCATTCCATTCCATTCCATTCCATTCCATTCCATTCCATTCCATTCCATTCCGTTCTACTCGGTTTGATTTCCATTCCATTCCATTCCATTCCATTCCATTCCATTCCATTCCTTTCCATTCCATTCCATTCCTTTCCATTTACTCCATTCCGTTCTACTCGGGTTGATTCCATTGAGTTTGGTTCCGTTCCGTTCCGTCCCGTCCCGTCCCGTCCCGTCCCGTCCCGTGCCGTTTTACTCGGGTTGATTCCTTTCCATTCCGTTCCGCTCGTTTCCGTTGCGTTCCATTCTGTTCCACGCGGGTTGGTTCAATTCTATTCTATTCTATTCTATTCCTTTCCATTCCATTCCATTCCCTTCCATTCCATTCTACTCGGGTTGATTCCATGCCATTCCGTTCCGTTCCATTCCGTCCCATCCCGACCCGTCCCATCACGTCCCATCCCGTCCCATCCCGTTCCGTTCCACATGGGTTGATTCAATTCCTTTCGGTTACATTGAATTCCATTCCATTCCATTCTACTCGGATTGATTCCATTCCATTCCATTCCATTCCATTCCATTCCATTCCATTCCATTCCATTCCATTCCATTCCAATCCATTCCATTCTACTAGGGTTGATTCCATTCTATTCCATTCCATTCCATTCCATTCCATTCCATTCCATTTCATTCCATTCCATTCCATTCCATTCCATTCCATTCCATTCCTTTCCATTCCATTCCATTCGATTCCATTCCATTCCATTCCATTCCATTCCATTCCATTCCGTTCTACTCGGGTTGATTCCATTCTATTCCATTCCATTCCGTTCGATTCCATTTGATTCCATTCGATTCCATTCCATTCCATTCCATTCCCTTCCATTCCATTCTATTCCATTGAATTCCATTCCATTCCATTCCATTCCATTCCATTCCGTTCTACTCTGATTGATTCCATTAAATTCCATTCCATTCCATTCCATTCCATTCAATTCCATTCCATTCCATTCCATTCCATTCCATTCCATTCCATTCCATTCCAATACATTCCATTCTACTCTGGTTGATTCCATTCCATTCCATTCCATTTCATTCCATTCGTCTCCATTCGATTCCATTCGATTCCATTCCATTCCATTCCATGCAATTCCATTCCATTCCATTCCATTCCATTCCATTCCATTCCATTCCATTCCATTCCATTCCATTCCATTCCATTCCATTCCATTCCGTTCTACTCGGGTTGATTCCATTCCATTCCATTCCATTCCATTCCATTCCATTCCATTCCATTCCATTCCACTCCATTACATTCGATTCCATTCGATTCCATTCCATTCCATTCCATTCCATTCCAATCCATTCCATTCTACTCGGGTTGATTCCATTCCATTCCATTCCATTCCATTCCATTCCATTCCATTCCATTCCATTCCATTCCATTCCATTCCATTCCATTCCATTCCATTCCATTCCATTCCATTCCATTCCGTTCCACTCGGGTTGATTCCATTCTATTCCATTTCATTCCATTCGATTGCATTCGATATCATTCGATTCCATTCCATCCCATTCCATTCCATTCCATTCCATTCCGTTCTACTCGGGTTGATTCCATTCCATTCCATTTCATGCCATTCCATTCCATTCCATTTCTTTCGATTCCATTCGTTTCCATTCCATTCCATTCCATTCCAATCCATTCCATTCTACTCGGGTTGATTCCATTCCATTCCATTCCATTCCATTCCATTCCATTCCATTCCATTCCATTCCATTCCATTCCACTCGATTCCATTCCATTCCTTTCCATTCCATTCCAATCCATTCCATTCTACTCGGGTGGATTCCATTCCATTCCATTCCATTCCATTCCATTCCATTCCATTCCATTCCATTCCATTCCATTCGATTCCATTCCATTCCATTCCATTCCATTCCATTCCATTCCATTCCATTCCGTTCTAGTCGTGTTGATTCCATTCTATTCCATTCCATTCCATTCCATTCCATTCCATTCCATTCCATTCCATTCCATTCCATTCTATTCCATTCCATTCTACTCCATTGAATTCCATTCCATTCCATTCAATTCCATTCCATTCCATTCCTTTCCATTCCATTTAGTTCTACTCGGGTTGATTCCATTCCATTCCATTCCATTCCATTCCATTCCATTCCATTCCATTCCATTCCATTCCATTCCATTCCATTCCATTCCATTCCATTCCATTCCATTACTTTCCATTCCATTCCATTCCAATCCATTCCATTCTACTCGGGTTGACTCCATTCCATTCCATTCCATTCCATTCCATTCCATTCCATTCCATTCCATTATATTCCATTCTATTCCATTCGATTCCGTTCGATTCCATTCCATTCCATTCCATTCCATTCCATTCCATTCCATTCCATTCCATTCCATTTCATGCCATTCCATTCCATTCCATTTCTTTCTATTCCATTCGTTTCCATTCCATTCCATTCCATTCCAATCCATTCCATTCTACTCGGGTTGATTCCATTCCATTCCATTCCATTCCATTCCATTCCATTCCATTCCATTCCATTCCATTCCATTCCATTCCACTCGATTCCATTCCATTCCTTTCCATTCCATTCCAATCCATTCCATTCTACTCGGGTGGATTCCATTCCATTCCATTCCATTCCATTCCATTCCATTCCATTCCATTCCATTCCATTCCATTCCATTCCATTCCGTTCTAGTCGTGTTGATTCCATTCTATTCCATTCCATTCCATTCCATTCCATTCCATTCCATTCCATTCCATTCCATTCCATTCCATTCTATTCCATTCCATTCTACTCCATTGAATTCCATTCCATTCCATTCAATTCCATTCCATTCCATTCCTTTCCATTCCATTTAGTTCTACTCGGGTTGATTCCATTCCATTCCATTCCATTCCATTCCATTCCATTCCATTCCATTCCATTCCATTACTTTCCATTCCATTCCATTCCAATCCATTCCATTCTACTCGGGTTGACTCCATTCCATTCCATTCCATTCCATTACTTTCCATTCCATTCCATTCCAATCCATTCCATTCTACTCGGGTTGACTCCATTCCATTCCATTCCATTCCATTCCATTCCATTCCATTCCGTTCTAGTCGTGTTGATTCCATTCCATTCCATTCCATTCCATTCCATTCCATTCCATTCCATTCCATTCTATTCCATTCCATTCTACTCCATTGAATTCCATTCCATTCCATTCAATTCCATTCCATTCCATTCCTTTCCATTCCATTTAGTTCTACTCGGGTTGATTCCATTCCATTCCATTCCATTCCATTCCATTCCATTCCATTCCATTCCATTCCATTCCATTCCATTGCATTCCATTCCATTCCATTCCATTCCATTCCATTACATTACATTTACTCCATTCCGTTCTACTCGGGTTGATTCCATTGAGTTAGGTTCCGTCCCGTCCCGTCCCGTCCCGTCCCGTCCCGTGCCGTTTTACTCAGGTTGATTCCTTTCCATTCCGTTCCGCTCGTTTCCGTTACGTTCCATTCCATTCCACGCGGGTTGGTTCAATTCCTTTCTATTCTATTCTATTCCTTTCCCTTCCATTCCATTCCATTCCATTCCATTCTACTCGGGTTGATTCCATGCCATTCAGTTCCGTTCCATTCCGTCCCATCCCGACCCGTCCCATCCCGTCCCGTCCCGTCCCATCCCGTTCCGTTCCACATGGGTTGATTCAATTCCTTTCGGTTACATTGAATTCCATTCCATTCCATTCTACTCGGATTGATTCCATTCCATTCCATTCCATTCCATTCCATTCCATTCCATTCCAATCCATTCCATTCTACTCGGGTTGATTCCATTCTATTCCATTCCATTCCATTCCATTCCATTCTATTCCATTCCATTCCATTCCATTTCATTCCATTCCATTCCATTCCATTCCATTCCATTCCATTCCATTCCATTCCATTCGATTCCATTCCATTCCATTCCATTCCATTCCATTCCATTCCATTCCATTCCATTCCGTTCTACTCGGGATGATTCCATTCTATTCCATTCCATTCCGTTCGATTCCATTTGATTCCATTCGATTCCATTCCATTCCATTCCATTCCCTTCCATTCCATTCTTTTCCATTGAATTCCATTCCATTCCATTCCATTCCATTCCATTCCATTCCGTTCTACTCTGATTGATTCCATTCCATTCCATTCCATTCCATTCCATTCCATTCCATTCCATTCCATTCCATTCCATTCCATTCCAATACATTCCATTCTACTCTGGTTGATTCCATTCCATTCCATTCCATTCCATTCCATTCGTCTCCATTCGATTCCATTCCATTCCATTCCATTCTATTCCATTCCATTGTATTCCATTGAATTCCATTCCATTCCATTCCATTCTATTCCATTCCATTCCATTCCATTCCATTCCATTCCATTCCGTTCTACTCGGGTTGATTCCACTCCATTCCATTCCATTCCATTCCATTCCATTCCATTCCATTCCACTCGGGTTGATCATTCCATTCCATTCCATTCCATTCCATTCCATTCCATTCCATTCCATTCCACTCGGGCTCATTCCATTCCATTCCATTCCATTCCATTCCATTCCATTCCATTCCATTCCATTCCATTCCATTCCACTCGGGCTCATTCCATTCCATTCCATTCCATTCCATTCCATTCCATTCCATTCCATTCCATTCCATTCCATTCCATTCCGTTCTACTCGGGTTGATTTCCATTCCATTCCATTCCATTCCATTCCATTCCATTCCTTTCCATTCCTTTCCATTCCAATCCATTCCATTCTACTCGGGTTGATTCCATTCTATTCCATTCCATTCCATTCCATTCCATTCCATTACATTCCATTCCATTTCATTCCATTCCATTCCATTCTACTCGGGTTGATTCCATGCCATTCCGTTCCGTTCCATTCCGTCCCATCCCGACCCGTCCCATCCCGTCCCGTCCCGTCCCATCCCGTTCCGTTCCACATGGGTTGATTCAATTCCTTTCGGTTACATTGAATTCCATTCCATTCCATTCTACTCGGATTGATTCCATTCCATTCCATTCCACTCCATTCCATTCCATTCCATTCCATTCCATTCCATTCCATTCCATTCCATTCCACTCGGGTTGATCATTCCATTCCATTCCATTCCATTCCATTCCATTCCATTCCATTCCACTCGGGCTCATTCCATTCCATTCCATTCCATTCCATTCCATTCCATTCCATTCCATTCCATTCCATTCCACTCGGGCTCATTCCATTCCATTCCATTCCATTCCATTCCATTCCATTCCATTCCATTCCATTCCATTCCATTCCGTTCTACTCGGGTTGATTTCCATTCCATTCCATTCCATTCCATTCCATTCCATTCCTTTCCATTCCTTTCCATTCCAATCCATTCCATTCTACTCGGATTGATTCCATTCCATTCCATTCCATTCCATTCCATTCCATTCGATTCCATTCCATTCCATTCCTTTCCATTCCAATCCATTCCATTCTTCTCGGGTTGATTCCATTCTATTCCATTCCATTCCATTCCGTTCCATTCCATTCCATTCCATTCCATTCCATTCCATTCCATTCCATTCCATTCCGTTCTACTCGTGTTGATTCCATTCCATTCCATTCCATTCCATTCCACTCCATTCCATTCGATTCCATTTGATTCCATTCCATTCCATTCCATTCCATTCCATTCCGTTCTACTCGGGTTGATTTCCATTCCATTCCATTCCATTCCATTCCATTCCATTCCATTCGATTCCATTCCATTCCATTCCATTCCATTCCATTCCATTCCATTCCATTCCGTTCTAGTCGGGTTGATTCCATTCTATTCCATTCCATTCCATTCCATTCCATTCCATTCCATTCCATTCCATTCCATTCCATTCCTTTCCATTCTATTCCATTCCATTCTACTCCATTGAATTCCATTCCATTCCATTCAATTCCATTCCATTCCATTCCTTTCCATTCCATTTAGTTCTACTCGGGTTGATTCCATTCCATTCCATTCCATTCCATTCCATTACTTTCCATTCCATTCCATTCCAATCCATTCCATTCTACTCGGGTTGACTCCATTCCATTCCATTCCATTCCATTCCATTCCATTCCATTCCATTATATTCCATTCTATTCCATTCCATTCCATTCGATTCCATTCCATTCCATTCCATTCCATTCCATTCCATTCCATTCCATTCCATTCCATTCCATTCCATTCCATTCCATTCCTTTCCATTTACTCCATTCCGTTCTACTCGGGTTGATTCCATTGAGTTTGGTTCCGTTCCGTTCCGTCCCGTCTCGTCCCGTCCGGCCCCGTCCCGTGCCGTTTTACTCGGGTTGATTCCTTTCCATTCCGTTCCGCTCGTTTCCGTTTCGTTCCATTCCGTTCCACGCGGGTTGGTTCAATTCCATTCTATTCTATTCTATTCCTTTCCATTCCATTCCATTCTACTCGGGTTGATTCCATGCCGTTCCATTCCGTTCCATTCCGTCCCATCCCGACCCGTCCCATCCCGTCCCGTCCCGTCCCATCCCGTTCCGTTCCACATGGGTTGATTCAGTTCCTTTCGGTTACATTGAATTCCATTCCATTCCATTCTACTCGGATTGATTCCATTCCATTCCATTCCATACCATTCCATTCCATTCCATTCCATTCCATTCCATTCCATTCCATTCCAATCCATTCCATTCTACTCGGGTTGATTCCATTCCATTCCATTCCATTCCATTCCATTCCATTCCATTCCATTCCATTCCAATCAGTTTCATTCCATTCCATTCCATTCCATTCCATTCCATTCCATTCCATTCGATTCCATTCCATTCCATTCCATTCCATTCCATTCCATTCCGTTCTACTCGGGTTGATTCCATTCTATTCCATTCCATTCCGTTCGATTCCATTCGATTCCATTCGATTCCATTCCATTCCATTCCATTCCCTTCCATTCCATTCTATTCCATTGAATTCCATTCCATTCCATTCCATTCCATTCCATTCCATTCCATTCCATTCCGTTCTACTCTGATTGACTCCATTCCATTCCATTCCATTCCATTTCATTCCACTCGGGTTGATCATTCCATTCCATTCCATTCCTTTCCATTCCATTCCATTCCATTCAATTCCATTCCATTCCATTCTACTCGGGCTCATTCCATTCCATTCCATTCCATTCCACTCCATTCCATTCCATTCCATTCCATTCCACTCCATTCCATTCCATTCCATTCCATTCCATTCCTTTCCATTTATTCCATTCCGTTCTACTCGGGTTGATTCCATTGAGTTTGGTTCCGTTCCGTTCCGTCCCGTCCCGTCCCGTCCCGTTCCGTTTTACTCGGGTTGATTCCTTTGCATTCCGTTCCGCTCGTTTCCATTCCGTTCCATTCCGTTCCACGCGGGTTGGTTCAATTCCATTCTATTCTATTCTATTCCTTTCCATTCCATTCCATTCTAATCGGGTTGATTCCATGCCGTTCCATTCCGTTACATTCCGTCCCATCCCGACCCGTCCCATCCCGTCCCGTCCCGTCCCATCCCGTTCCGTTCCACATGGGTTGATTCAATTCCTTTCGGTTACATTGAATTCCATTCCATTCCATTCTACTCGGATTGATTCCATTCCATTCCATTCCATTCCATTCCATTCCATTCCATTCCATTCCATTCCATTCCAATCCATTCCATTCTACTCGGGTTGATTCCATTCCATTCCATTCCATCCCATTCAGTCTCATTCCATTCCATTCCATTCCATTCCATTCCATTCCATTACATTCGATTCCATTCCATTCCATTCCATTCCATTCCATTCCATTCCGTTCTACTCGGGTTGATTCCATTCTATTCCATTCCATTCCGTTCGATTCCATTCGATTCCATTCGATTCCATTCCATTCCATTCCATTCCCTTCCATTCCATTCTATTCCATTGAATTCCATTCCATTCCATTCCATTCCATTCCATTCCATTCCATTCCATTCCGTTCTACTCTGATTGACTCCATTCCATTCCATTCCATTCCATTCCATTCCATTCCATTCGATTCCATTCCATTCCATTCCATTCCATTCCATTCCATTCCATTCCATTCCAATACATTCCATTCTACTCTGGTTGATTCCATTCCATTCCATTCCATTCCATTCCATTCGTCTCCATTCGATTCCATTCGATTCCATTCCATTCTATTCCATTGAATTCCATTCCATTCCATTCCATTCCATTCCATTCCATTCCATTCCATTCCATTCCATTCTATTCCATTCCATTCCATTCCATTCCGTTCTACTCGGGTTGATTCCATTCCATTCCATTCCATTCCATTCCACTCCATTCCATTCGATTCCATTCGATTCCATTCCATTCCATTCCATTCCATTCCATTCCGTTCTACTCGGGTTGATTCCATTCTATTCCATTCCATTCCGTTCGATTCCATTCGATTCCATTCGATTCCATTCCATTCCATTCCATTCCCTTCCATTCCATTCTATTCCATTGAATTCCATTCCATTCCATTCCATTCCATTCCATTCCATTCCATTCCATTCCGTTCTACTCTGATTGACTCCATTCCATTCCATTCCATTCCATTCCATTCCATTCCATTCCATTCCATTCCATTCCATTCCATTCCATTCCATTCCATTCCATTCCATTCCATTCCATTCCAATACATTCCATTCTACTCTGGTTGATTCCATTCCATTCCATTCCATTCCATTCCATTCGTCTCCATTCGATTCCATTCGATTCCATTCCATTCTATTCCATTGAATTCCATTCCATTCCATTCCATTCCATTCCATTTCTTTCTATTCCATTCCATTCCATTCCATTCCGTTCTACTCGGGTTGATTCCATTCCATTCCATTCCATTCCATTCCACTCCATTCCATTCGATTCCATTCGATTCCATTCCATTCCATTCCATTCCATTCCAATCCATTCCATTCTACTCGGGTTGATTCCATTCCATTCCATTCCATTCCATTCCATTCCATTCCATTCCATTCCATTCCATTCGATTCCATTCGATTCCATTCCATTCGATTCCATTCGATATCATTCGATTCCATTCCATCCCATTCCATTCCATTCCATTCCATTCCGTTCTACTCGGGTTGATTCCATTCCATTCCGTTTCATTCCATTCCATCCCATTCCATTCCATTCCATTCCATTCCGTTCTAATCCGTTTGATTCCACTCCATTCCATTTCATTCCATTCCATTCCATTCCATTCCATTCCTTTCCATTCCAACCCATTCCGTTCTACTCGGGTTGATTCCATTCCATTCCATTCCATTCCATTTCATTCCAAACCATTCCATTCTACTCGGGTTCATCATTCCATTCCATTCCATTCCATTCCTTTCCACTCGGGTTCTTTCCATTCCATTCCATTCCATTCCATTCCATTCCATTCCATTCCATTCCATTCCGTTCTACTCAGGTTGATTTCCATTCCATTCCATTCCATTCCATTCCATTCCATTCCATTCCATTCCATTCCATTCCATTCCATTCCATTCCATTCTATTCCATTCCGTTCTACTCGGCTTGAATCCATTGAGTTCCGTTCCGTTCCGTTCCGTCCCGACACGTCCCGTCCCGTCCCGTCCCGTCCCGTCCCATCCCGTCCCGTCCCGTCCCGTGCCGTTGTACTCGGGTTGATTCCATTCCACTCCGTTCCGTTCATTTCCGTTCCGTTCCATTCAGTTCCACGCGGGTTGATTCAATTCCATTCTATTCTATTCCATTCCATTCCATTCCATTCCATTCCATTCCATTCCATTCCATTCCTTTCTACTCGGGTTGATTCCATGCCGTTCCGTTCCGTTCCATTGCCTCCCATCCCGACGCGTCCCGTCCCGTCCCGTCCCGTCAAATTACGTTCCGTTCTGATCGGGTTGATTCCGTTCCATTCCGTTCCGTTCCTTTCCGTTCCGTTCCATTCCGTTACACGCGGGTTGATTCAATTCCATTCTATTACTTTGAATTCCATTCCATTCCATTCCATTCCATTCTACTCGGATTGATTGCATTCCATTCCATTCCATTCCAGTCCATTCCAATCCATTCCATTCTACTCGGGTTGATTCCATTCCATTCCATTCCATTCCATTCCATTCCATTCCATTCCATTCCATTCCATTCCATTCCACTCCGGCTCATTCCATTCCATTCCATTCCATTCCATTCCATTCCATTCCATTCCATTCCGTTCTACTCGGGTTGATTTCCATTCCATTCCATTCCATTCCATTCCAATCCATTCCATTCCATTCCATTCCATTCCATTCCATTCCATTCCATTCCATTCCATTCCATTCCATTCCATTCCATTCCATTCCATTCCTTTCCATTTACTCCATTCCGTTCTACTCGGGTTGATTCCATTGAGTTTGGTTCCGTTCCGTTCCGTCCCGTCCCGTCCCGTCCCGTCCCGTCCCGTGCCGTTTTACTCGGGTTGATTCCTTTCCATTCCGTTCCGCTCGTTTCCGTTGCGTTCCATTCCGTTCCACGCGGGTTGGTTCAATTCTATTCTATTCTATTCTATTCCTTTCCATTCCATTCCATTCCATTCCATTCCATTCTACTCGGGTTGATTCCATGCCATTCCGTTCCGTTCCATTCCGTCCCATCCCGACCCGTCCCATCACGTCCCATCCCGTCCCATCCCGTTCCGTTCCACATGGGTTGATTCAATTCCTTTCGGTTACATTGAATTCCATTCCATTCCATTCTACTCGGATTGATTCCATTCCATTCCATTCCATTCCATTCCATTCCATTCCTTTCCATTCCAATCCATTCCATTCTACTCGGGTTGATTCCATTCTATTCCATTCCATTCCATTCCTTTCCATTCCATTCCATTCGATTCCATTCCATTCCATTCCATTCCATTCCATTCCATTCCGTTCTACTCGGGTTGATTCCATTCTATTCCATTCCATTCCGTACGATTCCATTTGATTCCATTCGATTCCATTCCATTCCATTCCATTCCCTTACATTCCATTCTATTCCATTGAATTCCATTCCATTCCATTCCATTCCATTCCATTCCATTCTACTCTGATTGATTCCATTAAATTCCATTCCATTCCATTCCATTCCATTCCATTCCATTCGATTCCATTCCATTCCATTCCATTCCATTCCATTCCAATACATTCCATTCTACTCTGGTTGATTCCATTCCATTCCATTCCATTCCATTCCATTCGTCTCCATTCGATTCCATTCGATTCCATTCCATTCCATTCCATGCAATTCCATTCCATTCCATTCCATTCCATTCCATTCCATTCCATTCCATTCCATTCCATTCCATTCCATTCCGTTCTACTCGGTTTGATTCCATTCCATTCCATTCCATTCCATTCCATTCCATTCCATTCCATTCCATTCCACTCCATTACATTCGATTCCATTCGATTCCATTCCATTCCATTCCATTCCATTCCAATCCATTCCATTCTACTCGGGTTGATTCCATTCCATTCCATTCCATTCCATTCCATTCCATTCCATTCCATTCCATTCCATTCCATTGCATTGCATTAGATTCCATTCCATTCCATTCCATTCCATTCCATTCCATTCCATTCCATTCCATTCCATTCCATTCCGTTCCACTCGGGTTGATTCCATTCTATTCCATTTCATTCCATTCGATTGCATTCGATATCATTCGATTCCATTCCATCCCATTCCATTCCATTCCATTCCATTCCGTTCTACTCGGGTTGATTCCATTCCATTCCATTTCATGCCATTCCATTCCATTCCATTTCTTTCGATTCCATTCGTTTCCATTCCATTCCATTCCATTCCAATCCATTCCATTCTACTCGGGTTGATTCCATTCCATTCCATTCCATTCCATTCCATTCCATTCCATTCCATTCCATTCCACTCGATTCCATTCCATTCCTTTCCATTCCATTCCAATCCATTCCATTCTACTCGGGTGGATTCCATTCCATTCCATTCCATTCCATTCCATTCCATTCCATTCCATTCCATTCCATTCCATTCCATTCCATTCCATTCGATTCCATTCCATTCCATTCCATTCCATTCCATTCCATTCCATTCCGTTCTAGTGGTGTTGATTCCATTCTATTCCATTCCATTCCATTCCATTCCATTCCATTCCATTCCATTCCATTCCATTCTATTCCATTCCATTCTACTCCATTGAATTCCATTCCATTCCATTCAATTCCATTCCATTCCATTCCTTTCCATTCCATTTAGTTCTACTCGGGTTGCTTCCATTCCATTCCATTCCATTCCATTCCATTCCATTCCATTCCATTCCATTCCATTCCATTCCATTCCATTCCATTCCATTCCATTCCATTGCATTCCATTCCATTCCATTCCATTCCATTCCATTACATTACATTACATTTACTCCATTCCGTTCTACTCGGGTTGATTCCATTGAGTTAGGTTCCGTCCCGTCCCGTCCCGTCCCGTCCCGTCCCGTGCCGTTTTACTCAGGTTGATTCCTTTCCATTCCGTTCCGCTCGTTTCCGTTACGTTCCATTCCATTCCACGCGGGTTGGTTCAATTCCATTCTATTCTATTCTATTCCTTTCCCTTCCATTCCATTCCATTCCATTCCATTCTACTCGGGTTGATTCCATGCCATTCAGTTCCGTTCCATTCCGTCCCATCCCGACCCGTCCCATCCCGTCCCGTCCCGTCCCATCCCGTTCCGTTCCACATGGGTTGATTCAATTCCTTTCGGTTACATTGAATTCCATTCCATTCCATTCTACTCGGATTGATTCCATTCCATTCCATTCCATTCCATTCCATTCCATTCCATTCCATTCCATTCCATTCCATTCCAATCCATTCCATTCTACTCGGGTTGATTCCATTCTATTCCATTCCATTCCATTCCATTCCATTCTATTCCATTCCATTCCATTCCATTTCATTCCATTCCATTCCATTCCATTCCATTCCATTCCATTCCATTCCATTCGATTCCATTCCATTCCATTCCAATCCATTCCATTCTACTCGGGTTGATTCCATTCTATTCCATTCCATTCCATTCCATTCCATTCTATTCCATTCCATTCCATTCCATTTCATTCCATTCCATTCCATTCCATTCCATTCCATTCCAATCCATTCCATTCGATTCCATTCCATTCCATTCCATTCCATTCCATTCCATTCCATTCCATTCCGTTCTACTCGGGATGATTCCATTCTATTCCATTCCATTCCGTTCGATTCCATTCGATTCCATTCGATTCCATTCCATTCCATTCCATTCCATTCCATTCCAATACATTCCATTCTACTCTGGTTGATTCCATTCCATTCCATTCCATTCCATTCCATTCGTCTCCATTCGATTCCATTCCATTCCATTCCATTCTATTCCATTGAATTCCATTGAATTCCATTCCATTCCATTCCATTCTATTCCATTCCATTCCATTCCATTCCATTCCATTCCGTTCTACTCGGGTTGATTCCACTCCATTCCATTCCATTCCATTCCATTCCATTCCATTCCACTCGGGTTGATCATTCCATTCCATTCCATTCCATTCCATTCCATTCCATTCCATTCCACTCGGGCTCATTCCATTCCATTCCATTCCATTCCATTCCATTCCATTCCATTCCATTCCATTCCACTCGGGCTCATTCCATTCCATTCCATTCCATTCCATTCCATTCCATTCCATTCCATTCCATTCCATTCCATTCCGTTCTACTCGGGTTGATTTCCATTCCATTCCATTCCATTCCATTCCATTGCATTCCTTTCCATTCCTTTCCATTCCAATCCATTCCATTCTACTCGGGTTGATTCCATTCTATTCCATTCCATTCCATTCCATTCCATTCCATTCCTTTCCATTCCATTCCATTTCATTCCATTCCATTCCATTCTACTCTGGTTGATTCCATGTCACTCCGTTCCGTTCCATTCCGTCCCATCCCGACCCGTCCAATCCCGTCCCGTCCCGTCCCATCCCGTTCCGTTCCACATGGGTTGATTCAATTCCTTTCGGTTACATTGAATTCCATTAAATTCCATTCTACTCGGATTGATTCCATTCCATCCCATTCCATTCCATTCCATTCCATTCAATTCCATTCCATTCCATTCCATTCCATTCCTTTCCATTCCAATCCATTCCATTCTACTCGGGTTGATTCCATTCTATTCCATTCCATTCCATTCCGTTCCATTCCATTCCATTCCATTCCATTCCATTCCATTCCATTCCATTCCATTCCGTTCTACTCGTGTTGATTCCATTCTATTCTATTCCATTCCATTCCATTCCATTCCATTCCATTCCATTCCATTCCATTTCATTCCATTCCATTCCATTCTACTCGGGTTGATTCCATGCCATTCCGTTCCGTTCCATTCCGTCCCATCCCGACCCGTCCCATCCCGTCCCGTCCCGTCCCATCCCGTTCCGTTCCACATGGGTTGATTCAATTCCTTTCGGTTACATTGAATTCCATTCCATTCCATTCTACTCGGATTGATTCCATTCCATTCCATTCCATTCCATTCCATTCCATTCAATTCCATTCCATTCCATTCCATTCCATTCCTTTCCATTCCAATCCATTCCATTCTACTCGGGTTGATTCCATTCTATTCCATTCCATTCCATTCCGTTCCATTCCATTCCATTCCATTCCATTCCATTCCATTCCATTCCATTCCATTCCATTCCATTCCGTTCTACTCGTGTTGATTCCATTCCATTCCATTCCATTCCATTCCACTCCATTCCATTCGATTCCATTTGATTCCATTCCATTCCATTCCATTCCATTCCATTCCGTTCTACTCGGGTTGATTTCCATTCTATTCCATTTCATTCCATTCCATTCCATTCCATTCGATTCCATTCCATTCCATTCCATTCCATTCCGTTCTAGTCGGGTTGATTCCATTCTATTCCATTCCATTCCATTCCATTCCATTCCATTCCATTCCATGCCATTCCATTCCATTCCATTCCTTTCCATTCTATTCCATTCCATTCTACTCCATTGAATTCCATTCCATTCCATTCAATTCCATTCCATTCCATTCCTTTCCATTCCATTTAGTTCTACTCGGGTTGATTCCATTCCCTTCCATTCCATTCCATTCCATTACTTTCCATTCCATTCCATTCCAATCCATTCCATTCTACTCGGGTTGACTCCATTCCATTCCATTCCATTCCATTCCATTCCATTCCATTATATTCCATTCTATTCCATTCCATTCCATTCCATTCCATTCCATTCCATTCCATTCCATTCCATTCCATTCCATTCCATTCCATTCCATTCCATTCCATTCCATTCCATTCCTTTCCATTTACTCCATTCCGTTCTACTCGGGTTGATTCCATTGAGTTTGGTTCCGTTCCGTTCCGTCCCGTCTCGTCCCGTCCCGCCCCGTCCCGTGCCGTTTTACTCGGGTTGATTCCTTTCCATTCCGTTCCGCTCGTTTCCGTTTCGTTCCATTCCGTTCCACGCGGGTTGGTTCAATTCCATTCTATTCTATTCTATTCCTTTCCATTCCATTCCATTCTACTCGGGTTGATTCCATGCCGTTCCATTCCGTTCCATTCCGTCCCATCCCGACCCGTCCCATCCCGTCCCGTCCCGTCCCATCCCGTTCCGTTCCACATGGGTTGATTCAGTTCCTTTCGGTTACATTGAATTCCATTCCATTCCATTCTACTCGGATTGATTCCATTCCATTCCATTCCATACCATTCCATTCCATTCCATTCCATTCCATTCCATTCCATTCCATTCCAATCCATTCCATTCTACTCGGGTTGATTCCATTCCATTCCATTCCATTCCATTCCATTCCATTCCATTCCATTCCATTCAGTTTCATTCCATTCCATTCCATTCCATTCCATTCGATTCCATTCCATTCCATTCCATTCCATTCCATTCCGTTCTACTCGGGTTGATTCCATTCTATTCCATTCCATTCCGTTCGATTCCATTCGATTCCATTAGATTCCATTCCATTCCATTCCATTCCCTTCCATTCCATTCTATTCCATTGAATTCCATTCCATTCCATTCCATTCCATTCCATTCCATTCCATTCCATTCCGTTCTACTCTGATTGACTCCATTCCATTCCATTCCATTCCATTCCATTCCATTCCATTCCATTCCATTCGATTCCATTCCATTCCATTCCATTCCATTCCATTCCATTCCATTCCATTCCAATACATTCCATTCTACTCTGGTTGATTCCATTCCATTCCATTCCATTCCATTCCATTCGTCTCCATTCGATTCCATTCGATTCCATTCCATTCTATTCCATTGAATTCCATTCCATTCCATTCCATTCCATTCCATTCCATTCCATTCCATTCTATTCCATTCCATTCCATTCCATTCCGTTCTACTCGGGTTGATTCCATTCCATTCCATTCCATTCCATTCCACTCCATTCCATTCGATTCCATTCGATTCCATTCCATTCCATTCCATTCCATTCCAATCCATTCCATTCTACTCGGGTTGATTCCATTCCATTCCATTCCATTCCATTCCATTCCATTCCATTCCATTCCATTCCATTCCATTCCATTCGATTCCATTCCATTCGATTCCATTCGATATCATTCGATTCCATTCCATCCCATTCCATTCCATTCCATTCCATTCCGTTCTACTCGGGTTGATTCCATTCCATTCCGTTTCATTCCATTCCATTCCATTCCATTCCATTCCATTCCATTCCATTCCGTTCTAATCGGTTTGATTCCACTCCATTCCATTCCATTCCATTCCATTCCATTCCATTCCATTCCTTTCCCTTCCAACCCATTCCGTTCTACTCGGGTTGATTCCATTCCATTCCATTCCATTCCATTTCATTCCAAACCATTCCATTCTACTCGGGTTCATCATTCCATTCCATTCCATTCCATTCCATTCCATTCCACTCGGGTTCTTTCCATTCCATTCCATTCCATTCCATTCCATTCCATTCCATTCCATTCCATTCCATTCCGTTCTACTCAGGTTGATTTCCATTCCATTCCATTCCATTCCATTCCATTCCATTCCATTCCTTTCCATTTACTCCATTCCGTTCTACTCGGGTTGATTCCATTGAGTTTGGTTCCGTTCCGTTCCGTCCCGTCTCGTCCCGTCCCGCCCCGTCCCGTGCCGTTTTACTCGGGTTGATTCCTTTCCATTCCGTTCCGCTCGTTTCCGTTTCGTTCCATTCCGTTCCACGCGGGTTGGTTCAATTCCATTCTATTCTATTCTATTCCTTTCCATTCCATTCCATTCTACTCGGGTTGATTCCATGCCGTTCCATTCCGTTCCATTCCGTCCCATCCCGACCCGTCCCATCCCGTCCCGTCCCGTCCCATCCCGTTCCGTTCCACATGGGTTGATTCAGTTCCTTTCGGTTACATTGAATTCCATTCCATTCCATTCTACTCGGATTGATTCCATTCAATTCCATTCCATACCATTCCATTCCATTCCATTCCATTCCATTCCATTCCATTCCATTCCAATCCATTCCATTCTACTCGGGTTGATTCCATTCCATTCCATTCCATTCCATTCCATTCCATTCCATTCCATTCCATTCAGTTTCATTCCATTCCATTCCATTCCATTCCATTCGATTCCATTCCATTCCATTCCATTCCATTCCATTCCGTTCTACTCGGGTTGATTCCATTCTATTCCATTCCATTCCGTTCGATTCCATTCGATTCCATTAGATTCCATTCCATTCCATTCCATTCCCTTCCATTCCATTCTATTCCATTGAATTCCATTCCATTCCATTCCATTCCATTCCATTCCATTCCATTCCGTTCTACTCTGATTGACTCCATTCCATTCCATTCCATTCCATTCCATTCCATTCCATTCCATTCCATTCGATTCCATTCCATTCCATTCCATTCCATTCCATTCCATTCCATTCCATTCCAATACATTCCATTCTACTCTGGTTGATTCCATTCCATTCCATTCCATTCCATTCCATTCGTCTCCATTCGATTCCATTCGATTCCATTCCATTCTATTCCATTGAATTCCATTCCATTCCATTCCATTCCATTCCATTCCATTCCATTCCATTCTATTCCATTCCATTCCATTCCATTCCGTTCTACTCGGGTTGATTCCATTCCATTCCATTCCATTCCATTCCACTCCATTCCATTCGATTCCATTCGATTCCATTCCATTCCATTCCATTCCATTCCAATCCATTCCATTCTACTCGGGTTGATTCCATTCCATTCCATTCCATTCCATTCCATTCCATTCCATTCCATTCCATTCCATTCCATTCCATTCCATTCGATTCCATTCCATTCGATTCCATTCGATATCATTCGATTCCATTCCATCCCATTCCATTCCATTCCATTCCATTCCGTTCTACTCGGGTTGATTCCATTCCATTCCGTTTCATTCCATTCCATTCCATTCCATTCCATTCCATTCCATTCCATTCCGTTCTAATCGGTTTGATTCCACTCCATTCCATTCCATTCCATTCCATTCCATTCCATTCCATTCCTTTCCATTCCAACCCATTCCGTTCTACTCGGGTTGATTCCATTCCATTCCATTCCATTCCATTTCATTCCAAACCATTCCATTCTACTCGGGTTCATCATTCCATTCCATTCCATTCCATTCCATTCCATTCCACTCGGGTTCTTTCCATTCCATTCCATTCCATTCCATTCCATTCCATTCCATTCCATTCCGTTCTACTCAGGTTGATTTCCATTCCATTCCATTCCATTCCATTCCATTCCATTCCATTCCATTCCATTCCATTCCATTCCATTCCATTCCATTCCATTCCATTCCATTCCATTCCATTCCATTCCATTCCATTCCATTCTATTCCATTCCGTTCTACTCGGCTTGAATCCATTGAGTTCCGTTCCGTTCCGTTCCGTCCCGACATGTCCCGTCCCGTCCCGTCCCGTCCCGTCCCATCCCGTCCCGTCCCGTCCCGTGCCGTTGTACTCGGGTTGATTCCATTCCACTCCGTTCCGTTCATTTCCGTTCCGTTCCATTCAGTTCCACGCGGGTTGATTCAATTCCTTTCTATTCTATTCCATTCCATTCCATTCCATTCCATTCCATTCCATTCCATTCCATTCTACTCGGGTTGATTCCATGCCGTTCCGTTCCGTTCCATTGCGTCCCATCCCGACGCGTCCCGTCCCGTCCCGTCCCGTCAAATTACGTTCCGTTCTGATCGGGTTGATTCCGTTCCGTTCCATTCCGTTCCTTTCCTTTCCGTTCCGTTCCATTCCGTTACACGCGGGTTGATTCAATTCCATTCTATTACATTGAATTCCATTCCATTCCATTCCATTCCATTCTACTCGGATTGATTGCATTCCATTCCATTCCATTCCAGTCCATTCCAATCCATTCCATTCTACTCGGGTTGATTCCATTCCATTCCACTCCATTCCATTCCATTCCATTCCATTCCATTCCATTCCATTCCATTCCACTCGGGCTCATTCCATTCCATTCCATTCCATTCCATTCCATTCCATTCCGTTCTACTCGGGTTGATTTCCATTCCATTCCATTCCATTCCATTCCAATCCATTCCATTCCATTCCATTCCATTCCATTCCATTCCATTCCATTCCATTCCATTCCGTTCCATTCCATTCTTTCCATTTATTCCATTCCGTTCTACTCGGGTTGATTCCATTGGGTTTGGATACGTTCCGTAGCGTCCCATTCCGTCCCGTCCCGTCCCGTTCCGTTTTACTCGGGTTGATTCCTTTGCACTCCGTTCCGCTCGTTTCCATTCCGTTCCATTCCGTTCCACGCGGGTTGGTTCAATTCCATTCTATTCTATTCTATTCCTTTCCATTCCATTCCATTCTACTCGGGTTGATTCCATGCCGTTCCATTCCGTTCCATTCCGTCCCATCCCGACCCGTCCCAACCCGTCCCGTCCCGTCCCATCCCGTCCCGTTCCAAATGGGTTGATTCAATTCCTTTCGGTTACATTGAATTCCATTCCATTCCATTCTACTCGGATTGATTCCATTCCATTCCATTCCATTCCATTCCATTCCATTCCATTCCATTCCATTCCATTCCTTTCCATTCCAATCCATTCCATTCTACTCGGGTTGATTCCATTCCATTCCATTCCATTCCATTCCATTCCATTCCATTCCATTCCATTCCATTCCATTCCATTCCATTCAGTTTCATTCCATTCCATTCCATTCCATTCCATTCCTTTCCATTCCATTCCATTCCATTCCATTCCATTCTATTCCATTACATTCTACTACATTGAATTCCATTCCATTCCATTCAATTCCATTCCATTCCATTCCTTTCCATTCCATTTAGTTCTACTCGGGTTGATTCCATTCCATTCCATTCCATTCCATTCCATTCCATTCCATTGCATTCCATTCCATTCCATTCCATTACTTTCCATTCCATTCCATTCCAATCCATTC
Source organism: Gorilla gorilla gorilla (assembly GCF_029281585.2). NCBI lineage: Eukaryota > Metazoa > Chordata > Mammalia > Primates > Hominidae > Gorilla > Gorilla gorilla. The sequence continues at coordinate 5,952,077 of NC_073241.2, forward strand.
CATTCTACTCGGGTTGACTCCATTCCATTCCATTCCATTCCATTCCATTCCATTCCATTATGTTCCATACTATTCCATTCGATTCCGTTCGATTCCATTCCATTCCATTCCATTCCATTCCATTCCATTCCATTCCATTCCATTCCATTCCATTCCACTCGATTCCATTCCATTCCATTCGATTCCATTCCATTCCATTCCATTCCATTCCATTCCATTCCATTCCATTCCAATCCATTCCATTCTACTCGGGTTGATTCCATTCCATTCCATTCCATTCCATTCCATTCCATTCCATTCCATTCCATTCCATTCCATTCCATTCCATTCCATTCCATTCCATTCCTTTCTATTCCATTCCATTCCATTCCATTCCATTCCATTCCATTCCATTCCATTCCGTTCTACTCGGGTTGATTCCACTCCATTCCATTCCATTCCATTCCATTCCATTCCATTCCATTCCTTTCCATTCCAACCCATTCCGTTCTACTCGGGTTGATTCCATTCCATTCCATTCCATTCCATTCCATTCCATTCCATTCCATTCCATTCCATTCCATTCCACTCCATTCCATTCCATTTCAATCCAAACCGTTCCATTCTACTCGGGTTCATCATTCCATTCCATTCCATTCCATTCCATTCCACTCGGGTTCATTCCATTCCATTCCATTCAATTCCATTCCATTCCATTCCATTCCATTCCATTCCGTTCTACTCAGGTTGATTTCCATTCCATTCCATTCCATTCCATTCCATTCCATTCCATTCCATTCCATTCCATTCCATTCCATTCCATTCCATTCCATTCCATTCCATTCCATTCCATTCCATTCCATTCCATTCCATTCCATTCCATTCTATTCCTTTCCGTTCTACTCGGCTTGAATCCATTGAGTTCCGTTCTGTTCCATTCCGTCCCAACACGTCCCGTCCCGTCCCGTCCCGTCCCGTCCCTTCCCGTCCCGTCCCGTGCCGTTGTACTCGGGTTGATTCCGTTCCACTCCGTTCCGTTCCTTTCCGTTCCGTTCCATTCAGTTCCACGCGGGTTGATTCAATTCCATTCTATTCTATTCCATTCCATTCCATTCCATTCCATTCCATTCCATTCCATTCCATTCCATTTTACTCGGGTTGATTCCATGCCGTTCCAATGCGTTCCATTCTGTCCCATCCCGACACGTCCCGTCCCGTCCCGTCCCATTCCGTTCCGTTCTGATCGGGTTGATTCCGTTCCATTCCGTTCCGTTCCTTTCCTTTCCATTCTATTCCGTTACACGCGGGTTGATTCAATTCCATTCTATTACATTGAATTCCATTCCATTCCATTCCATTCCATTCTACTCGGATTGATTGCATTCCATTCCATTCCATTCCAGTCCATTCCAATCCATTCCATTCTACTCGGGTTGATTCCATTCCATTCCATTCCATTCCATTCCATTCCATTCCATTCCATTCCATTCCATTCCATTCCATTCCATTCCATTCCATTCCTTTCTATTCCATTCCATTCCATTCCATTCCATTCCATTCCATTCCATTCCATTCCATTCCATTCCATTCCGTTCTACTCGGGTTGATTCCACTCCATTCCATTCCATTCCATTCCATTCCATTCCATTCCATTCCATTCCATTCCATTCCATTCCATTCCATTCCTTTCCATTCCAACCCATTCCGTTCTACTCGGGTTGATTCCATTCCATTCCATTCCATTCCATTCCATTCCATTCCACTCCATTCCATTCCATTTCATTCCAAACCGTTCCATTCTACTTGGGTTCATCATTCCATTCCATTCCATTCCATTCCATTCCATTCCACTCGGGTTCATTCCATTCCATTCCATTCCATTCCAATCCATTCCATTCCATTCCGTTCTACTCAGGTTGATTTCCATTCCATTCCATTCCATTCCATTCCATTCCATTCCATTCCACTCCATTCCATTCCATTCCACTCCATTCCATTCCATTCCACTCCATTCCATTCCATTCCATTCTATTCCTTTCCGTTCTGCTCGGCTTGAATCCATTGAGTTCCGTTCTGTTCCGTTCCGTCCCAACACGTCCCGTCCCGTCCCGTCCCGTCCCGTCCCTTCCCGTCCCGTCCCGTGCCGTTGTACTCGGGTTGATTCCGTTCCACTCCGTTCCGTTCCTTTCCGTTCCGTTCCATTCAGTTCCACGCGGGTTGATTCAATTCCATTCTATTCTATTCCATTCCATTCCATTCCATTCCATTCCATTCCATTCCATTCCATTCCATTTTACTCGGGTTGATTCCATGCCGTTCCGTTGCGTTCCATTCTGTCCCATCCCGACGCGTCCCGTCCCGTCCCGTCCCGTCCCATTCCGTTCCGTTCTGATCGGGTTGATTCCGTTCCATTCCGTTCCGTTCCTTTCCGTTCCATTCCATTCCGATACACGCGGGTTGATTCAATTCCATTCTATTACATTGAATTCCATTCCATTCCATTCCATTCCATTCTACTCGGATTGATTGCATTCCATTCCATTCCATTCCAGTCCATTCCAATCCATTCCATTCTACTCGGGTTGATTCCATTCCATTCCATTCCATTCCATTCCATTCCATTCCATTCCATTCCATTGCGTTCCATTCGATTCGATTCCATTCCATTCCATTCCATTCCATTCCAATCCATTCCATTCTACTTGGGTTGATTCCATTCCATTCCATTCCATTCGATTCCATTCGATTCCATTCCATTCCATTCCATTCCATTCCATTCTGTTCTACTCGGGTTGATTCCACTCCATTCCATTCCATTCCATTCCATTCTATTCCATTCCATTCCATTCGATTCCATTCTATTCCATTCGATTCCATTCCCTTCCATTTCATTTTATTCCATTCCATTCCATTCCATTCTATTCCATTGAATTCCATTCCATTCCATTCCATTCCTTTCCGTTCCATTCCATTCCATTCCATTCCTTTCCATTCCAATCCATTCCATTCTACTCGGGTTGATTCCATTCCATTCCATTCCATTCCATTCCATTCGATTCCATTCCATTCCATTCCATTCCATTCCATTCCATTCCGTTCTACTCGGGTTGATTCCATTCTATTCCATTCCATTCCTTTCGATTCCATTCGATTCCATTTGATTCCATTCCATTCCATTCCATTCCCTTCCATTCCATTCTATTCCATTGAATTCCATTCCATTGCATTGCATTCCATTCCATTCCATTCCATTCCATTCCGTTCTACTCTGATTGACTCCATTCCATTCCATTCCATTCCATTCCATTCCATTCCATTCCATTCGATTCCATTCCATTCGATTCCATTCCATTCCATTCCATTCCATTCCATTCCATTCCATTCCATTCCATTCCAATACATTCCATTCTACTCTGGTTGATTCCATTCCATTCCATTCCATTCCATTCCATTCGTCTCCATTCGATTCCATTCGATTCCATTCCATTCTATTCCATGGAATTCCATTCCATTCCATTCCATTCCATTCCATTCCATTCCATTCCATTCCATTCCATTCCATTCCATTCCATTCCGTTCTACTCGGGTTGATTTCATTCCATTCCATTCCATTCCATTCCATTCCATTCCATTCCATTCCACTCCATTCCATTCGATTCCATTCGATTCCATTCCATTCCATTCCATTCCATTCCAATCCATTCCATTCTACTCGGGTTGATTCCATTCCATTCCATTCCATTCCATTCCATTCCATTCCATTCCATTCCATTCCATTGCATTCCATTCGATTCCATTCGATTCCATTCCATTCGATTCCACTCGAGATCATTCGATTCCATTCCATCCCATTCCATTCCATTCCATTCCATTCCGTTTTACTCGGGTTGATTCCATTCCTTGCCATTTCATTCCATTCCATTCCATTCCATTCCATTCGATTCCATTCGATTCCATTCCATTCCATTCCATTCCAATCCATTCCATTCTACTCGGGTTGATTCCATTCCATTCCATTCCATTCCATTCCATTCCATTCCATTCCACTCGATTCCATTCCATTCTTTCCATTCCATTGCAATCCATTCCATTCTACTCGGGTGGATTCCATTCCATTCCCTTCCATTCCATTCCATTCCATTCCATTCCATTCCATTCCATTCCATTCCATTCCGTTCTAGTCGGGTTGATTCCATTCTATTCCATTCCATTCCATTCCATTCCATTCCATTCCATTCCATTCTATTCCACTCCATTCTACTCCATTGAATTCCATTCCATTCCATTGAATTCCATTCCATTCCATTCTATTCCATTCCATTCCTTTCCTTTCCATTCCATTTAGTTCTACTCGGGTTGATTCCATTCCATTCCATTCCATTCAATTCCATTCCATTCCATTCCATTCCATTCCATTGCATTCCATTCGATTCCATTCCATTCCATTCCATTCCATTCCATTCCATTCCATTCCATTCCATTCCATTCCATTCCATTCCGTTCCACTCGGGTTGATTCCATTCTATTCCATTCCATTCCATTCGATTCCATTCGATATCCTTCGATTCCATTCCATCCCATTCCATTCCATTCCATTCCATTCCGTTCTTCTTGGGTTGATTCCATTCCATTCCATTTCATTCCGTTCTTCTTGGGTTGATTCCATTCCATTCCATTTCATTCCATTCCATTCCATTCCATTTCTTTCGATTCCATTCGATTCCATTCCATTCCATTCCATTCCAATCAATTGCATTCTACTCAGGTTGATTCCATTCCATTCCATTCCATTCCATTCCATTCCATTCCATTCCATTCCATTCCACTCGATTCCATTCCATTCCTTTCCATTCCATTCCAATCCATTCCATTCTATTCGGGTGGATTCCATTCCATTCCATTCCATTCCATTCCATTCCATTCCATTCCATTCCATTCCATTCCATTCCATTCCATTCCATTCGATTCCATTCCATTCCTTTCCATTCCATTCCCTTCCATTCCATTCCATTCCATTCCATTCCATTCCGTTCTAGTCGGGTTGATTCCATTCCATTCCATTGCATTCCATTCCATTCCATTCCATTCCATTCCATTCCATTCCATTCCATTCCATTCCATTCCATTCCATTCTATTCCATTCCATTCTACTCCATTGAATTCCATTCCATTCCATTCCATTCCTTTCCATTCCATTCCATTCCTTTCCAATCCATTTAGTTCTACTCGGGTTGATTCCATTCCATTCCATTCCATTCCATTCCATTCCATTCCATTCCATTACATTCCATTCCATTCCATTACTTTCCATTCCATTCCATTCCAATCCATTCTATTCTACTCGGGTTGACTCCATTCCATTCCATTCCACTCCATTCCATTCCGTTATATTCCATTCTATTCCATTCGATTCCGTTCGATTCCATTCCATTCCATTCCATTCCATTCCATTCCATTCCATTCCATTCCATTCGATTACATTCCATTCCATTCGATTCCCTTCCATTCCATTCCATTCCATTCCATTCCATTCCATTCCAATCCATTCCATTCTACTCGGGTTGATTCCATTCCATTCCATTCCATTCCAATCCATTCCATTCCATTCCATTCCATTCCATTCCATTCCATTCCATTCCATTCCATTCCTTTCTATTCCATTCCATTCCATTCCATTCCATTCCATTCCATTCCATTCCATTCCGTTCTACTCGGGTTGATTCCACTCCATTCCATTCCCTTCCATTCCATTCCATTCCATTCCATTCCATTCCATTCCATTCCATTCCATTCCATTCCAACCCATTCCTTTCTACTCGGGTTGATTCCATTCCATTCCATTCCATTCCATTCCATTCCATTCCATTCCATTCCATTCCATTCCATTCCATTCCATTCCATTCCATTCCATTCCATTCCATTTCATTCCAAACCGTTCCATTCTACTCGGATTCATCATTCCATTCCATTCCATTCCATTCCATTCCACTCGGGTTCATTCCATTCCATTCCATTCCATTCCATTCCATTCCGTTCTACTCAGGTTGATTTCCATTCCATTCCATTCCATTCCATTCCATTCCATTCCATTCCATTCCATTCCATTCCATTCCATTCCATTCCATTCTATTCCATTCCGTTCTACTCGGCTTGAATCCATTGAGTTCCGTTCCGTTCCGTTCCGTCCCGACACGTCCCGTCCCGTCCCGTCCCGTCCCGTCCCGTCCCGTCCCGTCCCGTGCCGTTGTACTCGGGTTGATTCCATTCCACTCCGTTCCGTTCCTTTCCGTTCCCTTCCATTCAGTTCCACGCGGGTTGATTCAATTCCATTCTATTCTATTCAATTCCATTCCATTCCATTCCATTCCATTACATTCCATTCCATTCCATTCAATTTTACTCGGGTTGATTCCATGCCGTTCCGTTCTGTTCCATTCTGTCCCATCCCGACGCGTCCCGTCCCGTCCCGTCCCATTCCGTTCCATTCTGATCGGGTTGATTCCGTTCCATTCCGTTCCGTTCCTTTCCGTTCCATTCCATTCCGTTACACGCGGGTTGATTCAATTCCATTCTATTACATTGAATTGCATTCCATTCCATTCCATTCCATTCTACTCGGATTGATTGCATTCCATTCCATTCCATTCCAGTCCATTCCAATCCATTCCATTCTACTCGGGTTGATTCCGTTCCATTCCATTCCATTCCATTCCATTCCATTCCATTCCATTCCATTCCATTCCATTCCATTCCATTGCGTTCCATTCGATTCGATTCCATACCATTCCATTCCATTCCATTCCAATCCATTCCATTCTACTTGGGTTCATTCCATTCCATTCCATTCCATTCCATTCGATTCCATTCGATTCCATTCCATTTCATTCCATTCCATTCTGTTCTACTCGGGTTGATTCCACTCCATTCCATTCCATTCCATTCCATTCTATTCCATTCCATTCCATTCGATTCCATTCTATTCCATTCGATTCCATTCCATTCCATTTCATTTTATTCCAATCCATTCCATTCCATTCTATTCCATTGAATTCCATTCCATTCCATTCCATTCCATCCAATTCCATTCCTTTCCATTCCAATCCATTCCATTCTACTCGGGTTGATTCCATTCCATTCCATTCCATTCCATTCCATTCCATTCCATTCCATTCCATTCCATTCCATTCCATTCCATTCCATTCCATTCCGTTCTACTCGGGTTGATTCCATTCTATTCCATTCCATTCCGTTCGATTCCATTCGATTCCATTCGATTCCATTCCATTCCATTCCATTCCTTTCCATTCCATTCTATTCCATTGAATTCCATTCCATTCCATTGCATTCCATTCCATTCCATTCCATTCCGTTCTACTCTGATTGACTCCATTCCATTCCATTCCATTCCATTCCATTCCATTCCATTCCATTCCATTCCATTCCATTCGATTCCATTCCATTCCATTCCATTCCATTCCATTCCATTCCAATACATTCCATTCTACTCTGGTTGATTCCATTCCATTCCATTCCATTCCATTCCATTCCATTCCATTCCATTCGTCTCCATTCGATTCCATTCGATTCCATTCCATTCTATTCCATTGAATTCCATTCCATTCCATTCCATTCCATTCCATTCCATTCTATTCCATTCCATTCCATTCCATTCCGTTCTACTCGGGTTGATTCCATTCCATTCCATTCCATTCCATTCCATTCCATTCCACTCCATTCCATTCGATTCCATTCGATTCCATTCCATTCCATTCCATTCCATTCCAATCCATTCCATTCTACTCGGGTTGATTCCATTCCATTCCATTCCATTCCATTCCATTCCATTCCATTCCATTCCATTCCATTGCATTCCATTCGATTCCATTCGATTTCATTCCATTCGATTCCATTCGATATCATTCGATTCCATTCCATCCCATTCCATTCCATTCCATTCCATTCCTTTGTACTCGGGTTGATTCCATTCCATTCCGTTTCATTCCATTCCATTCCATTCCATTCCATTCCATTCCATTCCATTCCGTTCTAATTGGTTTGATTCCACTCCATTCCATTCCATTCCATTCCATTCCATTCCATTCCATTCCATTCCATTCCATTCCATTCCTTTGCATTCCAACCCATTCCGTTCTACTCGGGTTGATTCCATTCCATTCCATTCCATTCCATTCCATTCCATTCCATTCCATTCCATTCCATTCCATTCCATTCCATTCCATTCCATTCCATTCCATTCCATTCCATTTCATTCCAAACCATTCCATTCTACTCGGGTTCATCATTCCATTCCATTCCATTCCATTTCATTCCAAACCATTCCATTCTACTCGGGTTCATCATTCCATTCCATTCCATTCCATTCCATTCCACTCGGGTTCTTTCCATTCCATTCCATTCCATTCCATTCCATTCCATTCCATTCCATTCCATTCCGTTCTACTCAGGTTGATTTCCATTCAATTCCATTCCATTCCATTCCATTCCATTCCATTCCATTCCATTCCATTCCATTCCATTCCATTCCACTCCATTCCATTCCGTTGTATTCGGGTTGATTCCATTCCATTCCATTCCATTCCAATCCATTCCATTCCATTCCATTCCATTCCATTCCATTCCATTCCATTCCATTCCATTCCATTCCATTCCATTCCATTCCATTCCATTCCATTCCATTCCATTCCTTTCTATTCCATTCCATTCCATTCCATTCCATTCCATTCCATTCCATTCCATTCCATTCCATTCCGTTCTACTCGGGTTGATTCCACTCCATTCCATTCCCTTCCATTCCATTCCATTCCATTCCATTCCATTCCATTCCATTCCATTCCATTCCTTTCCATTCCAACCCATTCCTTTCTACTCGGGTTGATTCCATTCCATTCCATTCCATTCCATTCCATTCCATTCCATTCCATTCCATTCCTTTCCATTCGATTCCATTCCATTCCATTCCATTTCATTCCAAACAGTTCCATTCTACTCGGATTCATCATTCCATTCCATTCCATTCCATTCCATTCCACTCGGGTTCATTCCATTCCATTCCATTCCATTCCATTCCATTCCATTCCATTCCATTCCATTCCATTGCATTCCATTCCGTTCTACTCAGGTTGATTTCCATTCCATTCCATTCCATTCCATTCCAATCCATTCCATTCCATTCCATTCCATTCCATTCCATTCCATTCCATTCCATTCCATTCCATTCCATTCCATTCCATTCCATTCCATTCCATTCCATTCCATTCTATTCCATTCCGTTCTACTCGGCTTGAATCCATTGAGTTCCGTTCCGTTCCGTTCCGTCCCAACACGTCCCGTCCCGTCCCGTCCCGTGCCGTCCCGTCCCGTCCCGTCCCGTGCCGTTGTACTCGGGTTGATTCCATTCCATTCCATTCCATTCCATTCCATTCCATTCCATTCCATTCCATTCCATTCCATTCCATTCCATTCCATTCCATTCCATTCCATTCCATTCCATTCCATTCCATTTCATTCCAAACCGTTCCATTCTACTCGGATTCATCATTCCATTCCATTCCATTCCATTCCATTCCACTCGGGTTCATTCCATTCCATTCCATTCCATTCCATTCCATTCCGTTCTACTCAGGTTGATTTCCATTCCATTCCATTCCATTCCATTCCATTCCATTCCATTCCATTCCATTCCATTCCATTCCATTCCATTCTATTCCATTCCGTTCTACTCGGCTTGAATCCATTGAGTTCCGTTCCGTTCCGTTCCGTCCCGACACGTCCCGTCCCGTCCCGTCCCGTCCCGTCCCGTCCCGTCCCGTGCCGTTGTACTCGGGTTGATTCCATTCCACTCCGTTCCGTTCCTTTCCGTTCCCTTCCATTCAGTTCCACGCGGGTTGATTCAATTCCATTCTATTCTATTCAATTCCATTCCATTCCATTCCATTCCATTACATTCCATTCCATTCCATTCAATTTTACTCGGGTTGATTCCATGCCGTTCCGTTCTGTTCCATTCTGTCCCATCCCGACGCGTCCCGTCCCGTCCCGTCCCATTCCGTTCCATTCTGATCGGGTTGATTCCGTTCCATTCCGTTCCGTTCCTTTCCGTTCCATTCCATTCCGTTACACGCGGGTTGATTCAATTCCATTCTATTACATTGAATTGCATTCCATTCCATTCCATTCCATTCTACTCGGGTTGATTCCGTTCCATTCCATTCCATTCCATTCCATTCCATTCCATTCCATTCCATTCCATTCCATTCCATTGCGTTCCATTCGATTCGATTCCATACCATTCCATTCCATTCCATTCCAATCCATTCCATTCTACTTGGGTTCATTCCATTCCATTCCATTCCATTCCATTCGATTCCATTCGATTCCATTCCATTTCATTCCATTCCATTCTGTTCTACTCGGGTTGATTCCACTCCATTCCATTCCATTCCATTCCATTCTATTCCATTCCATTCCATTCGATTCCATTCTATTCCATTCGATTCCATTCCATTCCATTTCATTTTATTCCAATCCATTCCATTCCATTCTATTCCATTGAATTCCATTCCATTCCATTCCATTCCATCCAATTCCATTCCTTTCCATTCCAATCCATTCCATTCTACTCGGGTTGATTCCATTCCATTCCATTCCATTCCATTCCATTCCATTCCATTCCATTCCATTCCATTCCGTTCTACTCGGGTTGATTCCATTCTATTCCATTCCATTCCGTTCGATTCCATTCGATTCCATTCGATTCCATTCCATTCCATTCCATTCCTTTCCATTCCATTCTATTCCATTGAATTCCATTCCATTCCATTGCATTCCATTCCATTCCATTCCATTCCGTTCTACTCTGATTGACTCCATTCCATTCCATTCCATTCCATTCCATTCCATTCCATTCCATTCCATTCCATTCGATTCCATTCCATTCCATTCCATTCCATTCCATTCCATTCCAATACATTCCATTCTACTCTGGTTGATTCCATTCCATTCCATTCCATTCCATTCCATTCCATTCCATTCCATTCGTCTCCATTCGATTCCATTCGATTCCATTCCATTCTATTCCATTGAATTCCATTCCATTCCATTCCATTCCATTCCATTCTATTCCATTCCATTCCATTCCATTCCGTTCTACTCGGGTTGATTCCATTCCATTCCATTCCATTCCATTCCATTCCATTCCACTCCATTCCATTCGATTCCATTCGATTCCATTCCATTCCATTCCATTCCACTCCATTCCAATCCATTCCATTCTACTCGGGTTGATTCCATTCCATTCCATTCCATTCCATTCCATTCCATTCCATTCCATTCCATTCCATTCCATTGCATTCCATTCGATTCCATTCGATTTCATTCCATTCGATTCCATTCGATATCATTCGATTCCATTCCATCCCATTCCATTCCATTCCATTCCATTCCTTTGTACTCGGGTTGATTCCATTCCATTCCGTTTCATTCCATTCCATTCCATTCCATTCCATTCCATTCCATTCCGTTCTAATCGGTTTGATTCCACTCCATTCCATTCCATTCCATTCCATTCCATTCCATTCCATTCCATTCCATTCCATTCCATTCCTTTGCATTCCAACCCATTCCGTTCTACTCGGGTTGATTCCATTCCATTCCATTCCATTCCATTCCATTCCATTCCATTCCATTCCATTCCATTCCATTCCATTCCATTCCATTCCATTCCATTCCATTTCATTCCAAACCATTCCATTCTACTCGGGTTCATCATTCCATTCCATTCCATTCCATTCCATTCCACTCGGGTTCTTTCCATTCCATTCCATTCCATTCCATTCCATTCCATTCCATTCCATTCCGTTCTACTCAGGTTGATTTCCATTCAATTCCATTCCATTCCATTCCATTCCATTCCATTCCATTCCATTCCATTCCATTCCATTCCACTCCATTCCATTCCGTTGTATTCGGGTTGATTCCATTCCATTCCATTCCATTCCAATCCATTCCATTCCATTCCATTCCATTCCATTCCATTCCATTCCATTCCATTCCATTCCATTCCATTCCATTCCATTCCATTCCATTCCATTCCTTTCTATTCCATTCCATTCCATTCCATTCCATTCCATTCCATTCCATTCCATTCCATTCCATTCCTTTGCATTCCAACCCATTCCGTTCTACTCGGGTTGATTCCATTCCATTCCATTCCATTCCATTCCATTCCATTCCATTCCATTCCATTCCATTCCATTCCATTCCATTCCATTCCATTCCATTCCATTTCATTCCAAACCATTCCATTCTACTCGGGTTCATCATTCCATTCCATTCCATTCCATTCCATTCCACTCGGGTTCTTTCCATTCCATTCCATTCCATTCCATTCCATTCCATTCCATTCCATTCCGTTCTACTCAGGTTGATTTCCATTCAATTCCATTCCATTCCATTCCATTCCATTCCATTCCATTCCATTCCATTCCATTCCATTCCATTCCATTCCACTCCATTCCATTCCGTTGTATTCGGGTTGATTCCATTCCATTCCATTCCATTCCAATCCATTCCATTCCATTCCATTCCATTCCATTCCATTCCATTCCATTCCATTCCATTCCATTCCATTCCATTCCATTCCATTCCATTCCATTCCTTTCTATTCCATTCCATTCCATTCCATTCCATTCCATTCCATTCCATTCCATTCCATTCCATTCCGTTCTACTCGGGTTGATTCCACTCCATTCCATTCCCTTCCATTCCATTCCATTCCATTCCATTCCATTCCATTCCATTCCATTCCTTTCCATTCCAACCCATTCCTTTCTACTCGGGTTGATTCCATTCCATTCCATTCCATTCCATTCCATTCCATTCCATTCCATTCCATTCCATTCCATTCCATTCCATTCGATTCCATTCCATTCCATTCCATTTCATTCCAAACCGTTCCATTCTACTCGGATTCATCATTCCATTCCATTCCATTCCATTCCATTCCACTCGGGTTCATTCCATTCCATTCCATTCCATTCCATTCCATTCCATTCCATTCCATTCCATTGCATTCCATTCCGTTCTACTCAGGTTGATTTCCATTCCATTCCATTCCATTCCATTCCAATCCATTCCATTCCATTCCATTCCATTCCATTCCATTCCATTCCATTCCATTCCATTCTATTCCATTCCGTTCTACTCGGCTTGAATCCATTGAGTTCCGTTCCGTTCCGTTCCGTCCCGACACGTCCCGTCCCGTCCCGTCCCGTGCCGTCCCGTCCCGTCCCGTCCCGTGCCGTTGTACTCGGGTTGATTCCATTCCACTCCGTTCCGTTCCTTTCCGTTCCCTTCCATTCAGTTCCACGCGGGTTGATTCAATTCCATTCTATTCTATTCCATTCCATTCCATTCCATTCCATTCCATTCAATTTTACTCGGGTTGATTCCATGCCGTTCCGTTCCGTTCCATTCTGTCCCATCCCGACGCGTCCCGTCCGGTCCCGTCCCATTCCGTTCCGTTCTGATCGGGTTGATTCCGCTCCATTCCGTTCCGTTCCTTTCCGTTCCATTCCATTCCGTTACACGCGGGTTGATTCAATTCCATTCTTTTACATTGAATTCCATTCCATTCCATTCCATTCCATTCCATTCGTCTCCATTCGATTCCATTCGATTCCATTCCATTCCATTCCATGCAATTCCATTCCATTCCATTCCATTCCATTCCATTCCATTCCATTCCATTCCATTCCATTCCATTCCATTCCATTCCGTTCTACTCGGGTTGATTCCATTCCATTCCATTCCATTCCATTCCATTCCATTCCATTCCATTCCATTCCATTCCATTCCATTCCGTTCTAGTCGTGTTGATTCCATTCTATTCCATTCCATTCCATTCCATTCCATTCCATTCCATTCCATTCCATTCCATTCCATTCTATTCCATTCCATTCTACTCCATTGAATTCCATTCCATTCCATTCAATTCCATTCCATTCCATTCCTTTCCATTCCATTTAGTTCTACTCGGGTTGATTCCATTCCATTCCATTCCATTCCATTCCATTCCATTCCATTCCATTCCATTCCATTCCATTCCATTCCATTCCTTTCCATTCCAATCCATTCCATTCTACTCGGGTTGATTCCATTCTATTCCATTCCATTCCATTCCATTCCATTCCATTCCATTCCATTCCATTCCATTTCATTCCATTCCATTCCATTCCATTCCATTCCATTCCATTCCTTTCCATTCCATTCCATTCGATTCCATTCCATTCCATTCCATTCCATTCCATTCCATTCCGTTCTACTCGGGTTGATTCCATTCTATTCCATTCCATTCCGTTCGATTCCATTTGATTCCATTCGATTCCATTCCATTCCATTCCATTCCCTTCCATTCCATTCTATTCCATTGAATTCCATTCCATTCCATTCCATTCCATTCCATTCCGTTCTACTCTGATTGATTCCATTAAATTCCATTCCATTCCATTCCATTCCATTCCATTCCATTCGATTCCATTCCATTCCATTCCATTCCATTCCATTCCAATACATTCCATTCTACTCTGGTTGATTCCATTCCATTCCATTCCATTCCATTCCATTCGTCTCCATTCGATTCCATTCGATTCCATTCCATTCCATTCCATGCAATTCCATTCCATTCCATTCCATTCCATTCCATTCCATTCCATTCCATTCCATTCCATTCCATTCCATTCCGTTCTACTCGGGTTGATTCCATTCCATTCCATTCCATTCCATTCCATTCCATTCCATTCCATTCCATTCCATTCCATTCCACTCCATTACATTCGATTCCATTCGATTCCATTCCATTCCATTCCATTCCATTCCAATCCATTCCATTCTACTCGGGTTGATTCCATTCCATTCCATTCCATTCCATTCCATTCCATTCCATTCCATTCCATTCCATTCCATTCCATTCCATTCCATTCCATTGCATTGCATTAGATTCCATTCCATTCCATCCCATTCCATTCCATTCCATTCCATTCCATTCCATTCCATTCCATTCCATTCCATTCCGTTCCACTCGGGTTGATTCCATTCTATTCCATTTCATTCCATTCGATTGCATTCGATATCATTCGATTCCATTCCATCCCATTCCATTCCATTCCATTCCATTCCGTTCTACTCGGGTTGATTCCATTCCATTCCATTTCATGCCATTCCATTCCATTCCATTTCTTTCTATTCCATTCGTTTCCATTCCATTCCATTCCATTCCATTCCATTCCATTCCATTCCATTCCATTCCACTCGATTCCATTCCATTCCTTTCCATTCCATTCCAATCCATTCCATTCTACTCGGGTGGATTCCATTCCATTCCATTCCATTCCATTCCATTCCATTCCATTCCATTCCATTCCATTCCATTCCATTCCATTCCATTCCATTCCATTCCATTCCATTCCATTCCATTCCATTCCATTCCATTCCGTTCTAGTCGTGTTGATTCCATTCTATTCCATTCCATTCCATTCCATTCCATTCCATTCCATTCCATTCCATTCCATTCCATTCTATTCCATTCCATTCTACTCCATTGAATTCCATTCCATTCCATTCAATTCCATTCCATTCCATTCCTTTCCATTCCATTTAGTTCTACTCGGGTTGATTCCATTCCATTCCATTCCATTCCATTCCATTCCATTCCATTCCATTCCATTCCATTCCATTCCATTCCATTACTTTCCATTCCATTCCATTCCAATCCATTCCATTCTACTCGGGTTGACTCCATTCCATTCCATTCCATTCCATTCCATTCCATTACTTTCCATTCCATTCCATTCCAATCCATTCCATTCTACTCGGGTTGACTCCATTCCATTCCATTCCATTCCATTCCATTCCATTCCATTCCATTCCATTCCATTCCATTCCACTCGATTCCATTCCATTCCTTTCCATTCCATTCCAATCCATTCCATTCTACTCGGGTGGATTCCATTCCATTCCATTCCATTCCATTCCATTCCATTCCATTCCATTCCATTCCATTCCATTCCATTCCATTCCATTCCATTCCATTCCATTCCATTCCATTCCATTCCATTCCGTTCTAGTCGTGTTGATTCCATTCTATTCCATTCCATTCCATTCCATTCCATTCCATTCCATTCCATTCCATTCCATTCCATTCTATTCCATTCCATTCTACTCCATTGAATTCCATTCCATTCCATTCAATTCCATTCCATTCCATTCCTTTCCATTCCATTTAGTTCTACTCGGGTTGATTCCATTCCATTCCATTCCATTCCATTCCATTCCATTCCATTCCATTCCATTCCATTCCATTCCATTCCATTACTTTCCATTCCATTGCATTCCAATCCATTCCATTCTACTCGGGTTGACTCCATTCCATTCCATTCCATTCCATTCCATTCCATTACTTTCCATTCCATTCCATTCCAATCCATTCCATTCTACTCGGGTTGACTCCATTCCATTCCATTCCATTCCATTCCATTCCATTCCATTCCGTTCTAGTCGTGTTGATTCCATTCTATTCCATTCCATTCCATTCCATTCCATTCCATTCCATTCCATTCCATTCCATTCCATTCTATTCCATTCCATTCTACTCCATTGAATTCCATTCCATTCCATTCAATTCCATTCCATTCCATTCCTTTCCATTCCATTTAGTTCTACTCGGGTTGATTCCATTCCATTCCATTCCATTCCATTCCATTCCATTCCATTCCATTCCATTCCATTCCATTCCATTCCATTGCATTCCATTCCATTCCATTCCATTCCATTCCATTACATTACATTTACTCCATTCCGTTCTACTCGGGTTGATTCCATTGAGTTAGGTTCCGTCCCGTCCCGTCCCGTCCCGTCCCGTCCCGTGCCGTTTTACTCATGTTGATTCCTTTCCATTCCGTTCCGCTCGTTTCCATTACGTTCCATTCCATTCCACGCGGGTTGGTTCAATTCCTTTCTATTCTATTCTATTCCTTTCCCTTCCATTCCATTCCATTCCATTCCATTCTACTCGGGTTGATTCCATGCCATTCAGTTCCGTTCCATTCCGTCCCATCCCGACCCGTCCCATCCCGTCCCGTCCCGTCCCATCCCGTTCCGTTCCACATGGGTTGATTCAATTCCTTTCGGTTACATTGAATTCCATTCCATTCCATTCTACTCGGATTGATTCCATTCCATTCCATTCCATTCCATTCCATTCCATTCCATTCCATTCCATTCCATTCCAATCCATTCCATTCTACTCGGGTTGATTCCATTCTATTCCATTCCATTCCATTCCATTCCATTCTATTCCATTCCATTCCATTCCATTTCATTCCATTCCATTCCATTCCATTCCATTCCATTCCATTCCATTCCATTCCATTCCATTCCATTCCATTCCATTCCATTCCATTCCGTTCTACTCGGGATGATTCCATTCTATTCCATTCCATTCCGTTCGATTCCATTTGATTCCATTCGATTCCATTCCATTCCATTCCATTCCCTTCCATTCCATTCTTTTCCATTGAATTCCATTCCATTCCATTCCATTCCATTCCATTCCATTCCGTTCTACTCTGATTGATTCCATTCCATTCCATTCCATTCCATTCCATTCCATTCCATTCCATTCCATTCCAATACATTCCATTCTACTCTGGTTGATTCCATTCCATTCCATTCCATTCCATTCCATTCGTCTCCATTCGATTCCATTCCATTCCATTCCATTCTATTCCATTGAATTCCATTGAATTCCATTCCATTCCATTCCATTCTATTCCATTCCATTCCATTCCATTCCATTCCATTCCGTTCTACTCGGGTTGATTCCACTCCATTCCATTCCATTCCATTCCATTCCATTCCATTCCATTCCATTCCATTCCACTCGGGTTGATCATTCCATTCCATTCCATTCCATTCCATTCCATTCCATTCCATTCCATTCCACTCGGGCTCATTCCATTCCATTCCATTCCATTCCATTCCATTCCATTCCATTCCATTCCATTCCATTCCATTCCATTCCATTCCATTCCATTCCACTCGGGCTCATTCCATTCCATTCCATTCCATTCCATTCCATTCCGTTCCATTCCATTCCATTCCACTCTGTTCTACTCGGGTTGATTTCCATTCCATTCCATTCCATTCCATTCCATTCCATTCCTTTCCATTCCTTTCCATTCCAATCCATTCCATTCTACTCGGGTTGATTCCATTCTATTCCATTCCATTCCATTCCATTCCATTCCATTACATTCCATTCCATTTCATTCCATTCCATTCCATTCTACTCGGGTTGATTCCATGCCATTCCGTTCCGTTCCATTCCGTCCCATCCCGACCCGTCCCATCCCGTCCCGTCCCGTCCCATCCCGTTCCGTTCCACATGGGTTGATTCAATTCCTTTCGGTTACATTGAATTCCATTCCATTCCATTCTACTCGGATTGATTCCATTCCATTCCATTCCACTCCATTCCATTCCATTCCATTCCATTCCATTGCATTCCATTCCATTCCATTCCATTCCACTCGGGTTGATCATTCCATTCCATTCCATTCCATTCCATTCCATTCCATTCCATTCCACTCGGGCTCATTCCATTCCATTCCATTCCATTCCATTCCATTCCATTCCATTCCATTCCATTCCACTCGGGCTCATTCCATTCCATTCCATTCCATTCCATTCCATTCCATTCCATTCCATTCCATTCCATTCCATTCCATTCCGTTCTACTCGGGTTGATTTCCATTCCATTCCATTCCATTCCATTCCATTCCATTCCTTTCCATTCCTTTCCATTCCAATCCATTCCATTCTACTCGGATTGATTCCATTCCATTCCATTCCATTCCATTCCATTCCATTCGATTCCATTCCATTCCATTCCTTTCCATTCCAATCCATTCCATTCTTCTCGGGTTGATTCCATTCTATTCCATTCCATTCCATTCCGTTCCATTCCATTCCATTCCATTCCATTCCATTCCATTCCATTCCATTCCATTCCATTCCATTCCATTCCGTTCTACTCGTGTTGATTCCATTCCATTCCATTCCATTCCATTCCACTCCATTCCATTCGATTCCATTTGATTCCATTCCATTCCATTCCATTCCATTCCATTCCGTTCTACTCGGGTTGATCTCCATTCCATTCCATTCCATTCCATTCCATTCCATTCCATTCGATTCCATTCCATTCCATTCCATTCCATTCCATTCCATTCCATTCCATTCCGTTCTAGTCGGGTTGATTCCATTCTATTCCATTCCATTCCATTCCATTCCATTCCATTCCATTCCATTCCATTCCATTCCTTTCCATTCTATTCCATTCCATTCTACTCCATTGAATTCCATTCCATTCCATTCAATTCCATTCCATTCCATTCCTTTCCATTCCATTTAGTTCTACTCGGGTTGATTCCATTCCATTCCATTCCATTCCATTCCATTACTTTCCATTCCATTCCATTCCAATCCATTCCATTCTACTCGGGTTGACTCCATTCCATTCCATTCCATTCCATTCCATTCCATTCCATTATATTCCATTCTATTCCATTCCATTCCATTCGATTCCATTCCATTCCATTCCATTCCATTCCATTCCATTCCATTCCATTCCATTCCTTTCCATTTACTCCATTCCGTTCTACTCGGGTTGATTCCATTGAGTTTGGTTCCGTTCCGTTCCGTCCCGTCTCGTCCCGTCCCGCCCCGTCCCGTGCCGTTTTACTCGGGTTGATTCCTTTCCATTCCGTTCCGCTCGTTTCCGTTTCGTTCCATTCCGTTCCACGCGGGTTGGTTCAATTCCATTCTATTCTATTCTATTCCTTTCCATTCCATTCCATTCTACTCGGGTTGATTCCATGCCGTTCCATTCCGTTCCATTCCGTCCCATCCCGACCCGTCCCATCCCGTCCCGTCCCGTCCCATCCCGTTCCGTTCCACATGGGTTGATTCAGTTCCTTTCGGTTACATTGAATTCCATTCCATTCCATTCTACTCGGATTGATTCCATTCCATTCCATTCCATACCATTCCATTCCATTCCATTCCATTCCATTCCATTCCATTCCAATCCATTCCATTCTACTCGGGTTGATTCCATTCCATTCCATTCCATTCCATTCCATTCCATTCCATTCCATTCCATTCCATTCCATTCCATTCAGTTTCATTCCATTCCATTCCATTCCATTCCATTCCATTCCATTCCATTCGATTCCATTCCATTCCATTCCATTCCATTCCATTCCGTTCTACTCGGGTTGATTCCATTCTATTCCATTCCATTCCGTTCGATTCCATTCGATTCCATTCGATTCCATTCCATTCCATTCCATTCCCTTCCATTCCATTCTATTCCATTGAATTCCATTCCATTCCATTCCATTCCATTCCATTCCATTCCATTCCATTCCATTCCATTCCGTTCTACTCTGATTGACTCCATTCCATTCCATTCCATTCCATTTCATTCCACTCGGGTTGATCATTCCATTCCATTCCATTCCTTTCCATTCCATTCCATTCCATTCAATTCCATTCCATTCCATTCTACTCGGGCTCATTCCATTCCATTCCATTCCATTCCACTCCATTCCATTCCATTCCATTCCATTCCACTCCATTCCATTCCATTCCATTCCATTCCATTCCATTCCTTTCCATTTATTCCATTCCGTTCTACTCGGGTTGATTCCATTGAGTTTGGTTCCGTTCCGTTCCGTCCCGTCCCGTCCCGTCCCGTTCCGTTTTACTCGTGTTGATTCCTTTGCATTCCGTTCCGCTCGTTTCCATTCCGTTCCATTCCGTTCCACGCGGGTTGGTTCAATTCCATTCTATTCTATTCTATTCCTTTCCATTCCATTCCATTCTACTCGGGTTGATTCCATGCCGTTCCATTCCGTTACATTCCGTCCCATCCCGACCCGTCCCATCCCGTCCCGTCCCGTCCCATCCCGTTCCGTTCCACATGGGTTGATTCAATTCCTTTCGGTTACATTGAATTCCATTCCATTCCATTCTACTCGGATTGATTCCATTCCATTCCATTCCATTCCATTCCATTCCATTCCATTCCATTCCATTCCATTCCAATCCATTCCATTCTACTCGGGTTGATTCCATTCCATTCCATTCCATTCCATTCCATTCCATTCCATTCCATTCCATCCCATTCAGTTTCATTCCATTCCATTCCATTCCATTCCATTCCATTCCATTACATTCGATTCCATTCCATTCCATTCCATTCCATTCCATTCCATTCCATTCCGTTCTACTCGGGTTGATTCCATTCTATTCCATTCCATTCCGTTCGATTCCATTCGATTCCATTCGATTCCATTCCATTCCATTCCATTCCCTTCCATTCCATTCTATTCCATTGAATTCCATTCCATTCCATTCCATTCCATTCCATTCCATTCCATTCCATTCCGTTCTACTCTGATTGACTCCATTCCATTCCATTCCATTCCATTCCATTCCATTCCATTCCATTCCATTCGATTCCATTCCATTCCATTCCATTCCATTCCATTCCATTCCATTCCATTCCAATACATTCCATTCTACTCTGGTTGATTCCATTCCATTCCATTCCATTCCATTCCATTCGTCTCCATTCGATTCCATTCGATTCCATTCCATTCTATTCCATTGAATTCCATTCCATTCCATTCCATTCCATTCCATTCCATTCCATTCCATTCTATTCCATTCCATTCCATTCCATTCCGTTCTACTCGGGTTGATTCCATTCCATTCCATTCCATTCCATTCCACTCCATTCCATTCGATTCCATTCGATTCCATTCCATTCCATTCCATTCCATTCCATTCCGTTCTACTCGGGTTGATTCCATTCTATTCCATTCCATTCCGTTCGATTCCATTCGATTCCATTCGATTCCATTCCATTCCATTCCATTCCCTTCCATTCCATTCTATTCCATTGAATTCCATTCCATTCCATTCCATTCCATTCCATTCCATTCCATTCCATTCCATTCCGTTCTACTCTGATTGACTCCATTCCATTCCATTCCATTCCATTCCATTCCATTCCATTCCATTCCATTCCATTCGATTCCATTCCATTCCATTCCATTCCATTCCATTCCATTCCAATACATTCCATTCTACTCTGGTTGATTCCATTCCATTTCTTTCCATTCCATTCCATTCGTCTCCATTCGATTCCATTCGATTCCATTCCATTCTATTCCATTGAATTCCATTCCATTCCATTCCATTCCATTCCATTCCATTCTATTCCATTCCATTCCATTCCATTCCGTTCTACTCGGGTTGATTCCATTCCATTCCATTCCATTCCATTCCACTCCATTCCATTCGATTCCATTCGATTCCATTCCATTCCATTCCATTCCATTCCAATCCATTCCATTCTACTCGGGTTGATTCCATTCCATTCCATTCCATTCCATTCCATTCCATTCCATTCCATTCCATTCCATTCGATTCCATTCGATTCCATTCCATTCGATTCCATTCGATATCATTCGATTCCATTCCATCCCATTCCATTCCATTCCATTCCATTCCGTTCTACTCGGGTTGATTCCATTCCATTCCGTTTCATTCCATTCCATCCCATTCCATTCCATTCCATTCCATTCCGTTCTAATCCGTTTGATTCCACTCCATTCCATTTCATTCCATTCCATTCCATTCCATTCCATTCCTTTCCATTCCAACCCATTCCGTTCTACTCGGGTTGATTCCATTCCATTCCATTCCATTCCATTTCATTCCAAACCATTCCATTCTACTCGGGTTCATCATTCCATTCCATTCCATTCCATTCCATTCCACTCGGGTTCTTTCCATTCCATTCCATTCCATTCCATTCCATTCCATTCCATTCCGTTCTACTCAGGTTGATTTCCATTCCATTCCATTCCATTCCATTCCATTCCATTCCATTCCATTCCATTCCATTCCATTCCATTCCATTCCATTCCATTCCATTCTATTCCATTCCGTTCTACTCGGCTTGAATCCATTGAGTTCCGTTCCGTTCCGTTCCGTCCCGACACGTCCCGTCCCGTCCCGTCCCGTCCCGTCCCATCCCGTCCCGTCCCGTCCCGTGCCGTTGTACTCGGGTTGATTCCATTCCACTCCGTTCCGTTCATTTCCGTTCCGTTCCATTCAGTTCCACGCGGGTTGATTCAATTCCATTCTATTCTATTCCATTCCATTCCATTCCATTCCATTCCATTCCATTCCATTCCATTCCATTCCATTCCATTCTACTCGGGTTGATTCCATGCCGTTCCGTTCCGTTCCATTGCCTCCCATCCCGACGCGTCCCGTCCCGTCCCGTCCCGTCAAATTACGTTCCGTTCTGATCGGGTTGATTCCGTTCCATTCCGTTCCGTTCCTTTCCGTTCCATTCCATTCCGTTACACGCGGGTTGATTCAATTCCATTCTATTACTTTGAATTCCATTCCATTCCATTCCATTCCATTCTACTCGGATTGATTGCATTCCATTCCATTCCATTCCAGTCCATTCCAATCCATTCCATTCTACTCGGGTTGATTCCATTCCATTCCATTCCATTCCATTCCATTCCATTCCATTCCATTCCATTCCATTCCATTCCATTCCATTCCACTCCGGCTCATTCCATTCCATTCCATTCCATTCCATTCCATTCCATTCCATTCCATTCCATTCCGTTCTACTCGGGTTGATTTCCATTCCATTCCATTCCATTCCATTCCAATCCATTCCATTCCATTCCATTCCATTCCATTCCATTCCATTCCATTCCATTCCATTCCATTCCATTCCATTCCATTCCATTCCATTCCTTTCCATTTACTCCATTCCGTTCTACTCGGGTTGATTCCATTGAGTTTGGTTCCGTTCCGTTCCGTCCCGTCCCGTCCCGTCCCGTCCCGTCCCGTGCCGTTTTACTCGGGTTGATTCCTTTCCATTCCGTTCCGCTCGTTTCCGTTGCGTTCCATTCCGTTCCACGCGGGTTGGTTCAATTCTATTCTATTCTATTCTATTCCTTTCCATTCCATTCCATTCCATTCCATTCCATTCTACTCGGGTTGATTCCATGCCATTCCGTTCCGTTCCATTCCGTCCCATCCCGACCCGTCCCATCACGTCCCATCCCGTCCCATCCCGTTCCGTTCCACATGGGTTGATTCAATTCCTTTCGGTTACATTGAATTCCATTCCATTCCATTCTACTCGGATTGATTCCATTCCATTCCATTCCATTCCATTCCATTCCATTCCTTTCCATTCCAATCCATTCCATTCTACTCGGGTTGATTCCATTCTATTCCATTCCATTCCATTCCTTTCCATTCCATTCCATTCGATTCCATTCCATTCCATTCCATTCCATTCCATTCCATTCCGTTCTACTCGGGTTGATTCCATTCTATTCCATTCCATTCCGTTCGATTCCATTTGATTCCATTCGATTCCATTCCATTCCATTCCATTCCCTTACATTCCATTCTATTCCATTGAATTCCATTCCATTCCATTCCATTCCATTCCATTCCGTTCTACTCTGATTGATTCCATTAAATTCCATTCCATTCCATTCCATTCCATTCCATTCCATTCGATTCCATTCCATTCCATTCCATTCCATTCCATTCCAATACATTCCATTCTACTCTGGTTGATTCCATTCCATTCCATTCCATTCGTCTCCATTCGATTCCATTCGATTCCATTCCATTCCATTCCATGCAATTCCATTCCATTCCATTCCATTCCATTCCATTCCATTCCATTCCATTCCATTCCATTCCATTCCATTCCATTCCGTTCTACTCGGTTTGATTCCATTCCATTCCATTCCATTCCATTCCATTCCATTCCATTCCATTCCATTCCATTCCACTCCATTACATTCGATTCCATTCGATTCCATTCCATTCCATTCCATTCCATTCCAATCCATTCCATTCTACTCGGGTTGATTCCATTCCATTCCATTCCATTCCATTCCATTCCATTCCATTCCATTCCATTCCATTCCATTCCATTCCATTCCATTCCATTCCATTGCATTGCATTAGATTCCATTCCATTCCATTCCATTCCATTCCATTCCATTCCATTCCATTCCATTCCATTCCATTCCGTTCCACTCGGGTTGATTCCATTCTATTCCATTTCATTCCATTCGATTGCATTCGATATCATTCGATTCCATTCCATCCCATTCCATTCCATTCCATTCCATTCCGTTCTACTCGGGTTGATTCCATTCCATTCCATTTCATGCCATTCCATTCCATTCCATTTCTTTCGATTCCATTCGTTTCCATTCCATTCCATTCCATTCCAATCCATTCCATTCTACTCGGGTTGATTCCATTCCATTCCATTCCATTCCATTCCATTCCATTCCATTCCATTCCATTCCACTCGATTCCATTCCATTCCTTTCCATTCCATTCCAATCCATTCCATTCTACTCGGGTGGATTCCATTCCATTCCATTCCATTCCATTCCATTCCATTCCATTCCATTCCATTCCATTCCATTCCATTCCATTCGATTCCATTCCATTCCATTCCATTCCATTCCATTCCATTCCATTCCATTCCGTTCTAGTGGTGTTGATTCCATTCTATTCCATTCCATTCCATTCCATTCCATTCCATTCCATTCCATTCCATTCCATTCCATTCTATTCCATTCCATTCTACTCCATTGAATTCCATTCCATTCCATTCAATTCCATTCCATTCCATTCCTTTCCATTCCATTTAGTTCTACTCGGGTTGATTCCATTCCATTCCATTCCATTCCATTCCATTCCATTCCATTCCATTCCATTCCATTCCATTCCATTCCATTCCATTCCATTCGATTCCATTCCATTCCATTCCATTCCATTCCATTCCATTGCATTCCATTCCATTCCATTCCATTCCATTCCATTACATTACATTACATTTACTCCATTCCGTTCTACTCGGGTTGATTCCATTGAGTTAGGTTCCGTCCCGTCCCGTCCCGTCCCGTCCCGTCCCGTGCCGTTTTACTCAGGTTGATTCCTTTCCATTCCGTTCCGCTCGTTTCCGTTACGTTCCATTCCATTCCACGCGGGTTGGTTCAATTCCATTCTATTCTATTCTATTCCTTTCCCTTCCATTCCATTCCATTCCATTCCATTCTACTCGGGTTGATTCCATGCCATTCAGTTCCGTTCCATTCCGTCCCATCCCGACCCGTCCCATCCCGTCCCGTCCCGTCCCATCCCGTTCCGTTCCACATGGGTTGATTCAATTCCTTTCGGTTACATTGAATTCCATTCCATTCCATTCTACTCGGATTGATTCCATTCCATTCCATTCCATTCCATTCCATTCCATTCCATTCCATTCCAATCCATTCCATTCTACTCGGGTTGATTCCATTCTATTCCATTCCATTCCATTCCATTCCATTCTATTCCATTCCATTCCATTCCATTTCATTCCATTCCATTCCATTCCATTCCATTCCATTCCATTCCATTCCATTCGATTCCATTCCATTCCATTCCAATCCATTCCATTCTACTCGGGTTGATTCCATTCTATTCCATTCCATTCCATTCCATTCCATTCCATTCTATTCCATTCCATTCCATTCCATTTCATTCCATTCCATTCCATTCCATTCCATTCCATTCCATTCCATTCCATTCGATTCCATTCCATTCCATTCCATTCCATTCCATTCCATTCCATTCCATTCCGTTCTACTCGGGATGATTCCATTCTATTCCATTCCATTCCGTTCGATTCCATTTGATTCCATTCGATTCCATTCCATTCCATTCCATTCCCTTCCATTCCATTCTTTTCCATTGAATTCCATTCCATTCCATTCCATTCCATTCCGTTCTACTCTGATTCATTCCATTCCATTCCATTCCATTCCATTCCATTCCATTCCATTCCATTCCATTCCATTCCATTCCATTCCATTCCAATACATTCCATTCTACTCTGGTTGATTCCATTCCATTCCATTCCATTCCATTCCATTCGTCTCCATTCGATTCCATTCCATTCCATTCCATTCTATTCCATTGAATTCCATTGAATTCCATTCCATTCCATTCCATTCTATTCCATTCCATTCCATTCCATTCCATTCCATTCCGTTCTACTCGGGTTGATTCCACTCCATTCCATTCCATTCCATTCCATTCCATTCCATTCCATTCCATTCCATTCCACTCGGGTTGATCATTCCATTCCATTCCATTCCATTCCATTCCATTCCATTCCATTCCATTCCATTCCACTCGGGCTCATTCCATTCCATTCCATTCCATTCCATTCCATTCCATTCCATTCCATTCCATTCCACTCGGGCTCATTCCATTCCATTCCATTCCATTCCATTCCATTCCATTCCATTCCATTCCATTCCATTCCATTCCGTTCTACTCGGGTTGATTTCCATTCCATTCCATTCCATTCCATTCCATTGCATTCCTTTCCATTCCTTTCCATTCCAATCCATTCCATTCTACTCGGGTTGATTCCATTCTATTCCATTCCATTCCATTCCATTCCATTCCATTCCATTCCATTCCATTCCATTCCATTTCATTCCATTCCATTCCATTCTACTCGGGTTGATTCCATGCCACTCCGTTCCGTTCCATTCCGTCCCATCCCGACCCGTCCAATCCCGTCCCGTCCCGTCCCATCCCGTTCCGTTCCACATGGGTTGATTCAATTCCTTTCGGTTACATTGAATTCCATTAAATTCCATTCTACTCGGATTGATTCCATTCCATTCCATTCCATTCCATTCCATTCCATTCAATTCCATTCCATTCCATTCCATTCCATTCCTTTCCATTCCAATCCATTCCATTCTACTCGGGTTGATTCCATTCTATTCCATTCCATTCCATTCCGTTCCATTCCATTCCATTCCATTCCATTCCATTCCATTCCATTCCATTCCATTCCATTCCATTCCGTTCTACTCGTGTTGATTCCATTCTATTCTATTCCATTCCATTCCATTCCATTCCATTCCATTCCATTCCATTCCATTTCATTCCATTCCATTCCATTCTACTCGGGTTGATTCCATGCCATTCCGTTCCGTTCCATTCCGTCCCATCCCGACCCGTCCCATCCCGTCCCGTCCCGTCCCATCCCGTTCCGTTCCACATGGGTTGATTCAATTCCTTTCGGTTACATTGAATTCCATTCCATTCCATTCTACTCGGATTGATTCCATTCCATTCCATTCCATTCCATTCCATTCCATTCAATTCCATTCCATTCCATTCCATTCCATTCCTTTCCATTCCAATCCATTCCATTCTACTCGGGTTTATTCCATTCTATTCCATTCCATTCCATTCCGTTCCATTCCATTCCATTCCATTCCATTCCATTCCATTCCATTCCATTCCATTCCATTCCATTCCGTTCTACTCGTGTTGATTCCATTCCATTCCATTCCATTCCATTCCACTCCATTCCATTCGATTCCATTTGATTCCATTCCATTCCATTCCATTCCATTCCATTCCGTTCTACTCGGGTTGATTTCCATTCTATTCCATTTCATTCCATTCCATTCCATTCCATTCGATTCCATTCCATTCCATTCCATTCCATTCCGTTCTAGTCGGGTTGATTCCATTCTATTCCATTCCATTCCATTCCATTCCATTCCATTCCATTCCATTCCATTCCATTCCATTCCTTTCCATTCTATTCCATTCCATTCTACTCCATTGAATTCCATTCCATTCCATTCAATTCCATTCCATTCCATTCCTTTCCATTCCATTTAGTTCTACTCGGGTTGATTCCATTCCCTTCCATTCCATTCCATTCCATTACTTTCCATTCCATTCCATTCCAATCCATTCCATTCCATTCCATTCCATTCCATTCCATTCCATTCCATTCCATTCCATTCCATTCCATTCCATTCCATTCCATTCCATTCCATTCCATTCCATTCCTTTCCATTTACTCCATTCCGTTCTACTCGGGTTGATTCCATTGAGTTTGATTCCGTTCCGTTCCGTCCCGTCTCGTCCCGTCCCGCCCCGTCCCGTGCCGTTTTACTCGGGTTGATTCCTTTCCATTCCGTTCCGCTCGTTTCCGTTTCGTTCCATTCCGTTCCACGCGGGTTGGTTCAATTCCATTCTATTCTATTCTATTCCTTTCCATTCCATTCCATTCTACTCGGGTTGATTCCATGCCGTTCCATTCCGTTCCATTCCGTCCCATCCCGACCCGTCCCATCCCGTCCCGTCCCGTCCCATCCCGTTCCGTTCCACATGGGTTGATTCAGTTCCTTTCGGTTACATTGAATTCCATTCCATTCCATTCTACTCGGATTGATTCCATTCCATTCCATTCCATACCATTCCATTCCATTCCATTCCATTCCATTCCATTCCATTCCAATCCATTCCATTCTACTCGGGTTGATTCCATTCCATTCCATTCCATTCCATTCCATTCCATTCCATTCCATTCCATTCAGTTTCATTCCATTCCATTCCATTCCATTCCATTCCATTCGATTCCATTCCATTCCATTCCATTCCATTCCATTCCGTTCTACTCGGGTTGATTCCATTCTATTCCATTCCATTCCGTTCGATTCCATTCGATTCCATTCGATTCCATTCCATTCCATTCCATTCCCTTCCATTCCATTCTATTCCATTGAATTCCATTCCATTCCATTCCATTCCATTCCATTCCATTCCATTCCATTCCGTTCTACTCTGATTGACTCCATTCCATTCCATTCCATTCCATTCCATTCCATTCCATTCCATTCCATTCCATTCCATTCGATTCCATTCCATTCCATTCCATTCCATTCCATTCCATTCCATTCCATTCCAATACATTCCATTCTACTCTGGTTGATTCCATTCCATTCCATTCCATTCCATTCCATTCGTCTCCATTCGATTCCATTCGATTCCATTCCATTCTATTCCATTGAATTCCATTCCATTCCATTCCATTCCATTCCATTCCATTCCATTCCATTCTATTCCATTCCATTCCATTCCATTCCGTTCTACTCGGGTTGATTCCATTCCATTCCATTCCATTCCATTCCACTCCATTCCATTCGATTCCATTCGATTCCATTCCATTCCATTCCATTCCATTCCAATCCATTCCATTCTACTCGGGTTGATTCCATTCCATTCCATTCCATTCCATTCCATTCCATTCCATTCCATTCCATTCCATTCGATTCCATTCCATTCGATTCCATTCGATATCATTCGATTCCATTCCATCCCATTCCATTCCATTCCATTCCATTCCGTTCTACTCGGGTTGATTCCATTCCATTCCGTTTCATTCCATTCCATTCCATTCCATTCCATTCCATTCCATTCCATTCCATTCCGTTCTAATCGGTTTGATTCCACTCCATTCCATTCCATTCCATTCCATTCCATTCCATTCCATTCCTTTCCATTCCAACCCATTCCGTTCTACTCGGGTTGATTCCATTCCATTCCATTCCATTCCATTTCATTCCAAACCATTCCATTCTACTCGGGTTCATCATTCCATTCCATTCCATTCCATTCCATTCCATTCCACTCGGGTTCTTTCCATTCAGTTCCATTCCATTCCATTCCATTCCATTCCATTCCATTCCATTCCGTTCTACTCAGGTTGATTTCCATTCCATTCCATTCCATTCCATTCCATTCCATTCCATTCCATTCCATTCCATTCCATTCCATTCCATTCCATTCCATTCCATTCCATTCCATTCCATTCCATTCTATTCCATTCCGTTCTACTCGGCTTGAATCCATTGAGTTCCGTTCCGTTCCGTTCCGTCCCGACATGTCCCGTCCCGTCCCGTCCCGTCCCGTCCCATCCCGTCCCGTCCCGTCCCGTGCCGTTGTACTCGGGTTGATTCCATTCCACTCCGTTCCGTTCATTTCCGTTCCGTTCCATTCAGTTCCACGCGGGTTGATTCAATTCCATTCTATTCTATTCCATTCCATTCCATTCCATTCCATTCCATTCCATTCCATTCCATTCTACTCGGGTTGATTCCATGCCGTTCCGTTCCGTTCCATTGCGTCCCATCCCGACGCGTCCCGTCCCGTCCCGTCCCGTCAAATTACGTTCCGTTCTGATCGGGTTGATTCCGTTCCGTTCCATTCCGTTCCTTTCCTTTCCGTTCCGTTCCATTCCGTTACACGCGGGTTGATTCAATTCCATTCTATTACATTGAATTCCATTCCATTCCATTCCATTCCATTCTACTCGGATTGATTGCATTCCATTCCATTCCATTCCAGTCCATTCCAATCCATTCCATTCTACACGGGTTGATTCCATTCCATTCCACTCCATTCCATTCCATTCCATTCCATTCCATTCCATTCCATTCCATTCCACTCGGGCTCATTCCATTCCATTCCATTCCATTCCATTCCATTCCATTCCATTCCGTTCTACTCGGGTTGATTTCCATTCCATTCCATTCCATTCCATTCCAATCCATTCCATTCCATTCCATTCCATTCCATTCCATTCCATTCCATTCCATTCCATTCCATTCCGTTCCATTCCATTCTTTCCATTTATTCCATTCCGTTCTACTCGGGTTGATTCCATTGGGTTTGGATACGTTCCGTTCCGTCCCATTCCGTCCCGTCCCGTCCCGTTCCGTTTTACTCGGGTTGATTCCTTTGCACTCCGTTCCGCTCGTTTCCATTCCGTTCCATTCCGTTCCACGCGGGTTGGTTCAATTCCATTCTATTCTATTCTATTCCTTTCCATTCCATTCCATTCTACTCGGGTTGATTCCATGCCGTTCCATTCCGTTCCATTCCGTCCCATCCCGACCCGTCCCAACCCGTCCCGTCCCGTCCCATCCCGTCCCGTTCCAAATGGGTTGATTCAATTCCTTTCGGTTACATTGAATTCCATTCCATTCCATTCTACTCGGATTGATTCCATTCCATTCCATTCCATTCCATTCCATTCCATTCCATTCCATTCCATTCCATTCCATTCCTTTCCATTCCAATCCATTCCATTCTACTCGGGTTGATTCCATTCCATTCCATTCCATTCCATTCCATTCCATTCCATTCCATTCCATTCCATTCCATTCCATTCAGTTTCATTCCATTCCATTCCATTCCATTCCATTCCTTTCCATTCCATTCCATTCCATTCCATTCCATTCTATTCCATTACATTCTACTACATTGAATTCCATTCCATTCCATTCAATTCCATTCCATTCCATTAATTTCCATTCCATTTAGTTCTACTCGGGTTGATTCCATTCCATTCCATTCCATTCCATTCCATTCCATTCCATTCCATTGCATTCCATTCCATTCCATTCCATTACTTTCCATTCCATTCCATTCCAATCCATTCCATTCTACTCGGGTTGACTCCATTCCATTCCATTCCATTCCATTCCATTCCATTCCATTATGTTCCATACTATTCCATTCGATTCCGTTCGATTCCATTCCATTCCATTCCATTCCATTCCATTCCATTCCATTCCATTCCATTCCATTCCATTCCACTCGATTCCATTCCATTCCATTCGATTCCATTCCATTCCATTCCATTCCATTCCATTCCATTCCATTCCATTCCATTCCAATCCATTCCATTCTACTCGGGTTGATTCCATTCCATTCCATTCCATTCCATTCCATTCCATTCCATTCCATTCCATTCCATTCCATTCCTTTCTATTCCATTCCATTCCATTCCATTCCATTCCATTCCATTCCATTCCATTCCGTTCTACTCGGGTTGATTCCACTCCATTCCATTCCATTCCATTCCATTCCATTCCATTCCATTCCTTTCCATTCCAACCCATTCCGTTCTACTCGGGTTGATTCCATTCCATTCCATTCCATTCCATTCCATTCCATTCCATTCCATTCCATTCCATTCCATTCCACTCCATTCCATTCCATTTCAATCCAAACCGTTCCATTCTACTCGGGTTCATCATTCCATTCCATTCCATTCCATTCCATTCCACTCGGGTTCATTCCATTCCATTCCATTCAATTCCATTCCATTCCATTCCATTCCATTCCATTCCATTCCGTTCTACTCAGGTTGATTTCCATTCCATTCCATTCCATTCCATTCCATTCCATTCCATTCCATTCCATTCCATTCCATTCCATTCCATTCCATTCCATTCCATTCCATTCCATTCCATTCTATTCCTTTCCGTTCTACTCAGCTTGAATCCATTGAGTTCCGTTCTGTTCCATTCCGTCCCAACACGTCCCGTCCCGTCCCGTCCCGTCCCGTCCCTTCCCGTCCCGTCCCGTGCCGTTGTACTCGGGTTGATTCCGTTCCACTCCGTTCAGTTCCTTTCCGTTCCGTTCCATTCAGTTCCACGCGGGTTGATTCAATTCCATTCTATTCTATTCCATTCCATTCCATTCCATTCCATTCCATTCCATTCCATTCCATTCCATTCCATTCCATTCCATTTTACTCGGGTTGATTCCATGCCGTTCCGATGCGTTCCATTCTGTCCCATCCCGACACGTCCCGTCCCGTCCCGTCCCATTCCGTTCCGTTCTGATCGGGTTGATTCCGTTCCATTCCGTTCCGTTCCTTTCCTTTCCATTCTATTCCGTTACACGCGGGTTGATTCAATTCCATTCTATTACATTGAATTCCATTCCATTCCATTCCATTCCATTCTACTCGGATTGATTGCATTCCATTCCATTCCATTCCAGTCCATTCCAATCCATTCCATTCTACTCGGGTTGATTCCATTCCATTCCATTCCATTCCATTCCATTCCATTCCATTCCATTCCATTCCATTGCGTTCCATTCGATTCGATTCCATTCCATTCCATTCCATTCCAATCCATTCCATTCTACTTGGGTTGATTCCATTCCATTCCATTCCATTCGATTCCATTCGATTCCATTCCATTCCATTCCATTCCATTCCATTCTGTTCTACTCGGGTTGATTCCACTCCATTCCATTCCATTCCATTCCATTCTATTCCATTCCATTCCATTCGATTCCATTCTATTCCATTCGATTCCATTCCATTCCATTTCATTTTATTCCATTCCATTCCATTCCATTCTATTCCATTGAATTCCATTCCATTCCATTCCATTCCTTTCCGTTCCATTCCATTCCATTCCATTCCTTTCCATTCCAATCCATTCCATTCTACTCGGGTTGATTCCATTCCATTCCATTCCATTCCATTCCATTCGATTCCATTCCATTCCATTCCATTCCATTCCATTCCGTTCTACTCGGGTTGATTCCATTCTATTCCATTCCATTCCGTTCGATTCCATTCGATTCCATTTGATTCCATTCCATTCCATTCCATTCCCTTCCATTCCATTCTATTCCATTGAATTCCATTCCATTCCATTGCATTCCATTCCATTCCATTCCATTCCATTCCGTTCTACTCTGATTGACTCCATTCCATTCCATTCCATTCCATTCCATTCCATTCCATTCCATTCCATTCCAATCCATTCCATTCGATTCCATTCCATTCCATTCCATTCCATTCCATTCCATTCCATTCCAATACATTCCATTCTACTCTGGTTGATTCCATTCCATTCCATTCCATTCGTCTCCATTCGATTCCATTCGATTCCATTCCATTCTATTCCATGGAATTCCATTCCATTCCATTCCATTCCATTCCATTCCATTCCATTCCATTCCATTCCATTCCATTCCATTCCATTCCACTCCATTCCATTCGATTCCATTCGATTCCATTCCATTCCATTCCATTCCATTCCATTCCAATCCATTCCATTCTACTCGGGTTGATTCCATTCCATTCCATTCCATTCCATTCCATTCCATTCCATTCCATTCCATTCCATTGCATTCCATTCGATTCCATTCGATTCCATTCCATTCGATTCCATTCGAGATCATTCGATTCCATTCCATCCCATTCCATTCCATTCCATTCCATTCCGTTTTACTCGGGTTGATTCCATTCCATGCCATTTCATTCCATTCCATTCCATTCCATTCCATTCCATTCCATTCCATTCGATTCCATTCCATTCCATTCCATTCCAATCCATTCCATTCTACTCGGGTTGATTCCATTCCATTCCATTCCATTCCATTCCATTCCATTCCATTCCACTCGATTCCATTCCATTCTTTCCATTCCATTCCAATCCATTCCATTCTACTCGGGTGGATTCCATTCCATTCCCTTCCATTCCATTCCATTCCATTCCATTCCATTCCATTCCATTCCATTCCATTCCGTTCTAGTCGGGTTGATTCCATTCTATTCCATTCCATTCTATTCCACTCCATTCTACTCCATTGAATTCCATTCCATTCCATTGAATTCCATTCCATTCCATTCTATTCCATTCCATTCCTTTCCTTTCCATTCCATTTAGTTCTACTCGGGTTGATTCCATTCCATTCCATTCCATTCCATTCCATTCCATTCCATTCCATTCCATTCCATTCCATTGCATTCCATTCGATTCCATTCCATTCCATTCCATTCCATTCCATTCCATTCCATTCCATTCCATTCCATTCCATTCCATTCCATTCCATTCCGTTCCACTCGGGTTGATTCCATTCTATTCCATTCCATTCCATTCGATTCCATTCGATATCCTTCGATTCCATTCCATCCCATTCCATTCCATTCCATTCCATTCCGTTCTTCTTGGGTTGATTCCATTCCATTCCATTTCATTCCGTTCTTCTTGGGTTGATTCCATTCCATTCCATTTCATTCCATTCCATTCCATTCCATTTCTTTCGATTCCATTCGATTCCATTCCATTCCATTCCATTCCAATCAATTGCATTCTACTCAGGTTGATTCCATTCCATTCCATTCCATTCCATTCCAATCCATTCCATTCTATTCGGGTGGATTCCATTCCATTCCATTTCATTCCATTCCATTCCATTCCATTTCTTTCGATTCCATTCGATTCCATTCCATTCCATTCCATTCCAATCAATTGCATTCTACTCAGGTTGATTCCATTCCATTCCTTTCCATTCCATTCCAATCCATTCCATTCTATTCGGGTGGATTCCATTCCATTCCATTCCATTCCATTCCATTCCATTCCATTCCATTCCATTCCATTCCATTCCATTCCATTCGATTCCATTCCATTCCTTTCCATTCCATTCCCTTCCATTCCATTCCATTCCATTCCATTCCGTTCTAGTCGGGTTGATTCCATTCCATTCCATTGCATTCCATTCCATTCCATTCCATTCCATTCCATTCCATTCCATTCCATTCCATTCCATTCCATTCTATTCCATTCCATTCTACTCCATTGAATTCCATTCCATTCCATTCCATTCCATTCCATTCCATTCCATTCCTTTCCAATCCATTTAGTTCTACTCGGGTTGATTCCATTCCATTCCATTCCATTCCATTCCATTCCATTCCATTCCATTCCATTCCATTACATTCCATTCCATTCCATTACTTTCCATTCCATTCCATTCCAATCCATTCTATTCTACTCGGGTTGACTCCATTCCATTCCATTCCACTCCATTCCATTCCGTTATATTCCATTCTATTCCATTCGATTCCGTTCGATTCCATTCCATTCCATTCCATTCCATTCCATTCCATTCGATTCCATTCCATTCCATTCGATTCCCTTCCATTCCATTCCATTCCATTCCATTCCATTCCATTCCAATCCATTCCATTCTACTCGGGTTGATTCCATTCCATTCCATTCCATTCCAATCCATTCCATTCCATTCCATTCCATTCCATTCCATTCCATTCCATTCCATTCCATTCCATTCCATTCCATTCCTTTCTATTCCATTCCATTCCATTCCATTCCATTCCATTCCATTCCATTCCATTCCGTTCTACTCGGGTTGATTCCACTCCATTCCATTCCCTTCCATTCCATTGCATTCCATTCCATTCCATTCCATTCCATTCCATTCCTTTCCATTCCAACCCATTCCTTTCTACTCGGGTTGATTCCATTCCATTCCATTCCATTCCATTCCATTCCATTCCATTCCATTCAATTCCATTCCATTCCATTCCATTCCATTCCATTCCAAACCGTTCCATTCTACTCGGATTCATCACTCCATTCCATTCCATTCCATTCCATTCCACTCGGGTTCATTCCATTCCATTCCATTCCATTCCATTCCATTCCGTTCTAATCAGGTTGATTTCCATTCCATTCCATTCCATTCCATTCCATTCCATTCCATTCCATTCCATTCCATTCCATTCCATTCCATTCTATTCCATTCCGTTCTACTCGGCTTGAATCCATTGAGTTCCGTTCCGTTCCGTTCCGTCCCGACACGTCCCGTCCCGTCCCGTCCCGTCCCGTCCCGTCCCGTCCCGTGCCGTTGTACTCGGGTTGATTCCCTTCCACTCCGTTCCGTTCCTTTCCGTTCCCTTCCATTCAGTTCCACGCGGGTTGATTCAATTCCATTCTATTCTATTCAATTCCATTCCATTCCATTCCATTCCATTCCATTCCATTCCATTCCATTCAATTTTACTCGGGTTGATTCCATGCCGTTCCGTTCTGTTCCATTCTGTCCCATCCCGACGCGTCCCGTCCCGTCCCGTCCCATTCCGTTCCATTCTGATCGGGTTGATTCCGTTCCATTCCGTTCCGTTCCTTTCCGTTCCATTTCATTCCGTTACACGCGGGTTGATTCAATTCCATTCTATTACATTGAATTGCATTCCATTCCATTCCATTCCATTCTACTCGGATTGATTGCATTCCATTCCATTCCATTCCAGTCCATTCCAATCCATTCCATTCTACTCGGGTTGATTCCGTTCCATTCCATTCCATTCCATTCCATTCCATTCCATTCCATTCCATTCCATTCCATTCCATTCCATTGCGTTCCATTCGATTCGATTCCATACCATTCCATTCCATTCCATTCCAATCCATTCCATTCTACTTGGGTTCATTCCATTCCATTCCATTCCATTCCATTCGATTCCATTCGATTCCATTCCATTTCATTCCATTCCATTCTGTTCTACTCGGGTTGATTCCACTCCATTCCATTCCATTCCATTCCATTCTATTCCATTCCATTCCATTCGATTCCATTCTATTCCATTCGATTCCATTCCATTCCATTTCATTTTATTCCAATCCATTCCATTCCATTCTATTCCATTGAATTCCATTCCATTCCATTCCATTCCATCCAATTCCATTCCTTTCCATTCCAATCCATTCCATTCTACTCGGGTTGATTCCATTCCATTCCATTCCATTCCATTCCATTCCATTCCATTCCATTCCATTCCATTCCATTCCGTTCTACTCGGGTTGATTCCATTCTATTCCATTCCATTCCGTTCGATTCCATTCGATTCCATTCGATTCCATTCCATTCCATTCCATTCCTTTCCATTCCATTCTATTCCATTGAATTCCATTCCATTCCATTGCATTCCATTCCATTCCATTCCATTCCGTTCTACTCTGATTGACTCCATTCCATTCCATTCCATTCCATTCCATTCCATTCCATTCCATTCCATTCGATTCCATTCCATTCCATTCCATTCCATTCCATTCCATTCCAATACATTCCATTCTACTCTGGTTGATTCCATTCCATTCCATTCCATTCCATTCCATTCCATTCCATTCGTCTCCATTCGATTCCATTCGATTCCATTCCATTCTATTCCATTGAATTCCATTCCATTCCATTCCATTCCATTCCATTCCATTCTATTCCATTCCATTCCATTCCATTCCGTTCTACTCGGGTTGATTCCATTCCATTCCATTCCATTCCATTCCATTCCATTCCACTCCATTCCATTCGATTCCATTCGATTCCATTCCATTCCATTCCATTCCATTCCAATCCATTCCATTCTACTCGGGTTGATTCCATTCCATTCCATTCCATTCCATTCCATTCCATTCCATTCCATTCCATTCCATTGCATTCCATTCGATTCCATTCGATTTCATTCCATTCGATTCCATTCGATATCATTCGATTCCATTCCATCCCATTCCATTCCATTCCATTCCATTCCTTTGTACTCGGGTTGATTCCATTCCATTCCGTTTCATTCCATTCCATTCCATTCCATTCCATTCCATTCCATTCCGTTCTAATCGGTTTGATTCCACTCCATTCCATTCCATTCCATTCCATTCCATTCCATTCCATTCCATTCCATTCCATTCCTTTGCATTCCAACCCATTCCGTTCTACTCGGGTTGATTCCATTCCATTCCATTCCATTCCATTCCATTCCATTCCATTCCATTCCATTCCATTCCATTCGATTCCATTCCATTCCATTCCATTCCATTTCATTCCAAACCATTCCATTCTACTCGGGTTCATCATTCCATTCCATTCCATTCCATTCCATTCCACTCGGGTTCTTTCCATTCCATTCCATTCCATTCCATTCCATTCCATTCCATTCCATTCCGTTCTACTCAGGTTGATTTCCATTCAATTCCATTCCATTCCATTCCATTCCATTCCATTCCATTCCATTCCATTCCATTCCACTCCATTCCATTCCGTTGTATTCGGGTTGATTCCATTCCATTCCCTTCCATTCCATTCCATTCCATTCCATTCCATTCCATTCCATTCCATTCCTTTCCATTCCAACCCATTCCTTTCTACTCGGGTTGATTCCATTCCATTCCATTCCATTCCATTCCATTCCATTCCATTCCATTCCATTCCATTCCATTCCATTCGATTCCATTCCATTCCATTCCATTTCATTCCAAACCGTTCCATTCTACTCGGATTCATCATTCCATTCCATTCCATTCCATTCCATTCCACTCGGGTTCATTCCATTCCATTCCATTCCATTCCATTCCATTCCATTCCATTCCATTCCATTCCATTGCATTCCATTCCGTTCTACTCAGGTTGATTTCCATTCCATTCCATTCCATTCCATTCCAATCCATTCCATTCCATTCCATTCCATTCCATTCCATTCCATTCCATTCCATTCCATTCTATTCCATTCCGTTCTACTCGGCTTGAATCCATTGAGTTCCGTTCCGTTCCGTTCCGTCCCGACACGTCCCGTCCCGTCCCGTCCCGTGCCGTCCCGTCCCGTCCCGTCCCGTGCCGTTGTACTCGGGTTGATTCCATTCCACTCCGTTCCGTTCCTTTCCGTTCCCTTCCATTCAGTTCCACGCGGGTTGATTCAATTCCATTCTATTCTATTCCATTCCATTCCATTCCATTCCATTCCATTCCATTCAATTTTACTCGGGTTGATTCCATGCCGTTCCGTTCCGTTCCATTCTGTCCCATCCCGACGCGTCCCGTCCGGTCCCGTCCCATTCCGTTCCGTTCTGATCGGGTTGATTCCGCTCCATTCCGTTCCGTTCCTTTCCGTTCCATTCCATTCCGTTACACGCGGGTTGATTCAATTCCATTCTATTACATTGAATTCCATTCCATTCCATTCCATTCCATTCTACTCGGATTGATTGCATTCCATTCCATTCCAGTCCAGTCCATTCCAATCCATTCCATTCTACTCGGGTTGATTCCATTCCATTGCATTCCATTCCATTCCATTCCATTCCATTCCATTCTATTCCATTGCGTTCCATTCAATTCGATTCCATTCCATTCCATTCCATTCCATTCCAATCCATTCCATTCTACTTGGGTTCATTCCATTCCATTCCATTCCATTCCATTCGATTCCATTCGATTCCATTCCATTTCATTCCATTCCATTCTGTTCTACTCGGGTTGATTCCACTCCATTCCATTCCATTCCATTCCATTCTATTCCATTACATTCCATTCGATTCCATTCTATTCCATTCGATTCCATTCCATTCCATTTCATTTTATTCCAGTCCATTCCATTCCATTCTATTCCATTGAATTCCATTCCATTCCATTCCATTCCATCCAATTCCATTCCTTTCCATTCCAATCCATTCCATTCTACTCGGGTTGATTCCATTCCATTCCATTCCATTCCATTCCATTCGATTCCATTCCATTCCATTCCATTCCATTCCATTCCGTTCTACTCGGGTTGATTCCATTCTATTCCATTCCATTCCGTTCGATTCCATTCGATTCCATTCGATTCCATTCCATTCCATTCCATTCCCTTCCATTCCATTCTATTCCATTGAATTCCATTCCATTCCATTGCATTCCATTCCATTCCATTCCATTCCATTCCGTTCTACTCTGATTGACTCCATTCCATTCCATTCCATTCCATTCCATTCCATTCCATTCCATTCCATTCGATTCCATTCCATTCCATTCCATTCCATTCCATTCCATTCCAATACATTCCATTCTACTCTGGTTGATTCCATTCCATTCCATTCCATTCCATTCCATTCCATTCGTCTCTATTCGATTCCATTCGATTCCATTCCATTCTATTCCATTGAATTTCATTCCATTCCATTCCATTCCATTCCATTCCATTCTATTCCATTCCATTCCATTCCATTCCGTTCTACTCGGGTTGATTCCATTCCATTCCATTCCATTCCATTCCATTCCATTCCATTCCATTCCACTCCATTCCATTCGATTCCATTCGATTCCATTCCATTCCATTCCATTCCATTCCAATCCATTCCATTCTACTCGGGTTGATTCCATTCCATTCCATTCCATTCCATTCCATTCCATTCCATTCCATTCCGTTCCATTCCATTGCATTCCATTCGATTCCATTCCATTCCATTCCATTCCATTCCATTCCATTCCATTCCATTCCATTCCATTCCATTCCATTCCTTTGCATTCCAACCCATTCCGTTCTACTCGGGTTGATTCCATTCCATTCCATTCCATTCCATTCCATTCCATTCCATTCCATTCCATTCCATTCCATTCCATTCCATTTCATTCCAAACCATTCCATTCTACTCGGGTTCATCATTCCATTCCATTCCATTCCATTCCATTCCACTCGGGTTCTTTCCATTCCATTCCATTCCATTCCATTCCATTCCATTCCATTCCATTCCATTCCATTTCGTTCTACTCAGGTTGATTTCCATTCCATTCCATTCCATTCCATTCCATTCCATTCCATTCCATTCCATTCCATTCCATTCCATTCCATTCCACTCCATTCCATTCCGTTGTATTCGGGTTGATTCCATTCCATTCCATTCCATTCCATTCCATTCCATTCCATTCCATTCCATTCCATTCCATTCCATTCCATTCTATTCCATTCCGTTCTACTCGGCTTGAATCCATTGATTTCCGTTCCGTTCCGTTCCGTCCCGACACGTCCCGTCCCGTCCCGTCCCGTCCCGTCCCATCCCGTCCCGTCCCGTCCCGTGCCATTGTACTCGGGTTGATTCCATTCCACTCCGTTCCGTTCATTTCCGTTCCGTTCCATTCAGTTCCACGCGGGTTGATTCAATTCCGTTCTATTCTATTCCATTCCATTCCATTCCATTCCATTCCATTCCATTCCATTCCACTCGTGTTGATTCCATGCCGTTCCGTTCCGTTCCATTGCGTCCCATCCCGACGCGTCCCGTCCCGTCCCGTCCCGTCAAATTACGTTCCGTTCTGATCGGGTTGATTCCGTTCCATTCCGTTCCGTTCCATTCCGTTACACGCGGGTTGATTCAATTCCATTCTATTACATTGAATTCCATTCCATTCCATTCCATTCCATTCTACTCGGATTGATTGCATTCCATTCCATTCCATTCCAGTCCATTCCAATCCATTCCATTCTACTCGGGTTGATTCCATTCCATTCCATTCCATTCCATTCCATTCCATTCCATTCCATTCCATTCCATTCCATTCCACTCGGGCTCATTCCATTCCATTCCATTCCATTCCATTCCATTCCTTTCCATTTATTCCATTCCGTTCTACTCGGGTTGATTCCATTGAGTTTGGTTACGTTCCGTTCCGTCCCATCCCGTCCCGTCCCGTCCCGTTCCGTTTTACTCGGGTTGATTCCTTTGCATTCCGTTCGGCTCGTTTCCATTCCGTTCCATTCCGTTCCACGCGGGTTGGTTCAATTCCATTCTATTCTATTCTATTCCTTTCCATTCCATTCCATTCTACTCGGGTTGATTCCATGCCGTTCCATTCCGTTCCATTCCGTCCCATCCCGACCCGTCCCATCCCGTCCCGTCCCGTCCCATCCCGTTCCGTTCCACATGGGCTGATTCAATTCCTTTCGGTTACATTGAATTCCATTCCATTCCATTCCATTCCATTCCATTCCATTCCATTCCATTCCATTCCATTCCATTCCATTCCATTCCATTCCTTTCCATTCCAATCCATTCCATTCTACTCGGGTTGATTCCATTCCATTCCAATCCATTCCATTCCATTCCATTCCATTCCATTCCATTCAGTTTCATTCCATTCCATTCCATTCCATTCCATTCCTTTCCATTCCATTCCATTCCATTCCATTCCATTCCATTCTATTCCATTACATTCTACTACATTGAATTCCATTCCATTCCATTCAATTCCATTCCATTCCATTCCTTTCCATTCCATATAGTTCTACTCGGGTTGATTCCATTCCATTCCATTCCATTCCATTCCATTCCATTCCATTCCATTCCATTCCATTCCATTGCATTCCATTCCATTCCATTCCATTACTTTCCATTCCATTCCATTCCAATCCATTCCATTCTACTCGGGTTGACTCCATTCCATTCCATTCCATTCCATTCCATTCCATTCCATTATATTCCATTCTATTCCATTCGATTCCGTTCGATTCCATTCCATTCCATTCCATTCCATTCCATTCCATTCCATTCCATTCGATTCCATTCCATTCCATTCGATTCCATTCCATTCCATTCCATTCCATTCCATTCCATTCCATTCCATTCCATTCCATTCCATTCCATTGCGTTCCATTCGATTCGATTCCATTCCATTCCATTCCAATCCATTCCATTCTACTTGGGTTGATTCCATTCCATTCCATTCCATTCGATTCCATTCGATTCCATTCCATTCCATTCCATTCCATTCCATTCCATTCCTTTCCATTCCATTATGTTCTACTCGGGTTGATTCCACTCCATTCCATTCCATTCCATTCCATTCTATTCCATTCCATTCCATTCGATTCCATTCTATTCGATTCGATGCCATTCCATTCCATTTCATTTTATTCCATTCCATTCCATTCCATTCTATTCCATTGAATTCCATTCCATTCCATTCCATTCCATTCCATTCCATTCGATTCCATTCCATTGCATTCCGTTCCATTCCATTCCATTCCGTTCTACTCGGGTTGATTCCATTCTATTCCATTCCATTCCGTTCGATTCCATTCGATTCCATTCGATTCCATTCCATTCCATTCAATTCCCTTCCATTCCATTCTATTCCATTGAATTCCATTCCATTGCATTGCATTCCATTCCATTCCATTCCATTCCATTCCGTTCTACTCTGATTGACTCCATTCCATTCCATTCCATTCCATTCCATTCCATTCCATTCCATTCGATTCCATTCCATTCCATTCCATTCCATTCCA
Organism: Gorilla gorilla gorilla; assembly: GCF_029281585.2. NCBI lineage: Eukaryota > Metazoa > Chordata > Mammalia > Primates > Hominidae > Gorilla > Gorilla gorilla. The sequence continues at coordinate 5,996,799 of NC_073241.2, forward strand.
TTCCATTCCATTCCAATACATTCCATTCTACTCTGGTTGATTCCATTCCATTCCATTCCATTCCATTCCATTCGTCTCCATTCGATTCCATTCGATTCCATTCCATTCTATTCCATTGAATTCCATTCCATTCCATTCCATTCCATTCCATTCCATTCCATTCCATTCCATTCCATTCCATTCCACTCCATTGCATTCGATTCCATTCGATTCCATTCCATTCCATTCCATTCCATTCCAATCCATTCCATTCTACTCGGGTTGATTCCATTCCATTCCATTCCATTCCATTCCATTCCATTCCATTCCATTCCATTCCATTCCATTGCATTCCATTCGATTCCATTCGATTCCATTCCATTCGATTCCATTCGAGATCATTCGATTCCATTCCATCCCATTCCATTCCATTCCATTCCATTCCGTTTTACTCGGGTTGATTCCATTCCATGCCATTTCATTCCATTCCATTCCATTCCATTCCATTCGATTCCATTCGATTCCATTCCATTCCATTCCATTCCAATCCATTCCATTCTACTCGGGTTGATTCCATTCCATTCCATTCCATTCCATTCCATTCCATTCCATTCCATTCCACTCGATTCCATTCCATTCTTTCCATTCCATTCCAATCCATTCCATTCTACTCGGGTGGATTCCATTCCATTCCATTCCATTCCATTCCATTCCATTCCATTCCATTCCATTCCATTCCATTCCATTCCATTCCATTCTGTTCTACTCGGGTTGATTCCACTCCATTCCATTCCATTCCATTCCATTCTATTCCATTCCATTCCATTCGATTCCATTCTATTCGATTCGATGCCAATCCATTCCATTTCATTTTATTCCATTCCATTCCATTCCATTCTATTCCATTGAATTCCATTCCATTCCATTCCATTCCATTCCATTCCATTCCATTCCATTCCATTCCATTGCATTCCATTCCATTCCATTCCATTCCGTTCTACTCGGGTTGATTCCATTCTATTCCATTCCATTCCGTTCGATTCCATTCGATTCCATTCGATTCCATTCCATTCCATTCCATTCCCTTCCATTCCATTCTATTCCATTGAATTCCATTCCATTCCATTGCATTCCATTCCATTCCATTCCATTCCATTCCATTCCGTTCTACTCTGATTGACTCCATTCCATTCCATTCGATTCCATTCCATTCCATTCCATTCCATTCCATTCCATTCCATTCGATTCCATTCCATTCCATTCCATTCCATTCCATTCCATTCCATTCCAATACATTCCATTCTACTCTGGTTGATTCCATTCCATTCCATTCCATTCCATTCCATTCGTCTCCATTCGATTCCATTCGATTCCATTCCATTCTATTCCATTGAATTCCATTCCATTCCATTCCATTCCATTCCATTCCATTCCATTCCATTCCATTCCATTCCATTCCGTTCTACTCGGGTTGATTCCATTCCATTCCATTCCATTCCATTCCATTCCATTCCATTCCATTCCATTTCACTCCATTGCATTCGATTCCATTCGATTCCATTCCATTCCATTCCATTCCATTCCAATCCATTCCATTCTACTCGGGTTGATTCCATTCCATTCCATTCCATTCCATTCCATTCCATTCCATTCCATTCCATTCCATTGCATTCCATTCGATTCCATTCGATTCCATTCCATTCGATTCCATTCGAGATCATTCGATTCCATTCCATCCCATTCCATTCCATTCCATTCCATTCCGTTTTACTCGGGTTGATTCCATTCCATGCCATTTCATTCCATTCCATTCCATTCCATTCCATTCGATTCCATTCGATTCAATTCCATTCCATTCCATTCCAATCCATTCCATTCTACTCGGGTTGATTCCATTCCATTCCATTCCATTCCATTCCATTCCATTCCATTCCACTCGATTCCATTCCATTCTTTCCATTCCATTCCAATCCATTCCATTCTACTCGGGTGGATTCCATTCCATTCCATTCCATTCCATTCCATTCCATTCCATTCCATTCCATTCCATTCCATTCCGTTCTAGTCGGGTTGATTCCATTCTATTCCATTCCATTCCATTCCATTCCATTAAATTCCATTCCATTCTATTCCACTCCATTCTACTCCATTGAATTCCATTCCATTCCATTCTATTCCATTCCATTCCACTCCTTTCCATTCCATTTAGTTCTACTCGGGTTGATTCCATTCCATTCCATTCCATTCCATTCCATTCCATTCCATTCCATTCCATTCCATTCCATTCCATTCCATTCCATTGCATTCCATTCGATTCCATTCGATTCCATTCCATTCCATTCCATTCAATTCCATTCCATTCCATTCCATTCCATTCCATTCCATTCCATTCCATTCCATTCCGTTCCACTCGGGTTGATTCCATTCTATTCCATTCCATTCCATTCGATTCCATTCGATATCATTCGATTCCATTCCATCCCATTCCATTCCATTCCATTCCATTCCGTTCTTCTTGGGTTGATTCCATTCCATTCCATTCCATTCCATTCCATTTCTTTCGATTCCATTCGATTCCATTCCATTCCAATCCATTGCATTCTACTCAGGTTGATTCCATTCCATTCCATTCCATTCCATTCCATTCCATTCCATTTGATTCCACTCGATTCCATTCCATTCCTTTCCATTCCATTCAAATCCATTCCATTCTATTCGGGTGGATTCCATTCCATTCCATTCCATTCCATTCCATTCCATTCCATTCCATTCCATTCCATTCGATTCCATTCCATTCCATTCCCTTCCATTCCATTCCATTCCATTCCTTTCCGTTCTACTCGGGTTGATTCCATTCCATTCCATTGCATTCCATTCCATTCCATTCCATTCCATTCCATTCCATTCCATTCCATTCCATTCCATTCCATTCCATTCCATTCTATTCCATTCCATTCTACTCCATTGAATTCCATTCCATTCCATTCCATTCCATTCCATTCCTTTCCAATCCATTTAGTTCTACTCGTGTTGATTCCATTCCATTCCATTCCATTCCATTCCATTCCATTCCATTCCATTCCATTCCATTCCATTCCATTACAGTCCATTCCATTCCATTACTTTCCATTCCATTCCATTCCAATCCATTCTATTCTACTCGGGTTGACTCCATTCCATTCCATTCCACTCCATTAAATTCCGTTATATTCCATTCTATTCCATTCGATTACGTTCGATTCCATTCCATTCCTTTCCATTCCATTCCATTCCATTCGATTCCATTCCATTCCATTCGATTCCCTTCCATTCCATTCCATTCCATTCCATTCCATTCCAATCCATTCCATTCTACTCGGGTTGATTCCATTCCATTCCATTCCATTCCAATCCATTCCATTCCATTCCGTTCCATTCCATTCCATTCCAGTCCATTCCATTCCATTCCATTCCATTCCATTCCTTTCTATTCCATTCCATTCCATTCCATTCCATTCCATTCCATTCCATTCCGTTCTACTCGGGTTGATTCCACTCCATTCCATTCCCTTCCATTCAATTCCATTCCATTCCATTCCATTAAATTCCATTCCATTCCTTTCCATTCCAACCCATTCCTTTCTACTCGGGTTGATTCCATTCCATTCCATTCCATTCCATTCCATTCCATTCCATTCCATTCCATTCCATTCCATTCCATTCCATTCCATTCCATTCCATTCCAAACCGTTCCATTCTACTCGGATTCATCATTCCATTCCATTACATTCCATTCCATTCCACTCGGGTTCATTCCATTCCATTCCATTCCATTCCATTCCATTCCATTCCATTCCATTCCATTCCATTCCGTTCTACTCAGGTTGATTTCCATTCCATTCCATTCCATTCCATTCCATTCCATTCCATTCCATTCCATTCCATTCCATTCCATTCCATTCTATTCCATTCCGTTCTACTCGGCTTGAATCCATTGAGTTCCGTTCCGTTCCGTTCCGTCCCGACACGTCCCGTCCCGTCCCGTCCCGTCCCGTCCCGTCCCGTCCCGTCCCGTGCCGTTGTACTCGGGTTGATTCCATTCCACTCCGTTCCATTCCTTTCCGTTCCCTTCCATTCAGTTCCACGCGGGTTGATTCAATTCCATTCTATTCTATTCCATTCCATTCCATTCCATTCCATTTCATTCCATTCCATTCTACTCGGGTTGATTCCATGCCGTTCCGTTCCGTTCAATTGCGTCCCATCCCGACGCGTCCCGTCCCGTCCCGTCCCGTCAAATTACGTTCCGTTCTGATCGGGTTGATTCCGTTCCATTCCGTTCCGTTCCTTTCCGTTCCGTTCCATTCCGTTACACGCGGGTTGATTCAATTCCATTCTATTACATTGAATTCCATTCCATTCCATTCCATTCCATTCTACTCGGATTGATTGCATTCCATTCCATTCCATTCCAGTCCATTCCAATCCATTCCATTCTACTCGGGTTGATTCCATTCCATTCCATTCCATTCCATTCCATTCCATTCCATTCCATTCCATTCCATTCCACTCGGGCTCATTCCATTCCATTCCATTCCATTCCATTCCATTCCATTCCATTCCATTCCATTCCGTTCTACTCGGGTTGATTTCCATTCCATTCCATTCCATTCCATTCCACTCCATTCCATTCCATTCCACTCCATTCCATTCCATTCCATTCCATTCCATTCCATTCCATTCCATTCCATTCCATTCCATTCCTTTCCATTTATTCCATTCCGTTCTACTCGGTTTGATTCCATTGAGTTTGGTTACGTTCCGTTCCGTCCCATCCCGTCCCGTCCCGTCCCGTTCCGTTTTACTCGGGTTGATTCCTTTGCATTCCGTTCCGCTCGTTTCCATTCCGTTCCATTCCGTTCCACGCGGGTTGGTTCAATTCCATTCTATTCTATTCTATTCCTTTCCATTCCATTCCATTCTACTCGGGTTGATTCCATGCCGTTCCATTCCGTTCCATTCCGTCCCATCCCGACCCGTCCCATCCCGTCCCGTCCCGTCCCATCCCGTTCCGTTCCACATGGGTTGATTCAATTCCTTTCGGTTACATTGAATTCCATTCCACTCCATTCCATTCCATTCCATTCCATTCCATTCCATTCCATTCCATTCCATTCCATTCCATTCCATTCCATTCCTTTCCATTCCAATCCATTCCATTCTACTCGGGTTGATTCCATTCCATTCCAATCCATTCCATTCCATTCCATTCCATTCCTTTCCATTCAGTTTCATTCCATTCCATTCCATTCCATTCCATTCCTTTCCATTCCATTCCATTCCATTCCATTCCATTCTATTCCATTACATTCTACTACATTGAATTCCATTCCATTCCATTCAATTCCATTCCATTCCATTCCTTTCCATTCCATATAGTTCTACTCGGGTTGATTCCATTCCATTCCATTCCATTCCATTCCATTCCATTCCATTCCATTCCATTCCATTCCATTGCATTCCATTCCATTCCATTCCATTACTTTCCATTCCATTCCATTCCAATCCATTCCATTCTACTCGGGTTGACTCCATTCCATTCCATTCCATTCCATTCCATTCCATTCCATTCCATTATATTCCATTCTATTCCATTCGATTCCGTTCGATTCCATTCCATTCCATTCCATTCCATTCCATTCCATTCCATTCCATTCCATTCGATTCCATTCCATTCCATTCGATTCCATTCCATTCCATTCCATTCCATTCCATTCCATTGCGTTCCATTCGATTCGATTCCATTCCATTCCATTCCATTCCATTCCAATCCATTCCATTCTACTTGGGTTGATTCCATTCCATTCCATTCCATTCGATTCCATTCCATTCCATTCCATTCCATTCCATTCCATTCCATTCCATTCCATTCCATTCTGTTCTACTCGGGTTGATTCCATTCCATTCCATTCCATTCCATTCCATTCTATTCCATTCCATTCCATTCGATTCCATTCTATTCCATTCGATGCCATTCCATTCCATTTCATTTTATTCCATTCCATTCCATTCCATTCTATTCCATTGAATTCCATTCCATTCCATTCCATTCCATTCCATTCCATTCCATTCCATTCCATTCCATTCCTTTCCATTCCAATCCATTCCATTCTACTCGGGTTGATTCCATTCCATTCCATTCCATTCCATTCCATTCGATTCCATTCCATTCCATTCCATTCCCTTCCATTCCATTCTATTCCATTGAATTCCATTCCATTCCATTGCATTCCAATCCATTCCATTCCATTCCATTCCGTTCTACTCTGATTGACTCCATTCCATTCCATTCCATTCCATTCCATTCCAATCCATTCCATTCTACTCGGGTTGACTCCATTCCATTCCATTCCATTCCATTCCATTCCATTCCATTCCATTATATTCCATTCTATTCCATTCGATTCCGTTCGATTCCATTCCATTCCATTCCATTCCATTCCATTCCATTCCATTCCATTCCATTCCATTCCATTCGATTCCATTCCATTCCATTCGATTCCATTCCATTCCATTCCATTCCATTCCATTCCATTGCGTTCCATTCGATTCGATTCCATTCCATTCCATTCCATTCCATTCCAATCCATTCCATTCTACTTGGGTTGATTCCATTCCATTCCATTCCATTCGATTCCATTTGATTCCATTCCATTCCATTCCATTCCATTCCATTCCATTCCATTCCATTCCATTCCATTCCATTCTGTTCTACTCGGGTTGATTCCATTCCATTCCATTCCATTCCATTCCATTCTATTCCATTCCATTCCATTCGATTCCATTCTATTCCATTCGATGCCATTCCATTCCATTTCATTTTATTCCATTCCATTCCATTCCATTCTATTCCATTGAATTCCATTCCATTCCATTCCATTCCATTCCATTCCATTCCATTCCATTCCATTCCATTCCATTCCATTCCATTCCATTCCATTCCTTTCCATTCCAATCCATTCCATTCTACTCGGGTTGATTCCATTCCATTCCATTCCATTCCATTCCATTCGATTCCATTCCATTCCATTCCATTCCCTTCCATTCCATTCTATTCCATTGAATTCCATTCCATTCCATTGCATTCCAATCCATTCCATTCCATTCCATTCCGTTCTACTCTGATTGACTCCATTCCATTCCATTCCATTCCATTCCATTCCATTCCAATCCATTCCATTCTACTCGGGTTGACTCCATTCCATTCCATTCCATTCCATTCCATTCCATTCCATTCCATTATATTCCATTCTATTCCATTCGATTCCGTTCGATTCCATTCCATTCCATTCCATTCCATTCCATTTGATTCCACTCGATTCCATTCCATTCCTTTCCATTCCATTCAAATCCATTCCATTCTATTCGGGTGGATTCCATTCCATTCCATTCCATTCCATTCCATTCCATTCCATTCCATTCCATTCCATTCCATTCCATTCGATTCCATTCCATTCCATTCCCTTCCATTCCATTCCATTCCATTCCTTTCCGTTCTACTCGGGTTGATTCCATTCCATTCCATTGCATTCCATTCCATTCCATTCCATTCCATTCCATTCCATTCCATTCCATTCCATTCCATTCCATTCCATTCTATTCCATTCCATTCTACTCCATTGAATTCCATTCCATTCCATTCCATTCCATTCCATTCCTTTCCAATCCATTTAGTTCTACTCGTGTTGATTCCATTCCATTCCATTCCATTCCATTCCATTCCATTCCATTCCATTCCATTCCATTCCATTCCATTACAGTCCATTCCATTCCATTACTTTCCATTCCATTCCATTCCAATCCATTCTATTCTACTCGGGTTGACTCCATTCCATTCCATTCCACTCCATTCCATTCCGTTATATTCCATTCTATTCCATTCGATTACGTTCGATTCCATTCCATTCCTTTCCATTCCATTCCATTCCATTCGATTCCATTCCATTCCATTCGATTCCCTTCCATTCCATTCCATTCCATTCCATTCCATTCCAATCCATTCCATTCTACTCGGGTTGATTCCATTCCATTCCATTCCATTCCAATCCATTCCATTCCATTCCGTTCCATTCCATTCCATTCCAGTCCATTCCATTCCATTCCATTCCATTCCATTCCTTTCTATTCCATTCCATTCCATTCCATTCCATTCCATTCCATTCCATTCCGTTCTACTCGGGTTGATTCCACTCCATTCCATTCCCTTCCATTCAATTCCATTCCATTCCATTCCATTAAATTCCATTCCATTCCTTTCCATTCCAACCCATTCCTTTCTACTCGGGTTGATTCCATTCCATTCCATTCCATTCCATTCCATTCCATTCCATTCCATTCCATTCCATTCCATTCCATTCCATTCCATTCCAAACCGTTCCATTCTACTCGGATTCATCATTCCATTCCATTACATTCCATTCCATTCCACTCGGGTTCATTCCATTCCATTCCATTCCATTCCATTCCATTCCATTCCATTCCATTCCATTCCGTTCTACTCAGGTTGATTTCCATTCCATTCCATTCCATTCCATTCCATTCCATTCCATTCCATTCCATTCCATTCCATTCTATTCCATTCCGTTCTACTCGGCTTGAATCCATTGAGTTCCGTTCCGTTCCGTTCCGTCCCGACACGTCCCGTCCCGTCCCGTCCCGTCCCGTCCCGTCCCGTCCCGTCCCGTGCCGTTGTACTCGGGTTGATTCCATTCCACTCCGTTCCATTCCTTTCCGTTCCCTTCCATTCAGTTCCACGCGGGTTGATTCAATTCCATTCTATTCTATTCTATTCCATTCCATTCCATTCCATTCCATTCCATTCCATTCTACTCGGGTTGATTCCATGCCGTTCCGTTCCGTTCAATTGCGTCCCATCCCGACGCGTCCCGTCCCGTCCCGTCCCGTCAAATTACGTTCCGTTCTGATCGGGTTGATTCCGTTCCATTCCGTTCCGTTCCTTTCCGTTCCGTTCCATTCCGTTACACGCGGGTTGATTCAATTCCATTCTATTACATTGAATTCCATTCCATTCCATTCCATTCCATTCTACTCGGATTGATTGCATTCCATTCCATTCCATTCCAGTCCATTCCAATCCATTCCATTCTACTCGGGTTGATTCCATTCCATTCCATTCCATTCCATTCCATTCCATTCCATTCCATTCCATTCCATTCCATTCCATTCCATTCCATTCCATTCCATTCCATTCCACTCGGGCTCATTCCATTCCATTCCATTCCATTCCATTCCATTCCATTCCATTCCATTCCATTCCGTTCTACTCGGGTTGATTTCCATTCCATTCCATTCCATTCCATTCCACTCCATTCCATTCCATTCCACTCCATTCCATTCCATTCCATTCCATTCCATTCCATTCCATTCCATTCCATTCCATTCCATTCCTTTCCATTTATTCCATTCCGTTCTACTCGGTTTGATTCCATTGAGTTTGGTTACGTTCCGTTCCGTCCCATCCCGTCCCGTCCCGTCCCGTTCCGTTTTACTCGGGTTGATTCCTTTGCATTCCGTTCCGCTCGTTTCCATTCCGTTCCATTCCGTTCCACGCGGGTTGGTTCAATTCCATTCTATTCTATTCTATTCCTTTCCATTCCATTCCATTCTACTCGGGTTGATTCCATGCCGTTCCATTCCGTTCCATTCCGTCCCATCCCGACCCGTCCCATCCCGTCCCGTCCCGTCCCATCCCGTTCCGTTCCACATGGGTTGATTCAATTCCTTTCGGTTACATTGAATTCCATTCCACTCCATTCCATTCCATTCCATTCCATTCCATTCCATTCCATTCCATTCCATTCCATTCCATTCCATTCCATTCCTTTCCATTCCAATCCATTCCATTCTACTCGGGTTGATTCCATTCCATTCCAATCCATTCCATTCCATTCCATTCCATTCCTTTCCATTCAGTTTCATTCCATTCCATTCCATTCCATTCCATTCCTTTCCATTCCATTCCATTCCATTCCATTCCATTCTATTCCATTACATTCTACTACATTGAATTCCATTCCATTCCATTCAATTCCATTCCATTCCATTCCTTTCCATTCCATATAGTTCTACTCGGGTTGATTCCATTCCATTCCATTCCATTCCATTCCATTCCATTCCATTCCATTCCATTCCATTCCATTCCATTGCATTCCATTCCATTCCATTCCATTACTTTCCATTCCATTCCATTCCAATCCATTCCATTCTACTCGGGTTGACTCCATTCCATTCCATTCCATTCCATTCCATTCCATTCCATTATATTCCATTCTATTCCATTCGATTCCGTTCGATTCAATTCCATTCCATTCCATTCCATTCCATTCCATTCCATTCCATTCCATTCGATTCCATTCCATTCCATTCGATTCCATTCCATTCCATTCCATTCCATTCCATTCCATTGCGTTCCATTCGATTCGATTCCATTCCATTCCATTCCATTCCATTCCAATCCATTCCATTCTACTTGGGTTGATTCCATTCCATTCCATTCCATTCGATTCCATTTGATTCCATTCCATTCCATTCCATTCCATTCCATTCCATTCCATTCCATTCCATTCCATTCCATTCCATTCCATTCCATTCTGTTCTACTCGGGTTGATTCCATTCCATTCCATTCCATTCCATTCCATTCTATTCCATTCCATTCCATTCGATTCCATTCTATTCCATTCGATGCCATTCCATTCCATTTCATTTTATTCCATTCCATTCCATTCCATTCTATTCCATTGAATTCCATTCCATTCCATTCCATTCCATTCCATTCCATTCCATTCCATTCCATTCCATTCCATTCCTTTCCATTCCAATCCATTCCATTCTACTCGGGTTGATTCCATTCCATTCCATTCCATTCCATTCCATTCGATTCCATTCCATTCCATTCCATTCCCTTCCATTCCATTCTATTCCATTGAATTCCATTCCATTCCATTGCATTCCAATCCATTCCATTCCATTCCATTCCGTTCTACTCTGATTGACTCCATTCCATTCCATTCCATTCCATTCCATTCCAATCCATTCCATTCTACTCGGGTTGACTCCATTCCATTCCATTCCATTCCATTCCATTCCATTCCATTCCATTATATTCCATTCTATTCCATTCGATTCCGTTCGATTCCATTCCATTCCATTCCATTCCATTCCATTCCATTCCATTCCATTCCATTCCATTCGATTCCATTCCATTCCATTCCATTCCATTCCATTCCATTCCATTCCATTCCATTCCATTCCATTGCGTTCCATTCGATTCGATTCCATTCCATTCCATTCCATTCCATTCCAATCCATTCCATTCTACTTGGGTTGATTCCATTCCATTCCATTCCATTCGATTCCATTTGATTCCATTCCATTCCATTCCATTCCATTCCATTCCATTCCATTCCATTCCATTCCATTCCATTCCATTCTGTTCTACTCGGGTTGATTCCATTCCATTCCATTCCATTCCATTCCATTCCATTCTATTCCATTCCATTCCATTCGATTCCATTCTATTCCATTCGATGCCATTCCATTCCATTTCATTTTATTCCATTCCATTCCATTCCATTCCATTCCATTGAATTCCATTCCATTCCATTCCATTCCATTCCATTCCATTCCATTCCATTCCATTCCATTCCATTCCATTCCATTCCTTTCCATTCCAATCCATTCCATTCTACTCGGGTTGATTCCATTCCATTCCATTCCATTCCATTCCATTCGATTCCATTCCATTCCATTCCATTCCCTTCCATTCCATTCTATTCCATTGAATTCCATTCCATTCCATTGCATTCCAATCCATTCCATTCCATTCCATTCCGTTCTACTCTGATTGACTCCATTCCATTCCATTCCATTCCATTCCATTCCATTCCAATCCATTCCATTCTACTCGGGTTGACTCCATTCCATTCCATTCCATTCCATTCCATTCCATTCCATTCTATTCCATTCGATTCCGTTCGATTCCATTCCATTCCATTCCATTCCATTCCATTCCATTCCATTCCATTCCATTCCATTCGATTCCATTCCATTCCATTCCATTCCATTCCATTCCATTCCATTCCATTCCATTCCATTGCGTTCCATTCGATTCGATTCCATTCCATTCCATTCCATTCCATTCCAATCCATTCCATTCTACTTGGGTTGATTCCATTCCATTCCATTCCATTCGATTCCATTTGATTCCATTCCATTCCATTCCATTCCATTCCATTCCATTCCATTCCATTCCATTCCATTCCATTCCATTCTGTTCTAGTCGGGTTGATTCCATTCCATTCCATTCCATTCCATTCCATTCTATTCCATTCCATTCCATTCGATTCCATTCTATTCCATTCGATGCCATTCCATTCCATTTCATTTTATTCCATTCCATTCCATTCCATTCTATTCCATTGAATTCCATTCCATTCCATTCCATACCATTCCATTCCATTCCATTCCATTCCATTCCATTCCTTTCCATTCCAATCCATTCCATTCTACTCGGGTTGATTCCATTCCATTCCATTCCATTCCATTCCATTCGATTCCATTCCATTCCATTCCATTCCCTTCCATTCCATTCTATTCCATTGAATTCCATTCCATTCCATTGCATTCCATTCCATTCCATTCCATTCCATTCCGTTCTACTCTGATTGACTCCATTCCATTCCATTCCATTCCATTCCATTCCATTCCATTCCATTCCATTCCATTCCATTCGTTTCCATTCCATTCCATTCCATTCCATTCCATTCCATTCCAATACATTCCATTCTACTCTGGTTGATTCCATTCCATTCCATTCCATTCCATTCCATTCGTCTCCATTCGATTCCATTCGATTCCATTCCATTCTATTCCATTGAATTCCATTCCATTCCATTCCATTCCATTCCATTCCATTCCATTCCATTCCATTCCATTCCATTCCATTCCGTTCTACTCGGGTTGATTCCATTCCATTCCATTCCATTCCATTCCATTCCATTCCATTCGATTCCATTCCATTCCACTCCATTCCATTCGATTCCATTCGATTCCATTCCATTCCATTCCATTCCATTCCAATCCATTCAATTCCACTCGGGTTGATTCCATTCCATTCCATTCCATTCCATTCCATTCCATTCCATTCCATTCCATTCCATTCCATTCCATTCCATTGCATTCCAATCGATTCCGTTCGATTCCATTCCATTCCATTCCATTCCAATCCATTCCATTCTACTCGGGTTGATTCCATTCCATTCCATTCCATTCCATTCCATTCCATTCCACTCGATTCCATTCCATTCTTTCCATTCCATTCCAATCCATTCCATTCTACTCGGGTGGATTCCATTCCATTCCATTCCATTCCATTCCATTCCATTCCATTCCATTCCATTCCATTCGATTCCATTCCATTCCATTCCATTCCATTCCATTCCATTCCATTCCATTCCATTCCATTCCGTTCTAGTCGGGTTGATTCCATTCTATTCCATTCCATTCCATTCCATTCCATTCCATTCCATTCCATTCTATTCCACTCCATTCTACTCCATTGAATTCCATTCCATTCCATTCTATTCCATTCCATTCCATTCCTTTCCATTCCGTTTAGTTCTACTCGGGTTGATTCCATTCCATTCCATTCCATTCCATTCCATTCCATTCCATTCCATTCCATTCCATTCCATTCCATTCCATTGCATTCCATTCGATTCCATTCGATTCCATTCGATTCCATTCCATTCCATTCCATTCCATTCCATTCCATTCCATTCCATTCCATTCCGTTCCACTCGGGTTGATTCCATTCTATTCCATTCCATTCCATTCGATTCCATTCGATATCATTCGATTCCATTCCATCCCATTCCATTCCATTCCATTCCATTCCGTTCTTCTTGGGTTGATTCCATTCCATTCCATTCCATTCCATTTCTTTCGATTCCATTCGATTCCATTCCATTCCATTCCATTCCAATCCATTGCATTCTACTCAGGTTGATTCCATTCCATTCCATTCCATTCCATTCCATTCCATTCCATTCGATTCCACTCGATTCCATTCCATTCCTTTCCATTCCATTCAAATCCATTCCATTCTATTCGGGTGGATTCCATTCCTTTCCATTCCATTCCATTCCATTCCATTCCATTCCATTCCATTCCATTCCATTCGATTCCATTCCATTCCATTCCATTCCATTCCCTTCCATTCCATTCCATTCCATTCCATTCCGTTCTAGTCGGGTTGATTCCATTCCATTCCATTGCATTCCATTCCATTCCATTCCATTCCATTCCATTCCATTCCATTCCATTCCATTCCATTCCATTCCATTCCATTCTATTCCATTCCATTCTACTCCATTGAATTCCATTCCATTCCATTCCATTCCATTCCATTCCTTTCCAATCCATTTAGTTCTACTCGGGTTGATTCCATTCCATTCCATTCCATTCCATTCCATTCCATTCCATTCCATTCAATTACATTCCATTCCATTCCATTACTTTCCATTCCATTCCATTCCAATCCATTCTATTCTACTCGTGTTGACTCCATTCCATTCCATTCCACTCCATTCCATTCCGTTATATTCCATTCTATTCCATTCGATTCCGTTCGATTCCATTCCATTCCATTCCATTCCATTCCATTCCATTCCATTCGATTCCATTCCATTCCATTCGATTCCCTTCCATTCCATTCCATTCCATTCCAATCCATTCCATTCTACTCGGGTTGATTCCATTCCATTCCATTCCATTCCAATCCATTCCATTCCATTCCATTCCATTCCATTCCATTCCATTCCATTCCATTCCATTCCTTTCTATTCCATTCCATTCCATTCCATTCCATTCCATTCCATTCCATTCCATTCCGTTCTACTCGGGTTGATTCCACTCCATTCCATTCCCTTCCATTCCATTCCATTCCATTCCATTCCATTCCATTCCATTCCATTCCTTTCCATTCCAACCCATTCCTTTCTACTCGGGTTGATTCCATTCCATTCCATTCCATTCCATTCCATTCCATTCCTTTCCATTCCATTCCATTCCATTCCATTCGATTCCATTCCATTCCATTCCATTCCATTCCATTCCATTCGATTCCATTCCATTCCATTCCATTCCATTCCATTCCATTCCAAACCGTTCCATTCTACTCGGATTCATCATTCCATTCCATTACATTCCATTCCATTCCACTCGGGTTCATTCCATTCCATTCCATTCCATTCCATTCCATTCCATTCCATTCTATTCCATTCCGTTCTACTCGGCTTGAATCCATTGAGTTCCGTTCCGTTCCGTTCCGTCCCGACACGTCCCGTCCCGTCCCGTCCCGTCCCGTCCCGTCCCGTCCCGTCCCGTGCCGTTGTACTCGGGTTGATTCCATTCCACTCCGTTCCGTTCCTTTCCGTTCCCTTCCATTCAGTTCCACTCGGGTTGATTCAATTCCATTCTATTCTATTCCATTCCATTCCATTCCATTCCATTCCATTCCATTCCATTCCATTCAATTTTACTCGGGTTGATTCCATGCCGTTCCGTTCCGTTCCATTCTGTCCCATCCCGACGCGTCTCGTCCCGTCCCGTCCCATTCCGTTCCGTGCTGATCGGGTTGATTCCGTTCCATTTCGTTCCGTTCCTTTCCGTTCCATTCCATTCCGTTACACGCGGGTTGATTCAATTCCATTCTATTACATTGAATTCCATTCCATTCCATTCCATTCCATTCTACTCGGATTGATTGCATTCCATTCCATTCCATTCCAGTCCATTCCAATCCATTCCATTCTACTTGGGTTGATTCCATTCCATTCCATTCCATTTCATTCCATTCCATTCCATTCCATTCCATTCCATTGCGTTCCATTCGATTCGATTCCATTCCATTCCATTCCATTCCATTCCAATCCATTCCATTCTACTTGGGTTCATTCCATTCCATTCCATTGAATTTCATTCGATTCCATTCGATTCCATTCCATTCCATTCCATTCCATTGTGTTCTACTCGGGTTGATTCCACTCCATTCCATTCCATTCCATTCCATTCTATTCCATTCCATTCAATTCGATTCCATTCTATTCCATTCGATTCCATTCCATTCCATTTCATTTTATTCCAATCCATTCCATTCCATTCTATTCCATTGAATTCCATTCCATTCCATTCCATTCCATCCAATTCCATTCCTTTCCATTCCAATCCATTCCATTCTACTCGGGTTGATTCCATTCCATTCCATTCCATTCCATTCCATTCCATTCCATTCCATTCCATTCCATTCCATTCCATTCCATTCCATTCCATTCCATTCCATTCCATTCCATTCCATTCCATTCCATTGCATTCCATTCGATTCCATTCGATTCCATTCCATTCGATTCCATTCGATATCATTCGATTCCATTCCATCCCATTCAATTCCATTCCATTCCATTCCGTTCTACTCGGGTTGATTCCATTCCATTCCGTTTCATTCCATTCCATTCCATTCCATTCCATTCCATTCCGTTCTAATCGGTTTGATTCCACCCCATTCCATTCCATTCCATTCCATTCCATTCCATTCCATTCCATTCCATTCGATTCCATTCCCTTGCATTCCAACCCATTCCGTTCTACTCGGGTTGATTCCATTCCATTCCATTCCATTCCATTCCATTCCATTCCATTCCATTCCATTCCATTCCATTCCATTCCATTCCATTCGATTCCATTCCATTCCATTCCATTCCATTTCATTCCAAACCATTCCATTCTACTCGGGTTCATCATTCCATTCCATTCCATTCCATTCCATTCCACTCGGGTTCTTTCCATTCCATTCCATTCCATTCCATTCCATTCCATTCCATTCCATTCCATTCCATTCCGTTCTAATCATGTTGATTTCCTTTCCATTCCATTCCATTCCATTCCATTCCATTCCATTCCATTCCACTCCATTCCATTCCGTTCTATTCGGGTTGATTCCATTCCATTCCATTCCTTTCCATTCCATTCCATTCCATTCCATTCCATTCCATTCAATTCTATTCCATTCCGTTCTACTCGGCTTGAATCCATTGATTTCCGTTCCGTTCCGTTCCGTCCCGACACGTCCCGTCCCGTCCCGTCCCGTCCCGTCCCATCCCGTCCCGTCCCGTCCCGTGCCGTTGTACTCGGGTTGATTCCATTCCACTCCGTTCCGTTCATTTCCGTTCCGTTCCATTCAGTTCCACGCGGGTTGATTCAATTCCATTCCATTCCATTCCATTCTACTCGGGTTCATTCCATGCCGTTCCGTTCCGTTCCATTGCGTCCCATCCCGACTCGTCCCGTCCCGTCCCGTCCCGTCAAATTACGTTCCGTTCTGATCGGGTTGATTCCGTTCCATTCCGTTCCGTTCCTTTCCGTTCCGTTCCATTCCGTTACACGCGGGTTGATTCAATTCCATTCTATTACATTGAATTCCATTCCATTCCATTCCATTCCATTCTACTCGGATTGATTGCATTCCATTCCATTCCATTCCAGTCCATTCCAATCCATTCCATTCTACTCGGGTTGATTCCATTCCATTCCATTCCATTCCATTCCATTCCATTCCATTCCATTCCATTCCATTCCATTCCATTCCATTCCATTCCACTCGGGCCCATTCCATTCCATTCCATTCCATTCCATTCCATTCCATTCCATTCCATTCCATTCCATTCCGTTCTACTCGGGTTGATTTCCATTCCATTCCATTCCATTCCATTCCACTCAATTCCATTCCATTCCATTCCATTCCATTCCATTCCATTCCATTCCATTCCATTCCTTTCCATTTATTCCATTCCGTTCTACTCGGGTTGATTCCATTGAGTTTGGTTACGTTCCGTTCCGTCCCATCCCGTCCCGTCCCGTCCCGATCCGTTTTACTTGGGTTGATTCCTTTGCATTCCGTTCCGCTCGTTTCCATTCCGTTCCATTCCATTCCACGCGGGTTGGTTCAATTCCATTCTATTCTATTCTATTCCTTTCCATTCCATTCCATTCTAGTCGGGTTGATTCCATTCCATTCCATTCCATTCCATTCCATTCCATTCCATTCCAATCCATTCCATTCTACTCGGGTTGATTCCATTCCATTCCATTCCATTCCAATCCATTCCATTCCATTCCATTCCATTCCATTCCATTCCATTCCATTCCATTCCATTCCATTCCTTTCTATTCCATTCCATTCCATTCCATTCCATTCCATTCCATTCCATTCCATTCCATTCCATTCCACTCTATTCCATTCCGTTCTACTCGGCTTGAATCCATTGAGTTCCGTTCCGTTCCGTTCCGTCCCGACACGTCCCGTCCCGTTCCGTCCCATCCCGTCCCGTCCCGTCCCGTCCCGTGCCGTTGTACTCGGGTTGATTCCATTCCACTCCGTTCCGTTCCTTTCCGTTCCCTTCCATTCAGTTCCACGCGGGTTGATTCAATTCCATTCTATTCTATTCCATTCCATTCCATTCCATTCCATTCCATTCCATTCCATTCCATTCCATTTTACTCGGGTTGATTCCATGCCGTTCCGTTCCGTTCCATTCTGTCCCATCCCGACGCGTCCCGTCCCGTCCCGTCCCATTCCATTCCATTCTGATCGGGTTGATTCCGTTCCATTCCGTTCCGTTCCTTTCCGTTCCATTCCATTCCGTTACACGCGGGTTGATTCAATTCCATTCTATTACATTGAATTCCATTCCATTCCATTCCATTCCATTCTACTCGGATTGATTGCATTCCATTCCATTCCATTCCAGTCCATTCCAATCCATTCCATTCTACTCGGGTTGATTCCTTTCCATTCCATTCCATTCCATACCATTCCATTCCATTCCATTCCATTCCATTCCATTCCATTCCATTCCATTCCGTTCTTCTTGGGTTGATTCCATTCCATTCCATTCCATTCCATTCCATTCCATTCCATTCCATTCCATTCCATTCCATTCGATTCCATTCCATTCCATTCCATTCCATTCCCTTCCATTCCATTCCATTCCATTCCATTCCGTTCTAGTCGAGTTGATTCCATTCCACTCCATTGCATTCCATTCCATTCCATTCCATTCCATTCCATTCCATTCCATTCCATTCCATTCCATTCCATTCCATTCTATTCCACTCCATTCTACTCCATTGAATTCCATTCCATTCCATTCCATTCCATTCCATTCCATTCCTTTCCAATCCATTTAGTTCTACTCGGGTTGATTCCATTCCATTCCATTCCATTCCATTCCATTCCATTCCATTCCATTACATTCCATTCCATTCCATTCCATTACTTTCCATTCCATTCCATTCCAATCCATTCTATTCTACTCGGGTTGACTCCATTCCATTCCATTCCACTCCATTCCATTCCGTTATATTCCATTCTATTCCATTCGATTCCATTCGATTCCATTCCATACCATTCCATTCCATTCCATTCCATTCCATTCGATTCCATTCCATACCATTCGATTCCCTTCCTTTCCATTCCATTCCATTCCATTCCAATCCATTCCATTCTACTTGGGTTGATTCCATTCCATTCCATTCCATTCCAATCCATTCCATTCCATTCCATTCCATTCCATTCAATTCCATTCCATTCCATTCCTTTCTATTCCATTCCATTCCATTCCATTCCATTCCATTCCATTCCATTCCATTCCGTTCTACTCGGGTTGATTCCACTCCATTCCATTCCCTTCCATTCCATTCCATTCCATTCCATTCCATTCATTTCCATTCCAACCCATTCCTTTCTACTCGGGTTGATTCCATTCCATTCCATTCCATTCCATTCCATTCCATTCCATTCCATTCCATTCCATTCCATTCCATTCCATTCCATTCCATTCCATTCCATTCCATTCGATTCCATTCCATTCCATTCCATTCCATTTCATTCCAAACCGTTCCATTCTGCTCGGATTCATCATTCCATTCCATTACATTCCATTCCATTCCACTCGGGTTCATTCCATTCCATTCCATTCCATTCCATTCCATTCCATTCCATTCCATTCCATTCCGTTCTACTCAGGTTGATTTCCATTCCATTCCATTCCATTCCATTCCATTCCATTCCATTCCATTCCATTCCATTCCATTCCATTCCATTCCATTCTATTCCATTCCGTTCTACTCGGCTTGAATCCATTGAGTTCCGTTCCGTTCCGTTCCGTCCCGACACGTCCCGTCCCGTCCCGTCCCGTCCCGTCCCATCCCGTCCCGTCCCGTCCCGTGCCGTTGTACTCGGGTTGATTCCATTCCACTCCGTTCCGTTCATTTCCGTTCCGTTCCATTCAGTTCCACGCCGGTTGATTCAATTCCATTCTATTCTATTCCATTCCATTCCATTCCATTCCATTCCATTCCATTCCATTCCATTCCATTCCATTCAATTTTACTCGGGTTGATTCCATGCCGTTCCGTTCCGTTCCATTCTGTCCCATCCCGACGCGTCCCGTCCCGTCCCGTCCCATTCCGTTCCGTGCTGATCGGGTTGATTCCGTTCCATTTCGTTCCGTTCCTTTCCGTTCCATTCCATTCCGTTACACGCGGGTTGATTCAATTCCATTCTATTACATTGAATTCCATTCCATTCCATTCCATTCCATTCTACTCGGATTGATTGCATTCCATTCCGTTCCATTCCAGTCCATTCCAATCCATTCCATTCTACTTGGGTTGATTCCATTCCATTCCATTCCATTTTATTCCATTCCATTCCATTCCATTCCATTGCGTTCCATTCGATTCGATTCCATTCCATTCCATTCCATTCCATTCCAATCCATTCCATTCTACTTGGGTTCATTCCATTCCATTCCATTGAATTTAATTCGATTCCATTCGATTCCATTCCATTCCATTCCATTCCATTCTGTTCTACTCGGGTTGATTCCACTCCATTCCATTCCATTCCATTCCATTCTATTCCATTCCATTCAATTCGATTCCATTCTATTCCATTCGATTCCATTCCATTCCATTTCATTTTATTCCAATCCATTCCATTCCATTCTATTCCATTGAATTCCATTCCATTCCATTCCATTCCATCCAATTCCATTCCTTTCCATTCCAATCCATTCCATTCTACTCGGGTTGATTCCATTCCATTCCATTCCATTCCATTCCATTCCATTCCATTCGATTCCATTCCATTCCATTCCATTCCATTCCATTCCATTCCATTCCATTCCATTCCATTGCATTCCATTCGATTCCATTCGATTCCATTCCATTCGATTCCATTCGATATCATTCGATTCTATTCCATCCCATTCAATTCCATTCCATTCCATTCCGTTCTACTCGGGTTGATTCCATTCCATTCCGTTTCATTCCATTCCATTCCATTCCATTCCATTCCATTCCGTTCTAATCGGTTTGATTCCACCCCATTCCATTCCATTCCATTCCATTCCATTCCATTCCATTCCATTCCATTCCATTCCCTTGCATTCCAACCCATTCCTTTCTACTCGGGTTGATTCCATTCCATTCCATTCCATTCCATTCCATTCCATTCCATTCCATTCCATTCCATTCCATTCCATTCCATTCCATTCGATTCCATTCCATTCCATTCCATTCCATTTCATTCCAAACCATTCCATTCTACTCGGGTTCATCATTCCATTCCATTCCATTCCATTCCATTCCACTCGGGTTCTTTCCATTCCATTCCATTCCATTCCATTCCATTCCATTCCATTCCATTCCATTCCGTTCTAATCATGTTGATTTCCATTCCATTCCATTCCATTCCATTCCATTCCATTCCATTCCACTCCATTCCATTCCGTTCTATTCGGGTTGATTCCATTCCATTCCATTCCATTCCATTCCATTCCATTCCATTCCATTCCATTCCATTCCATTCTATTCCATTCCGTTCTACTCGGCTTGAATCCATTGATTTCCGTTCCGTTCCGTTCCGTCCCGACACGTCCCGTCCCGTCCCGTCCCGTCCCGTCCCATCCCGTCCCGTCCCGTCCCGTGCCGTTGTACTCGGGTTGATTCCATTCCACTCCGTTCCGTTCATTTCCGTTCCGTTCCATTCAGTTCCACGCGGGTTGATTCAATTCCATTCTATTCTATTCCATTCCATTCCATTCCATTCCTTTCCATTCTACTCGGGTTCATTCCATGCCGTTCCGTTCCGTTCCATTGCGTCCCATCCCGACGCGTCCCGTCCCGTCCCGTCCCGTCAAATTACGTTCCGTTCTGATCGGGTTGATTCCGTTCCATTCCGTTCCGTTCCTTTCCGTTCCGTTCCATTCCGTTACACGCGGGTTGATTCAATTCCATTCTATTACATTGAATTCCATTCCATTCCATTCCATTCCATTCTACTCGGATTGATTGCATTCCATTCCATTCCATTCCAGTCCATTCCAATCCATTCCATTCTACTCGGGTTGATTCCATTCCATTCCATTCCATTCCATTCCATTCCATTCCATTCCATTCCATTCCATTCCATTCCACTCGGGCCCATTCCATTCCATTCCATTCCATTCCATTCCATTCCATTCCATTCCATTCCATTCCATTCCGTTCTACTCGGGTTGATTTCCATTCCATTCCATTCCATTCCATTCCACTCCATTCCATTCCATTCCATTCCATTCCATTCCATTCCATTCCATTCGATTCCATTCCTTTCCATTTATTCCATTCCGTTCTACTCGGGTTGATTCCATTGAGTTTGGTTCCGTTCCGTTCCGTCCCATCCCGTCCCGTCCCGTCCCGATCCGTTTTACTAGGGTTGATTCCTTTGCATTCCGTTCCGCTCGTTTCCATTCCGTTCCATTCCATTCCACGCGGGTTGGTTCAATTCCATTCTATTCTATTCTATTCCTTTCCATTCCATTCCATTCTAGTCGGGTTGATTCCATGCCGTTCCATTCCGTTCCATTCCGTCCCATCCCGACCCGTCCCATCCCGTCCCGTCCCGTCCCATCCCGTTCCGTTCCACATGGGTTGATTCAATTCCTTTCGGTTACATTGAATTCCATTCCATTCCATTCCATTCCATTCCATTCCATTCCATTCCTTTCCATTCCAATCCATTCCATTCTACTCGGGTTGATTCCATTCCATTCCAATTCATTCCATTCCATTCCATTCCATTCCATTCCATTCCATTCCATTCCATTCAGTTTCATTCCATTCCATTCCATTCCAATCCATTCCTTTCCATTCCATTCCATTCCATTCCATTCCATTCTATTCCATCACATTCTATTACATTGAATTCCATTCCATTCCATTCAATTCCATTCCATTCCATTCCTTTCCATTCCATTTAGTTCTACTCGGGTTCATTGCATTCCATTCCATTCCATTCCATTCCATTCCATTCCATTCCATTCCATTGCATTCCATTCCATTCCATTCCATTACTTTCCATTCCATTCCATTCCAATCCATTCCATTCTACTCGGGTTGACTCCATTCCATTCCATTCCATTCCATTCCATTCCATTCCATTCCATTCCATTATATTCCATTCTATTCCATTCGATTCCGTTCGATTCCATTCCATTCCATTCCATTCCATTCCATTCCATTCCATTCCATTCCATTCGATTCCATTCCATTCCATTCCATTCCATTCCATTCCATTCCATTCCATTCCAATCCATTCCATTCTACTCGGGTTGATTCCATTCCATTCCATTCCATTCCATTCCATTCCATTCCATTCCATTCCATTCCATTCCATTCCTTTCCATTCCAACCCATTCCGTTCTACTCGGGTTGATTCCATTCCATTCCATTCCATTCCATTCCATTCCATTCCATTCCAATCCATTCCATTCTACTCGGGTTGATTCCATTCCATTCCATTCCATTCCAATCCATTCCATTCCATTCCATTCCATTCCATTCCATTCCATTCCATTCCATTCCATTCCATTCCTTTCTATTCCATTCCATTCCATTCCATTCCATTCCATTCCATTCCATTCCATTCCATTCCATTCCATTCCATTCCACTCTATTCCATTCCGTTCTACTCGGCTTGAATCCATTGAGTTCCGTTCCGTTCCGTTCCGTCCCGACACGTCCCGTCCCGTTCCGTCCCATCCCGTCCCGTCCCGTCCCGTCCCGTGCCGTTGTACTCGGGTTGATTCCATTCCACTCCGTTCCGTTCCTTTCCGTTCCCTTCCATTCAGTTCCACGCGGGTTGATTCAATTCCATTCTATTCTATTCCATTCCATTCCATTCCATTCCTTTCCATTCTACTCGGGTTCATTCCATGCCGTTCCGTTCCGTTCCATTGCGTCCCATCCCGACGCGTCCCGTCCCGTCCCGTCCCGTCAAATTACGTTCCGTTCTGATCGGGTTGATTCCGTTCCATTCCGTTCCGTTCCTTTCCGTTCCGTTCCATTCCGTTACACGCGGGTTGATTCAATTCCATTCTATTACATTGAATTCCATTCCATTCCATTCCATTCCATTCTACTCGGATTGATTGCATTCCATTCCATTCCATTCCAGTCCATTCCAATCCATTCCATTCTACTCGGGTTGATTCCTTTCCATTCCATTCCATTCCATACCATTCCATTCCATTCCATTCCATTCCATTCCATTCCATTCCATTCCGTTCTTCTTGGGTTGATTCCATTCCATTCCATTCCATTCCATTCCATTTCTTTCGATTCCATTCGATTCCATTCCATTCCACTCCATTCCAATCCATTGCATTCTACTCAGGTTGATTCCATTAAATTCCATTCCATTCCATTCCATTCCATTCCATTCCATTCCATTCGATTCCATTCGATTCCATTCCATTCCTTTCCATTCCATTCCAATCCATTCCATTCTATTCGGGTGGATTCCATTCCATTCCATTCCATTCCATTCCATTCCATTCCATTCCATTCCATTCCATTCCATTCCATTCCATTCCATTCCATTCCATTCCATTCCATTCCATTCCATTCCATTCCGTTCTAGTCGGGTTGATTCAATTCCACTCCATTGCATTCCATTCCATTCCATTCCATTCCATTCCATTCCATTCCATTCCATTTCATTCCATTCCATTCTATTCCACTCCATTCTACTCCATTGAATTCCATTCCATTCCATTCCATTCCATTCCATTCCATTCCTTTCCAATCCATTTAGTTCTACTCGGGTTGATTCCATTCCATTCCATTCCATTCCATTCCATTCCATTCCATTCCATTACATTCCATTCCATTCCATTCCATTACTTTCCATTCCATTCCATTCCAATCCATTCTTTTCTACTCGGGTTGACTCCATTCCATTCCATTCCACTCCATTCCATTCCGTTATATTCCATTCTATTCCATTCGATTCCATTCGATTCCATTCCATTCCATTCCATTCCATTCCATTCCATTCCATTCGATTCCATTCCATACCATTCGATTCCCTTCCTTTCCATTCCATTCCATTCCATTCCAATCCATTCCATTCTACTCGGGTTGATTCCATTCCATTCCATTCCATTCCAATCCATTCCATTCCATTCCATTCCATTCCATTCAATTCCATTCCATTCCATTCCTTTCTATTCCATTCCATTCCATTCCATTCCATTCCATTCCATTCCATTCCATTCCATTCCATTCCGTTCTACTCGGGTTGATTCCACTCCATTCCATTCCCTTCCATTCCATTCCATTCCATTCCATTCCATTCATTTCCATTCCAACCCATTCCCTTCTACTCGGGTTGATTCCATTCCATTCCATTCCATTCCATTCCATTCCATTCCATTCCATTCCATTCCATTCCATTCCATTCCATTCCATTCCATTCCATTCCATTCCATTCGATTCCATTCCATTCCATTCCATTCCATTTCATTCCAAACCGTTCCATTCTGCTCGGATTCATCATTCCATTCCATTACATTCCATTCCATTCCACTCGGGTTCATTCCATTCCATTCCATTCCATTCCATTCCATTCCATTCCATTCCATTCCATTCCATTCCGTTCTACTCAGGTTGATTTCCATTCCATTCCATTCCATTCCATTCCATTCCATTCCATTCCATTCCATTCCATTCCATTCCATTCCATTCTATTCCATTCCGTTCTACTCGGCTTGAATCCATTGAGTTCCGTTCCGTTCCGTTCCGTCCCGAAACGTCCCGTCCCGTCCCGTTCCGTCCCGACACGTCCCGTCCCGTCCCGTCCCGTCCCGTCCCGTCCCATCCCGTCCCGTCCCGTCCCGTGCCGTTGTACTCGGGTTGATTCCATTCCACTCCGTTCCGTTCATTTCCGTTCCGTTCCATTCAGTTCCACGCCGGTTGATTCAATTCCATTCTATTCTATTCCATTCCATTCCATTCCATTCCATTCCATTCCATTCCATTCTACTCGGGTTGATTCCATGCCGCTCCGTTCCGTTCCATTGCGTCCCATCCCGACGCGTCCCGTCCCGTCCCGTCCCGTCAAATTACGTTCCGTTCTGATCGGGTTGATTCCGTTCCATTCCGTTCCGTTCCTTTCCGTTCCGTTCCATTCCGTTACACGCGGGTTGATTCAATTCCATTCTATTACATTGAATTCCATTCCATTCCATTCCATTCCATTCTACTCGGATTGATTGCATTCCATTCCATTCCATTCCAGTCCATTCCAATCCATTCCATTCTACTCGGGTTGATTCCATTCCATTCCATTCCATTCCATTCCATTCCATTCCATTCCATTCCATTCCATTCCACTCGGGCTCATTCCATTCCATTCCATTCCATTCCATTCCATTCCATTCCATTCCATTCCATTCCATTCCATTCCGTTCTAATCGGGTTGATTTCCATTCCATTCCATTCCATTCCACTCCACTCCATTCCATTCCATTCCATTCCATTCCATTCCATTCCATTCCATTCCATTCCATTCTTTCCATTTATTCCATTCCGTTCTACTCGGGTTGATTCCATTGAGTTTGGTTACGTTCCGTTCCGTCCCATCCCGTCCCGTCCCGTCCCGTTCCGTTTTACTCGGGTTGATTCCTTTGCATTCCGTTCCGCTCGTTTCCATTCCGTTCCATTCCATTGCACGTGGGTTGGTTCAATTCCATTCTATTCTATTCTATTCCTTTCCATTCCATTCCATTCTACTCGGGTTGATTCCATGCCGTTCCATTCCGTTCCATTCCGTCCCATCCGGACCCGTCCCATCCCGTCCCGTCCCGTCCCATCATGTTCCGTTCCACATGGGTTGATTCAATTCCTTTCGGTTACATTGAATTCCATTCCATTCCATTCCATTCCATTCCATTCCATTCCATTCCATTCCATTCCATTCCATTCCTTTCCATTCCAATCCATTCCATTCTACTCGGGTTGATTCCATTCCATTCCAATTCATTCCATTCCATTCCATTCCATTCCATTCCATTCCATTCCATTCAGTTTCATTCCATTCCATTCCATTCCAATCCATTCCTTTCCATTCCATTCCATTCCATTCCATTCCATTCCATTCTATTCCATCACATTCTACTACATTGAATTCCATTCCATTCCATTCAATTCCATTCCATTCCATTCCTTTCCATTCCATTTAATTCTACTCGGGTTCATTCCATTCCATTCCATTCCATTCCATTCCATTCCATTCCATTCCATTCCATTGCATTCCATTCCATTCCATTCCATTACTTTCCATTCCATTCCATTCCAATCCATTCCATTCTACTCGGGTTGACTCCATTCCATTCCATTCCATTCCATTCCATTCCATTCCATTCCATTCCATTCCATTCCATTATATTCCATTCTATTCCATTCGATTCCGTTCGATTCCATTCCATTCCATTCCATTCCATTCCATTCCATTCCATTCCATTCGATTCCATTCCATTCCATTCGATTCCATTCCATTCCATTCCATTCCATTCCATTCCATTCCATTCCATTCCATTCCATTCCAATCCATTCCATTCTACTCGGGTTGATTCCATTCCATTCCATTCCATTCCATTCCATTCCATTCCATTCCATTCCATTCCATTCCTTTCCATTCCAACCCATTCCGTTCTACTCGGGTTGATTCCATTCCATTCCATTCCATTCCATTCCATTCCAATCCATTCCATTCTACTCGGGTTGATTCCATTCCATTCCATTCCATTCCAATCCATTCCATTCCATTCCATTCCATTCCATTCCATTCCATTCCATTCCATTCTATTCCATTCCGTTCTACTCGGCTTGAATCCATTGAGTTCCGTTCCGTTCCGTTCCGTCCCGACACGTCCCGTCCCGTCCCGTCCCGTCCCGTCCCGTCCCGTCCCGTGCCGTTGTACTCGGGTTGATTCCATTCCACTCCGTTCCGTTCCTTTCCGTTCCCTTGCATTCAGTTCCACGCGGGTTGATTCAATTCCATTCTATTCTATTCCATTCCATTCCATTCCATTCCATTCCATTCCATTCCATTCCATTCCATTTTACTCGGGTTGATTCCATGCCGTTCCGTTCCGTTCCATTCTGTCCCATCCCGACGCGTCCCGTCCCGTCCCGTCCCATTCCATTCCATTCTGATCGGGTTGATTCCGTTCCATTCCGTTCCGTTCCTTTCCGTTCCATTCCATTCCGTTACACGCGGGTTGATTCAATTCCATTCTATTACATTGAATTCCATTCCATTCCATTCCATTCCATTCTACTCGGATTGATTGCATTCCATTCCATTCCATTCCAGTCCATTCCAATCCATTCCATTCTACTCGGGTTGATTCCATTCCATTCCATTCCATTCCATTCCATTCCATTCCATTCCATTCCATTCCATTCCATTGCGTTCCATTCGATTCGATTCCATTCCATTCCATTCCAATCCATTCCATTCTACTTGGGTTCATTCCATTCCATTCCATTCCATTCCATTCCATTCCATTCGATTCCATTCCATTCCATTCCATTCCATTCTGTTCTACTCGGGTTGATTCCACTCCATTCCATTCCATTCCATTCCATTCTATTCCATTCCATTCCATTCGATTCCATTCTATTCCATTCGATTCCATTCCATTCCATTTCATTTTATTCCAATCCATTCCATTCCATTCTATTCCATTGAATTCCATTCCATTCCATCCAATTCCATTTCTTTCCATTCCAATCCATTCCATTCTACTCGGGTTGATTCCATTCCATTCCATTCCATTCCATTCCATTCGATTCCATTCCATTCCATTCCATTCCATTCCATTCCGTTCTACCCGGTTTGATTCCATTCTATTCCATTCCATTCCGTTCGATTCCATTCGATTCCATTCGATTCCATTCCATTCCATTCCATTCCCTTCCATTCCATTCTATTCCATTGAATTCCATTCCATTCCATTGCATTCCATTCCATTCCATTCCATTCCATTCCGTTCTACTCTGATTGACTCCATTCCATTCCATTCCATTCCATTCCATTCCATTCCATTCCATTCCATTCCATTCCATTCCATTCCATTCCATTCCAATACATTCCATTCTACTCTGGTTGATTCCATTCCATTCCATTCCATTCCATTCCATTCCATTCGTCTCCATTCGATTCCATTCGATTCCATTCCATTCTATTCCATTGAATTCCATTCCATTCCATTCCATTCTATTCCATTCCATTCCATTCCATTCCGTTCTACTCGGGTTGATTCCATTAAATTCCATTCCATTCCATTCCATTCCATTCCACTCCATTCCATTCGATTCCGTTCGATTCCATTCCATTCCATTCCATTCCATTTCATTCCAAACCATTCCAATCTACTCGGGTTCATCATTCCATTCCATTCCATTCCATTCCATTCCACTCTGGTTCTTTCCATTCCATTCCATTCCATTCCATTCCATTCCATTCCATTCCATTCCATTCCATTCCATTCCATTCCGTTCTACTCAGGTTGATTTCCATTCCATTCCATTCCATTCCATTCCATTCCATTCCATTCCATTCCATTCCATTCCACTCCATTCCATTCCGTTCTATTCGGGTTGATTCCATTGCATTCCATTCCATTCCATTCCATTCCATTCCATTCCATTCCATACCATTCCATTCCATTCTATTCCATTCCGTTCTACTCGGCTTGAATCCATTGAGTTCCGTTCCGTTCCGTTCCGTCCCGACACGTCCCGTCCCGTCCCGTCCCGTCCCATCCCGTCCCGTCCCGTCCCGTGCCGTTGTACTCGGGTTGATTCCATTCCACTACGTTCCGTTCATTTCCGTTCCGTTCCATTCAGTTCCACGCGGGTTGATTCAATTCCATTCTATTCCATTCCATTCCATTCCATTCCATTCCATTCCATTCCATTCCATTCCATTCTACTCGGGTTGATTCCATGCCGTTCCGTTCCGTTCCATTGCGTCCCATCCCGACGCGTCCCGTCCCGTCCCGTCCCGTCAAATTACGTTCCGTTCTGATCGGGTTGATTCCGTTCCATTCCGTTCCGTTCCTTTCCGTTCCGTTCCATTCCGTTACACGCGGGTTGATTCAATTCCATTCTATTACATTGAATTCCATTCCATTCCATTCCATTCCATTCTACTCGGATTGACTGCATTCCATTCCATTCCATTCCAGTCCATTCCAATCCATTCCATTCTACTCGGGTTGATTGCATTCCATTCCATTCCATTCCATTCCATTCCATTCCATTCCATTCCATTCCATTCCATTCCATTCCATTCCATTCCACTCGGGCTCATTCCATTCCATTCCATTCCATTCCATTCCATTCCATTCCATTCCATTCCATTCCGTTCTACTCGGGTTGATTTCCATTCCATTCCATTCCACTCCATTCCATTCCATTCCATTCCATTCCATTCCATTCCATTCCATTCCATTCCATTCCATTCCATTCCTTTCCATTTATTCCATTCCGTTCTACTCGGGTTGATTCCATTGAGTTTGGTTACGTTCCGTTCCGTCCCATCCCGTCCCGTCCCGTCCCGTTCCGTTTTACTCGGGTTGATTCCTTTGCATTCCGTTCCGCTCGTTTCCATTCCGTTCCATTCCGTTCCACGCGGGTTGGTTCAATTCCATTCTATTCTATTCTATTCCTTTCCATTCCATTCCATTCTACTTGGGTTGATTCCACGCCGTTCCATTCCGTTCCATTCCGTCCCATCCCGACCCGTCCCAACCCGTCCCGTCCCGTCCCATCCCGTTCCGTTCCACATGGGTTGATTCAATTCCTTTCGGTTACATTGAATTCCATTCCATTCCATTCTACTCGGATTGATTCCATTCCATTCCATTCCATTCCATTCCATTCCATTCCATTCCATTCCATTCCATTCCATTCCATTCCATTCCTTTCCATTCCAATCCATTCCATTCTACTCGGGTTGATTCCATTCCATTCCAATCGATTCCATTCCATTCCATTCCATTCCATTCCATTCAGTTTCATTCCATTCCATTCCATTCCATTCCTTTCCATTCCATTCCATTCCATTCCATTCCATTCTATTCCATTACATTCTATTACATTGAATTCCATTCCATTCCATTCCATTCCATTCCTTTCCATTCCATTTAGTTCTACTCGGGTTGATTCCATTCCATTCCATTCCATTCCATTCCATTCCATTCCATTCCATTGCATTCCATTCCATTCCATTCCATTACTTTCCATTCCATTCCATTCCAATCCATTCCATTCTACTCGGGTTGACTCCATTCCATTCCATTCCATTCCATTCCATTCCATTCCATTATATTCCATTCTATTCCATTCGATTCCGTTCGATTCCTTTCCATTCCATTCCATTCCATTCCATTCCATTCCATTCCATTCCATTCCATTCCATTCGATTCCATTCCATTCCATTCCATTCCATTCCATTCCATTCCATTCCAATCCATTCCATTCTACTCGGGTTGATTCCATTCCATTCCATTCCATTCCATTCCATTCCATTCCATTCCATTCCATTCCATTCCATTCCATTCCATTCCATTCCATTCCATTCCTTTCCATTCCATTCCATTCCATTCCATTCCGTTCTACTCGGGTTGATTCCACTCCATTCCATTCCATTCCATTCCATTCCATTCCATTCCATTCCATTCCATTCCATTCCATTCCTTTCCATTCCAACGCATTCCGTTCTACTCGGGTTGATTCCATTCCATTCCATTCCATTCCATTCCATTCCATTCCAATCCATTCCATTCTACTCGGGTTGATTCCATTCCATTCCATTCCATTCCAATCCATTCCATTCCATTCCATTCCATTCCATTCCATTCCATTCCATTCCATTCCATTCCATTCCATTCCTTTCTATTCCATTCCATTCCATTCCATTCCATTCCATTCCATTCCATTCCATTCCATTCCATTCCGTTCTACTCGGGTTGATTCCACTCCATTCCATTCCATTCCATTCCATTCCATTCCATTCCATTCCATTCCATTCCTTTCCATTCCAACCCATTCCTTTCTACTCGGGTTGATTCCATTCCATTCCATTCCATTCCATTCCATTCCATTCCATTCCATTCCATTCCATTCCATTCCATTCCATTTCATTCCAAACCGTTCCATTCTACTCGGATTCATCATTCCGTTCCATTCCATTCCATTCCATTCCACTCGGGTTCATTCCATTCCATTCCATTCCATTCCATTCCATTCCATTCCATTCCATTCCGTGCTACTCAGGTTGATTTCCATTCCATTCCATTCCATTCCATTCCATTCCATTCCATTCCATTCCATTCCATTCCATTCCATTGCATTCCATTCGATTCCATTCGATTCCATTCCATTCGATTCTATTCGATATCATTCGATTCCATTCCATCCCATTCCATTCCATTCCGTTCTACTCGGGTTGATTCCATTCCATTCCGTTTCATTCCATTCCATTCCATTCCATTCCATTCCATTCCGTTCTAATCGGTTTGATTCCACTCCATTCAATTCCATTCCATTCCATTCCATTCCATTCCATTCCATTCCATTCCATTCCTTTCCATTCTAACCCATTCCGTTCTACTCGGGTTGATTCCATTCCATTCCATTCCATTCCATTCCATTCCATTCCTTTCCATTCCATTCCATTCGATTCCATTCCATTCCATTCCATTCCATTCCATTTCATTCCAAACCATTCCATTCTACTCGGGTTCATCATTCCATTCCATTCCATTCCATTCCATTCCCCTCGGGTTCTTTCCATTCCATTCCATTCCATTCCATTCCATTCCATTCCATTCCATTCTACTCAGGTTGATTTCCATTCCATTCCATTCCATTCCATTCCATTCCATTCCATTCCATTCCATTCCATTCCACTCCATTCCATTCCGTTCTATTCG
This sequence comes from Gorilla gorilla gorilla, assembly GCF_029281585.2. Taxonomy (NCBI): domain Eukaryota; kingdom Metazoa; phylum Chordata; class Mammalia; order Primates; family Hominidae; genus Gorilla; species Gorilla gorilla. The sequence goes on from NC_073241.2 coordinate 6,030,228, forward strand.
GGTTGATTCTATTCCATTCCATTCCATTCCATTCCATTCCATTCCATTCCATTCCATTCTATTCCATTCCGTTCTACTCGGCTTGAATCCATTGAGTTCCGTTCCGTTCCGTTCCGTCCCGACACGTCCCGTCCCGTCCGGTCCCGTCCCGTCCCATCCCGTCCCGTCCCGTCCCGTGCCGTTGTACTCGGGTTGATTCCATTCCACTCCGTTCCGTTCATTTCCGTTCCGTTCCATTCAGTTCCACGCGGGTTGATTCAATTCCATTCTATTCTATTCCATTCCATTCCATTCCATTCCATTCCGTTCCATTCCATTCCACTCCATTCCATTCGATTCCATTCGATTCCATTCCATTCCATTCCATTCCATTCCATTCCAATCCGTTCCATTCTACTCGGGTTGATTCCATTCCATTCCATTCCATTCCATTCCATTCCATTCCATTCCATTCCATTCCATTCCATTGCATTCCATTCGATTCCATTCGATTCCATTCCATTCGATTCCATTCGATATCATTCGATTCCATTCCATCCCATTCCATTCCATTCCATTCCATTCCGTTCTACTCGGGTTGATTCCATTCCATTCCGTTTCATTCCATTCCATTCCATTCCATTCCATTCCATTCCATTCCGTTCTAATCGGTTTGATTCCACTCCATTCAATTCCATTCCATTCCATTCCATTCCATTCCATTCCATTCCATTCCATTCCTTTCCATTCCAACCCATTCCGTTCTACTCGGGTTGATTGCATTCCATTCCATTCCATTCCATTCCATTCCATTCCTTTCCATTCCATTCCATTCGATTCCATTCCATTCCATTCCATTCCATTTCATTCCAAACCATTCCATTCTACTCGGGTTCATCATTCCATTCCATTCCATTCCATTCCATTCCACTCGGGTTCTTTCCATTCCATTCCATTCCATTCCATTCCATTCCATTCCATTCCATTCCATTCCATTCTACTCAGGTTGATTTCCATTCCATTCCATTCCATTCCATTCCATTCCATTCCATTCCATTCCATTCCATTCCACTCCATTCCATTCCGTTCTATTCGGGTTGATTCTATTCCATTCCATTCCATTCCATTCCATTCCATTCCATTCCATTCCATTCCATTCCATTCCATTCCATTCTATTCCATTCCGTTCTACTCGGCTTGAATCCATTGAGTTCCGTTCCGTTCCGTTCCGTCCCGACACGTCCCGTCCCGTCCCGTCCCGTCCCGTCCCATCCCGTCCCGTCCCGTCCCGTGCCGTTGTACTCGGGTTGATTCCATTCCACTACGTTCCGTTCATTTCCGTTCCGTTCCATTCAGTTCCACGCGGGTTGATTCAATTCCATTCTATTCTATTCTATTCCTTTCCATTCCATTCCATTCTACTCGGGTTGATTTCAAGCCGTTCCATTCCGTTCCATTCCGTCCCATCCCGACCCGTCCCATCCCGTCCCGTCTCGTCCCATCCCATTCCGTTCCACATGGGTTGATTCAATTCCTTTCGGTTACATTGAATTCCATTCCATTCCTTTCTACTCGGATTGATTCCATTCCATTCCATTCCATTCCATTCCATTCCATTCCATTCCATTCCATTCCATTCAGTTTCATTCCATTCCATTCCATTCCATTCCATTCCTTTCCATTCCATTCCATTCCATTCCATTCCATTCTATTCCATTACATTCTACTACATTGAATTCCATTCCATTCCATTCCATTCCATTCCATTCCATTCCATTCCATTCCTTTCCATTCCATTTAGTTCTACTCGGGTTGATTCCATTCCATTCCATTCCATTCCATTCCATTCCATTCCATTCCATTCCATTCCATTCCATTGCATTCCATTCCATTCCATTCCATTCCATTGCATTCCATTCCATTCCATTCCATTACTTTCCATTCCATTCCATTCCAATCAATTCCATTCTACTCGGGTTGACTCCATTCCATTCCATTCCATTCCATTCCATTCCATTCCATTCCATTCCATTATATTCCATTCTATTCCATTCGATTCCGTTCAATTCCATTCCATTCCATTCTATTCCATTCCATTCCATTCCATTCCATTCCATTCCATTCCATTCCATTCTATTCCATTCCGTTCTACTCGGCTTGAATCCATTGAGTTCCGTTCCGTTCCGTTCCGTCCCGACACGTCCCGTCCCATCCGGTCCCGTCCCGTCCCATCCCGTCCCGTCCCGTCCCGTGCCGTTGTACTCGGGTTGATTCCATTCCACTCCGTTCCGTTCATTTCCGTTCCGTTCCATTCAGTTCCACGCGGGTTGATTCAATTCCATTCTATTCTATTCCATTCCATTCCATTCCATTCCATTCCGTTCCATTCCATTCCACTCCATTCCATTCGATTCCATTCGATTCCATTCCATTCCATTCCATTCCATTCCATTCCAATCCGTTCCATTCTACTCGGGTTGATTCCATTCCATTCCATTCCATTCCATTCCATTCCATTCCATTCCATTCCATTCCATTCCATTGCATTCCATTCGATTCCATTCGATTCCATTCCATTCGATTCCATTCGATATCATTCGATTCCATTCCATCCCATTCCATTCCATTCCATTCCATTCCGTTCTACTCGGGTTGATTCCATTCCATTCCGTTTCATTCCATTCCATTCCATTCCATTCCATTCCATTCCATTCCGTTCTAATCGGTTTGATTCCACTCCATTCAATTCCATTCCATTCCATTCCATTCCATTCCATTCCATTCCATTCCATTCCTTTCCATTCCAACCCATTCCGTTCTACTCGGGTTGATTGCATTCCATTCCATTCCATTCCATTCCATTCCATTCCTTTCCATTCCATTCCATTCGATTCCATTCCATTCCATTCCATTCCATTTCATTCCAAACCATTCCATTCTACTCGGGTTCATCATTCCATTCCATTCCATTCCATTCCATTCCACTCGGGTTCTTTCCATTCCATTCCATTCCATTCCATTCCATTCCATTCCATTCCATTCCATTCCATTCTACTCAGTTTGATTTCCATTCCATTCCATTCCATTCCATTCCATTCCATTCCATTCCATTCCATTCCATTCCACTCCATTCCATTCCGTTCTATTCGGGTTGATTCTATTCCATTCCATTCCATTCCATTCCATTCCATTCCATTCCATTCCATTCCATTCCATTCCATTCCATTCCATTCCATTCCATTCCATTCTATTCCATTCCGTTCTACTCGGCTTGAATCCATTGAGTTCCGTTCCGTTCCGTTCCGTCCCGACACGTCCCGTCCCGTCCCGTCCCGTCCCGTCCCATCCCGTCCCGTCCCGTCCCGTGCCGTTGTACTCGGGTTGATTCCATTCCACTACGTTCCGTTCATTTCCGTTCCGTTCCATTCAGTTCCACGCGGGTTGATTCAATTCCATTCTATTCTATTCTATTCCTTTCCATTCCATTCCATTCTACTCGGGTTGATTTCAAGCCGTTCCATTCCGTTCCATTCCGTCCCATCCCGACCCGTCCCATCCCGTCCCGTCTCGTCCCATCCCATTCCGTTCCACATGGGTTGATTCAATTCCTTTCGGTTACATTGAATTCCATTCCATTCCTTTCTACTCGGATTGATTCCATTCCATTCCATTCCATTCCATTCCATTCCATTCCATTCCGTTCCATTCCATTCAGTTTCATTCCATTCCATTCCATTCCATTCCATTCCTTTCCATTCCATTCCATTCCATTCCATTCCATTCTATTCCATTACATTCTACTACATTGAATTCCATTCCATTCCATTCCATTCCATTCCATTCCATTCCATTCCTTTCCATTCCATTTAGTTCTACTCGGGTTGATTCCATTCCATTCCATTCCATTCCATTCCATTCCATTCCATTCCATTCCATTCCATTCCATTGCATTCCATTCCATTCCATTCCATTCCATTGCATTCCATTCCATTCCATTCCATTACTTTCCATTCCATTCCATTCCAATCAATTCCATTCTACTCGGGTTGACTCCATTCCATTCCATTCCATTCCATTCCATTCCATTCCATTCCATTCCATTATATTCCATTCTATTCCATTCGATTCCGTTCAATTCCATTCCATTCCATTCCATTCCATTCCATTCCATTCCATTCCATTCCATTCGATTCCATTCCATTCCATTCCATTCCATTCCATTCCATTCCATTCCATTCCATTCCATTCCATTCCATTCTACTCGGGTTGATTCCATTCCATTCCATTCCATTCCATTCCATTCCATTCCATTCCATTCCATTTCATTCCATTCCATTCCATTCCTTTCTATTCCATTCCATTCCATTCCATTCCATTCCATTCCATTCCATTCCATTCCATTCCATTCCGTTCTACTCGGGTTGATTCCACTCCATTCCATTCCATTCCATTCCATTCCATTCCATTCCATTCCATTCCATTCCTTTCCATTCCAACCCATTCCGTTCTACTCGGGTTGATTCCATTCCTTTCCATTCCATTCCATTCCATTCCATTCCATTCCATTCCATTCCATTCCATTCCATTCCACTCCATTCCATTCCATTTCATTCCAAACCGTTCCATTCTACTCGGGTTCATCATTCCATTCCATTCCATTCCACTCGGGTTCATTCCATTCCATTCCATTCCATTCCATTCCATTCCATTCCATTCCATTCCGTTCTACTCAGGTTGATTTCCATTACATTCCATTCCTTTCCATTCCATTCCATTCCATTCCATTCCATTCCATTCCATTCCATTCCATTCTATTCCTTTCCGTTCTACTCGGCTTGAATCCATTGAGTTCCGTTCCGTTCCGTTCCGTCCCAACACGTCCCGTCCCGTCCCGTCCCGTCCCGTCCCTTCCCGTCCCGTCCCGTGCCGTTGTACTCGGGTTGATTCCGTTCCACTCCGTTCCGTTCCTTTCCGTTCCGTTCCATTCAGTTCCACGCGGTTTGATTCAATTCCATTCTATTCTATTCCATTCCATTCCATTCCATTCCATTCCATTCCATTCCATTCCATTTTACTCGGGTTAATTCCATGCCGTTCCATTGCGTTCCATTCTGTCCCATCCCGACGCGTCCCGTCCCGTCCCGTCCCGTCCCATTCCGTTCCGTTCTGATCGGGTTGATTCCGTTCCATTCCGTTCCGTTCCTTTCCGTTCCATTCCATTCCTTTACACGCGGGTTGATTCAATTCCATTCTATTACATTGAATTCCATTCCATTCCATTCCATTCCATTCTATTCGGATTGATTGCATTCCATTCCATTCCATTCCAGTCCATTCCAATCCATTCCATTCTACTCGGGTTGATTCCATTCCATTCCATTCCATTCCATTCCATTCCATTCCATTCCATTGCGTTCCATTCGATTCGATTCGATTCCATTCCATTCCATTCCATTCCAATCCATTCCATTCTACTTGGGTTGATTCCATTTCATTCCATTCCATTCGATTCCATTCCATTCCATTCCATTCCATTCCATTCCATTCCATTCCATTCCATTCCATTCTGTACTACTCGGGTTGATTCCACTCCATTCCATTCCATTCCATTCCATTCTATTCCATTCCATTCCATTCGATTCCATTCTATTCCATTCGATTCCATTCCATTCCATTTCATTTTATTCCATTCCATTCCATTCCATTCTATTCCATTGAATTCCATTCCATTCCATTCCATTCCATTCAATTCCATTCCATTCCATTCCTTTGCATTCCAATCTATTCCATTCTACTCGGGTTGATTCCATTCCATTCCATTCCATTCCATTCCAATCGATTCGATTCCATTCCATTCCATTCCTTTCTACTCGGGTTGATTCCATTCTATTCCATTCCACTCCGTTCGATTCCATTCGATTCCATTCGATTCCATTCCATTCCATTCCATTCCCTTCCATTCCATTCTATTCCATTGAATTCCATTCCATTCCATTGCATTCCATTCCATTCCATTCCATTCCATTCCGTTTTACTCTGATTGACTCCATTCCATTCCATTCCATTCCATTCCATTCCATTCCATTCCATTCGATTCCATTCCATTCCATTCCATTCCATGCCATTCCATTCCAATACATTCCATTCTACTCTGGTTGATTCCATTCCATTCCATTCCATTCCATTCCATTCGTCTCCATTCGATTCCATTCGATTCCATTCCATTCTATTCCATTGAATTCCATTGAATTCCATTCCATTCCATTCCATTCCATTCCATTCCATTCCATTCCATTCCTTTCCGTTCTACTCGGGTTGATTCCATTCCATTCCATTCCATTCCATTCCATTCCATTCCATTCCATTCCATTCCACTCCATTCCATTCGATTCCATTCGATTCCATTCCATTCCATTCCATTCCATTCCAATCCATTCCATTCTACTCGGGTTGATTCCATTCCATTCCATTCCACTCCATTCCATTCCATTCCATTCCATTGCATTGCATTCCATTCGATTCCATTCGACTCCATTCCATTCGATTCCATTCGAGATCATTCGATTCCATTCCATCCCATTCCATTCCATTCCATTCCATTCCGTTCTACTCGGGTTGATTCCATTCCATTCCATTTCATTCCATTCCATTCCATTCCATTCCATTCCATTCCATTCCATTCCATTCCGTTCTACTCGGGTTGATTCCACTCCATTCCATTCCATTCCATTCCATTCCATTCCATTCCATTCCATTCCATTCCATTCCATTCCATTCCATTCCAATCCATTCCATTCTACTCGGGTTGATTCCATTCCATTCCATTCCATTCCATTCCATTCCATTCCATTCCATTCCATTCCATTCCACTCGATTCCATTCCATTCTTTCCATTCCATTCCAATCCATTCCATTCTACTCCGGTGGATTCCATTCCATTCCATTCCATTCCATTCCATTCCATTCCATTCCATTCGATTCCATTCCATTCCATTCCATTCCATTCCATTCCATTCCATTCCATTCCATTCCGTTCTAGTCAGGTTGATTCCATTCTATTCCATTCCATTACATTACATTCCATTCCATTCCATTCCATTCCATTCCATTTCATTCCATTCTATTCCACTCCATTCTACTCCATTGAATTCCATTCCATTCCATTCTATTCCATTCCATTCCATTCCTTTCCATTCCATTTAGTTCTACTCGGGTTGATTCCATTCCATTCCATTCCATTCCATTCCATTCCATTCTATTCCATTCCATTCCATTCCATTCCATTGCATTCCATTCCATTCCATTCGATTCCATTCCATTCCATTCCATTCCATTCCATTCCATTCCATTCCCTTCTATTCCATTCCATTCCATTCCATTCCGTTCCACTCGGGTTGATTCCATTCTATTCCATTCCATTCCATTCGATTCCATTCGATATCATTCGATTCCATTCCATCCCATTCCATTCCATTCCATTCCATTCCGTTCTTCTTTTGTTGATTCCATTCCATTCCATTTCATTCCATTCCATTCCATTCCACTCGATTCCATTCCATTCTTTCCATTCCATTCCAATCCATTCCATTCTACTCGGGTGGATTACATTCCATTCCATTCCATTCCATTCCATTGCATTCCATTCCATTCCATTCCATTCCATTCCATTCCATTCTATTCCACTCCATTCTACTCCATTGAATTCCATTCCATTCCATATTATTCCATTCCATTCCATTCCTTTCCATTCCATTTAGTTCTACTCGGGTTGATTCCATTCCATTCCATTCCATTCCATTCCATTCCATTCCATTCCATTCCATTCCATTCCATTCCATTCCATTCCATTCCATTCCATTCCATTCCATTCCATTCCGTTCCACTCGGGTTGATTCCATTCTATTCCATTCCATTCCATTCGATTCCATTCGATATCATTCGATTCCATTCCATCCCATTCCATTCCATTCCATTCCATTCCGTTCTTCTTGGGTTGAGTCCATTCCATTCCATTTCATTCCATTCCATTCCATTCCATTTCTTTCGATTCCATTCGATTCCATTCCATTCCATTCCAATCCATTGCATTCTACTCAGGTTGATTCCATTCCATTCCATTCCATTCCATTCCATTCCATTCCATTCCATTCCATTCTATTCCATTCCATTCTACTCCATTGAATTCCATTCCATTCCATTCCATTCCATTCCATTCCTTTCCAATCCATTTAGTTCTACTCGGGTTGATTCCATTCCATTCCATTCCATTCCATTCCATTCCATTCCATTCCATTCCATTCCATTCCATTCCATTCCATTACTTTCCATTCCATTCCATTCCATTCCATTCTATTCTACTCGGGTTGACTCCATTCCATTCCATTCCACTCCATTCCATTCCGTTATATTCCATTCTATTCCATTCGATTCCGTTCGATTCCATTCCATTCCATTCCATTCCATTCGATTCCATTCCATTCCATTCGATTCCCTTCCATTCCATTCCATTCCATTCCATTCCATTCCATTCCATTCCATTCCATTCCGTTCTAGTCGGGTTGATTCCATTCTATTCCATTCCATTCCATTCCATTGCATTCCATTCCATTCCATTCTATTCCACTGCATTCTACTCCATTGAATTCCATTCCATTCCATATTATTCCATTCCATTCCATTCCTTTCCATTCCATTTAGTTCTACTCGGGTTGATTCCATTCCATTCCATTCCATTCCATTCCATTCCATTCCATTCCATTCCATTCCATTCCATTCCATTCCATTCCATTCCGTTCCACTCGGGTTGATTCCATTCTATTCCATTCCATTCCATTCGATTCCATTCGATATCATTCGATTCCATTCCATCCCATTCCATTCCATTCCATTCCATTCCGTTCTTCTTGGGTTGAGTCCATTCCATTCCATTTCATTCCATTCCATTCCATTCCATTTCTTTCGATTCCATTCGATTCCATTCCATTCCATTCCATTCCAATCCATTGCATTCTACTCAGGTTGATTCCATTCCATTCCATTCCATTCCATTCCATTCCATTCCATTCCATTCCATTCCATTCCATTCCATTCCATTCGATTCCACTCGATTCCATTCCATTCCTTTCCATTCCATTCCAATCCACTCCATTCTATTCGGGTGGATTCCATTCCATTCCATTCCATTCCATTCCATTCCATTCCATTCCATTCCATTCCATTCCGTTCTAGTCGGGTTGATTCCGTTCCATTCCATTGCATTCCATTCCATTCCATTCCATTCCATTCCATTCCATTCCATTCCATTCCATTCCATTCCATTCTATTCCATTCCATTCTACTCCATTGAATTCCATTCCATTCCATTCCATTCCATTCCATTCCATTCCTTTCCAATCCATTTAGTTCTACTCGGGTTGATTCCATTCCATTCCATTCCATTCCATTCCATTCCATTCCATTCCATTCCATTCCATTACTTTCCATTCCATTCCATTCCATTCCATTCTATTCTACTCGGGTTGACTCCATTCCATTCCATTCCACTCCATTCCAATCCGTTATATTCCATTCTATTCCATTCGATTCCGTTCGATTCCATTCCATTCCATTCCATTCCATTCGATTCCATTCCATTCCATTCGATTCCCTTCCATTCCATTCCATTCCATTCCATTCCATTCCAATCCATTCCATTCTACTCGGGTTGATTCCATTCCATTCCATTCCATTCCAATCCATTCCATTCCATTCCATTCCATTCCATTCCATTCCATTCCATTCAATTCCATTCCATTCCATTCCATTCCTTTCTATTCCATTCCATTCCATTCCATTCCATTCCATTCCATTCCATTCCATTCCATTCCATTCCATTCCATTCCGTTCTACTCGGGTTGATTCCACTCCATTCCATTCCCTTCCATTCCATTGCATTCCATTCCATTCCATTCCATTCCATTCCATTCCATTCCTTTCCATTCCAACCCATTCCTTTCTACTCGGGTTGATTCCATTCCATTCCATTCCATTCCATTCCATTCCATTCCATTCCATTCCATTCCATTCCATTCCATTCCATTCCATTCCATTCCATTCCATTCCATTCCATTCCATTCCATTCCATTTCATTCCAAACCGTTCCATTCTACTCGGATTCATCATTCCATTCCATTCCATTCCATTCCATTCCACTCGGGTTCATTCCATTCCATTCCATTCCATTCCATTCCATTCCATTCCATTCCGTTCTACTCAGGTTGATTTCCATTCCATTCCATTCCATTCCATTCCATTCCATTCCATTCCATTCCATTCCATTCCATTCCATTCCATTCTATTCCATTCCGTTCTACTCGGCTTGAATCCATTGAGTTCCGTTCCGTTCCGTTTCGTCCCGAAACGTCCCGTCCCGTCCCGTCCCGTCCCGTCCCGTCCCGTCTCGTCCCGTCCCGTCCCGTCCCGTCCCGTCCCGTGCCGTTGTACTCGGGTTGATTCCATTCCACTCCGTTCCGTTCCTTTCCGTTCCCTTCCATTCAGTTCCACGCGGGTTGATTCAATTCCATTCTATTCTATTCCATTCCATTCCATTCCATTCCATTCCATTCCATTCCATTTTACTCGGGTTGATTCCATGCCGTGCCATTCCGTTCCATTCCGTTCCGTTCTGATCGGGTTGATTCCGTTCCATTCCGTTCCGTTCCTTTCCATTCCATTCCATTCCGTTACACGCAGGTTGATTCAATTCCATTCTATTACATTGAATTCTATTCCATTCCATTCCATTCCATTCTACTCGGATTGATTGCATTCCATTCCATTCCATTCCAGTCCATTCCAATCCATTCCATTCTACTCGGGTTGATTCCATTCCATTCCATTCCATTCCATTCCATTCCATTCCATTCCATTGCGTTCCATTCGAATCGATTCCATTCCATTCCATTCCATTCCATTCCAATCCATTCCATTCTACTTGGGTTCATTCCATTCCATTCCATTCCATTCCATTCTATTCCATTCGATTCGATTCCATTCCATTCCATTCCATTCCATTCCATTCCATTCCATTCCATTCCATTCCATTCCATTCCATTCCATTCCATTCCATTCCATTCCGTTCCACTCGGGTTGATTCCATTCTATTCCATTCCATTCCATTCGATTCCATTCGATATCATTCGATTCTATTCCATCCCATTCCATTCCATTCCATTCCATTCCGTTCTTCTTGGGTTGAGTCCATTCCATTCCATTTCATTCCATTCCATTCCATTCCATTTCTTTCGATTCCATTCGATTCCATTCCATTCCATTCCATTCCAATCCATTGCATTCTACTCAGGTTGATTCCATTCCATTCCATTCCATTCCATTCCATTCCATTCCATTCCATTCCATTCTATTCCATTCCATTCTACTCCATTGAATTCCATTCCATTCCATTCCATTCCATTCCATTCCTTTCCAATCCATTTAGTTCTACTCGGGTTGATTCCATTCCATTCCATTCCATTCCATTCCATTCCATTCCATTCCATTCCATTCCATTCCATTCCATTCCATTACTTTCCATTCCATTCCATTCCATTCCATTCTATTCTACTCGGGTTGACTCCATTCCATTCCATTCCACTCCATTCCATTCCGTTATATTCCATTCTATTCCATTCGATTCCGTTCGATTCCATTCCATTCCATTCCATTCCATTCGATTCCATTCCATTCCATTCGATTCCCTTCCATTCCATTCCATTCCATTCCATTCCATTCCATTCCATTCCTTTCCATTCCGTTCTAGTCGGGTTGATTCCATTCTATTCCATTCCATTCCATTCCATTGCATTCCATTCCATTCCATTCTATTCCACTGCATTCTACTCCATTGAATTCCATTCCATTCCATATTATTCCATTCCATTCCATTCCTTTCCATTCCATTTAGTTCTACTCGGGTTGATTCCATTCCATTCCATTCCATTCCATTCCATTCCATTCCATTCCATTCCATTCCATTCCATTCCATTCCATTCCATTCCATTCCATTCCGTTCCACTCGGGTTGATTCCATTCTATTCCATTCCATTCCATTCGATTCCATTCGATATCATTCGATTCCATTCCATCCCATTCCATTCCATTCCATTCCATTCCGTTCTTCTTGGGTTGAGTCCATTCCATTCCATTTCATTCCATTCCATTCCATTCCATTTCTTTCGATTCCATTCGATTCCATTCCATTCCATTCCATTCCAATCCATTGCATTCTACTCAGGTTGATTCCATTCCATTCCATTCCATTCCATTCCATTCCATTCCATTCCATTCCATTCCATTCCATTCCATTCCATTCCATTCGATTCCACTCGATTCCATTCCATTCCTTTCCATTCCATTCCAATCCACTCCATTCTATTCGGGTGGATTCCATTCCATTCCATTCCATTCCATTCCATTCCATTCCATTCCATTCCATTCCATTCCATTCCATTCCGTTCTAGTCGGGTTGATTCCGTTCCATTCCATTGCATTCAATTCCATTCCATTCCATTCCATTCCATTCCATTCCATTCCATTCCATTCCATTCCATTCCATTCTATTCCATTCCATTCTACTCCATTGAATTCCATTCCATTCCATTCCATTCCATTCCTTTCCAATCCATTTAGTTCTACTCGGGTTGATTCCATTCCATTCCATTCCATTCCATTCCATTCCATTCCATTCCATTCCATTCCATTACTTTCCATTCCATTCCATTCCATTCCATTCTATTCTACTCGGGTTGACTCCATTCCATTCCATTCCACTCCATTCCAATCCGTTATATTCCATTCTATTCCATTCGATTCCGTTCGATTCCATTCCATTCCATTCCATTCCATTCGATTCCATTCCATTCCATTCGATTCCCTTCCATTCCATTCCATTCCATTCCATTCCATTCCAATCCATTCCATTCTACTCGGGTTGATTCCATTCCATTCCATTCCATTCCAATCCATTCCATTCCATTCCATTCCATTCCATTCCATTCCATTCCATTCAATTCCATTCCATTCCATTCCATTCCTTTCTATTCCATTCCATTCCATTCCATTCCATTCCATTCCATTCCATTCCATTCCATTCCATTCCATTCCATTCCGTTCTACTCGGGTTGATTCCACTCCATTCCATTCCCTTCCATTCCATTGCATTCCATTCCATTCCATTCCATTCCATTCCATTCCATTCCTTTCCATTCCAACCCATTCCTTTCTACTCGGGTTGATTCCATTCCATTCCATTCCATTCCATTCCATTCCATTCCATTCCATTCCATTCCATTCCATTCCATTCCATTCCATTCCATTCCATTCCATTCCATTCCATTCCATTCCACTCCATTCCATTCGATTCCATTTGATTCCATTCCATTCCATTCCATTCCAATCCATTCCATTCCATTCCATTCCATTCCATTCCATTCCATTCCATTCAATTCCATTCCATTCCATTCCATTCCTTTCTATTCCATTCCATTCCATTCCATTCCATTCCATTCCATTCCATTCCATTCCATTCCATTCCATTCCATTCCGTTCTACTCGGGTTGATTCCACTCCATTCCATTCCCTTCCATTCCATTGCATTCCATTCCATTCCATTCCATTCCATTCCATTCCATTCCTTTCCATTCCAACCCATTCCTTTCTACTCGGGTTGATTCCATTCCATTCCATTCCATTCCATTCCATTCCATTCCATTCCATTCCATTCCATTCCATTCCATTCCATTCCATTCCATTCCATTCCATTTCATTCCAAACCGTTCCATTCTACTCGGATTCATCATTCCATTCCATTCCATTCCATTCCATTCCACTCGGGTTCATTCCATTCCATTCCATTCCATTCCATTCCATTCCATTCCATTCCGTTCTACTCAGGTTGATTTCCATTCCATTCAATTCCATTCCATTCCATTCCATTCCATTCCATTCCATTCCATTCCATTCCATTCTATTCCATTCCATTCTACTCGGCTTGAACCCATTGAGTTCCGTTCCGTTCCGTTTCGTCCCGAAACGTCCCGTCCCGTCCCGTCCCGTCCCGTCCCGTCCCGTCTCGTCCCGTCCCGTCCCGTCCCGTCCCGTCCCGTGCCGTTGTACTCGGGTTGATTCCATTCCACTCCGTTCCGTTCCTTTCCGTTCCCTTCCATTCAGTTCCACGCGGGTTGATTCAATTCCATTCTATTCTATTCCATTCCATTCCATTCCATTCCATTCCATTCCATTCCATTTTACTCGGGTTGATTCCATGCCGTGCCATTCCGTTCCATTCCGTTCCGTTCTGATCAGGTTGATTCCGTTCCATTCCGTTCCGTTCCTTTCCATTCCATTCCATTCCGTTACACGCAGGTTGATTCAATTCCATTCTATTACATTGAATTCTATTCCATTCCATTCCATTCCATTCTACTCGGATTGATTGCATTCCATTCCATTCCATTCCAGTCCATTCCAATCCATTCCATTCTACTCGGGTTGATTCCATTCCATTCCATTCCATTCCATTCCATTCCATTCCATTCCATTGCGTTCCATTCGAATCGATTCCATTCCATTCCATTCCATTCCATTCCAATCCATTCCATTCTACTTGGGTTCATTCCATTCCATTCCATTCCATTCCATTCTATTCCATTCGATTCGATTCCATTCCATTCCATTCCATTCCATTCTGTTCTACTCGGGTTGATTCCACTCCATTCCATTCCATTCCATTCCATTCTATTCCATTCCATTCCATTCGATTCCATTCTATTCCATTCGATTCCATTCCATTCCATTTCATTTTATTCCATTCCATTCCATTCCATTCTATTCCATTGAATTCCATTCCATTCCATTCCATTCCATTCCATTCCATTCCATTCCATTCCATTCGATTCCATTCCATTCCATTCCATTCCATTCCATTCCATTCCATTCCGTTCTAGTCGGGTTGATTCCATTCTATTCCATTCCATTCCATTCCATTGCATTCCATTCCATTCCATTCCATTCCATTCCATTCCATTGCATTCTATTCCACTCCATTCTACTCCATTGAATTCCATTCCATTCCATATTATTCCATTCCATTCCATTCCTTTCCATTCCATTTAGTTCTACTCGGGTTGATTCCATTCCATTCCATTCCATTCCATTCCATTCCATTCCATTCCATTCCATTCCATTCCATTCCATTTCATTCCATTCCATTCCATTCCATTCCGTTCCACTCGGGTTGATTCCATTCTATTCCATTCCATTCCATTCGATTCCATTCGATATCATTCGATTCCATTCCATCGCATTCCATTCCATTCCATTCCATTCCGTTCTTCTTGGGGTGAGTCCATTCCATTCCATTTCATTCCATTCCATTCCATTCCTTTTCTTTCGATTCCATTCGATTCCATTCCATTCCATTCCATTCCAATCCATTGCATTCTACTCAGGTTGATTCCATTCCATTCCATTCCATACCATTCCAATCCATTCCATTCCATTCCATTCGATTCCAGTCGATTCCATTCCATTCCTTTCCATTCCATTCCAATCCATTCCATTCTATTCGGGTGGATTCCATTCCATTCCATTCCATTCCATTCCATTCCATTCCATTCCATTCCATTCCATTCCATTCCATTCCATTCCATTCCATTCCATTCCATTCCATTCCATTCCATTCCGTTCTAGTCGGGTTGATTCCGTTCCATTCCATTGCATTCCATTGCATTCCATTCCATTCCATTCCATTCCATTCCATTCCATTCCATTCCATTCCATTCTATTCCATTCCATTCTACTCCATTGAATTCAATTCAATTCCATTCCATTCCATTCCATTCCATTCCTTTCCAATCCATTTAGTTCTACTCGGGTTGATTCCATTCCATTCCATTCCATTCCATTCCATTCCATTCCATTCCATTCCATTCCATTCCATTCCATTACTTTCCATTCCATTCCATTCCATTCCATTCTATTCTACTCGGGTTGACTCCATTCCATTCCATTCCACTCCATTCCATTCCGTTATATTCCATTCTATTCCATTCGATTCCGTTCGATTCCATTCCATTCCATTCCATTCCATTCGATTCCATTCCATTCCATTCGATTCCCTTCCATTCCATTCCATTCCATTCCATTCCATTCCAATCCATTCCATTCTACTCGGGTTGATTCCATTCCATTCCATTCCATTCCAATCCATTCCATTCCATTCCATTCCATTCCATTCCATTCCATTCCATTCCATTCCATTCCATTCCATTCCTTTCTATTCCATTCCATTCCATTCCATTCCATTCCATTCCATTCCTTTCCATTCCATTCCATTCCGTTCTACTCGGGTTGATTCCACTCCATTCCATTCCCTTCCATTCCATTGCATTCCATTCCATTCCATTCCATTCCTTTCCATTCCAACCCATTCCTTTCTACTCGGGTTGATTCCATTCCATTCCATTCCATTCCATTCCATTCCATTCCATTCCATTCCATTCCATTCCATTCCATTCCATTCGATTCCATTCCATTCCATTCCATTCCATTTCATTCCAAACCGTTCCATTCTACTCGGATTCATCATTCCATTCCATTCCATTCCATTCCATTCCACTCGGGTTCATTCCATTCCATTCCATTCCATTCCATTCCATTCCATTCCATTCCATTCCGTTCTACTCAGGTTGATTTCCATTCCATTCCATTCCATTCCATTCCATTCCATTCCATTACATTCCATTCCATTCTATTCCATTCCGTTCTACTCGGCTTGAATCCATTGAGTTCCGTTCCGTTCCGTTTCGTCCCGACACGTCCCGTCCCGTCCCGACACGTCCCGTCCCGTCCCGTCTCGTCCCGTCCCGTCCCGTCCCGTCCCGTCCCGTCCCGTCCCGTGCCGTTGTACTCGGGTTGATTCCATTCCACTCCGTTCCGTTCCTTTCCGTTCCCTTCCATTCAGTTCCACGCGGGTTGATTCAATTCCATTCTATTCTATTCCATTCCATTCCATTCCATTCCATTCCATTCCATTCCATTTTACTCGGGTTGATTCCATGCCGTGCCATTCCGTTCCATTCCGTTCCGTTCTGATCGGGTTGATTCCGTTCCATTCCGTTCCGTTCCTTTCCATTCCATTCCATTCCGTTACACGCAGGTTGATTCAATTCCATTCTATTACATTGAATTCTATTCCATTCCATTCCATTCCATTCTACTCGGATTGATTGCATTCCATTCCGTTCCATTCCAGTCCATTCCAATCCATTCCATTCTACTCGGGTTGATTCCATTCCATTCCATTCCATTCCATTCCATTCCATTCCATTCCATTCCATTGCGTTCCATTCGAATCGATTCCATTCCATTCTATTCCATTCCATTCCAATCCATTCCATTCTACTTGGGTTCATTCCATTCCATTCCATTCCATTCCATTCTATTCCATTCGATTCCATTCCATTCCATTCCATTCCATTCCATTCCATTCTGTTCTACTCGGGTTGATTCCACTCCATTCCATTCCATTCCATTCCATTCTATTCCATTCCATTCCATTCGATTCCATTCTATTCCATTCGATTCCATTCCATTCCATTTCATTTTATTCCATTCCGTTCCATTCCATTATATTCCATTGAATTCCATTCCATTCCATTCCATTCCATTCCATTCCATTCCATTCCATTCCATTCCGTTCTACTCGGGTTGATTCCACTCCATTCCATTCCATTCCATTCCATTCCATTCCATTCCATTCCATTCCATTCCACTCGGGTTGAGCATTCCATTCGATTCCATTCCATTCCATTCCATTCCATTCCATTCCATTCCACTCGGGCTCATTCCATTCCATTCCATTCCATTCCATTCCATTCCATTCCATTCCATTCCATTCCATTCCATTCCGTTCTACTCGGGTTGATTTCCATTCCATTCCATTCCATTCCATTCCACTCCATTCCATTCCATTCCATTCCATTCCATTCCATTCCATTCCATTCCATTCCATTCCATTCCTTTCCATTTATTCCATTCCGTTCTACTCGGGTTGATCCCATTGAGTTTGGTTCCGTTCCGTTCCGTCCCGTCCCGTCCCATCCCGTCCCGTTCCATTTTACTCGGGTTGATTCCTTTGCATTCCGTTCCGCTCGTTTCCATTCCGTTCCATTCCGTTCCACGCGGGTTGGTTCAGTTCCATTCTATTCTATTCTATTCCTTTCCATTCCATTCCATTCTACTCGGGTTGATTCCATGCCGTTCCATTCCGTTCCATTCCGTCCCATTCCGACCCGTCCCATCCCGTCCCTTCCCGTCCCATCCCGTTCCGTTCCACATGGGTTGATTCAATTCCTTTCGGTTACATTGAATTCCATTCCATTCCATTCTACTCGGATTGATTCCATTCCATTCCATTCCATTCCATTCCATTCCATTCCATTCCATTCCAATCCATTCCATTCTACTCGGGTTGATTCCATTCCATTCCATTCCATTCCATTCCATTCCATTCCATTCCATTCCATTCAGTTTCATTCCATTCGATTCCATTCCATTCCATTCCATTCCATTCCATTCCATTCGATTCCATTCCATTCCATTCCATTCCATTCCGTTCTAGTCGGGTTGATTCCATTCTATTCCATTCCATTCCATTCCATTCCATTCCATTCCATTCTATTCCATTCCATTCTACTCCATTGAATTCCATTCCATTCCATTCTATTCCATTCCATTCCATTCCTTTCCATTCCATTTAGTTCTACTCTGGTTGATTCCATTCCATTCCATTCAATTCCATTCCATTCCATTCCATTCCATTCCATTCCATTCCATTACTTTCCATTCCATTCCATTCCAATCCATTCCATTCTACTCGGGTTGACTCCATTCCATTCCATTCCATTCCATTCCATTCCATTCCATTCCATTCCATTCCATTCTATTATATTCCATTCCATTCCATTCGATTCCGTTCGATTCCATTCCATTCCATTCGATTCCATTCGATTCCATTCGATTCCATTCCATTCCATTCCATTCCATTCCATTCCATTCCATTCCATTCCATTCTACACGGGTTGATTCCATTCCATTCCATTCCATTCCATTCTATACGGGTTGATTCCATTCCATTCCATTCCATTCCATTCCATTCCATTCCATTATATTCCATTCCATTCCATTCGATTCCGTTCGATTCCATTCCATTCCATTCGATTCCATTCGATTCCATTCGATTCCATTCCATTCCATTCCATTCCATTCCATTCCATTCCATTCCATTCTACACGGGTTGATTCCATTCCATTCCATTCCATTCCATTCCATTCCATTCCATTCCATTATATTCCATTCCATTCCATTCGATTCCGTTCGATTCCATTCGATTCCATTCGATTCCATTCGATTCCATTCGATTCCATTCCATTCCATTCCATTCCATTCCATTCCATTCCATTCCATTCCATTCTACACGGGTTGATTCCATTCCATTCCATTCCATTCCATTCTATACGGGTTGATTCCATTCCATTCCATTCCATTCCATTCCATTCCATTCCATTCCATTCCATTCCATTCCATTCCATTCCATTCCTTTCCATTCCGTTCTACTCGGGTTGATTCCACTCCATTCCATTCCATTCCATTCCATTCCATTCCATTCCATTGCGTTCCATTCGAATCGATTCCATTCCATACCATTCCATTCCATTCCAATCCATTCCATTCTACTTGGGTTCATTCCATTCCATTCCATTCCATTCCATTCTATTCCATTCGATTCCATGCCATTCCATTCCATTCCATTCCATTCCATTCCATTCTATTCTACTCGGGTTGATTCCACTCCATTCCATTCCATTCCATTCCATTCTATTCCATTCCATTCCATTCGATTCCATTCTATTCCATTCGATTCCATTCCATTCCATTTCATTTTATTCCATTCCATTCCATTCCATTCTATTCCATTGAATTCCATTCCATTCCATTCCATTCCATTCCATTCCATTCCATTCCATTCCATTCCGTTCTACTCGGGTTGATTCCACTCCATTCCATTCCATTCCATTCCATTCCATTCCATTCCATTCCATTCCACTCGGGTTGAGCATTCCATTCGATTCCATTCCATTCCATTCCATTCCATTCCATTCCATTCCATTCCATTCCACTCGGGCTCATTCCATTCCATTCCATTCCATTCCATTCCATTCCATTCCATTCCATTCCATTCCATTCCATTCCGTTCTACTCGGGTTGATTTCCATTCCATTCCATTCCATTCCTTTCCACTCCATTCCATTCCATTCCATTCCATTCCATTCCATTCAATTCCATTCCATTCCTTTCCATTTATTCCATTCCGTTCTTCTCGGGTTGATTCCATTGAGTTTGGTTCCGTTCCGTTCCGTCCCGTCCCGTCCCGTCCCGTCCCGTTCCGTTTTACTCGGGTTGATTCCTTTGCATTCCGTTCCGCTCGTTTCCATTCCGTTCCATTCCGTTCCACGCGGGTTGGTTCAGTTCCATTCTATTCTATTCTATTCCTTTCCATTCCATTCCATTCTACTCGGGTTGATTCCATGCCGTTCCATTCGGTTCCATTCCGTCCCATTCCGACCCGTCCCATCCCGTCCCTTCCCGTCCCATCCCGTTCCGTTCCACGTGGGTTGATTCAATTCCTTTCGGTTACATTGAATTCCATTCCATTCCATTCTACTCGGATTGATTCCATTCCATTCCATTCCATTCCATTCCATTCCATTCCATTCCATTCCATTCCATTCCGTTTCATTCCATTCCATTCCATTCCATTCCATTCCATTCCATTCCATTCGATTCCATTCCATTCCATTCCATTCCATTCCGTTCTAGTCGGGTTGATTCCATTCTATTCCATTCCATTCCATTCCATTCCATTCCATTCCATTCTATTCCATTCCATTTTACTCCATTGAATTCCATTCCATTCCATTCTATTCCATTCCATTCCATTCCTTTCCATTCCATTTAGTTCTACTCTGGTTGATTCCATTCCATTCCATTCCATTCCATTCCATTCCATTCCATTCCATTCCATTCCATTCCATTCCATTACTTTCCATTCCATTCCATTCCAATCCATTCCATTCTACTCGGGTTGACTCCATTCCATTCCATTCCATTCCATTCCATTCCATTCCATTCCATTATATTCCATTCCATTCCATTCGATTCCGTTCGATTCCATTCCATTCCATTCGATTCCATTCGATTCCATTCGATTCCATTTGATTCCATTCCATTCCATTCCATTCCATTCCATTCCATTCCATTCCAATCCATTTCATTCTACACGGGTTGATTCCATTCCATTCCATTCCATTCCATTCCATTCCATTCCATTCCATTCCATTCCATTCCATTCCTTTTGATTCCATTCCATTCCATTAAATTCCATTCCATTCCATTCCATTCCATTCCATTCCATTCCATTCCATTCCTTTTGATTCCATTCCATTCCATTAAATTCCATTCCATTCCATTCCATTCCATTCCATTCCTTTCCATTCCGCTCTACTCGGGTTGATTCCACTCCATTCCATTCCATTCCATTCCATTCCATTCCATTCCATTCCATTCCATTCTATTCCATTCCATTCCATTCCATTCCATTCCATTCCATTCCATTCCGTTCTAGTCGGGTTGATTCCATTCTATTCCATTCCATTCCATTCCATTCCATTCCATTCCATTCCATTCCATTCCATTCCATTCTATTCCATTCCACTCTACTCCATTGAATTCCATTCCATTCCATTCAATTCCATTCCATTCCATTCCTTTCCATTCCATTTAGTTCTACTCGGGTTGATTCCATTCCATTCCATTCCATTCCATTACTTTCCATTCCATTCCATTCCAATCCATTCCATTCTACTCGGGTTGACTCCATTCCATTCCATTCCATTCCATTATATTGCATTCTATTCCATTCGATTCCGTTTGATTCCATTCCATTCCATTCCATTCCATTCCATTTCATTCCATTCCATTCCATTCCATTCCATTCCATTCGATTCCATTCCATTCCATTCGATTCCATTCCATTCCATTCCATTCCATTCCATTCCATTCCATTCCAATCCATTCCATTCTACTCGGGTTGATTCCATTCCATTCCATTCCATTGCATTCCATTCCATTCCATTCCATTCCATTCCATTCCATTCCATTCCATTCCTTTCTATTCCATTCCATTCCATTCCATTCCATTCCATTCCATTCCATTCCATTCCATTCCATTCCATTCCATTCCATTCTAATCGGTTTGATTCCACTCCATTCCATTCCATTCCATTCCATTCCATTCCATTCCATTCCAATTCTTTCCTTTCCATTCCAACCCATTCCGTTCTACTCGGGTTGATTCCATTCCATTCCATTCCATTCCATTCCATTCCATTCCATTCCATTCCATTCCATTCCATTCGATTCCATTCGATTCCATTCCATTCCATTCCATTCCATTTCATTCCAAACCATTCCATTCTACCCGGGTTCATCATTCCATTCCATTCCATTCCATTCCATTCCACTCGGGTTCTTTCCATTCCATTCCATTCCATTCCATTCCATTCTATTCCATTCCATTCCGTTCTACTCAGGTTGATTTCCATTCCATTCCATTCCATTCCATTCCATTCCATTCCATTCCATTCCGTTCCATTCCGTTCCACTCGGGTTGATTCCATTCTATTCCATTCCATTCCATTCGATTCCATTCGATATCATTCGATTCCATTCCATCCCATTCCATTCCATTCCATTCCATTCCGTTCTACTCGGGTTGATTCCATTCCATTCCATTTCATTGCATTCCATTCCATTCCATTTCTTTCGATTCCATTCGATTCCATTCCATTCCATTCCATTCCAATCCATTCCATTCTACTCAGGTTGATTCCATTCCATTCCATTCCATTCCATTCCATTCCATTCCATTTCATTCCATTCGATTCCACTCGATTCCATTCCATTCCTTTCCATTCCATTCCAATCCATTCCATTCTACTCGGGTGGATTCCATTCCATTCCATTCCATTCCATTCCATTCCATTCCATTCCATTCCATTCCATTCCATTCCATTCCGTTCTAATCGGGTTGATTCCATTCCATTCCATTCCATTCCATTCCATTCCATTCCATTCCATTCCATTCCATTCCATTCCATTCTATTCCATTCCATTCTACTCCTTTGAATTCCATTCCATTCCATTCCATTCCATTCCATTCCATTCCTTTCCATTCCATTTAGTTCTACTCGGGTTGATTCCATTCCTTTCCATTCCATTCCATTCCATTCCATTGCATTCCATTCCATTCCATTCCATTCCATTCCGTTCTACTCTGATTGACTCCATTCCATTCCATTCCATTCCATTCCATTCCATTCGATTCCATTCGATTCCATTCCATTCCATTCCATTCCATTCCATTCCATTCCTTTCCATTTACTCCATTGCGTTCTACTCGGGTTGATTCCATTGAGTTTGGTTCCGTTCCGTTCCGTCCCGTCCCGTCCCGTGCCGTTTTACTCGGGTTGATTCCTTTCCATTCCGTTCCGCTCGTTTCCGTTATGTTCCATTCTGTTCCACGCGGGTTGGTTCAATTCCATTCTATTCTATTCTATTCCTTTTCTTTCCATTCCATTCCATTCCATTCCATTCTACTAGGGTTGATTCCATGCCATTCCGTTCCGTTCCATTCCGTCTCATCCCGACCCATCCCATCCCGTCCCGTCCCGTCCCATCCCGTTCCGTTCCACATGGGTTGAATCAATTCCTTTCGGTTACATTGAATTCCATTCCATTCCATTCTACTCGGATTGATTCCATTCCATTCCATTCCATTCCATTCCATTCGATTCCATTCCATTCCATTCCTTTCCATTCCAATCCATTCCATTCTACTCGGGTTGATTCCATTCTATTCCATTCCATTCCATTCCATTCCATTCCATTCCATTCCATTCCATTCCATTCCATTCCATTCCATTCCATTCCATTCTGTTCTACTCGGGTTGATTCCATTCTATTCCATTCCATTCCGTTCGATTCCATTTGATTCCATTCCATTCCATTCCATTCCATTCCATTCCCTTCCATTCCATTCTATTCCATTGAATTC
Organism: Gorilla gorilla gorilla; assembly: GCF_029281585.2. Lineage (NCBI taxonomy): Eukaryota > Metazoa > Chordata > Mammalia > Primates > Hominidae > Gorilla > Gorilla gorilla. The sequence continues at coordinate 6,054,418 of NC_073241.2, forward strand.
CATTCCATTGCATTCCATTCCATTCCATTCCGTTCTACTCTGATTGATTCCATTCCATTCCATTCCATTCCATTCCATTCGTCTCCATTCAATTCCATTCGATTCCATTCCATTCTATTCCATTGAATTCCATTCCATTCCATTCCATTCCATCCAATTCCATTCCTTTCCATTCCAATCCATTCCATTCTACTCGGGTTGATTCCATTCCATTCCATTCCATTCCATTCCATTCCATTCGATTCCATTCCATTCCATTCCATTCCATTCCATTCCGTTCTATTCGGGTTGATTCCATTCTATTCCATTCCATTCCGTTCGATTCCATTCGATTCCATTCGATTCCATTCCATTCCATTCCATTCCCTTCCATTCCATTCTATTCCATTGAATTCCATTCCATTCCATTGCATTCCATTCCATTCCATTCCATTCCATTCCATTCCGTTCTACTCTGATTGACTCCATTCCATTCCATTCCATTCTATTCCATTCCATTCCATTCCATTCCATTCCATTCCATTCGATTCCATTCCATTCCATTCCATTCCATTCCATTCCATTCCATTCCATTCCATTCCATTCCTTTCCATTCCAACCCATTCCTTTCTACTCGGGTTGATTCCATTCCATTCCATTCCATTCCATTCCATTCCACTCGGGCTCATTCCATTCCATTCCATTCCATTCCATTCCATTCCATTCCATTCCATTCCATTCCATTCCATTCCATTCCGTTCTAATCGGGTTGATTTCCATTCCATTCCATTCCATTCCACTCCACTCCATTCCATTCCATTCCATTCCATTCCATTCCATTCCATTCCATTCCATTCCATTCCATTCCATTCTTTCCATTTATTCCATTCCGTTCTACTCGGGTTGATTCCATTGAGTTTGGTTACGTTCCGTTCCGTCCCATCCCGTCCCGTCCCGTCCCGTTCCGTTTTACTCGGGTTGATTCCTTTGCATTCCGTTCCGCTCGTTTCCATTCCGTTCCATTCCATTGCACGCGGGTTGGTTCAATTCCATTCTATTCTATTCTATTCCTTTCCATTCCATTCCATTCTACTCGGGTTGATTCCATGCCGTTCCATTCCGTTCCATTCCGTCCCATCCGGACCCGTCCCATCCCGTCCCGTCCCGTCCCATCCCGTTCCGTTCCACATGGGTTGATTCAATTCCTTTCGGTTACATTGAATTCCATTCCATTCCATTCCATTCCATTCCATTCCATTCCATTCCATTCCATTCCATTCCTTTCCATTCCAATCCATTCCATTCTACTCGGGTTGATTCCATTCCATTCCAATTCATTCCATTCCATTCCATTCCATTCCATTCCATTCCATTCCATTCCATTCAGTTTCATTCCATTCCATTCCATTCCAATCCATTCCTTTCCATTCCATTCCATTCCATTCCATTCCATTCTATTCCATCACATTCTACTACATTGAATTCCATTCCATTCCATTCAATTCCATTCCATTCCATTCCTTTCCATTCCATTTAATTCTACTCGGGTTCATTCCATTCCATTCCATTCCATTCCATTCCATTCCATTCCATTGCATTCCATTCCATTCCATTCCATTACTTTCCATTCCATTCCATTCCATTCCATTCCATTCTACTCGGGTTGACTCCATTCCATTCCATTCCATTCCATTCTATTCCATTCCATTTTACTCCATTGAATTCCATTCCATTCCATTCTATTCCATTCCATTCCATTCCTTTCCATTCCATTTAGTTCTACTCTGGTTGATTCCATTCCATTCCATTCCATTCCATTCCATTCCATTCCATTCCATTCCATTCCATTCCATTACTTTCCATTCCATTCCATTCCAATCCATTCCATTCTACTCGGGTTGACTCCATTCCATTCCATTCCATTCCATTCCATTCCATTCCATTCCATTATATTCCATTCCATTCCATTCGATTCCGTTCGATTCCATTCCATTCCATTCGATTCCATTCGATTCCATTCGATTCCATTTGATTCCATTCCATTCCATTCCATTCCATTCCATTCCATTCCATTCCAATCCATTTCATTCTACACGGGTTGATTCCATTCCATTCCATTCCATTCCATTCCATTCCATTCCATTCCATTCCATTCCATTCCTTTTGATTCCATTCCATTCCATTAAATTCCATTCCATTCCATTCCATTCCATTCCATTCCATTCCATTCCATTCCATTCCTTTTGATTCCATTCCATTCCATTAAATTCCATTCCATTCCATTCCATTCCATTCCATTCCATTCCATTCCTTTCCATTCCGCTCTACTCGGGTTGATTCCACTCCATTCCATTCCATTCCATTCCATTCCATTCCATTCCATTCCATTCCATTCTATTCCATTCCATTCCATTCCATTCCATTCCATTCCATTCCATTCCGTTCTAGTCGGGTTGATTCCATTCTATTCCATTCCATTCCATTCCATTCCATTCCATTCCATTCCATTCCATTCCATTCCATTCTATTCCATTCCACTCTACTCCATTGAATTCCATTCCATTCCATTCAATTCCATTCCATTCCATTCCTTTCCATTCCATTTAGTTCTACTCGGGTTGATTCCATTCCATTCCATTCCATTCCATTACTTTCCATTCCATTCCATTCCAATCCATTCCATTCTACTCGGGTTGACTCCATTCCATTCCATTCCATTCCATTATATTGCATTCTATTCCATTCGATTCCGTTTGATTCCATTCCATTCCATTCCATTCCATTCCATTTCATTCCATTCCATTCCATTCCATTCCATTCCATTCCATTCCATTCCATTCCATTCGATTCCATTCCATTCCATTCCATTCCATTCCATTCCATTCCATTCCAATCCATTCCATTCTACTCGGGTTGATTCCATTCCATTCCATTCCATTCCATTCCATTCCATTCCATTCCATTCCATTCCTTTCTATTCCATTCCATTCCATTCCATTCCATTCCATTCCATTCCATTCCATTCCATTCCATTCCATTCTAATCGGTTTGATTCCACTCCATTCCATTCCATTCCATTCCATTCCATTCCATTCCATTCCAATTCTTTCCTTTCCATTCCAACCCATTCCGTTCTACTCGGGTTGATTCCATTCCATTCCATTCCATTCCATTCCATTCCATTCCATTCCATTCCATTCCATTCGATTCCATTCGATTGCATTCCATTCCATTCCATTCCATTTCATTCCAAACCATTCCATTCTACCCGGGTTCATCATTCCATTCCATTCCATTCCATTCCATTCCACTCGGGTTCTTTCCATTCCATTCCATTCCATTCCATTCCATTCCATTCCATTCCATTCCGTTCTACTCAGGTTGATTTCCATTCCATTCCATTCCATTCCATTCCATTCCATTCCATTCCATTCCGTTCCATTCCGTTCCACTCGGGTTGATTCCATTCTATTCCATTCCATTCCATTCGATTCCATTCGATATCATTCGATTCCATTCCATCCCATTCCATTCCATTCCATTCCATTCCGTTCTACTCGGGTTGATTCCATTCCTTTCCATTTCATTGCATTCCATTCCATTCCATTTCTTTCGATTCCATTCGATTCCATTCCATTCCATTCCATTCCAATCCATTCCATTCTACTCAGGTTGATTCCATTCCATTCCATTCCATTCCATTCCATTCCATTCCATTTCATTCCATTCGATTCCACTCGATTCCATTCCATTCCTTTCCATTCCATTCCAATCCATTCCATTCTACTCGGGTGGATTCCATTCCATTCCATTCCATTCCATTCCATTCCATTCCATTCCATTCCATTCCATTCCATTCCGTTCTAGTCGGGTTGATTCCATTCCATTCCATTCCATTCCATTCCATTCCATTCCATTCCATTCCATTCCATTCCATTCCATTCCATTCCATTCTATTCCATTCCATTCTACTCCTTTGAATTCCATTCCATTCCATTCCATTCCATTCCATTCCATTCCATTCCTTTCCATTCCATTTAGTTCTACTCGGGTTGATTCCATTCCTTTCCATTCCATTCCATTCCATTCCATTGCATTCCATTCCATTCCATTCCATTCCATTCCATTCCATTCCAATCCATTCCATTCTACTCGGGTTCACTCCATTCCATTCCATTCCATTCCAATCCATTATATTCCATTCTATTCCATTCGATTCCATTCGATTCCATTCCATTCCATTCCATTCCATTCCATTCCATTCCTTTCCGTTTACTCCATTGCGTTCTACTCGGGTTGATTCCATTGAGTTTGGTTCCGTTCCGTTCCGTCCCGTCCCGTCCCGTGCCGTTTTACTCGGGTTGATTCCTTTCCATTCCGTTCCGCTCGTTTCCGTTATGTTCCATTCTGTTCCACGCGGGTTGGTTCAATTCCATTCTATTCTATTCTATTCCTTTTCTTTCCATTCCATTCCATTCCATTCCATTCTACTAGGGTTGATTCCATGCCATTCCGTTCCGTTCCATTCCGTCTGATCCCGACCCATCCCATCCCGTCCCGTCCCGTCCCATCCCGTTCCGTTCCACATGGGTTGAATCAATTCCTTTCGGTTACATTGAATTCCATTCCATTCCATTCTACTCGGATTGATTCCATTCCATTCCATTCCATTCCATTCCATTCGATTCCATTCCATTCCATTCCTTTCCATTCCAATCCATTCCATTCTACTCGGGTTGATTCCATTCTATTCCATTCCATTCCATTCCATTCCATTCCATTCCATTCCATTCCATTCCATTCCATTCCATTCCATTCTGTTCTACTCGGGTTGATTCCATTCTATTCCATTCCATTCCGTTCGATTCCATTTGATTCCATTCCATTCCATTCCATTCCATTCCATTCCCTTCCATTCCATTCTATTCCATTGAATTCCATTCCATTGCATTCCATTCCATTCCATTCCGTTCTACTCTGATTGATTCCATTCCATTCCATTCCATTCCATTCCATTCGTCTCCATTCAATTCCATTCGATTCCATTCCATTCTATTCCATTGAATTCCATTCCATTCCATTCCATTCCATCCAATTCCATTCCTTTCCATTCCAATCCATTCCATTCTACTCGGGTTGATTCCATTCCATTCCATTCCATTCCATTCCATTCGATTCCATTCCATTCCATTCCATTCCATTCCATTCCGTTCTATTCGGGTTGATTCCATTCTATTCCATTCCATTCCGTTCGATTCCATTCGATTCCATTCGATTCCATTCCATTCCATTCCATTCCCTTCCATTCCATTCTATTCCGTTGAATTCCATTCCATTCCATTGCATTCCATTCCATTCCATTCCATTCCATTCCATTCCATTCCGTTCTACTCTGATTGACTCCATTCCATTCCATTCCATTCTATTCCATTCCATTCCATTCCATTCCATTCCATTCCATTCCATTCGATTCCATTCCATTCCATTCCATTCCATTCCATTCCATTCCATTCCATTCCATTCCATTCCATTCCTTTCCATTCCAACCCATTCCTTTCTACTCGGGTTGATTCCATTCCATTCCATTCCATTCCATTCCATTCCACTCGGGCTCATTCCATTCCATTCCATTCCATTCCATTCCATTCCATTCCAATCCATTCCATTCTACTCGGGTTGATTCCATTCCATTCCATTCCATTCCATTCCATTCCATTCCATTCCATTCCATTCCATTCCTTTCCATTCCAACCCATTCCGTTCTACTCGGGTTGATTCCATTCCATTCCATTCCATTCCATTCCATTCCAATCCATTCCATTCTACTCGGGTTGATTCCATTCCATTCCATTCCATTCCAATCCATTCCATTCCATTCCATTCCATTCCATTCCATTCCATTCCATTCCATTCTATTCCATTCCGTTCTACTCGGCTTGAATCCATTGAGTTCCGTTCCGTTCCGTTCCGTCCCTACACGTCCCGTCCCGTCCCGTCCCGTCCCGTCCCGTCCCGTCCCGTGCCGTTGTACTCGGGTTGATTCCATTCCACTCCGTTCCGTTCCTTTCCGTTCCCTTCCATTCAGTTCCACGCGGGTTGATTCAATTCCATTCTATTCTATTCCATTCCATTCCATTCCATTCCATTCCATTCCATTCCATTCCATTCCATTCCATTCCATTCCATTCCATTCCATTCCATTTTACTCGGGTTGATTCCATGCCGTTCCGTTCCGTTCCATTCTGTCCCATCCCGACGCGTCCCGTCCCGTCCCGTCCCATTCCATTCCATTCTGATCGGGTTGATTCCGTTCCATTCCGTTCCGTTCCTTTCCGTTCCATTCCATTCCGTTACACGCGGGTTGATTCAATTCCATTCTATTACATTGAATTCCATTCCATTCCATTCCATTCCATTCTACTCGGATTGATTGCATTCCATTCCATTCCATTCCAGTCCATTCCAATCCATTCCATTCTACTCGGGTTGATTCCATTCCATTCCATTCCATTCCATTCCATTCCATTCCATTCCATTCCATTGCGTTCCATTCGATTCGATTCCATTCCATTCCATTCCAATCCATTCCATTCTACTTGGGTTCATTCCATTCCATTCCATTCCATTCCATTCCATTCCATTCGATTCCATTCCATTCCATTCCATTCCATTCTTTTCTACTCGGGTTGATTCCACTCCATTCCATTCCATTCCATTCCATTCTATTCCATTCCATTCCATTCGATTCCATTCTATTCCATTCGATTCCATTCCATTCCATTTCATTTTATTCCAATCCATTCCATTCCATTCTATTCCATTGAATTCCATTCCATTCCATTCCATTCCATCCAATTCCATTTCTTTCCATTCCAATCCATTCCATTCTACTCAGGTTGATTCCATTCCATTCCATTCCATTCCATTCCATTCGATTCCATTCCATTCCATTCCATTCCATTCCATTCCGTTCTACCCGGTTTGATTCCATTCTATTCCATTCCATTCCGTTCGATTCCATTCGATTCCATTCGATTCCATTCCATTCCATTCCATTCCCTTCCATTCCATTCTATTCCATTGAATTCCATTCCATTCCATTGCATTCCATTCCATTCCATTCCATTCCATTCCGTTCTACTCTGATTGACTCCATTCCATTCCATTCCATTCCATTCCATTCCATTCCATTCCATTCCATTCCATTCCATTCCATTCCATTCCATTCCAATACATTCCATTCTACTCTGGTTGATTCCATTCCATTCCATTCCATTCCATTCCATTCCATTCGTCTCCATTCGATTCCATTCGATTCCATTCCATTCTATTCCATTGAATTCCATTCCATTCCATTCCATTCCATTCCATTCTATTCCATTCCATTCCATTCCATTCCGTTCTACTCGGGTTGATTCCATTAAATTCCATTCCATTCCATTCCATTCCATTCCACTCCATTCCATTCGATTCCGTTCGATTCCATTCCATTCCATTCCATTCCATTTCATTCCAAACCATTCCATTCTACTCGGGTTCATCATTCCATTCCATTCCATTCCATTCCATTCCACTCGGGTTCTTTCCATTCCATTCCATTCCATTCCATTCCATTCCATTCCATTCCATTCCGTTCTACTCAGGTTGATTTCCATTCCATTCCATTCCATTCCATTCCATTCCATTCCATTCCATTCCATTCCATTCCATTCCACTCCATTCCATTCCGTTCTATTCGGGTTGATTCCATTGCATTCCATTCCATTCCATTCCATTCCATTCCATTCCATTCCATTCCATTCCATTCCATTCTATTCCATTCCGTTCTACTCGGCTTGAATCCATTGAGTTCCGTTCCGTTCCGTTCCGTCCCGACACGTCCCGTCCCGTCCCGTCCCGTCCCGTCCCATCCCGTCCCGTCCCGTCCCGTGCCGTTGTACTCGGGTTGATTCCATTCCACTACGTTCCGTTCATTTCCGTTCCGTTCCATTCAGTTCCACGCGGGTTGATTCAATTCCATTCTATTCCATTCCATTCCATTCCATTCCATTCCATTCCATTCCATTCCATTCTACTCGGGTTGATTCCATGCCGTTCCGTTCCGTTCCATTGCGTCCCATCCCGACGCGTCCCGTCCCGTCCCGTCCCGTCAAATTACGTTCCGTTCTGATCGGGTTGATTCCGTTCCATTCCGTTCCGTTCCTTTCCGTTCCGTTCCATTCCGTTACACGCGGGTTGATTCAATTCCATTCTATTACATTGAATTCCATTCCATTCCATTCCATTCCATTCTACTCGGATTGATTGCATTCCATTCCATTCCATTCCAGTCCATTCCAATCCATTCCATTCTACTCGGGTTGATTCCATTCCATTCCATTCCATTCCATTCCATTCCATTCCATTCCATTCCATTCCATTCCATTCCATTCCATTCCACTCGGGCTCATTCCATTCCATTCCATTCCATTCCATTCCATTCCATTCCATTCCATTCCATTCCGTTCTACTCGGGTTGATTTCCATTCCATTCCATTCCACTCCATTCCATTCCATTCCATTCCATTCCATTACATTCCATTCCATTCCATTCCATTCCTTTCCATTTATTCCATTCCGTTCTACTCGGGTTGATTCCATTGAGTTTGGTTACGTTCCGTTCCGTCCCATCCCGTCCCGTCCCGTCCCGTTCCGTTTTACTCGGGTTGATTCCTTTGCATTCCGTTCCGCTCGTTTCCATTCCGTTCCATTCCGTTCCACGCGGGTTGGTTCAATTCCATTCTATTCTATTCTATTCCTTTCCATTCCATTCCATTCTACTCGGGTTGATTCCATGCCGTTCCATTCCGTTCCATTCCGTCCCATCCCGACCCGTCCCAACCCGTCCCGTCCCGTCCCATCCCGTTCCGTTCCACATGGGTTGATTCAATTCCTTTCGGTTACATTGAATTCCATTCCATTCCATTCTACTCGGATTGATTCCATTCCATTCCATTCCATTCCATTCCATTCCATTCCATTCCATTCCATTCCATTCCTTTCCATTCCAATCCATTCCATTCTACTCGGGTTGATTCCATTCCATTCCAATCGATTCCATTCCATTCCATTCCATTCCATTCCATTCAGTTTCATTCCATTCCATTCCATTCCATTCCATTCCATTCCTTTCCATTCCATTCCATTCCATTCCATTCCATTCTATTCCATTACATTCTATTACATTGAATTCCATTCCATTCCATTCCATTCCATTCCATTCCATTCCTTTCCATTCCATTTAGTTCTACTCGGGTTGATTCCATTCCATTCCATTCCATTCCATTCCATTCCATTCCATTCCATTGCATTCCATTCCATTCCATTCCATTACTTTCCATTCCATTCCATTCCAATCCATTCCATTCTACTCGGGTTGACTCCATTCCATTCCATTCCATTCCATTCCATTCCATTCCATTCCATTATATTCCATTCTATTCCATTCGATTCCGTTCGATTCCTTTCCATTCCATTCCATTCCATTCCATTCCATTCCATTCCATTCCATTCGATTCCATTCCATTCCATTCCATTCCATTCCATTCCATTCCATTCCATTCCAATCCATTCCATTCTACTCGGGTTGATTCCATTCCATTCCATTCCATTCCATTCCATTCCATTCCATTCCATTCCATTCCATTCCATTCCATTCCATTCCATTCCATTCCATTCCATTCCTTTCCATTCCATTCCATTCCATTCCATTCCATTCCATTCCATTCCATTCCATTCCATTCCGTTCTACTCGGGTTGATTCCACTCCATTCCATTCCATTCCATTCCATTCCATTCCATTCCATTCCATTCCATTCCATTCCATTCCATTCCATTCCATTCCATTCCATTCCTTTCCAATCCAACGCATTCCGTTCTACTCGGGTTGATTCCATTCCATTCCATTCCATTCCATTCCATTCCAATCCATTCCATTCTACTCGGGTTGATTCCATTCCATTCCATTCCATTCCAATCCATTCCATTCCATTCCATTCCATTCCATTCCATTCCATTCCATTCCATTCCATTCCTTTCTATTCCATTCCATTCCATTCCATTCCATTCCATTCCATTCCATTCCATTCCATTCCATTCCGTTCTACTCGGGTTGATTCCACTCCATTCCATTCCATTCCATTCCATTCCATTCCATTCCATTCCATTCCTTTCCATTCCAACCCATTCCTTTCTACTCGGGTTGATTCCATTCCATTCCATTCCATTCCATTCCATTCCATTCCATTCCATTCCATTCCATTCCATTCCATTCCATTTCATTCCAAACCGTTCCATTCTACTCGGATTCATCATTCCATTCCATTCCATTCCATTCCATTCCACTCGGGTTCATTCCATTCCATTCCATTCCATTCCATTCCATTCCATTCCATTCCATTCCGTGCTACTCAGGTTGATTTCCATTCCATTCCATTCCATTCCATTCCATTCCATTCCATTCCATTCCATTCCATTCCATTCCATTCCATTCCATTCCATTGCATTCCATTCGATTCCATTCGATTCCATTCCATTCGATTCTATTCGATATCATTCGATTCCATTCCATCCCATTCCATTCCATTCCGTTCTACTGGGGTTGATTCCATTCCATTCCGTTTCATTCCATTCCATTCCATTCCATTCCATTCCATTCCGTTCTAATCGGTTTGATTCCACTCCATTCAGTTCCATTCCATTCCATTCCATTCCATTCCATTCCATTCCATTCCATTCCTTTCCATTCCAACCCATTCCGTTCTACTCGGGTTGATTCCATTCCATTCCATTCCATTCCATTCCATTCCATTCCTTTCCATTCCATTCCATTCGATTCCATTCCATTCCATTCCATTCCATTCCATTTCATTCCAAACCATTCCATTCTACTCGGGTTCATCATTCCATTCCATTCCATTCCATTCCATTCCACTCGGGTTCTTTCCATTCCATTCCATTCCATTCCATTCCATTCCATTCCATTCCATTCTACACAGGTTGATTTCCATTCCATTCCATTCCATTCCATTCCATTCCATTCCATTCCATTCCATTCCATTCCATTCCATTCCACTCCATTCCATTCCGTTCTATTCGGGTTGATTCTATTCCATTCCATTCCATTCCATTCCATTCCATTCCATTCCATTCTATTCCATTCCGTTCTACTCGGCTTGAATCCATTGAGTTCCGTTCCGTTCCGTTCCGTCCCGACACGTCCCGTCCCGTCCGGTCCCGTCCCGTCCCATCCCGTCCCGTCCCGTCCCGTGCCGTTGTACTCGGGTTGATTCCATTCCACTCCGTTCCGTTCATTTCCGTTCCGTTCCATTCAGTTCCACGCGGGTTGATTCAATTCCATTCTATTCTATTCCATTCCATTCCATTCCATTCCATTCCGTTCCATTCCATTCCACTCCATTCCATTCGATTCCATTCGATTCCATTCCATTCCATTCCATTCCATTCCATTCCAATCCGTTCCATTCTACTCGGGTTGATTCCATTCCATTCCATTCCATTCCATTCCATTCCATTCCATTCCATTCCATTCCATTGCATTCCATTCGATTCCATTCGATTCCATTCCATTCGATTCCATTAGATATCATTCGATTCCATTCCATCCCATTCCATTCCATTCCATTCCATTCCGTTCTACTCGGGTTGATTCCATTCCATTCCGTTTCATTCCATTCCATTCCATTCCATTCCATTCCATTCCATTCCATTCCGTTCTAATCGGTTTGATTCCACTCCATTCAATTCCATTCCATACCATTCCATTCCATTCCATTCCATTCCATTCCTTTCCATTCCAACCCATTCCGTTCTACTCGGGTTGATTCCATTCCATTCCATTCCATTCCATTCCATTCCATTCCTTTCCATTCCATTCCATTCGATTCCATTCCATTCCATTCCATTCCATTTCATTCCAAACCATTCCATTCTACTCGGGTTCATCATTCCATTCCATTCCATTCCATTCCATTCCACTCGGGTTCTTTCCATTCCATTCCATTCCATTCCATTCCATTCCATTCCATTCCATTCCATTCCATTCTACTCAGGTTGATTTCCATTCCATTCCATTCCATTCCATTCCATTCCATTCCATTCCATTCCATTCCATTCCATTCCATTCCACTCCATTCCATTCCGTTCTATTCGGGTTGATTCTATTCCATTCCATTCCATTCCATTCCATTCCATTCCATTCCATTCCATTCCATTCCATTCCATTCCATTCCATTCTATTCCATTCCGTTCTACTCGGCTTGAATCCATTGAGTTCCGTTCCGTTCCGTTCCGTCCCGACACGTCCCGTCCCGTCCCGTCCCGTCCCGTCCCATCCCGTCCCGTCCCGTCCCGTGCCGTTGTACTCGGGTTGATTCCATTCCACTACGTTCCGTTCATTTCCGTTCCGTTCCATTCAGTTCCACGCGGGTTGATTCAATTCCATTCTATTCTATTCTATTCCTTTCCATTCCATTCCATTCTACTCGGGTTGATTTCAAGCCGTTCCATTCCGTTCCATTCCGTCCCATCCCGACCCGTCCCATCCCGTCCCGTCTCGTCCCATCCCATTCCGTTCCACATGGGTTGATTCAATTCCTTTCGGTTACATTGAATTCCATTCCATTCCATTCTACTCGGATTGATTCCATTCCATTCCATTCCATTCCATTCCATTCCATTCCATTCCATTCCATTCCATTCCATTCAGTTTCATTCCATTCCATTCCATTCCATTCCATTCCTTTCCATTCCATTCCATTCCATTCCATTCCATTCTATTCCATTACATTCTACTACATTGAATTCCATTCCATTCCATTCCATTCCATTCCATTCCATTCCATTCCTTTCCATTCCATTTAGTTCTACTCGGGTTGATTCCATTCCATTCCATTCCATTCCATTCCATTCCATTCCATTCCATTCCATTCCATTCCATTGCATTCCATTCCATTCCATTCCATTCCATTGCATTCCATTCCATTCCATTCCATTACTTTCCATTCCATTCCATTCCAATCAATTCCATTCTACTCGGGTTGACTCCATTCCATTCCATTCCATTCCATTCCATTCCATTCCATTCCATTCCATTCCATTCCATTATATTCCATTCTATTCCATTCGATTCCGTTCAATTCCATTCCATTCCATTCCATTCCATTCCATTCCATTCCATTCCATTCCATTCCATTCGATTCCATTCCATTCCATTCGATTCCATTCCATTCCATTCCATTCCATTCCATTCCATTCCATTCCATTCCATTCCATTCCATTCCATTCCATTCTACTCGGGTTGATTCCATTCCATTCCATTCCATTCCATTCCATTCCATTCCATTCCATTTCATTCCATTCCATTCCATTCCTTTCTATTCCATTCCATTCCATTCCATTCCATTCCATTCCATTCCATTCCATTCCATTCCATTCCGTTCTACTCGGGTTGATTCCACTCCATTCCATTCCATTCCATTCCATTCCATTCCATTCCATTCCATTCCATTCCTTTCCATTCCAACCCATTCCGTTCTACTCGGGTTGATTCCATTCCTTTCCATTCCATTCCATTCCATTCCATTCCATTCCATTCCATTCCATTCCATTCCATTCCACTCCATTCCATTCCATTTCATTCCAAACCGTTCCATTCTACTCGGGTTCATCATTCCATTCCATTCCATTCCACTCGGGTTCATTCCATTCCATTCCATTCCATTCCATTCCATTCCATTCCATTCCGTTCTACTCAGGTTGATTTCCATTCCATTCCATTCCTTTCCATTCCATTCCATTCCATTCCATTCCATTCCATTCCATTCCATTCTATTCCTTTCCGTTCTACTCGGCTTGAATCCATTGAGTTCCGTTCCGTTCCGTTCCGTCCCAACACGTCCCGTCCCGTCCCGTCCCGTCCCGTCCCTTCCCGTCCCGTCCCGTGCCGTTGTACTCGGGTTGATTCCGTTCCACTCCGTTCCGTTCCTTTCCGTTCCGTTCCATTCAGTTCCACGCGGGTTGATTCAATTCCATTCTATTCTATTCCATTCCATTCCATTCCATTCCATTCCATTCCATTCCATTCCATTTTACTCGGGTTAATTCCATGCCGTTCCGTTGCGTTCCATTCTGTCCCATCCCGACGCGTCCCGTCCCGTCCCGTCCCGTCCCATTCCGTTCCGTTCTGATCGGGTTGATTCCGTTCCATTCCGTTCCGTTCCTTTCCGTTCCATTCCATTCCGTTTCACGCGGGTTGATTCAATTCCATTCTATTACATTGAATTCCATTCCATTCCATTCCATTCCATTCTATTCGGATTGATTGCATTCCATTCCATTCCATTCCAGTCCATTCCAATCCATTCCATTCTACTCGGGTTGATTCCATTCCATTCCATTCCATTCCATTCCATTCCATTCCATTCCATTCCATTGCGTTCCATTCGATTCGATTCCATTCCATTCCATTCCATTCCATTCCAATCCATTCCATTCTACTTGGGTTGATTCCATTCCATTCCATTCCATTCGATTCCATTCCATTCCATTCCATTCCATTCCATTCCATTCCATTCCATTCCATTCCATTCCATTCTGTACTACTCGGGTTGATTCCACTCCATTCCATTCCATTCCATTCCATTCTATTCCATTCCATTCCATTCGATTCCATTCTATTCCATTCGATTCCATTCCATTCCATTTCATTTTATTCCATTCCATTCCATTCCATTCTATTCCATTGAATTCCATTCCATTCCATTCCATTCCATTCAATTCCATTCCATTCCATTCCTTTCCATTCCAATCTATTCCATTCTACTCGGGTTGATTCCATTCCATTCCATTCCATTCCATTCCAATCGATTCGATTCCATTCCATTCCATTCCTTTCTACTCGGGTTGATTCCATTCTATTCCATTCCATTCCGTTCGATTCCATTCGATTCCATTCGATTCCATTCCATTCCATTCCATTCCCTTCCATTCCATTCTATTCCATTGAATTCCATTCCATTCCATTGCATTCCATTCCATTCCATTCCATTCCATTCCGTTTTACTCTGATTGACTCCATTCCATTCCATTCCATTCCATTCCATTCCATTCCATTCCATTCCATTCCATTCCATTCCATTCCATTCCATGCCATTCCATTCCAATACATTCCATTCTACTCTGGTTGATTCCATTCCATTCCATTCCATTCCATTCCATTCCATTCGTCTCCATTCGATTCCATTCGATTCCATTCCATTCTATTCCATTGAATTCCATTGAATTCCATTCCATTCCATTCCATTCCATTCCATTCCATTCCATTCCATTCCTTTCCGTTCTACTCGGGTTGATTCCATTCCATTCCATTCCATTCCATTCCATTCCATTCCATTCCATTCCATTCCACTCCATTCCATTCGATTCCATTCGATACCATTCCATTCCATTCCATTCCATTCCAATCCATTCCATTCTACTCGGGTTGATTCCATTCCATTCCATTCCACTCCATTCCATTCCATTCCATTCCATTGCATTGCATTCCATTCGATTCCATTCGACTCCATTCCATTCGATTCCATTCGAGATCATTCGATTCCATTCCATCCCATTCCATTCCATTCCATTCCATTCCGTTCTACTCGGGTTGATTCCATTCCATTCCATTTCATTCCATTCCATTCCATTCCATTCCATTCCATTCCGTTCTACTCGGGTTGTTTCCACTCCATTCCATTCCATTCCATTCCATTCCATTCCATTCCATTCCAATCCATTCCATTCTACTCGGGTTGATTCCATTCCATTCCATTCCATTCCATTCCATTCCATTCCATTCCATTCCATTCCATTCCACTCGATTCCATTCCATTCTTTCCATTCCATTCCAATCCATTCCATTCTACTCCGGTGGATTAAATTCCATTCCATTCCATTCCATTCCATTCCATTCGATTCCATTCCATTCCATTCCATTCCATTCCATTCCATTCCATTCCATTCCGTTCTAGTCAGGTTGATTCCATTCTATTCCATTCCATTCCATTCCATTCCATTCCATTCCATTCCATTCCATTCCATTCCATTTCATTCCATTCTATTCCACTCCATTCTACTCCATTGAATTCCATTCCATTCCATTCTATTCCATTCCATTCCATTCCTTTCCATTCCATTTAGTTCTACTCGGGTTGATTCCATTCCATTCCATTCCATTCCATTCCATTCCATTCTATTCCATTCCATTCCATTCCATTCCATTCCATTCCATTGCATTCCATTCCATTCCATTCGATTCCATTCCATTCCATTCCATTCCATTCCATTCCATTCCATTCCATTCCATTCAATTCCATTCCATTCCATTCCATTCCGTTCCACTCGGGTTGATTCCATTCTATTCCATTCCATTCCATTCGATTCCATTCGATATCATTCGATTCCATTCCATCCCATTCCATTCCATTCCATTCCATTCCGTTCTTCTTTTGTTGATTCCATTCCATTCCATTTCATTCCATTCCATTCCATTCCACTCGATTCCATTCCATTCTTTCCATTCCATTCCAATCCATTCCATTCTACTCGGGTGGATTACATTCCATTCCATTCCATTCCATTCCATTGCATTCCATTCCATTCCATTCCATTCCATTCCATTCTATTCCACTCCATTCTACTCCATTGAATTCCATTCCATTCCATATTATTCCATTCCATTCCATTCCTTTCCATTCCATTTAGTTCTACTCGGGTTGATTCCATTCCATTCCATTCCATTCCATTCCATTCCATTCCTTTCCATTCCATTCCATTCCATTCCATTCCATTCCATTCCATTCCATTCCGTTCCACTCGGGTTGATTCCATTCTATTCCATTCCATTCCATTCGATTCCATTCGATATCATTCGATTCCATTCCATCCCATTTCATTCCATTCCATTCCTTTCCGTTCTTCTTGGGTTGAGTCCATTCCATTCCATTTCATTCCATTCCATTCCATTCCATTTCTTTCGATTCCATTCGATTCCATTCCATTCCATTCCATTCCAATCCATTGCATTCTACTCAGGTTGATTCCATTCCATTCCATTCCATTCCATTCCATTCCATTCCATTCCATTCCATTCTATTCCATTCCATTCTACTCCATTGAATTCCATTCCATTCCATTCCATTCCATTCCATTCCTTTCCAATCCATTTAATTCTACTCGGGTTGATTCCATTCCATTCCATTCCATTCCATTCCATTCCATTCCATTCCATTCCATTCCATTCCATTCCATTCCATTCCATTCCATTCCATTACTTTCCATTCCATTCCATTCCATTCCATTCTATTCTACTCGGGTTGACTCCATTCCATTCCATTCCACTCCATTCCATTCCGTTATATTCCATTCTATTCCATTCGATTCCGTTCGATTCCATTCCATTCCATTCCATTCCATTCGATTCCATTCCATTCCATTCGATTCCCTTCCATTCCATTCCATTCCATTCCATTCCATTCCATTCCATTCCATTCCATTCCGTTCTAGTCGGGTTGATTCCATTCTATTCCATTCCATTCCATTCCATTGCATTCCATTCCATTCCATTCTATTCCACTGCATTCTACTCCATTGAATTCCATTCCATTCCATATTATTCCATTCCATTCCATTCCTTTCCATTCCATTTAGTTCTACTCGGGTTGATTCCATTCCATTCCATTCCATTCCATTCCATTCCATTCCATTCCATTCCATTCCATTCCATTCCATTCCATTCCATTCCATTCCGTTCCACTCGGGTTGATTCCATTCTATTCCATTCCATTCCATTCGATTCCATTCGATATCATTCGATTCCATTCCATCCCATTCCATTCCATTCCATTCCATTCCGTTCTTCTTGGGTTGAGTCCATTCCATTCCATTTCATTCCATTCCATTCCATTCCATTTCTTTCGATTCCATTCGATTCCATTCCATTCCATTCCATTCCAATCCATTGCATTCTACTCAGGTTGATTCCATTCCATTCCATTCCATTCCATTCCATTCCATTCCATTCCATTCCATTCCATTCCATTCCACTCGATTCCATTCCATTCCTTTCCATTCCATTCCAATCCACTCCATTCTATTCGGGTGGATTCCATTCCATTCCATTCCATTCCATTCCATTCCATTCCATTCCATTCCATTCCATTCCATTCCATTCCATTCCGTTCTAGTCGGGTTGATTCCGTTCCATTCCATTGCATTCCATTCCATTCCATTCCATTCCATTCCATTCCATTCCATTCCATTCCATTCCATTCCATTCTATTCCATTCCATTCTACTCCATTGAATTCCATTCCATTCCATTCCATTCCATTCCATTCCATTCCTTTCCAATCCATTTAGTTCTACTCGGGTTGATTCCATTCCATTCCATTCCATTCCATTCCATTCCATTCCATTCCATTCCATTCCATTCCATTACTTTCCATTCCATTCCATTCCATTCCATTCTATTCTACTCGGGTTGACTCCATTCCATTCCATTCCACTCCATTCCATTCCGTTATATTCCATTCTATTCCATTCGATTCCGTTCGATTCCATTCCATTCCATACCATTCCATTCGATTCCATTCCATTCCATTCGATTCCCTTCCATTCCATTCCATTCCATTCCATTCCATTCCAATCCATTCCATTCTACTCGGGTTGATTCCATTCCATTCCATTCCATTCCAATCCATTCCATTCCATTCCATTCCATTCCATTCCATTCCATTCCATTCAATTCCATTCCATTCCATTCCATTCCTTTCTATTCCATTCCATTCCATTCCATTCCATTCCATTCCATTCCATTCCATTCCATTCCATTCCGTTCTACTCGGGTTGATTCCACTCCATTCCATTCCCTTCCATTCCATTGCATTCCATTCCATTCCATTCCATTCCAATCCATTCCATTCCATTCCTTTCCATTCCAACCCATTCCTTTCTACTCGGGTTGATTCCATTCCATTCCATTCCATTCCATTCCATTCCATTCCATTCCATTCCATTCCATTCCATTCCATTCCATTCCATTCGATTCCATTCCATTCCATTCCATTCCATTTCATTCCAAACCGTTCCATTCTACTCGGATTCATCATTCCATTCCATTCCATTCCATTCCATTCCACTCGGGTTCATTCCATTCCATTCCATTCCATTCCATTCCATTCCATTCCATTCCATTCCATTCCATTCCGTTCTACTCAGGTTGATTTCCATTCCATTCCATTCCATTCCATTCCATTCCATTCCATTCCATTCCATTCCATTCCATTCCATTCCATTCCATTCCATTCCATTCCATTCCATTCTATTCCATTCCGTTCTACTCGGCTTGAATCCATTGAGTTCCGTTCCGTTCCGTTTCGTCCCGAAACGTCCCGTCCCGTCCCGTCCCGTCCCGTCCCGTCCCGTCTCGTCCCGTCCCGTCCCGTCCCGTCCCGTCCCGTGCCGTTGTACTCGGGTTGATTCCATTCCACTCCGTTCCGTTCCTTTCCGTTCCCTTCCATTCAGTTCCACGCGGGTTGATTCAATTCCATTCTATTCTATTCCATTCCATTCCATTCCATTCCATTCCATTCCATTCCATTCCATTCCATTCCATTTTACTCGGGTTGATTCCATGCCGTGCCATTCCGTTCCATTCCGTTCCGTTCTGATCGGGTTGATTCCGTTCCATTCCGTTCCGTTCCTTTCCATTCCATTCCATTCCGTTACACGCAGGTTGATTCAATTCCATTCTATTACATTGAATTCTATTCCATTCCATTCCATTCCATTCTACTCGGATTGATTGCATTCCATTCCATTCCATTCCAGTCCATTCCAATCCATTCCATTCTACTCGGGTTGATTCCATTCCATTCCATTCCATTCCATTCCATTCCATTCCATTGCGTTCCATTCGAATCGATTCCATTCCATTCCATTCCATTCCATTCCAATCCATTCCATTCTACTTGGGTTCATTCCATTCCATTCCATTCCATTCCATTCTATTCCATTCGATTCGATTCCATTCCATTCCATTCCATTCCATTCTGTTCTACTCGGGTTGATTCCACTCCATTCCATTCCATTCCATTCCATTCTATTCCATTCCATTCCATTCGATTCCATTCTATTCCATTCGATTCCATTCCATTCCATTTCATTTTATTCCATTCCATTCCATTCCATTCTATTCCATTGAATTCCATTCCATTCCATTCCATTCCATTCCATTCCATTCCATTCGATTCCATTCCATTCCATTCCATTCCATTCCATTCCATTCCATTCCATTCCGTTCTAGTCGGGTTGATTCCATTCTATTCCATTCCATTCCATTCCATTGCATTCCATTCCATTCCATTCCATTCCATTCCATTCCATTCTATTCCACTCCATTCTACTCCATTGAATTCCATTCCATTCCATATTATTCCATTCCATTCCATTCCTTTCCATTCCATTTAGTTCTACTCGGGTTGATTCCATTCCATTCCATTCCATTCCATTCCATTCCATTCCATTCCATTCCATTCCATTCCATTTCATTCCATTCCATTCCATTCCATTCCGTTCCACTCGGGTTGATTCCATTCTATTCCATTCCATTCCATTCGATTCCATTCGATATCATTCGATTCCATTCCATCCCATTCCATTCCATTCCAATCCATTCCGTTCTTCTTGGGGTGAGTCCATTCCATTCCATTTCATTCCATTCCATTCCATTCCTTTTCTTTCGATTCCATTCGATTCCATTCCATTCCATTCCATTCCAATCCATTGCATTCTACTCAGGTTGATTCCATTCCATTCCATTCCATACCATTCCAATCCATTCCATTCCATTCCATTCCATTCCATTCCATTCGATTCCACTCGATTCCATTCCATTCCTTTCCATTCCATTCCAATCCATTCCATTCTATTCGGGTGGATTCCATTCCATTCCATTCCATTCCATTCCATTCCATTCCATTCCATTCCATTCCATTCCATTCCATTCCATTCCATTCGATTCCATTCCATTCCATTCCATTCCATTCCATTCCATTCCATTCCATTCCATTCCGTTCTAGTCGGGTTGATTCCGTTCCATTCCATTGCATTCCATTGCATTCCATTCCATTCCATTCCATTCCATTCCATTCCATTCCATTCCATTCCATTCTATTCCATTCCATTCTACTCCATTGAATTCCATTCAATTCCATTCCATTCCATTCCATTCCATTCCTTTCCAATCCATTTAGTTCTACTCGGGTTGATTCCATTCCATTCCATTCCATTCCATTCCATTCCATTCCATTCCATTCCATTACTTTCCATTCCATTCCATTCCATTCCATTCTATTCTACTCGGGTTGACTCCATTCCATTCCATTCCACTCCATTCCATTCCGTTATATTCCATTCTATTCCATTCGATTCCGTTCGATTCCATTCCATTCCATTCCATTCCATTCGATTCCATTCCATTCCATTCGATTCCCTTCCATTCCATTCCATTCCATTCCATTCCATTCCAATCCATTCCATTCTACTCGGGTTGATTCCATTCCATTCCATTCCATTCCAATCCATTCCATTCCATTCCATTCCATTCCATTCCATTCCATTCCATTCCATTCCATTCCATTCCTTTCTATTCCATTCCATTCCATTCCATTCCATTCCATTCCATTCCTTTCCATTCCATTCCATTCCGTTCTACTCGGGTTGATTCCACTCCATTCCATTCCCTTCCATTCCATTGCATTCCACTCTATTCCATTCCATTCCTTTCCATTCCAACCCATTCCTTTCTACTCGGGTTGATTCCATTCCATTCCATTCCATTCCATTCCATTCCATTCCATTCCATTCCATTCCATTCCATTCCATTCCATTCCATTCGATTCCATTCCATTCCATTCCATTCCATTTCATTCCAAACCGTTCCATTCTACTCGGATTCATCATTCCATTCCATTCCATTCCATTCCATTCCACTCGGGTTCATTCCATTCCATTCCATTCCATTCCATTCCATTCCATTCCATTCCATTCCGTTCTACTCAGGTTGATTTCCATTCCATTCCATTCCATTCCATTCCATTCCATTCCATTCCATTCCATTCCATTCCATTCCATTCCATTCTATTCCATTCCGTTCTACTCGGCTTGAATCCATTGAGTTCCGTTCCGTTCCGTTTCGTCCCGACACGTCCCGTCCCGTCCCGACACGTCCCGTCCCGTCCCGTCTCGTCCCGTCCCGTCCCGTCCCGTCCCGTCCCGTCCCGTCCCGTGCCGTTGTACTCGGGTTGATTCCATTCCACTCCGTTCCGTTCCTTTCCGTTCCCTTCCATTCAGTTCCACGCGGGTTGATTCAATTCCATTCTATTCTATTCCATTCCATTCCATTCCATTCCATTCCATTCCATTCCATTTTACTCGGGTTGATTCCATGCCGTGCCGTTCCGTTCCATTCCGTTCCGTTCTGATCGGGTTGATTCCGTTCCATTCCGTTCCGTTCCTTTCCATTCCATTCCATTCCGTTACACGCAGGTTGATTCAATTCCATTCTATTACATTGAATTCTATTCCATTCCATTCCATTCCATTCTACTCGGATTGATTGCATTCCATTCCGTTCCATTCCAGTCCATTCCAATCCATTCCATTCTACTCGGGTTGATTCCATTCCATTCCATTCCATTCCATTCCATTCCATTCCATTGCGTTCCATTCGAATCGATTCCATTCCATTCTATTCCATTCCATTCCAATCCATTCCATTCTACTTGGGTTCATTCCATTCCATTCCATTCCATTCCATTCTATTCCATTCGATTCCATTCCATTCCATTCCATTCCATTCCATTCCATTCTGTTCTACTCGGGTTGATTCCACTCCATTCCATTCCATTCCATTCCATTCTATTCCATTCCATTCCATTCGATTCCATTCTATTCCATTCGATTCCATTCCATTCCATTTCATTTTATTCCATTCCATTCCATTCCATTCTATTCCATTGAATTCCATTCCATTCCATTCCATTCCATTCCATTCCATTCCGTTCCATTCCATTCCGTTCTACTCGGGTTGATTCCACTCCATTCCATTCCATTCCATTCCATTCCATTCCATTCCATTCCATTCCATTCCACTCGGTTTGAGCATTCCATTCGATTCCATTCCATTCCATTCCATTCCATTCCATTCCATTCCACTCGGGCTCATTCCATTCCATTCCATTCCATTCCATTCCATTCCATTCCATTCCATTCCATTCCATTCCATTCCGTTCTACTCGGGTTGATTTCCATTCCATTCCATTCCATTCCATTCCACTCCATTCCATTCCATTCCATTCCATTCCATTCCATTCCATTCCATTCCATTCCATTCCATTCCTTTCCATTTATTCCATTCCGTTCTACTCGGGTTGATTCCATTGAGTTTGGTTCCGTTCCGTTCCGTCCCGTCCCGTCCCGTCCCGTCCCGTTCCATTTTACTCGGGTTGATTCCTTTGCATTCCGTTCCGCTCGTTTCCATTCCGTTCCATTCCGTTCCACGCGGGTTGGTTCAGTTCCATTCTATTCTATTCTATTCCTTTCCATTCCATTCCATTCTACTCGGGTTGATTCCATGCCGTTCCATTCCGTTCCATTCCGTCCCATTCCGACCCGTCCCATCCCGTCCCTTCCCGTCCCATCCCGTTCCGTTCCACATGGGTTGATTCAATTCCTTTCGGTTACATTGAATTCCATTCCATTCCATTCTACTCGGATTGATTCCATTCCATTCCATTCCATTCCATTCCATTCCATTCCATTCCATTCCAATCCATTCCATTCTACTCGGGTTGATTCCATTCCATTCCATTCCATTCCATTCCATTCCATTCCATTCCATTCAGTTTCATTCCATTCGATTCCATTCCATTCCATTCCATTCCATTCCATTCCATTCGATTCCATTCCATTCCATTCCATTCCATTCCGTTCTAGTCGGGTTGATTCCATTCTATTCCATTCCATTCCATTCCATTCCATTCCATTCCATTCTATTCCATTCCATTCTACTCCATTGAATTCCATTCCATTCCATTCTATTCCATTCCATTCCATTCCTTTCCATTCCATTTAGTTCTACTCTGGTTGATTCCATTCCATTCCATTCAATTCCATTCCATTCCATTCCATTCCATTCCATTCCATTCCATTCCATTCCATTACTTTCCATTCCATTCCATTCCAATCCATTCCATTCTACTCGGGTTGACTCCATTCCATTCCATTCCATTCCATTCCATTCCATTCCATTCCATTCCATTCCATTCTATTATATTCCATTCCATTCCATTCGATTCCGTTCGATTCCATTCCATTCCATTCGATTCCATTCGATTCCATTCGATTCCATTCGATTCCATTCCATTCCATTCCATTCCATTCCATTCCATTCCATTCTATACGGGTTGATTCCATTCCATTCCATTCCATTCCATTCTATACGGGTTGATTCCATTCCATTCCATTCCATTCCATTCCATTCCATTCCATTCCATTATATTCCATTCCATTCCATTCGATTCCGTTCGATTCCATTCCATTCCATTCGATTCCATTCGATTCCATTCGATCCCATTCGATTCCATTCCATTCCATTCCATTCCATTCCATTCCATTCCATTCCATTCTACACGGGTTGATTCCATTCCATTCCATTCCATTCCATTCCATTCCATTCCATTCCATTATATTCCATTCCATTCCATTCGATTCCGTTCGATTCCATTCCATTCCATTCGATTCCATTCGATTCCATTCGATTCCATTCGATTCCATTCCATTCCATTCCATTCCATTCCATTCCATTCCATTCTACACGGGTTGATTCCATTCCATTCCATTCCATTCCATTCTATACGGGTTGATTCCATTCCATTCCATTCCATTCCATTCCATTCCATTCCATTCCATTCCATTCCATTCCATTCCATTCCATTCCATTCCGTTCTACTCGGGTTGATTCCACTCCATTCCATTCCATTCCATTCCATTCCATTCCATTCCATTGCGTTCCATTCGAATCGATTCCATTCCATACCATTCCATTCCATTCCAATCCATTCCATTCTACTTGGGTTCATTCCATTCCATTCCATTCCATTCCATTCCATTCTATTCCATTCGATTCCATGCCATTCCATTCCATTCCATTCCATTCCATTCCATTCTATTCTACTCGGGTTGATTCCACTCCATTCCATTCCATTCCATTCCATTCTATTCCATTCCATTCCATTCGATTCCATTCTATTCCATTCGATTCCATTCCATTCCATTTCATTTTATTCCATTCCATTCCATTCCATTCTATTCCATTGAATTCCATTCCATTCCATTCCATTCCATTCCATTCCATTCCATTCCATTCCATTCCGTTCTACTCGGGTTGATTCCACTCCATTCCATTCCATTCCATTCCATTCCATTCCATTCCATTCCATTCCACTCGGGTTGAGCATTCCATTCGATTCCATTCCATTCCATTCCATTCCATTCCATTCCATTCCATTCCATTCCACTCGGGCTCATTCCATTCCATTCCATTCCATTCCATTCCATTCCGTTCCATTCCATTCCATTCCATTCCATTCCGTTCTACTCGGGTTGATTTCCATTCCATTCCATTCCATTCCTTTCCACTCCATTCCATTCCATTCCATTCCATTCCATTCCATTCCATTCAATTCCATTCCATTCCTTTCCATTTATTCCATTCCGTTCTTCTCGGGTTGATTCCATTGAGTTTGGTTCCGTTCCGTTCCGTCCCGTCCCGTCCCGTCCCGTCCCGTTCCGTTTTACTCGGGTTGATTCCTTTGCATTCCGTTCCGCTCGTTTCCATTCCATTCCATTCCGTTCCACGCGGGTTGGTTCAGTTCCATTCTATTCTATTCTATTCCTTTCCATTCCATTCCATTCTACTCGGGTTGATTCCATGCCGTTCCATTCGGTTCCATTCCGTCCCATTCCGACCCGTCCCATCCCGTCCCTTCCCGTCCCATCCCGTTCCGTTCCACGTGGGTTGATTCAATTCCTTTCGGTTACATTGAATTCCATTCCATTCCATTCTACTCGGATTGATTCCATTCCATTCCATTCCATTCCATTCCATTCCATTCCATTCCATTCCATTCCGTTTCATTCCATTCCATTCCATTCCATTCCATTCCATTCCATTCCATTCCATTCGATTCCATTCCATTCCATTCCATTCCATTCCGTTCTAGTGGGGTTGATTCCATTCTATTCCATTCCATTCCATTCCATTCCATTCCATTCCATTCTATTCCATTCCATTTTACTCCATTGAATTCCATTCCATTCCATTCTATTCCATTCCATTCCATTCCTTTCCATTCCATTTAGTTCTACTCTGGTTGATTCCATTCCATTCCATTCCATTCCATTCCATTCCATTCCATTCCATTCCATTCCATTCCATTCCATTACTTTCCATTCCATTCCATTCCAATCCATTCCATTCTACTCGGGTTGACTCCATTCCATTCCATTCCATTCCATTCCATTCCATTCCATTCCATTATATTCCATTCCATTCCATTCGATTCCGTTCGATTCCATTCCATTCCATTCGATTCCATTCGATTCCATTCGATTCCATTTGATTCCATTCCATTCCATTCCATTCCATTCCATTCCATTCCATTCCATTCCAATCCATTTCATTCTACACGGGTTGATTCCATTCCATTCCATTCCATTCCATTCCATTCCATTCCATTCCATTCCATTCCATTCCTTTTGATTCCATTCCATTCCATTAAATTCCATTCCATTCCATTCCATTCCATTCCATTCCATTCCATTCCATTCCTTTTGATTCCATTCCATTCCATTAAATTCCATTCCATTCCATTCCATTCCATTCCATTCCATTCCATTCCTTTCCATTCCGCTCTACTCGGGTTGATTCCACTCCATTCCATTCCATTCCATTCCATTCCATTCCATTCCATTCCATTCTATTCCATTCCATTCCATTCCATTCCATTCCATTCCATTCCGTTCTAGTCGGGTTGATTCCATTCTATTCCATTCCATTCCATTCCATTCCATTCCATTCCATTCCATTCCATTCCATTCCATTCCATTCTATTCCATTCCACTCTACTCCATTGAATTCCATTCCATTCCATTCAATTCCATTCCATTCCATTCCTTTCCATTCCATTTAGTTCTACTCGGGTTGATTCCATTCCATTCCATTCCATTCCATTACTTTCCATTCCATTCCATTCCAATCCATTCCATTCTACTCGGGTTGACTCCATTCCATTCCATTCCATTCCATTATATTGCATTCTATTCCATTCGATTCCGTTTGATTCCATTCCATTCCATTCCATTCCATTCCATTTCATTCCATTCCATTCCATTCCATTCCATTCCATTCCATTCGATTCCATTCCATTCCATTCGATTCCATTCCATTCCATTCCATTCCATTCCATTCCATTCCATTCCAATCCATTCCATTCTACTCGGGTTGATTCCATTCCATTCCATTCCATTCCATTCCATTCCATTCCATTCCATTCCTTTCTATTCCATTCCATTCCATTCCATTCCATTCCATTCCATTCCATTCCATTCCATTCCATTCTAATCGGTTTGATTCCACTCCATTCCATTCCATTCCATTCCATTCCATTCCATTCCATTCCAATTCTTTCCTTTCCATTCCAACCCATTCCGTTCTACTCGGGTTGATTCCATTCCATTCCATTCCATTCCATTCCATTCCATTCCATTCCATTCGATTCCATTCGATTCCATTCCATTCCATTCCATTCCATTTCATTCCAAACCATTCCATTCTACCCGGGTTCATCATTCCATTCCATTCCATTCCATTCCATTCCACTCGGGTTCTTTCCATTCCATTCCATTCCATTCCATTCCATTCCATTCCAT
Source organism: Gorilla gorilla gorilla (assembly GCF_029281585.2). Taxonomy (NCBI): domain Eukaryota; kingdom Metazoa; phylum Chordata; class Mammalia; order Primates; family Hominidae; genus Gorilla; species Gorilla gorilla. Next base: position 6,082,488 of record NC_073241.2, read on the forward strand.
TCCATTCCATTCCGTTCTACTCAGGTTGATTTCCATTCCATTCCATTCCATTCCATTCCATTCCATTCCATTCCATTCTGTTCCATTCCGTTCCACTCGGGTTGATTCCATTCTATTCCATTCCATTCCATTCGATTCCATTCGATATCATTCGATTCCATTCCATCCCATTCCATTCCATTCCATTCCATTCCGTTCTACTCGGGTTGATTCCATTCCATTCCATTTCATTGCATTCCATTCCATTCCATTTCTTTCGATTCCATTCGATTCCATTCCATTCCATTCCATTCCAATCCATTCCATTCTACTCAGGTTGATTCCGTTCCATTCCATTCCATTCCATTCCATTCCATTCCATTTCATTCCATTCGATTCCACTCGATTCCATTCCATTCCTTTCCATTCCATTCCAATCCATTCCATTCTACTCGGGTGGATTCCATTCCATTCCATTCCATTCCATTCCATTCCATTCCATTCCATTCCATTCCATTCCATTCCGTTCTAGTCGGGTTGATTCCATTCCATTCCATTCCATTCCATTCCATTCCATTCCATTCCATTCCATTCCATTCCATTCCATTCCATTCCATTCCATTCTATTCCATTCCATTCTACTCCTTTGAATTCCATTCCATTCCATTCCATTCCATTCCATTCCATTCCATTCCTTTCCATTCCATTTAGTTCTACTCGGGTTGATTCCATTCCTTTCCATTCCATTCCATTCCATTCCATTGCATTCCATTCCATTCCATTCCATTCCATTCCATTCCATTCCAATCCATTCCATTCTACTCGGGTTCACTCCATTCCATTCCATTCCATTCCAATCCATTATATTCCATTCTATTCCATTCGATTCCATTCGATTCCATTCCATTCCATTCCATTCCATTCCATTCCATTCCATTCCATTCCTTTCCATTTACTCCATTGCGTTCTACTCGGGTTGATTCCATTGAGTTTGGTTCCGTTCCGTTCCGTCCCGTCCCGTCCCGTGCCGTTTTACTCGGGTTGATTCCTTTCCATTCCGTTCCGCTCGTTTCCGTTATGTTCCATTCTGTTCCACGCGGGTTGGTTCAATTCCATTCTATTCTATTCTATTCCTTTTCTTTCCATTCCATTCCATTCCATTCCATTCTACTAGGGTTGATTCCATGCCATTCCGTTCCGTTCCATTCCGTCTCATCCCGACCCATCCCATCCCGTCCCGTCCCGTCCCATCCCGTTCCGTTCCACATGGGTTGAATCAATTCCTTTCGGTTACATTGAATTCCATTCCATTCCATTCTACTCGGATTGATTCCATTCCATTCCATTCCATTCCATTCCATTCGATTCCATTCCATTCCATTCCTTTCCATTCCAATCCATTCCATTCTACTCGGGTTGATTCCATTCTATTCCATTCCATTCCATTCCATTCCATTCCATTCCATTCCATTCCATTCCATTCCATTCCATTCTGTTCTACTCGGGTTGATTCCATTCTATTCCATTCCATTCCGTTCGATTCCATTTGATTCCATTCCATTCCATTCCATTCCATTCCATTCCCTTCCATTCCATTCTATTCCATTGAATTCCATTCCATTGCATTCCATTCCATTCCATTCCGTTCTACTCTGATTGATTCCATTCCATTCCATTCCAATCCATTCCATTCGTCTCCATTCAATTCCATTCGATTCCATTCCATTCTATTCCATTGAATTCCATTCCATTCCATTCCATTCCATCCAATTCCATTCCTTTCCATTCCAATCCACTCCATTCTACTCGGGTTGATTCCTTTCCATTCCATTCCATTCCATTCCATTCGATTCCATTCCATTCCATTCCATTCCATTCCATTCCGTTCTATTCGGGTTGATTCCATTCTATTCCATTCCATTCCGTTCGATTCCATTCGATTCCATTCGATTCCATTCCATTCCATTCCATTCCCTTCCATTCCATTCTATTCCATTGAATTCCATTCCATTCCATTGCATTCCATTCCATTCCATTCCATTCCATTCCATTCCATTCCGTTCTACTCTGATTGACTCCATTCCATTCCATTCCATTCTATTCCATTCCATTCCATTCCATTCCATTCCATTCGATTCCATTCCATTCCATTCCATTCCATTCCATTCCATTCCATTCCATTCCATTCCATTCCATTCCTTTCCATTCCAACCCATTCCTTTCTACTCGGGTTGATTCCATTCCTTTCCATTCCATTCCATTCCATTCCATTCCATTCCATTCCATTCCATTCCATTCCATTCCATTCCATTCCATTCCATTTCATTCCAAACCGTTCCATTCTACTCGGATTCATCATTCCATTCCATTCCATTCCATTCCATTCCACTCGGGTTCATTCCATTCCATTCCATTCCTTTCCATTCCATTCCATTCCATTCCATTCCGTTCTACTCAGGTTGATTTCCATTCCATTCCATTCCATTCCATTCCATTCCATTCCATTCCATTCCATTCCATTCCATTCCATTCTATTCCATTCCGTTCTACTCGGCTTGAATCCATTGAGTTCCGTTCCGTTCCGTTCCGTCCCGACACGTCCCGTCCCGTCCCGTCCCGTCCCGTCCCGTCCCGTCCCGTGCCGTTGTACTCGGGTTGATTCCATTCCACTCCGTTCCGTTCCTTTCCGTTCCCTTCCATTCAGTTCCACGCGGGTTGATTCAATTCCATTCTATTCTATTCCATTCCATTCCATTCCATTCCATTCCATTCCATTCCATTCCATTCAATTTTACTCGGGTTGATTCCATGCCGTTCCGTTCCGTTCCATTCTGTCCCATCCCGACGCGTCCCGTCCCGTCCCGTCCCATTCCGTTCCGTTCTGATCGGGTTGATTCCGTTCCATTCCGTTCCGTTCCTTTCCGTTCCATTCCATTCCGTTACACGCGGGTTGATTCAATTCCATTCTATTACATTGAATTCCATTCCATTCCATTCCATTCCATTCTACTCAGATTGATTGCATTCCATTCCATTCCATTCCAGTCCATTCCAATCCATTCCATTCTACTCGGGTTGATTCCATTCCATTCCATTCCATTCCATTCCATTCCATTCCATTCCATTCCATTCCATTGCGTTCCATTCAATTCGATTCCATTCCATTCCATTCCATTCCATTCCAATCCATTCCATTCTACTTGGGTTCATTCCATTCCATTCCATTCCATTCCATTCCATTCGATTCCATTCGATTCCATTCCATTTCATTCCATTCCATTCTGTTCTACTCGGGTTGATTCCACTCCATTCCATTCCATTCCATTCCATTCTATTCCATTCCATTCCATTCGATTCCATTCTATTCCATTCGATTCCATTCCATTCCATTTCAATTTATTCCAATCCATTCCATTCCATTCTATTCCATTGAATTCCATTCCATTCCATTCCAATCCATCCAATTCCATTCCTTTCCATTCCAATCCATGCCATTCTACTCGGGTTGAATCCATTCCATTCCATTCCATTCCATTCCATTCGATTCCATTCCATTCCATTGCATTCCATTCCATTCCGTTCTACTCGGGTTGATTCCATTCTATTCCATTCCATTCCGTTCGATTCCATTCGATTCCATTCGATTCCATTCCATTCCATTCCATTCCCTTCCATTCCATTCTATTCCATTGAATTCCATTGCATTCCATTCCATTCCATTCCATTCCATTCCGTTCTACTCTGATTGACTCCATTCCATTCCATTCCATTCCATTCCATTCCATTCCATTCCATTCCATTCCATTCCATTCCATTCCATTCGATTCCATTCCATTCCATTCCATTCCATTCCATTCCATTCCAATACATTCCATTCTACTCTGGTTGATTCCATTCCATTCCATTCCATTCCATTCCATTCCATTCGTCTCCATTCGATTCCATTCGATTCCATTCCATTCTATTCCATTGAATTCCATTCCATTCCATTCCATTCCATTCCATTCTATTCCATTCCATTCCATTCCATTCCGTTCTACTCGGGTTGATTCCATTCCATTCCATTCCATTCCATTGCATTCCATTCCACTCCATTCCATTCGATTCCATTCGATTCCATTCCATTCCATTCCATTCCATTCCAATCCATTCCATTCTACTCGGGTTGATTCCATTCCATTCCATTCCATTCCATTCCATTCCATTCCATTCCATTCCATTCCATTGCATTCCATTCGATTCCATTCGATTCCATTCCATTCGATTCCATTCGATATCATTCGATTCCATTCCATCCCATTCCATTCCATTCCATTCCATTCCGTTCTACTCGGGTTGATTCCATTCCATTCCGTTTCATTCCATTCCATTCCATTCCATTCCATTCCATTCCATTCCGTTCTAATCGGTTTGATTCCACTCCATTCCATTCCATTCCATTCCATTCCATTCCATTCCATTCCATTCCATTCCTTTGCATTCCAACCCATTCCGTTCTACTCGGGTTGATTCCATTCCATTCCATTCCATTCCATTCCATTCCATTCCATTCCATTCCATTCCATTCGATTCCATTCCATTCCATTCCATTCCATTTCATTCCAAACCATTCCATTCTACTCGGGTTCATCATTCCATTCCACTCCATTCCATTCCATTCCACTCGGATTCTTTCCATTCCATTCCATTCCATTCCATTCCATTCCATTCCATTCCATTCCATTCCGTTCTACTCAGGTTGATTTCCATTCAATTCCATTCCATTCCATTCCATTCCATTCCATTCCATTCCATTCCATTCCACTCCATTCCATTCCGTTGTATTCGGGTTGATTCCATTCCATTCCATTCCATTCCATTCCATTCCATTCCATTCCATTCCATTCCATTCCGTTCTACTCAGGTTGATTTCCATTCAATTCCATTCCATTCCATTCCATTCCATTCCATTCCATTCCATTCCATTCCACTCCATTCCATTCCGTTGTATTCGGGTTGATTCCATTCCATTCCATTCCATTCCATTCCATTCCATTCCATTCCATTCCATTCTATTCCATTCCGTTCTACTCGGCTTGAATCCATTGATTTCCGTTCCGTTCCGTTCCGTCCCGACACGTCCCGTCCCGTCCCGTCCCGTCCCGTCCCATCCCGTCCCGTCCCGTCCCGTGCCGTTGTACTCGGGTTGATTCCATTCCACTCCGTTCCGTTCATTTCCGTTCCGTTCCATTCAGTTCCACGCGGGTTGATTCAATTCCATTCTATTCTATTCCATTCCATTCCATTCCATTCCATTCCATTCCATTCCATTCTACTCGGGTTGATTCCATGGCGTTCCGTTCCGTTCCATTGCGTCCCATCCCGACGCGTCCCGTCCCGTCCCGTCCCGTCAAATTACGTTCCGTTCTGATCGGGTTGATTCCGTTCCATTCCGTTCCGTTCCTTTCCGTTCCGTTCCATTCCGTTACACGCGGGTTGATTCAATTCCATTCTATTACATTGAATTCCATTCCATTCCATTCCATTCCATTCTACTCGGATTGATTGCATTCCATTCCATTCCATTCCAGTCCATTCCAATCCATTCCATTCTACTCGGGTTGATTCCATTCCATTCCATTCCATTCCATTCCATTCCATTCCATTCCATTCCATTCCATTCCATTCCATTCCATTCCATTCCACTCGGGCTCATTCCATTCCATTCCATTCCATTCCATTCCATTCCATTCCATTCCATTCCATTCCATTCCATTCCATTCCGTTCTACTCGGGTTGATTTCCATTCCATTCCATTCCATTCCATTCCACTCCATTCCATTCCATTCCATTCCATTCCATTCCATTCCATTCCATTCCATTCCATTCCTTTCCATTTATTCCATTCCGTTCTACTCGGTTTGATTCCATTGAGTTTGGTTACGTTCCGTTCCGTCCCATCCCGTCCCGTCCCGTCCCGCTCCGTTTTACTCGGGTTGATTCCTTTGCATTCCGTTCCGCTCGTTTCCATTCCGTTCCATTCCGTTCCACGCGGGTTGGTTCAATTCCATTCTATTCTATTCTATTCCTTTCCATTAAATTCCATTCTACTCGGGTTGATTCCATGCCGTTCCATTCCGTTCCATTCCGTCCCATCCCGACCCGTCCCATCCCGTCCTGTCCCGTCCCATCCCGTTCCGTTCCACATGGGTTGATTCAATTCCTTTCGGTTACATTGAATTCCATTCCATTCCATTCCATTCCATTCCATTCCATTCCATTCCATTCCATTCCATTCCATTCCTTTCCATTCCATTCCTTTCCATTCCAATCCATTCCATTCTACTCGGGTTGATTCCATTCCATTCCAATCCATTCCATTCCATTCCATTCCATTCCATTCCATTCCATTCCGTTCAGTTTCATTCCATTCCATTCCATTCCATTCCATTCCTTTCCATTCCATTCCATTCCATTCCATTCCATTCTATTCCATTACATTCTACTACATTGAATTCCATTCCATTCCATTCAATTCCATTCCATTCCATTCCTTTTCATTCCATATAGTTCTACTCGGGTTGATTCCATTCCATTCCATTCCATTCCATTCCATTCCATTCCATTCCATTCCATTGCATTCCATTCCATTCCATTGCATTCCATTCCATTCCATTCCATTACTTTCCATTCCATTCCATTCCAATCCATTCCATTCTACTCGGGTTGACTCCATTCCATTCCATTCCATTCCATTCCATTCCATTCCATTCCATTCCATTATATTCCATTCTATTCCATTCGATTCCGTTCGATTCCATTCCATTCCATTCCATTCCATTCCATTCCATTCGATTCCATTCCATTCCATTCGATTCCATTCCATTCCATTCCATTCCATTCCATTCCATTCCATTCCATTCCATTCCATTGCGTTCCATTCGATTCGATTCCATTCCATTCCATTCCATTCCATTCCAATCCATTCCATTCTACTTGGGTTGATTCCATTCCATTCCATTCCATTCGATTCCATTTGATTCCATTCCATTCCATTCCATTCCATTCCATTCCATTCCATTCCATTCCATTCCATTCTGTTCTAGTCGGGTTGATTCCATTCCATTCCATTCCATTCCATTCCATTCTATTCCATTCCATTCCATTCGATTCCATTCTATTCCATTCGATGCCATTCCATTCCATTTCATTTTATTCCATTCCATTCCATTCCATTCTATTCCATTGAATTCCATTCCATTCCATTCCATTCCATTCCATTCCATTCCATTCCATTCCATTCCATTCCATTCCATTCCATTCCATTCCATTCCATTCCATTCCTTTCCATTCCAATCCATTCCATTCTACTCGGGTTGATTCCATTCCATTCCATTCCATTCCATTCCATTCGATTCCATTCCATTCCATTCCATTCCATTCCATTCCGTTCTACTCGGGTTGATTCCATTCTATTCCATTCCATTCCGTTCGATTCCATTCGATTCCATTCGATTCCATTCCATTCCATTCCATTCACTTCCATTCCATTCTATTCCATTGAATTCCATTCCATTCCATTTCATTGCATTCCATTCCATTCCATTTCTTTCGATTCCATTCGATTCCATTCCATTCCATTCCATTCCAATCCATTCCATTCTACTCAGGTTGATTCCGTTCCATTCCATTCCATTCCATTCCATTCCATTCCATTTCATTCCATTCGATTCCACTCGATTCCATTCCATTCCTTTCCATTCCATTCCAATCCATTCCATTCTACTCGGGTGGATTCCATTCCATTCCATTCCATTCCATTCCATTCCATTCCATTCCATTCCATTCCATTCCATTCCGTTCTAGTCGGGTTGATTCCATTCCATTCCATTCCATTCCATTCCATTCCATTCCATTCCATTCCATTCCATTCCATTCCATTCCATTCCATTCCATTCCATTCCATTCTATTCCATTCCATTCTACTCCTTTGAATTCCATTCCATTCCATTCCATTCCATTCCATTCCATTCCATTCCTTTCCATTCCATTTAGTTCTACTCGGGTTGATTCCATTCCTTTCCATTCCATTCCATTCCATTCCATTGCATTCCATTCCATTCCATTCCATTCCATTCCATTCCATTCCAATCCATTCCATTCTACTCGGGTTCACTCCATTCCATTCCATTCCATTCCAATCCATTATATTCCATTCTATTCCATTCGATTCCATTCGATTCCATTCCATTCCATTCCATTCCATTCCATTCCATTCCATTCCATTCCATTCCTTTCCATTTACTCCATTGCGTTCTACTCGGGTTGATTCCATTGAGTTTGGTTCCGTTCCGTTCCGTCCCGTCCCGTCCCGTGCCGTTTTACTCGGGTTGATTCCTTTCCATTCCGTTCCACTCGTTTCCGTTATGTTCCATTCTGTTCCACGCGGGTTGGTTCAATTCCATTCTATTCTATTCTATTCCTTTTCTTTCCATTCCATTCCATTCCATTCCATTCTACTAGGGTTGATTCCATGCCATTCCGTTCCGTTCCATTCCGTCTCATCCCGACCCATCCCATCCCGTCCCGTCCCGTCCCATCCCGTTCCGTTCCACATGGGTTGAATCAATTCCTTTCGGTTACATTGAATTCCATTCCATTCCATTCTACTCGGATTGATTCCATTCCATTCCATTCCATTCCATTCCATTCGATTCCATTCCATTCCATTCCTTTCCATTCCAATCCATTCCATTCTACTCGGGTTGATTCCATTCTATTCCATTCCATTCCATTCCATTCCATTCCATTCCATTCCATTCCATTCCATTCCATTCTGTTCTACTCGGGTTGATTCCATTCTATTCCATTCCATTCCGTTCGATTCCATTTGATTCCATTCCATTCCATTCCATTCCATTCCATTCCATTCCCTTCCATTCCATTCTATTCCATTGAATTCCATTCCATTGCATTCCATTCCATTCCATTCCGTTCTACTCTGATTGATTCCATTCCATTCCATTCCATTCCATTCCATTCGTCTCCATTCAATTCCATTCGATTCCATTCCATTCTATTCCATTGAATTCCATTCCATTCCATTCCATTCCATCCAATTCCATTCCTTTCCATTCCAATCCACTCCATTCTACTCGGGTTGATTCCTTTCCATTCCATTCCATTCCATTCCATTCGATTCCATTCCATTCCATTCCATTCCATTCCATTCCGTTCTATTCGGGTTGATTCCATTCTATTCCATTCCATTCCGTTCGATTCCATTCGATTCCATTCGATTCCATTCCATTCCATTCCATTCCCTTCCATTCCATTCTATTCCATTGAATTCCATTCCATTCCATTGCATTCCATTCCATTCCATTCCATTCCATTCCATTCCATTCCGTTCTACTCTGATTGACTCCATTCCATTCCATTCCATTCTATTCCATTCCATTCCATTCCATTCCATTCCATTCGATTCCATTCCATTCCATTCCATTCCATTCCATTCCATTCCATTCCATTCAATTCCATTCCTTTCCATTCCAACCCATTCCTTTCTACTCGGGTTGATTCCATTCCTTTCCATTCCATTCCATTCCATTCCATTCCATTCCATTCCATTCCATTCCATTCCATTCCATTCCATTCCATTCCATTTCATTCCAAACCGTTCCATTCTACTCGGATTCATCATTCCATTCCATTCCATTCCATTCCATTCCACTCGGGTTCATTCCATTCCATTCCATTCCTTTCCATTCCATTCCATTCCATTCCATTCCGTTCTACTCAGGTTGATTTCCATTCCATTCCATTCCATTCCATTCCATTCCATTCCATTCCATTCCATTCCATTCCATTCCATTCCATTCTATTCCATTCCGTTCTACTCGGCTTGAATCCATTGAGTTCCGTTCCGTTCCGTTCCGTCCCGACACGTCCCGTCCCGTCCCGTCCCGTCCCGTCCCGTCCCGTCCCGTGCCGTTGTACTCGGGTTGATTCCATTCCACTCCGTTCCGTTCCTTTCCGTTCCCTTCCATTCAGTTCCACGCGGGTTGATTCAATTCCATTCTATTCTATTCCATTCCATTCCATTCCATTCCATTCCATTCCATTCCATTCCATTCAATTTTACTCGGGTTGATTCCATGCCGTTCCGTTCCGTTCCATTCTGTCCCATCCCGACGCGTCCCGTCCCGTCCCGTCCCATTCCGTTCCGTTCTGATCGGGTTGATTCCGTTCCATTCCGTTCCGTTCCTTTCCGTTCCATTCCATTCCGTTACACGCGGGTTGATTCAATTCCATTCTATTACATTGAATTCCATTCCATTCCATTCCATTCCATTCTACTCAGATTGATTGCATTCCATTCCATTCCATTCCAGTCCATTCCAATCCATTCCATTCTACTCGGGTTGATTCCATTCCATTCCATTCCATTCCATTCCATTCCATTCCATTCCATTCCATTCCATTGCGTTCCATTCGATTCGATTCCATTCCATTCCATTCCATTCCATTCCAATCCATTCCATTCTACTTGGGTTCATTCCATTCCATTCCATTCCATTCCATTCCATTCGATTCCATTCGATTCCATTCCATTTCATTCCATTCCATTCTGTTCTACTCGGGTTGATTCCACTCCATTCCATTCCATTCCATTCCATTCTATTCCATTCCATTCCATTCGATTCCATTCTATTCCATTCGATTCCATTCCATTCCATTTCAATTTATTCCAATCCATTCCATTCCATTCTATTCCATTGAATTCCATTCCATTCCATTCCAATCCATCCAATTCCATTCCTTTCCATTCCAATCCATGCCATTCTACTCGGGTTGAATCCATTCCATTCCATTCCATTCCATTCCATTCGATTCCATTCCATTCCATTGCATTCCATTCCATTCCGTTCTACTCGGGTTGATTCCATTCTATTCCATTCCATTCCGTTCGATTCCATTCGATTCCATTCGATTCCATTCCATTCCATTCCATTCCCTTCCATTCCATTCTATTCCATTGAATTCCATTGCATTCCATTCCATTCCATTCCATTCCATTCCGTTCTACTCTGATTGACTCCATTCCATTCCATTCCATTCCATTCCATTCCATTCCATTCCATTCCATTCCATTCCATTCCATTCCATTCGATTCCATTCCATTCCATTCCATTCCATTCCATTCCATTCCAATACATTCCATTCTACTCTGGTTGATTCCATTCCATTCCATTCCATTCCATTCCATTCCATTCGTCTCCATTCGATTCCATTCGATTCCATTCCATTCTATTCCATTGAATTCCATTCCATTCCATTCCATTCCATTCCATTCTATTCCATTCCATTCCATTCCATTCCGTTCTACTCGGGTTGATTCCATTCCATTCCATTCCATTCCATTGCATTCCATTCCACTCCATTCCATTCGATTCCATTCGATTCCATTCCATTCCATTCCATTCCATTCCAATCCATTCCATTCTACTCGGGTTGATTCCATTCCATTCCATTCCATTCCATTCCATTCCATTCCATTCCATTCCATTCCATTGCATTCCATTCGATTCCATTCGATTCCATTCCATTCGATTCCATTCGATATCATTCGATTCCATTCCATCCCATTCCATTCCATTCCATTCCATTCCGTTCTACTCGGGTTGATTCCATTCCATTCCGTTTCATTCCATTCCATTCCATTCCATTCCATTCCATTCCATTCCGTTCTAATCGGTTTGATTCCACTCCATTCCATTCCATTCCATTCCATTCCATTCCATTCCATTCCATTCCATTCCTTTGCATTCCAACCCATTCCGTTCTACTCGGGTTGATTCCATTCCATTCCATTCCATTCCATTCCATTCCATTCCATTCCATTCCATTCCATTCCATTCGATTCCATTCCATTCCATTCCATTCCATTTCATTCCAAACCATTCCATTCTACTCGGGTTCATCATTCCATTCCACTCCATTCCATTCCATTCCACTCGGGTTCTTTCCATTCCATTCCATTCCATTCCATTCCATTCCATTCCATTCCATTCCGTCCTACTCAGGTTGATTTCCATTCAATTCCATTCCATTCCATTCCATTCCATTCCATTCCATTCCATTCCATTCCACTCCATTCCATTCCGTTGTATTCGGGTTGATTCCATTCCATTCCATTCCATTCCATTCCATTCCATTCCATTCCATTCCATTCCGTTCTACTCAGGTTGATTTCCATTCAATTCCATTCCATTCCATTCCATTCCATTCCATTCCATTCCATTCCATTCCACTCCATTCCATTCCGTTGTATTCGGGTTGATTCCATTCCATTCCATTCCATTCCATTCCATTCCATTCCATTCCATTCCATTCTATTCCATTCCGTTCTACTCGGCTTGAATCCATTGATTTCCGTTCCGTTCCGTTCCGTCCCGACACGTCCCGTCCCGTCCCGTCCCGTCCCGTCCCATCCCGTCCCGTCCCGTCCCGTGCCGTTGTACTCGGGTTGATTCCATTCCACTCCGTTCCGTTCATTTCCGTTCCGTTCCATTCAGTTCCACGCGGGTTGATTCAATTCCATTCTATTCTATTCCATTCCATTCCATTCCATTCCATTCCATTCCATTCCATTCTACTCGGGTTGATTCCATGGCGTTCCGTTCCGTTCCATTGCGTCCCATCCCGACGCGTCCCGTCCCGTCCCGTCCCGTCAAATTACGTTCCGTTCTGATCGGGTTGATTCCGTTCCATTCCGTTCCGTTCCTTTCCGTTCCGTTCCATTCCGTTACACGCGGGTTGATTCAATTCCATTCTATTACATTGAATTCCATTCCATTCCATTCCATTCCATTCTACTCGGATTGATTGCATTCCATTCCATTCCATTCCAGTCCATTCCAATCCATTCCATTCTACTCGGGTTGATTCCATTCCATTCCATTCCATTCCATTCCATTCCATTCCATTCCATTCCATTCCATTCCATTCCATTCCATTCCATTCCACTCGGGCTCATTCCATTCCATTCCATTCCATTCCATTCCATTCCATTCCATTCCATTCCATTCCATTCCGTTCTACTCGGGTTGATTTCCATTCCATTCCATTCCATTCCATTCCACTCCATTCCATTCCATTCCATTCCATTCCATTCCATTCCATTCCATTCCATTCCTTTCCATTTATTCCATTCCGTTCTACTCGGTTTGATTCCATTGAGTTTGGTTACGTTCCGTTCCGTCCCATCCCGTCCCGTCCCGTCCCGCTCCGTTTTACTCGGGTTGATTCCTTTGCATTCCGTTCCGCTCGTTTCCATTCCGTTCCATTCCGTTCCACGCGGGTTGGTTCAATTCCATTCTATTCTATTCTATTCCTTTCCATTAAATTCCATTCTACTCGGGTTGATTCCATGCCGTTCCATTCCGTTCCATTCCGTCCCATCCCGACCCGTCCCATCCCGTCCTGTCCCGTCCCATCCCGTTCCGTTCCACATGGGTTGATTCAATTCCTTTCGGTTACATTGAATTCCATTCCATTCCATTCCATTCCATTCCATTCCATTCCATTCCATTCCATTCCATTCCTTTCCATTCCATTCCTTTCCATTCCAATCCATTCCATTCTACTCGGGTTGATTCCATTCCATTCCAATCCATTCCATTCCATTCCATTCCATTCCATTCCATTCCATTCCATTCCGTTCAGTTTCATTCCATTCCATTCCATTCCATTCCATTCCTTTCCATTCCATTCCATTCCATTCCATTCCATTCTATTCCATTACATTCTACTACATTGAATTCCATTCCATTCCATTCAATTCCATTCCATTCCATTCCTTTTCATTCCATATAGTTCTACTCGGGTTGATTCCATTCCATTCCATTCCATTCCATTCCATTCCATTCCATTCCATTCCATTGCATTCCATTCCATTCCATTGCATTCCATTCCATTCCATTCCATTACTTTCCATTCCATTCCATTCCAATCCATTCCATTCTACTCGGGTTGACTCCATTCCATTCCATTCCATTCCATTCCATTCCATTCCATTCCATTCCATTATATTCCATTCTATTCCATTCGATTCCGTTCGATTCCATTCCATTCCATTCCATTCCATTCCATTCCATTCCATTCCATTCCATTCGATTCCATTCCATTCCATTCCATTCCATTCCATTCCATTCCATTCCATTCCATTCCATTGCGTTCCATTCGATTCGATTCCATTCCATTCCATTCCATTCCATTCCAATCCATTCCATTCTACTTGGGTTGATTCCATTCCATTCCATTCCATTCGATTCCATTTGATTCCATTCCATTCCATTCCATTCCATTCCATTCCATTCCATTCCATTCCATTCCATTCTGTTCTAGTCGGGTTGATTCCATTCCATTCCATTCCATTCCATTCCATTCTATTCCATTCCATTCCATTCGATTCCATTCTATTCCATTCGATGCCATTCCATTCCATTTCATTTTATTCCATTCCATTCCATTCCATTCTATTCCATTGAATTCCATTCCATTCCATTCCATTCCATTCCATTCCATTCCATTCCATTCCATTCCATTCCATTCCTTTCCATTCCAATCCATTCCATTCTACTCGGGTTGATTCCATTCCATTCCATTCCATTCCATTCCATTCCATTCCATTCCATTCCATTCCATTCCATTCCATTCCATTCCGTTCTACTCGGGTTGATTCCATTCTATTCCATTCCATTCCGTTCGATTCCATTCGATTCCATTCGATTCGATTCCATTCCATTCCATTCACTTCCATTCCATTCTATTCCATTGAATTCCATTCCATTCCATTGCATTCCATTCCATTCCATTCCATTCCATTCCGTTCTACTCTGATTGACTCCATTCCATTCCATTCCATTCCATTCCATTCCATTCCATTCCATTCCATTCCATTCCTTTCCATTCCATTCCATTCCATTCCATTCCAATACATTCCATTCTACTCTGGTTGATTCCATTCCATTCCATTCCATTCCATTCCATTCCATTCCATTCCATTCCATTCCATTCCATTCCATTCCGTTCTACTCGGGTTGATTCCATTCCATTCCATTCCATTCCATTCCATTCCATTCCATTCCATTCCACTCCATTCCATTCGATTCCATTCGATTCCATTCCATTCCATTCCATTCCATTCCAATCCATTCCATTCTACTCGGGTTGATTCCATTCCATTCCATTCCATTCCATTCCATTCCATTCCATTCCATTCCATTCCATTCCATTGCATTCCATTCGATTCCATTCGATTCCATTCCATTCTATTCCATTCGAGATCATTCGATTCCATTCCATCCCATTCCATTCCATTCCATTCCATTCCGTTTTACTCGGGTTGATTCCATTCCATGCCATTTCATTCCATTCCATTCCATTCCATTCCATTCCATTCCATTCGATTCCATTCCATTCCATTCCATTCCAAATCATTCCATTCTACTCGGGTTGATTCCATTCCATTCCATTCCATTCCATTCCATTCCATTCCATTCCATTCCATTCCACTCGATTCCATTCCATTCTTTCCATTCCATTCCAATCCATTCCATTCTACTCGGGTGGATTCCATTCCATTCCATTCCATTCCATTCCATTCCAGTCCATTCCATTCCATTCCATTCCATTCCATTCCATTCCATTCCATTCCATTCCATTCCATTCCATTCCGTTCTAGTCGGGTTGATTCCATTCTATTCCATTCCATTCCATTCCATTCCATTCCATTCCATTCCATTCCATTCTATTCCACTCCATTCTACTCCATTGAATTCCATTCCATTCCATTCTATTCCATTCCATTCCATTCCTTTCCATTCCATTTATTTCTACTCGGGTTGATTCCATTCCATTCCATTCCATTCCATTCCATTCCATTCCATTCCATTCCATTCCATTCCATTCCATTCCATTGCATTCCATTCGATTCCATTCGATTCCATTCCATTCCATTCCATTCCATTCCATTCCATTCCATTCCATTCCATTCCATTCCATTCCATTCCATTCCGTTCCACTCGGGTTGATTCCATTCTATTCCATTCCATTCCATTCGATTCCATTCGATATCATTCGATTCCATTCCATCCCATTCCATTCCATTCCATTCCATTCCGTTCTTCTTGGGTTGATTCCATTCCATTCCATTCCATTCCATTCCATTTCTTTCGATTCCATTCGATTCCATTCCATTCCATTCCATTCCAATCCATTGCATTCTACTCAGGTTGATTCCTTTCCATTCCATTCCATTCCATTCCATTCCATTCCATTCCATTCCATTCCATTCGATTCCATTCGATTCCATTCCATTCCATTCCATTCCATTCCCTTCCATTCCATTCCATTCCATTCCATTCCGTTCTAGTCGGGTTGATTCCATTCCATTCCATTGCATTCCATTCCATTCCATTCCATTCCATTCCATTCCATTCCATTCCATTCCATTCCATTCCATTCCATTCTATTCCATTCCATTCTACTCCATTGAATTCCATTCCATTCCATTCCATTCCATTCCATTCCATTCCTTTGCAATCCATTTAGTTCTACTCGGGTTGATTCCATTCCATTCCATTCCATTCCATTCCATTCCATTCCATTCCATTCCATTCCATTCCATTACTTTCCATTCCATTCCATTCCAATCCATTCTATTCTACTCGGGTTGACTCCATTCCATTCCATTCCACTCCATTCCATTCCGTTATATTCCATTCTATTCCATTCGATTCCGATCGATTCCATTCCATTCCATTCCATTCCATTCCATTCCATTCGATTCCATTCCATTCCATTCGATTCCCTTCCATTCCATTCCATTCCATTCCATTCCATTCCAATCCATTCCATTCTACTCGGGTTGATTCCATTCCATTCCATTCCATTCCATTCCAATCCATTCCATTCCATTCCATTCCATTCCATTCCATTCCATTCCTTTCTATTCCATTCCATTCCATTCCATTCCATTCCATTCCATTCCATTCCATTCCGTTCTACTCGGGTTGATTCCACTCCATTCCATTCCCTTCCATTCCATTCCATTCCATTCCATTCCATTCCATTCCATTCCATTCCTTTCCATTCCAACCCATTCCTTTCTACTCGGGTTGATTCCATTCCATTCCATTCCATTCCATTCCATTCCATTCCATTCCATTCCATTCCATTCAATTCCATTCGATTCCATTCCATTCCATTCCATTCCATTCCATTCCATTCCATTCGATTCCATTCCATTCCATTCCATTCCATTCCATTCCATTCCATTCCATTTCATTCCAAACCGTTCCATTCTACTCGGATTCATCATTCCATTCCATTACATTCCATTCCATTCCACTCGGGTTCATTCCATTCCATTCCATTCCATTCCATTCCATTCCATTACATTCCATTCCGTTCTACTCAGGTTGATTTCCATTCCATTCCATTCAATTCCATTCCATTCCATTCCATTCCATTCCATTCCATTCCATTCCATTCCATTCTATTCCATTCCGTTCTACTCGGCTTGAATCCATTGAGTTCCGTTCCGTTCCGTTCCGTCCCGACACGTCCCGTCCCGTCCCGTCCCGTCCCGTCCCGTCCCGTCCCGTCCCGTGCCGTTGTACTCGGGTTGATTCCATTCCACTCCGTTCCGTTCCTTTCCGTTCCCTTCCATTCAGTTCCACGCGGGTTGATTCAATTCCATTCTATTCTACTCCATTCCATTCCATTCCATTCCATTCCATTCCATTCCATTCCATTCCATTCAATTTTACTCGGGTTGATTCCATGCCGTTCCGTTCCGTTCCATTCTGTCCCATCCCGACGCGTCCCGTCCCGTCCCGTCCCATTCCGTTCCGTGCTGATCGGGTTGATTCCGTTCCATTTCGTTCCGTTCCTTTCCGTTCCATTCCATTCCGTTACACGCGGGTTGATTCAATTCCATTCTATTACATTGAATTCCATTCCATTCCATTCCATTCCATTCTACTCGGATTGATTGCATTCTATTCCATTCCATTCCAGTCCATTCCAATCCATTCCATTCTACTCGGGTTGATTCCATTCCATTCCATTCCATTTCATTCCATTCCATTCCATTCCATTGCGTTCCATTCGATTCGATTCCATTCCATTCCATTCCATTCCTTTCCAATCCATTCCATTCTACTTGGGTTCATTCCATTCCATTCCATTCCATTCCATTCGATTCCATTCGATTCCATTCCATTCCATTCCATTCCATTCTGTTCTACACGGGTTGATTCCACTCCATTCCATTCCATTCCATTCCATTCTATTCCATTCCATTCCATTCGATTCCATTCTATTCCATTCGATTCCATTCCATTCCATTTCATTTTATTCCAATCCATTCCATTCCATTCTATTCCATTGAATTCCATTCCATTCCATTCCATTCCATCCAATTCCATTCCTTTCCATTCCAATCCATTCCATTCTACTCGGGTTGATTCCATTCTATTCCATTCCATTCCGTTCGATTCCATTCGATTCCATTCGATTCCATTCCATTCCATTCCATTCCCTTCCATTCCATTCTATTCCATTGAATTCCATTCCATTCCATTGCATTCCATTCCATTCCATTCCATTCCATTCCGTTCTACTCTGATTGACTCCATTCCATTCCATTCCATTCCATTCCATTCCATTCCATTCCATTCGATTCCATTCCATTCCATTCCATTCCATTCCAATACATTCCATTCTACTCTGGTTGATTCCATTCCATTCCATTCCATTCCATTCCATTCGTCTCCATTCGATTCCATTCGACTCCATTCCATTCTATTCCATTGAATTCCATTCCATTCCATTCCATTCCATTCCATTCCATTCCATTCCATTCCATTCCATTCCATTCCATTCGATTCCATTCCATTCCATTCCATTCCAATCCATTCCATTCTACTCGGGTTGATTCCATTCCATTCCATTCCATTCCATTCCATTCCATTCCATTCCATTCCATTCCATTCCATTCCATTGCATTCCATTCGATTCCATTCGATTCCATTCCATTCGATTCCATTCGAGATCATTCGATTCCATTCCATCCCATTCCATTCCATTCCATTCCATTCCGTTTTACTCGGGTTGATTCCATTCCATGCCATTTCATTCCATTCCATTCCATTCCATTCCATTCCATTCCATTCGATTCCATTCCATTCCATTCCATTCCAATCCATTCCATTCTACTCGGGTTGATTCCATTCCATTCCATTCCATTCCATTCCATTCCATTCCATTCCATTCCATTCCATTCCACTCGATTCCATTCCATTCTTTCCATTCCATTCCAATCCATTCCATTCTACTCGGGTGGATTCCATTCCATTCCATTCCATTCCATTCCATTCCATTCCATTCGATTCCATTCCATTCCATTCCATTCCATTCCATTCCATTCCATTCCATTCCATTCCATTCCATTCCATTCCATTCCGTTCTAGTCGGGTTGATTCCATTCTATTCCATTCCATTCCATTCCATTCCATTCCATTCCATTCCATTCTATTCCACTCCATTCTACTCCATTGAATTCCATTCCATTCCATTCTATTCCATTCCATTCCATTCCTTTCCATTCCATTTAGTTCTACTCGGGTTGATTCCATTCCATTCCATTCCATTCCATTCCATTCCATTCCATTCCATTCCATTCCATTCCATTGCATTCCATTCGATTCCATTCGATTCCATTCCATTCCATTCCATTCCATTACATTCCATTCCATTCCATTCCATTCCATTCGATTCCATTCCATTCCATTCCATTCCATTCGATTCCATTCCATTCCATTCCATTCCATTCCATTCCATTCCATTCCATTCCATTCCGTTCTAGTCGGGTTGATTCCATTCTATTCCATTCCATTCCATTCCATTCCATTCCATTCCATTCCATTCTATTCCACTCCATTCTACTCCATTGAATTCCATTCCATTCCATTCTATTCCATTCCATTCCATTCCTTTCCATTCCATTTAGTTCTACTTGGGTTGATTCCATTCCATTCCATTCCATTCCATTCCATTCCATTCCATTCCATTACATTCCATTCCATTCCATTGCATTCCATTCGATTCCATTCGATTCCATTCCATTCCATTCCATTCCATTCCATTCCATTCCATTCCATTCCATTCCATTCCATTCGATTCCATTCCATTCCATTCCATTCCATTTCATTCCAAACCATTCCATTCTACTCGGGTTCATCATTCCATTCCATTCCATTCCATTCCATTCCACTCGGGTTCTTTCCATTCCATTCCATTCCATTCCATTCCATTCCATTCCATTCCATTCCATTCCATTCCACTCGGGTTCTTTCCATTCCATTCCATTCCATTCCATTCCATTCCATTCCATTCCATTCCATTCCATTCTATTCCATTCCGTTCTACTCGGCTTGAATCCATTGAGTTCCGTTCCGTTCCGTTCCGTCCCGACACGTCCCGTCCCGTCCCGTCCCGTCCCGTCCCATCCCGTCCCTTCCCGTCCCGTGCCGTTGTACTCGGGTTGATTCCATTCCACTCCGTTCCGTTCATTTCCGTTCCGTTCCATTCAGTTCCACGCGGGTTGATTCAATTCCATTCTATTCTATTCCATTCCATTCCATTCCATTCCATTCCATTCCATTCCATTCTACTCGGGTTGATTCCATGCCGTTCCGTTCCGTTCAATTGCGTCCCATCCCGACGCGTCCCGTCCCGTCCCGTCCCGTCAAATTACGTTCCGTTCTGATCGGGTTGATTCCGTTCCATTCCGTTGCGTTCCTTTCCGTTCCGTTCCATTCCGTTACACGCGGGTTGATTCAATTCCATTCTATTACATTGAATTCCATTCCATTCCATTCCATTCCATTCTACTCGGATTGATTGCATTCCATTCCATTCCATTCCAGTCCATTCCAATCCATTCCATTCTACTCGGGTTGATTCCATTCCATTCCATTCCATTCCATTCCATTCCATTCCATTCCATTCCATTCCCCTCGGGCTCATTCCATTCCATTCCATTCCATTCCATTCCATTCCATTCCATTCCATTCCATTCCATTCCATTCCGTTCTACTCGGGTTGATTTCCATTCCATTCCATTCCATTCCATTCCACTCCATTCCATTCCATTCCATTCCATTCCATTCCATTCCATTCCATTCCTTTCCATTTATTCCATTCCGTTCTACTCGGGTTGATTCCATTGAGTTTGGTTACGTTCCGTTCCGTCCCATCCCGTCCCGTCCCGTCCCGTTCCGTTTTACTCGGGTTGATTCCTTTGCATTACGTTCCGCTCGTTTCCATTCCGTTCCATTCCGTTCCACGCGGGTTGGTTCAATTCCATTCTATTCTATTCTATTCCTTTCCATTCCATTCCATTCTACTCGGGTTGATTCCATGCCGTTCCATTCCGTTCCATTCCGTCCCATCCCGACCCGTCCCATCCCGTCCCGTCCCGTCCCATCCCGTTCCGTTCCACATGGGTTGATTCAATTCCTTTCGGTTACATTGAATTCCATTCCATTCCATTCCATTCCATTCCATTCCATTCCATTCCATTCCATTCCATTCCATTCCTTTCCATTCCAATCCATTCCATTCTACTCGGGTTGATTCCATTCCATTCCAATCCATTCCATTCCATTCCATTCCATTCCATTCCATTCAGTTTCATTCCATTCCATTCCATTCCATTCCATTCCTTTCCATTCCATTCCATTCCATTCCATTCCATTCTATTCCATTACATTCTACTACATTGAATTCCATTCCATTCCATTCAATTCCATTCCATTCCATTCCTTTCCATTCCATATAGTTCTACTCGGGTTGATTCCATTCCATTCCATTCCATTCCATTCCATTCCATTCCATTCCATTGCATTCCATTCCATTCCATTCCATTACTTTCCATTCCATCCCATTCCAATCCATTCCATTCTACTCGGGTTGACTCCATTCCATTCCATTCCATTCCATTCCATTCCATTCCATTATATTCCATTCTATTCCATTCGATTCCGTTCGATTCCATTCCATTCCATTCCATTCCATTCGATTCCATTCCATTCGATTCGATTCCATTCCATTCCATTCCATTCCATTCCATTCCATTCCATTCCATTCCATTCCATGGCTTTCCATTCGATTCGATTCCATTCCATTCCATTCCATTCCATTCCAATCCATTCCATTCTACTTGGGTTGATTCCATTCCATTCCATTCCATTCGATTCCATTCGATTCCATTCCATTCCATTCCATTCCATTCCATTCCATTCCATTCCATTCCATTCCATTCCATTCCATTCCATTCTGTTCTACTCGGGTTGATTCCACTCCATTCCATTCCATTCCATTCCATTCTATTCCATTCCATTCCATTCGATTCCATTCTATTCCATTCGATTCCATTCCATTCCATTTCATTTTATTCCATTCCATTCCGTTCCATTCTATTCCATTGAATTCCATTCCATTCCATTCCATTCCATCCCATTCCATTCCATTCCATTCCATTCCTTTCCATTCCAATCCATTCCATTCTACTCGGGTTGATTCCATTCCATTCCATTCCATTCCATTCCATTCGATTCCATTCCATTCCATTCCATTCCTTTCCATTCCGTTCTACTCGGGTTGATTCCATTCTATTCCATTCCATTCCGTTCGATTCCATTCGATTCCATTCGATTCCATTCCATTCCATTCCATTCCCTTCCATTCCATTCTATTCCATTGAATTCCATTCCATTCCATTGCATTCCATTCCATTCCATTCCATTCCATTCCGTTCTACTCTGATTGACTCCATTCCATTCCATTCCATTCCATTCCATTCCATTCCATTCCATTCCATTCCATTCCATTCCATTCCATTCCATTCCATTCCATTCCATTCCATTCCAATACATTCCATTCTACTCTGGTTGATTCCATTCCATTCCATTCCATTCCATTCCATTCGTCTCCATTCGATTCCATTCGATTCCATTCCATTCTATTCCATTGAATTCCATTCCATTCCATTCCATTCCATTCCATTCCATTCCATTCCATTCCATTCCATTCGATTCCATTCGATTCCATTCCATTCCATTCCATTCCAATCCATTCCATTCTACTCGGGTTGATTCCATTCCATTCCATTCCATTCCATTCCATTCCATTCCATTCCATTCCATTGCATTCCATTCGATTCCATTCGATTCCATTCCATTCGATTCCATTCGAGATCATTCGATTCCATTCCATCCCATTCCATTCCATTCCATTCCATTCCGTTTTACTCGGGTTGATTCCATTCCATGCCATTTCATTCCATTCCATTCCATTCCATTCCATTCGATTCCATTCGATTCCATTCCATTCCATTCCATTTCAATCCATTCCATTCTACTCGGGTTGATTCCATTCCATTCCATTCCATTCCATTCCATTCCATTCCATTCCATTCCATTCCACTCGATTCCATTCCATTCTTTCCATTCCATTCCAATCCATTCCATTCTACTCGGGTGGATTCCATTCCATTCCATTCCATTCCATTCCATTCCATTCCATTCCATTCGATTCCATTCCATTCCATTCCATTCCATTCGATTCCATTCCATTCCATTCCATTCCATTCCATTCCATTCCATTCCATTCCATTCCATTCCATTCCGTTCTAGTCGGGTTGATTCCATTCTATTCCATTCCATTCCATTCCATTCCATTCCATTCCATTCCATTCCATTCCATTCTATTCCACTCCATTCTACTCCATTGAATTCCAATCCATTCCATTCTATTCCATTCCATTCCATTCCTTTCCATTCCATTTAGTTCTACTCGGGTTGATTCCATTCCATTCCATTCCATTCCATTCCATTCCATTCCATTCTATTCCACTCCATTCTACTCCATTGAATTCCATTCCATTCCATTCTATTCCATTCCATTCCATTCCTTTCCATTCCATTTAGTTCTATTCGGGTTGATTCCATTCCATTCCATTCCATTCCATTCCATTCCATTCCATTCCATTCCATTCCATTCCATTCCATTGCATTCCATTCGATTCCATTCGATTCCATTCCATTCCATTCCATTCCATTCCATTCCATTCCATTCCATTCCATTCCATTCCATTCCATTCCGTTCCACTCGGGTTGATTCCATTCTATTCCATTCCATTCCATTCGATTCCATTCGATATCATTCGATTCCATTCCATCCCATTCCATTCCATTCCATTCCATTCCGTTCTTCTTGGGTTGATTCCATTCCATTCCATTCCATTCCATTCCATTTCTTTCGATTCCATTCGATTCCATTCCATTCCACTCCATTCCAATCCATTGCATTCTACTCAGGTTGATTCCATTCCATTCCATTCCATTCCATTCCATTCCATTCCATTCCATTCGATTCCACTCGATTCCATTCCATTCCTTTCCATTCCATTCCATTCCATTCCATTCCATTCCATTCGATTCCATTCCATTCCATTCCATTCCATTTCATTCCAAACCATTCCATTCTACTCGGGTTCATCATTCCATTCCACTCCTTTCCATTCCATTCCACTCGGGTTCTTTCCATTCCATTCCATTCCATTCCATTCCATTCCATTCCATTCCATTCCATTCCGTTCTACTCAGGTTGATTTCCATTCAATTCCATTCCATTCCATTCCATTCCATTCCATTCCATTCCATTCCATTCCATTCCACTCCATTCCATTCCGTTGTATTCGGGTTGATTCCATTCCATTCCATTCCATTCCATTCCATTCCATTCCATTCCATTCCATTCCATTCTATTCCATTCCGTTCCATTCCATTCCTTTCCAATCCATTCCATTCTACTTGGGTTCATTCCATTCCATTCCATTCCATTCCATTCGATTCCATTCGATTCCATTCCATTCCATTCCATTCCATTCTGTTCTACACGGGTTGATTCCACTCCATTCCATTCCATTCCATTCCATTCTATTCCATTCCATTCCATTCGATTCCATTCTATTCCATTCGATTCCATTCCATTCCATTTCATTTTATTCCAATCCATTCCATTCCATTCTATTCCATTGAATTCCATTCCATTCCATTCCATTCCATCCAATTCCATTCCTTTCCATTCCAATCCATTCCATTCTACTCGGGTTGATTCCATTCTATTCCATTCCATTCCGTTCGATTCCATTCGATTCCATTCGATTCCATTCCATTCCATTCCATTCCCTTCCATTCCATTCTATTCCATTGAATTCCATTCCATTCCATTGCATTCCATTCCATTCCATTCCATTCCATTCCGTTCTACTCTGATTGACTCCATTCCATTCCATTCCATTCCATTCCATTCCATTCCATTCCATTCCATTCGATTCCATTCCATTCCATTCCATTCCATTCCAATACATTCCATTCTACTCTGGTTGATTCCATTCCATTCCATTCCATTCCATTCCATTCGTCTCCATTCGATTCCATTCGACTCCATTCCATTCTATTCCATTGAATTCCATTCCATTCCATTCCATTCCATTCCATTCCATTCCATTCCATTCCATTCGATTCCATTCGATTCCATTCCATTCCATTCCATTCCAATCCATTCCATTCTACTCGGGTTGATTCCATTCCATTCCATTCCATTCCATTCCATTCCATTCCATTCCATTCCATTCCATTCCATTCCATTCCATTGCATTCCATTCGATTCCATTCGATTCCATTCCATTCGATTCCATTCGAGATCATTCGATTCCATTCCATCCCATTCCATTCCATTCCATTCCATTCCGTTTTACTCGGGTTGATTCCATTCCATGCCATTTCATTCCATTCCATTCCATTCCATTCCATTCCTTTCCATTCGATTCCATTCCATTCCATTCCATTCCAATCCATTCCATTCTACTCGGGTTGATTCCATTCCATTCCATTCCATTCCATTCCATTCCATTCCATTCCATTCCACTCGATTCCATTCCATTCTTTCCATTCCATTCCAATCCATTCCATTCTACTCGGGTGGATTCCATTCCATTCCATTCCATTCCATTCCATTCCATTCCATTCGATTCCATTCCATTCCATTCCATTCCATTCGATTCCATTCCATTCCATTCCATTCCATTCCATTCCATTCCATTCCATTCCATTCCGTTCTAGTCGGGTTGATTCCATTCTATTCCATTCCATTCCATTCCATTCCATTCCATTCCATTCCATTCCATTCCACTCCATTCTACTCCATTGAATTCCATTCCATTCCATTCTATTCCATTCCATTCCATTCCTTTCCATTCCATTTAGTTCTACTCGGGTTGATTCCATTCCATTCCATTCCATTCCATTCCATTCCATTCCATTCCATTCCATTCCATTGCATTCCATTCGATTCCATTCGATTCCATTCCATTCCATTCCATTCCATTCCATTCCATTCCATTCCATTCGATTCCATTCCATTCCATTCAATTCCATTCGATTCCATTCCATTCCATTCCATTCCATTCCATTCCATTCCATTCCATTCCATTCCGTTCTAGTCGGGTTGATTCCATTCTATTCCATTCCATTCCATTCCATTCCATTCCATTCCATTCCATTCTATTCCACTCCATTCTACTCCATTGAATTCCATTCCATTCCATTCTATTCCATTCCATTCCATTCCTTTCCATTCCATTTAGTTCTACTTGGGTTGATTCCATTCCATTCCATTCCATTCCATTCCATTCCATTCCATTCCATTACATTCCATTCCATTCCATTGCATTCCATTCGATTCCATTCGATTCCATTCCATTCCATTCCATTCCATTCCATTCCATTCCATTCCATTCCATTCCATTCGATTCCATTCCATTCCATTCCATTCCATTTCATTCCAAACCATTCCATTCTACTCGGGTTCATCATTCCATTCCATTCCATTCCATTCCATTCCACTCGGGTTCTTTCCATTCCATTCCATTCCATTCCATTCCATTCCATTCCATTCCATTCCATTCCACTCGGGTTCTTTCCATTCCATTCCATTCCATTCCATTCCATTCCATTCCATTCCATTCCATTCCATTCTATTCCATTCCGTTCTACTCGGCTTGAATCCATTGAGTTCCGTTCCGTTCCGTTCCGTCCCGACACGTCCCGTCCCGTCCCGTCCCGTCCCGTCCCATCCCGTCCCTTCCCGTCCCGTGCCGTTGTACTCGGGTTGATTCCATTCCACTCCGTTCCGTTCATTTCCGTTCCGTTCCATTCAGTTCCACGCGGGTTGATTCAATTCCATTCTATTCTATTCCATTCCATTCCATTCCATTCCATTCCATTCCATTCCATTCTACTCGGGTTGATTCCATGCCGTTCCGTTCCGTTCAATTGCGTCCCATCCCGACGCGTCCCGTCCCGTCCCGTCCCGTCAAATTACGTTCCGTTCTGATCGGGTTGATTCCGTTCCATTCCGTTCCGTTCCTTTCCGTTCCGTTCCATTCCGTTACACGCGGGTTGATTCAATTCCATTCTATTACATTGAATTCCATTCCATTCCATTCCATTCCATTCTACTCGGATTGATTGCATTCCATTCCATTCCATTCCAGTCCATTCCAATCCATTCCATTCTACTCGGGTTGATTCCATTCCATTCCATTCCATTCCATTCCATTCCATTCCATTCCATTCCATTCCATTCCCCTCGGGCTCATTCCATTCCATTCCATTCCATTCCATTCCATTCCATTCCATTCCATTCCATTCCATTCCATTCCGTTCTACTCGGGTTGATTTCCATTCCATTCCATTCCATTCCATTCCACTCCATTCCATTCCATTCCATTCCATTCCATTCCATTCCATTCCATTCCTTTCCATTTATTCCATTCCGTTCTACTCGGGTTGATTCCATTGAGTTTGGTTACGTTCCGTTCCGTCCCATCCCGTCCCGTCCCGTCCCGTTCCGTTTTACTCGGGTTGATTCCTTTGCATTACGTTCCGCTCGTTTCCATTCCGTTCCATTCCGTTCCACGCGGGTTGGTTCAATTCCATTCTATTCTATTCTATTCCTTTCCATTCCATTCCATTCTACTCGGGTTGATTCCATGCCGTTCCATTCCGTTCCATTCCGTCCCATCCCGACCCGTCCCATCCCGTCCCGTCCCGTCCCATCCCGTTCCGTTCCACATGGGTTGATTCAATTCCTTTCGGTTACATTGAATTCCATTCCATTCCATTCCATTCCATTCCATTCCATTCCATTCCATTCCATTCCATTCCTTTCCATTCCAATCCATTCCATTCTACTCGGGTTGATTCCATTCCATTCCAATCCATTCCATTCCATTCCATTCCATTCCATTCCATTCAGTTTCATTCCATTCCATTCCATTCCATTCCATTCCTTTCCATTCCATTCCATTCCATTCCATTCCATTCTATTCCATTACATTCTACTACATTGAATTCCATTCCATTCCATTCAATTCCATTCCATTCCATTCCTTTCCATTCCATATAGTTCTACTCGGGTTGATTCCATTCCATTCCATTCCATTCCATTCCATTCCATTCCATTCCATTGCATTCCATTCCATTCCATTCCATTACTTTCCATTCCATCCCATTCCAATCCATTCCATTCTACTCGGGTTGACTCCATTCCATTCCATTCCATTCCATTCCATTCCATTCCATTATATTCCATTCTATTCCATTCGATTCCGTTCGATTCCATTCCATTCCATTCCATTCCATTCGATTCCATTCCATTCGATTCGATTCCATTCCATTCCATTCCATTCCATTCCATTCCATTCCATTCCATTCCATTCCATTCCATTCCATTGCTTTCCATTCGATTCGATTCCATTCCATTCCACTCCATTCCATTCCAATCCATTCCATTCTACTTGGGTTGATTCCATTCCATTCCATTCCATTCGATTCCATTCGATTCCATTCCATTCCATTCCATTCCATTCCATTCCATTCCATTCCATTCCATTCCATTCCATTCCATTCTGTTCTACTCGGGTTGATTCCACTCCATTCCATTCCATTCCATTCCATTCTATTCCATTCCATTCCATTCGATTCCATTCTATTCCATTCGATTCCATTCCATTCCATTTCATTTTATTCCATTCCATTCCGTTCCATTCTATTCCATTGAATTCCATTCCATTCCATTCCATTCCATCCCTTTCCATTCCATTCCATTCCATTCCTTTCCATTCCAATCCATTCCATTCTACTCGGGTTGATTCCATTCCATTCCATTCCATTCCATTCCATTCGATTCCATTCCATTCCATTCCATTCCTTTCCATTCCGTTCTACTCGGGTTGATTCCATTCTATTCCATTCCATTCCGTTCGATTCCATTCGATTCCATTCGATTCCATTCCATTCCATTCCATTCCCTTCCATTCCATTCTATTCCATTGAATTCCATTCCATTCCATTGCATTCCATTCCATTCCATTCCATTCCATTCCGTTCTACTCTGATTGACTCCATTCCATTCCATTCCATTCCATTCCATTCCATTCCATTCCATTCCATTCCATTCCATTCCATTCCTTTCCATTTATTCCATTCCGTTCTACTCGGGTTGATTCCATTGAGTTTGGTTCCGTTCCGTTCCGTCCCGTCCCGTCCCGTCCCGTCCCGTTCCATTTTACTCGGGTTGATTCCTTTGCATTCCGTTCCGCTCGTTTCCATTCCGTTCCATTCCGTTCCACGCGGGTTGGTTCAGTTCCATTCTATTCTATTCTATTCCTTTCCATTCCATTCCATTCTACTCGGGTTGATTCCATGCCGTTCCATTCGGTTCCATTCCGTCCCATTCCGACCCGTCCCATCCCGTCCCTTCCCGTCCCATCCCGTTCCGTTCCACATGGGTTGATTCAATTCCTTTCGGTTACATTGAATTCCATTCCATTCCATTCTACTCGGATTGATTCCATTCCATTCCATTCCATTCCATTCCATTCCATTCCATTCCATTCCAATCCATTCCATTCTACTCGGGTTGATTCCATTCCATTCCATTCCATTCCATTCCATTCCATTCCATTCCATTCCATTCAGTTTCATTCCATTCGATTCCATTCCATTCCATTCCATTCCATTCCATTCCATTCGATTCCATTCCATTCCATTCCATTCCATTCCGTTCTAGTCGGGTTGATTCCATTCTATTCCATTCCATTCCATTCCATTCCATTCCATTCCATTCTATTCCATTCCATTCTACTCCATTGAATTCCATTCCATTCCATTCTATTCCATTCCATTCCATTCCTTTCCATTCCATTTAGTTCTACTCTGGTTGATTCCATTCCATTCCATTCAATTCCATTCCATTCCATTCCATTCCATTCCATTCCATTCCATTCCATTCCATTACTTTCCATTCCATTCCATTCCAATCCATTCCATTCTACTCGGGTTGACTCCATTCCATTCCATTCCATTCCATTCCATTCCATTCCATTCCATTCCATTCCATTCTATTATATTCCATTCCATTCCATTCGATTCCGTTCGATTCCATTCCATTCCATTCGATTCCATTCGACTCCATTCGATTCCATTCGATTCCATTCCATTCCATTCCATTCCATTCCATTCCATTCCATTCTATACGGGTTGATTCCATTCCATTCCATTCCATTCCATTCTATACGGGTTGATTCCATTCCATTCCATTCCATTCCATTCCATTCCATTCCATTCCATTATATTCCATTCCATTCCATTCGATTCCGTTCGATTCCATTCCATTCCATTCGATTCCATTCGATTCCATTCGATTCCATTCGATTCCATTCCATTCCATTCCATTCCATTCCATTCCATTCCATTCCATTCTACACGGGTTGATTCCATTCCATTCCATTCCATTCCATTCCATTCCATTCCATTCCATTATATTCCATTCCATTCCATTCGATTCCGTTCGATTCCATTCCATTCCATTCGATTCCATTCGATTCCATTCGATTCCATTCCATTCCATTCCATTCCATTCCATTCCATTCCATTCCATTCCATTCTACACGGGTTGATTCCATTCCATTCCATTCCATTCCATTCTATACGGGTTGATTCCATTCCATTCCATTCCATTCCATTCCATTCCATTCCATTCCATTCCATTCCATTCCATTCCATTCCTTTCCATTCCGTTCTACTCGGGTTGATTCCACTCCTTTCCATTCCATTCCATTCCATTCCATTCCATTCCATTCCATTGCGTTCCATTCGAATCGATTCCATTCCATACCATTCCATTCCTTTCCAATCCATTCCATTCTACTTGGGTTCATTCCATTCCATTCCATTCCATTCCATTCTATTCCATTCGATTCCATGCCATTCCATTCCATTCCATTCCATTCCATTCCATTCTATTCTACTCGGGTTGATTCCACTCCATTCCATTCCATTCCATTCCATTCTATTCCATTCCATTCCATTCGATTCCATTCTATTCCATTCGATTCCATTCCATTCCATTTCATTTTATTCCATTCCATTCCATTCCATTCTATTCCATTGAATTCCATTCCATTCCATTCCATTCCATTCCATTCCATTCCATTCCATTCCATTCCATTCCGTTCTACTCGGGTTGATTCCACTCCATTCCATTCCATTCCATTCCATTCCATTCCATTCCATTCCATTCCACTCGGGTTGAGCATTCCATTCGATTCCATTCCATTCCATTCCATTCCATTCCATTCCATTCCATTCCATTCCATTCCACTCGGGCTCATTCCATTCCATTCCATTCCATTCCATTCCATTCCGTTCCATTCCATTCCATTCCATTCCATTCCGTTCTACTCGGGTTGATTTCCATTCCATTCCATTCCATTCCTTTCCACTCCATTCCATTCCATTCCATTCCATTCCATTCCATTCCATTCAATTCCATTCCATTCCTTTCCATTTATTCCATTCCGTTCTTCTCGGGTTGATTCCATTGAGTTTGGTTCCGTTCCGTTCCGTCCCGTCCCGTCCCGTCCCGTCCCGTTCCGTTTTACTCGGGTTGATTCCTTTGCATTCCGTTCCGCTCGTTTCCATTCCATTCCATTCCGTTCCACGCGGGTTGGTTCAGTTCCATTCTATTCTATTCTATTCCTTTCCATTCCATTCCATTCTACTCGGGTTGATTCCATGCCGTTCCATTCGGTTCCATTCCGTCCCATTCCGACCCGTCCCATCCCGTCCCTTCCCGTCCCATCCCGTTCCGTTCCACGTGGGTTGATTCAATTCCTTTCGGTTACATTGAATTCCATTCCATTCCATTCTACTCGGATTGATTCCATTCCATTCCATTCCATTCCATTCCATTCCATTCCATTCCATTCCGTTTCATTCCATTCCATTCCATTCCATTCCATTCCATTCCATTCCATTCGATTCCATTCCATTCCATTCCATTCCATTCCGTTCTAGTCGGGTTGATTCCATTCTATTCCATTCCATTCCATTCCATTCCATTCCATTCCATTCTATTCCATTCCATTTTACTCCATTGAATTCCATTCCATTCCATTCTATTCCATTCCATTCCATTCCTTTCCATTCCATTTAGTTCTACTCTGGTTGATTCCATTCCATTCCATTCCATTCCATTCCATTCCATTCCATTCCATTCCATTCCATTCCATTCCATTACTTTCCATTCCATTCCATTCCAATCCATTCCATTCTACTCGGGTTGACTCCATTCCATTCCATTCCATTCCATTCCATTCCATTCCATTCCATTATATTCCATTCCATTCCATTCGATTCCGTTCGATTCCATTCCATTCCATTCGATTCCATTCGATTCCATTCGATTCCATTTGATTCCATTCCATTCCATTCCATTCCATTCCATTCCATTCCATTCCAATCCATTTCATTCTACACGGGTTGATTCCATTCCATTCCATTCCATTCCATTCCATTCCATTCCATTCCATTCCATTCCATTCCTTTTGATTCCATTCCATTCCATTAAATTCCATTCCATTCCATTCCATTCCATTCCATTCCGTTCCATTCCATTCCTTTTGATTCCATTCCATTCCATTAAATTCCATTCCATTCCATTCCATTCCATTCCATTCCATTCCATTCCTTTCCATTCCGCTCTACTCGGGTTGATTCCACTCCATTCCATTCCATTCCATTCCATTCCATTCCATTCCATTCTATTCCATTCCATTCCATTCCATTCCATTCCATTCCATTCCGTTCTAGTCGGGTTGATTCCATTCTATTCCATTCCATTCCATTCCATTCCATTCCATTCCATTCCATTCCATTCCATTCCATTCCATTCTATTCCATTCCACTCTACTCCATTGAATTCCATTCCATTCCATTCAATTCCATTCCATTCCATTCCTTTCCATTCCATTTAGTTCTACTCGGGTTGATTCCATTCCATTCCATTCCATTCCATTACTTTCCATTCCATTCCATTCCAATCCATTCCATTCTACTCGGGTTGACTCCATTCCATTCCATTCCATTCCATTATATTGCATTCTATTCCATTCGATTCCGTTTGATTCCATTCCATTCCATTCCATTCCATTCCATTTCATTCCATTCCATTCCATTCCATTCCATTCCATTCCATTCGATTCCATTCCATTCCATTCGATTCCATTCCATTCCATTCCATTCCATTCCATTCCATTCCATTCCAATCCATTCCATTCTACTCGGGTTGATTCCATTCCATTCCATTCCATTCCATTCCATTCCATTCCATTCCATTCCTTTCTATTCCATTCCATTCCATTCCATTCCATTCCATTCCATTCCATTCCATTCCATTCCATTCCATTCCATTCCATTCTAATCGGTTTGATTCCACTCCATTCCATTCCATTCCATTCCATTCCATTCCATTCCATTCCAATTCTTTCCTTTCCATTCCAACCCATTCCGTTCTACTCGGGTTGATTCCATTCCATTCCATTCCATTCCATTCCATTCCATTCCATTCCATTCCATTCGATTCCATTCGATTCCATTCCATTCCATTCCATTCCATTTCATTCCAAACCATTCCATTCTACCCGGGTTCATCATTCCATTCCATTCCATTCCATTCCATTCCACTCGGGTTCTTTCCATTCCATTCCATTCCATTCCATTCCATTCCATTCCATTCCATTCCATTCCATTCCATTCCGTTCTACTCAGGTTGATTTCCATTCCATTCCATTCCATTCCATTCCATTCCATTCCATTCCATTCCGTTCCATTCCGTTCCACTCGGGTTGATTCCATTCTATTCCATTCCATTCCATTCGATTCCATTCGATATCATTCGATTCCATTCCATCCCATTCCATTCCATTCCATTCCATTCCGTTCTACTCGGGTTGATTCCATTCCATTCCATTTCATTGCATTCCATTCCATTCCATTTCTTTCGATTCCATTCGATTCCATTCCATTCCATTCCATTCCAATCCATTCCATTCTACTCAGGTTGATTCCGTTCCATTCCATTCCATTCCATTCCATTCCATTCCATTTCATTCCATTCGATTCCACTCGATTCCATTCCATTCCTTTCCATTCCATTCCAATCCATTCCATTCTACTCGGGTGGATTCCATTCCATTCCATTCCATTCCATTCCATTCCATTCCATTCCATTCCATTCCATTCCATTCCGTTCTAGTCGGGTTGATTCCATTCCATTCCATTCCATTCCATTCCATTCCATTCCATTCCATTCCATTCCATTCCATTCCATTCCATTCCATTCCATTCTATTCCATTCCATTCTACTCCTTTGAATTCCATTCCATTCCATTCCATTCCATTCCATTCCATTCCATTCCATTCCTTTCCATTCCATTTAGTTCTACTCGGGTTGATTCCATTCCTTTCCATTCCATTCCATTCCATTCCATTGCATTCCATTCCATTCCATTCCATTCCATTCCATTCCATTCCAATCCATTCCATTCTACTCGGGTTCACTCCATTCCATTCCATTCCATTCCAATCCATTATATTCCATTCTATTCCATTCGATTCCATTCGATTCCATTCCATTCCATTCCATTCCATTCCATTCCATTCCATTCCATTCCATTCCTTTCCATTTACTCCATTGCGTTCTACTCGGGTTGATTCCATTGAGTTTGGTTCCGTTCCGTTCCGTCCCGTCCCGTCCCGTGCCGTTTTACTCGGGTTGATTCCTTTCCATTCCGTTCCGCTCGTTTCCGTTATGTTCCATTCTGTTCCACGCGGGTTGGTTCAATTCCATTCTATTCTATTCTATTCCTTTTCTTTCCATTCCATTCCATTCCATTCCATTCTACTAGGGTTGATTCCATGCCATTCCGTTCCGTTCCATTCCGTCTCATCCCGACCCATCCCATCCCGTCCCGTCCCGTCCCATCCCGTTCCGTTCCACATGGGTTGAATCAATTCCTTTCGGTTACATTGAATTCCATTCCATTCCATTCTACTCGGATTGATTCCATTCCATTCCATTCCATTCCATTCCATTCGATTCCATTCCATTCCATTCCTTTCCATTCCAATCCATTCCATTCTACTCGGGTTGATTCCATTCTATTCCATTCCATTCCATTCCATTCCATTCCATTCCATTCCATTCCATTCCATTCCATTCCATTCCATTCCATTCCATTCTGTTCTACTCGGGTTGATTCCATTCTATTCCATTCCATTCCGTTCGATTCCATTTGATTCCATTCCATTCCATTCCATTCCATTCCATTCCCTTCCATTCCATTCTATTCCATTGAATTCCATTCCATTGCATTCCATTCCATTCCATTCCGTTCTACTCTGATTGATTCCATTCCATTCCATTCCATTCCATTCCATTCGTCTCCATTCAATTCCATTCGATTCCATTCCATTCTATTCCATTGAATTCCATTCCATTCCATTCCATTCCATCCAATTCCATTCCTTTCCATTCCAATCCACTCCATTCTACTCGGGTTGATTCCTTTCCATTCCATTCCATTCCATTCCATTCGATTCCATTCCATTCCATTCCATTCCATTCCATTCCGTTCTATTCGGGTTGATTCCATTCTATTCCATTCCATTCCGTTCGATTCCATTCGATTCCATTCGATTCCATTCCATTCCATTCCATTCCCTTCCATTCCATTCTATTCCATTGAATTCCATTCCATTCCATTGCATTCCATTCCATTCCATTCCATTCCATTCCATTCCATTCCGTTCTACTCTGATTGACTCCATTCCATTCCATTCCATTCTATTCCATTCCATTCCATTCCATTCCATTCCATTCCATTCGATTCCATTCCATTCCATTCCATTCCATTCCATTCCATTCCATTCCATTCCATTCCATTCCTTTCCATTCCAACCCATTCCTTTCTACTCGGGTTGATTCCATTCCATTCCATTCCATTCCATTCCATTCCATTCCATTCCATTCCATTCCATTCCATTCCATTCCATTCCATTCCATTCCATTTCATTCCAAACCGTTCCATTCTACTCGGATTCATCATTCCATTCCATTCCATTCCATTCCATTCCACTCGGGTTCATTCCATTCCATTCCATTCCTTTCCATTCCATTCCATTCCATTCCATTCCGTTCTACTCAGGTTGATTTCCATTCCATTCCATTCCATTCCATTCCATTCCATTCCATTCCATTCCATTCCATTCCATTCCATTCTATTCCATTCCGTTCTACTCGGCTTGAATCCATTGAGTTCCGTTCCGTTCCGTTCCGTCCCGACACGTCCCGTCCCGTCCCGTCCCGTCCCGTCCCGTCCCGTCCCGTGCCGTTGTACTCGGGTTGATTCCATTCCACTCCGTTCCGTTCCTTTCCGTTCCCTTCCATTCAGTTCCACGCGGGTTGATTCAATTCCATTCTATTCTATTCCATTCCATTCCATTCCATTCCATTCCATTCCATTCCATTCCATTCCATTCAATTTTACTCGGGTTGATTCCATGCCGTTCCGTTCCGTTCCATTCTGTCCCATCCCGACGCGTCCCGTCCCGTCCCGTCCCATTCCGTTCCGTTCTGATCGGGTTGATTCCGTTCCATTCCGTTCCGTTCCTTTCCGTTCCATTCCATTCCGTTACACGCGGGTTGATTCAATTCCATTCTATTACATTGAATTCCATTCCATTCCATTCCATTCCATTCTACTCAGATTGATTGCATTCCATTCCATTCCATTCCAGTCCATTCCAATCCATTCCATTCTACTCGGGTTGATTCCATTCCATTCCATTCCATTCCATTCCATTCCATTCCATTCCATTCCATTCCATTCCATTGCGTTCCATTCGATTCGATTCCATTCCATTCCATTCCATTCCATTCCAATCCATTCCATTCTACTTGGGTTCATTCCATTCCATTCCATTCCATTCCATTCCATTCGATTCCATTCGATTCCATTCCATTTCATTCCATTCCATTCTGTTCTACTCGGGTTGATTCCACTCCATTCCATTCCATTCCATTCCATTCTATTCCATTCCATTCCATTCGATTCCATTCTATTCCATTCGATTCCATTCCATTCCATTTCAATTTATTCCAATCCATTCCATTCCATTCTATTCCATTGAATTCCATTCCATTCCATTCCAATCCATCCAATTCCATTCCTTTCCATTCCAATCCATGCCATTCTACTCGGGTTGAATCCATTCCATTCCATTCCATTCCATTCCATTCGATTCCATTCCATTCCATTGCATTCCATTCCATTCCGTTCTACTCGGGTTGATTCCATTCTATTCCATTCCATTCCGTTCGATTCCATTCGATTCCATTCGATTCCATTCCATTCCATTCCATTCCCTTCCATTCCATTCTATTCCATTGAATTCCATTGCATTCCATTCCATTCCATTCCATTCCATTCCGTTCTACTCTGATTGACTCCATTCCATTCCATTCCATTCCATTCCATTCCATTCCATTCCATTCCATTCCATTCCATTCGATTCCATTCCATTCCATTCCATTCCATTCCATTCCATTCCAATACATTCCATTCTACTCTGGTTGATTCCATTCCATTCCATTCCATTCCATTCCATTCCATTCCATTCGTCTCCATTCGATTCCATTCGATTCCATTCCATTCTATTCCATTGAATTCCATTCCATTCCATTCCATTCCATTCCATTCTATTCCATTCCATTCCATTCCATTCCGTTCTACTCGGGTTGATTCCATTCCATTCCATTCCATTCCATTGCATTCCATTCCACTCCATTCCATTCGATTCCATTCGATTCCATTCCATTCCATTCCATTCCATTCCAATCCATTCCATTCTACTCGGGTTGATTCCATTCCATTCCATTCCATTCCATTCCATTCCATTCCATTCCATTGCATTCCATTCCATTCCATTCGATTCCATTCCATTCGATTCCATTCGATATCATTCGATTCCATTCCATCCCATTCCATTCCATTCCATTCCATTCCGTTCTACTCGGGTTGATTCCATTCCATTCCGTTTCATTCCATTCCATTCCATTCCATTCCATTCCATTCCATTCCGTTCTAATCGGTTTGATTCCACTCCATTCCATTCCATTCCATTCCATTCCATTCCATTCCATTCCATTCCTTTGCATTCCAACCCATTCCGTTCTACTCGGGTTGATTCCATTCCATTCCATTCCATTCCATTCCATTCCATTCCATTCCATTCCATTCCATTCGATTCCATTCCATTCCATTCCATTCCATTTCATTCCAAACCATTCCATTCTACTCGGGTTCATCATTCCATTCCACTCCATTCCATTCCATTCCACTCGGGTTCTTTCCATTCCATTCCATTCCATTCCATTCCATTCCATTCCATTCCATTCCGTTCTACTCAGGTTGATTTCCATTCAATTCCATTCCATTCCATTCCATTCCATTCCATTCCATTCCATTCCATTCCATTCCACTCCATTCCATTCCGTTGTATTCGGGTTGATTCCATTCCATTCCATTCCATTCCATTCCATTCCATTCCATTCCATTCCATTCCATTCCATTCCATTCCGTTCTACTCAGGTTGATTTCCATTCAATTCCATTCCATTCCATTCCATTCCATTCCATTCCATTCCATTCCATTCCACTCCATTCCATTCCGTTGTATTCGGGTTGATTCCATTCCATTCCATTCCATTCCATTCCATTCCATTCCATTCCATTCCATTCTATTCCATTCCGTTCTACTCGGCTTGAATCCATTGATTTCCGTTCCGTTCCGTTCCGTCCCGACACGTCCCGTCCCGTCCCGTCCCGTCCCGTCCCATCCCGTCCCGTCCCGTCCCGTGCCGTTGTACTCGGGTTGATTCCATTCCACTCCGTTCCGTTCATTTCCGTTCCGTTCCATTCAGTTCCACGCGGGTTGATTCAATTCCATTCTATTCTATTCCATTCCATTCCATTCCATTCCATTCCATTCCATTCCATTCTACTCGGGTTGATTCCATGGCGTTCCGTTCCGTTCCATTGCGTCCCATCCCGACGCGTCCCGTCCCGTCCCGTCCCGTCAAATTACGTTCCGTTCTGATCGGGTTGATTCCGTTCCATTCCGTTCCGTTCCTTTCCGTTCCGTTCCATTCCGTTACACGCGGGTTGATTCAATTCCATTCTATTACATTGAATTCCATTCCATTCCATTCCATTCCATTCTACTCGGATTGATTGCATTCCATTCCATTCCATTCCAGTCCATTCCAATCCATTCCATTCTACTCGGGTTGATTCCATTCCATTCCATTCCATTCCATTCCATTCCATTCCATTCCATTCCATTCCATTCCATTCCATTCCATTCCATTCCACTCGGGCTCATTCCATTCCATTCCATTCCATTCCATTCCATTCCATTCCATTCCATTCCATTCCATTCCGTTCTACTCGGGTTGATTTCCATTCCATTCCATTCCATTCCATTCCACTCCATTCCATTCCATTCCATTCCATTCCATTCCATTCCATTCCATTCCATTCCATTCCATTCCTTTCCATTTATTCCATTCCGTTCTACTCGGTTTGATTCCATTGAGTTTGGTTACGTTCCGTTCCGTCCCATCCCGTCCCGTCCCGTCCCGCTCCGTTTTACTCGGGTTGATTCCTTTGCATTCCGTTCCGCTCGTTTCCATTCCGTTCCATTCCGTTCCACGCGGGTTGGTTCAATTCCATTCTATTCTATTCTATTCCTTTCCATTAAATTCCATTCTACTCGGGTTGATTCCATGCCGTTCCATTCCGTTCCATTCCGTCCCATCCCGACCCGTCCCATCCCGTCCTGTCCCGTCCCATCCCGTTCCGTTCCACATGGGTTGATTCAATTCCTTTCGGTTACATTGAATTCCATTCCATTCCATTCCATTCCATTCCATTCCATTCCATTCCATTCCATTCCATTCCTTTCCATTCCATTCCTTTCCATTCCAATCCATTCCATTCTACTCGGGTTGATTCCATTCCATTCCAATCCATTCCATTCCATTCCATTCCATTCCATTCCATTCCATTCCGTTCAGTTTCATTCCATTCCATTCCATTCCATTCCATTCCTTTCCATTCCATTCCATTCCATTCCATTCCATTCTATTCCATTACATTCTACTACATTGAATTCCATTCCATTCCATTCAATTCCATTCCATTCCATTCCTTTTCATTCCATATAGTTCTACTCGGGTTGATTCCATTCCATTCCATTCCATTCCATTCCATTCCATTCCATTCCATTCCATTGCATTCCATTCCATTCCATTGCATTCCATTCCATTCCATTCCATTACTTTCCATTCCATTCCATTCCAATCCATTCCATTCTACTCGGGTTGACTCCATTCCATTCCATTCCATTCCATTCCATTCCATTCCATTCCATTATATTCCATTCTATTCCATTCGATTCCGTTCGATTCCATTCCATTCCATTCCATTCCATTCCATTCCATTCCATTCCATTCCATTCGATTCCATTCCATTCCATTCCATTCCATTCCATTCCATTCCATTCCATTCCATTCCATTGCGTTCCATTCGATTCGATTCCATTCCATTCCATTCCATTCCATTCCAATCCATTCCATTCTACTTGGGTTGATTCCATTCCATTCCATTCCATTCGATTCCATTTGATTCCATTCCATTCCATTCCATTCCATTCCATTCCATTCCATTCCATTCCATTCCATTCTGTTCTAGTCGGGTTGATTCCATTCCATTCCATTCCATTCCATTCCATTCTATTCCATTCCATTCCATTCGATTCCATTCTATTCCATTCGATGCCATTCCATTCCATTTCATTTTATTCCATTCCATTCCATTCCATTCTATTCCATTGAATTCCATTCCATTCCATTCCATTCCATTCCATTCCATTCCATTCCATTCCATTCCATTCCTTTCCATTCCAATCCATTCCATTCTACTCGGGTTGATTCCATTCCATTCCATTCCATTCCATTCCATTCGATTCCATTCCATTCCATTCCATTCCATTCCATTCCGTTCTACTCGGGTTGATTCCATTCTATTCCATTCCATTCCGTTCGATTCCATTCGATTCCATTCGATTCCATTCCATTCCATTCCATTCACTTCCATTCCATTCTATTCCATTGAATTCCATTCCATTCCATTGAATTCCATTCCATTCCATTCCATTCCATTCCGTTCTACTCTGATTGACTCCATTCCATTCCATTCCATTCCATTCCATTCCATTCCATTCCATTCCATTCCATTCCATTCCATTCCATTCCATTCCATTCCATTCCATTCCAATACATTCCATTCTACTCTGGTTGATTCCATTCCATTCCATTCCATTCCATTCCATTCGTCTCCATTCGATTCCATTCGATTCCATTCCATTCTATTCCATTGAATTCCATTCCATTCCATTCCATTCCATTCCATTCCATTCCATTCCATTCCATTCCATTCCATTCCGTTCTACTCGGGTTGATTCCATTCCATTCCATTCCATTCCATTCCATTCCATTCCATTCCATTCCACTCCATTCCATTCGATTCCATTCGATTCCATTCCATTCCATTCCATTCCATTCCAATCCATTCCATTCTACTCGGGTTGATTCCATTCCATTCCATTCCATTCCATTCCATTCCATTCCATTCCATTCCATTCCATTCCATTGCATTCCATTCGATTCCATTCGATTCCATTCCATTCTATTCCATTCGAGATCATTCGATTCCATTCCATCCCATTCCATTCCATTCCATTCCATTCCGTTTTACTCGGGTTGATTCCATTCCATGCCATTTCATTCCATTCCATTCCATTCCATTCCATTCCATTCCATTCGATTCCATTCCATTCCATTCCATTCCAAATCATTCCATTCTACTCGGGTTGATTCCATTCCATTCCATTCCATTCCATTCCATTCCATTCCATTCCATTCCATTCCACTCGATTCCATTCCATTCTTTCCATTCCATTCCAATCCATTCCATTCTACTCGGGTGGATTCCATTCCATTCCATTCCATTCCATTCCAGTCCATTCCATTCCATTCCATTCCATTCCATTCCATTCCATTCCATTCCATTCCATTCCATTCCATTCCGTTCTAGTCGGGTTGATTCCATTCTATTCCATTCCATTCCATTCCATTCCATTCCATTCCATTCCATTCCATTCTATTCCACTCCATTCTACTCCATTGAATTCCATTCCATTCCATTCTATTCCATTCCATTCCATTCCTTTCCATTCCATTTATTTCTACTCGGGTTGATTCCATTCCATTCCATTCCATTCCATTCCATTCCATTCCATTCCATTCCATTCCATTCCATTCCATTCCATTGCATTCCATTCGATTCCATTCGATTCCATTCCATTCCATTCCATTCCATTCCATTCCATTCCATTCCATTCCATTCCATTCCATTCCGTTCCACTCGGGTTGATTCCATTCTATTCCATTCCATTCCATTCGATTCCATTCGATATCATTCGATTCCATTCCATCCCATTCCATTCCA
Organism: Gorilla gorilla gorilla; assembly: GCF_029281585.2. Lineage (NCBI taxonomy): Eukaryota > Metazoa > Chordata > Mammalia > Primates > Hominidae > Gorilla > Gorilla gorilla. The sequence goes on from NC_073241.2 coordinate 6,125,622, forward strand.
TTCCATTCCATTCCGTTCTTCTTGGGTTGATTCCATTCCATTCCATTCCATTCCATTCCATTTCTTTCGATTCCATTCGATTCCATTCCATTCCATTCCATTCCAATCCATTGCATTCTACTCAGGTTGATTCCTTTCCATTCCATTCCATTCCATTCCATTCCATTCCATTCCATTCCATTCCATTCGATTCCATTCGATTCCATTCCATTCCATTCCATTCCATTCCCTTCCATTCCATTCCATTCCATTCCATTCCGTTCTAGTCGGGTTGATTCCACTCCATTCCATTGCATTCCATTCCATTCCATTCCATTCCATTCCATTCCATTCCATTCCATTCCATTCCATTCCATTCCATTCTATTCCATTCCATTCTACTCCATTGAATTCCATTCCATTCCATTCCATTCCATTCCATTCCATTCCTTTGCAATCCATTTAGTTCTACTCGGGTTGATTCCATTCCATTCCATTCCATTCCATTCCATTCCATTCCATTCCATTCCATTCCATTCCATTACTTTCCATTCCATTCCATTCCAATCCATTCTATTCTACTCGGGTTGACTCCATTCCATTCCATTCCACTCCATTCCATTCCGTTATATTCCATTCTATTCCATTCGATTCCGATCGATTCCATTCCATTCCATTCCATTCCATTCCATTACATTCGATTCCATTCCATTCCATTCGATTCCCTTCCATTCCATTCCATTCCATTCCATTCCATTCCATTCCAATCCATTCCATTCTACTCGGGTTGATTCCATTCCATTCCATTCCATTCCATTCCAATCCATTCCATTCCATTCCATTCCATTCCATTCCATTCCATTCCTTTCTATTCCATTCCATTCCATTCCATTCCATTCCATTCCATTCCATTCCATTCCGTTCTACTCGGGTTGATTCCACTCCATTCCATTCCCTTCCATTCCATTCCATTCCATTCCATTCCATTCCATTCCATTCCTTTCCATTCCAACCCATTCCTTTCTACTCGGGTTGATTCCATTCCATTCCATTCCATTCCATTCCATTCCATTCCATTCCATTCCATTCAATTCCATTCGATTCCATTCCATTCCATTCCATTCCATTCCATTCCATTCCATTCGATTCCATTCCATTCCATTCCATTCCATTCCATTCCATTCCATTCCATTCCATTCCATTTCATTCCAAACCGTTCCATTCTACTCGGATTCATCATTCCATTCCATTACATTCCATTCCATTCCACTCGGGTTCATTCCATTCCATTCCATTCCATTCCATTCCATTCCATTCCATTACATTCCATTCCGTTCTACTCAGGTTGATTTCCATTCCATTCCATTCAATTCCATTCCATTCCATTCCATTCCATTCCATTCCATTCCATTCCATTCCATTCCATTCTATTCCATTCCGTTCTACTCGGCTTGAATCCATTGAGTTCCGTTCCGTTCCGTTCCGTCCCGACACGTCCCGTCCCGTCCCGTCCCGTCCCGTCCCGTCCCGTCCCGTCCCGTGCCGTTGTACTCGGGTTGATTCCATTCCACTCCGTTCCGTTCCTTTCCGTTCCCTTCCATTCAGTTCCACGCGGGTTGATTCAATTCCATTCTATTCTATTCCATTCCATTCCATTCCATTCCATTCCATTCCATTCCATTCCATTCCATTCAATTTTACTCGGGTTGATTCCATGCCGTTCCGTTCCGTTCCATTCTGTCCCATCCCGACGCGTCCCGTCCCGTCCCGTCCCATTCCGTTCCGTGCTGATCGGGTTGATTCCGTTCCATTTCGTTCCGTTCCTTTCCGTTCCATTCCATTCCGTTACACGCGGGTTGATTCAATTCCATTCTATTACATTGAATTCCATTCCATTCCATTCCATTCCATTCTACTCGGATTGATTGCATTCTATTCCATTCCATTCCAGTCCATTCCAATCCATTCCATTCTACTCGGGTTGATTCCATTCCATTCCATTCCATTTCATTCCATTCCATTCCATTCCATTGCGTTCCATTCGATTCGATTCCATTCCATTCCATTCCATTCCTTTCCAATCCATTCCATTCTACTTGGGTTCATTCCATTCCATTCCATTCCATTCCATTCGATTCCATTCGATTCCATTCCATTCCATTCCATTCCATTCTGTTCTACACGGGTTGATTCCACTCCATTCCATTCCATTCCATTCCATTCTATTCCATTCCATTCCATTCGATTCCATTCTATTCCATTCGATTCCATTCCATTCCATTTCATTTTATTCCAATCCATTCCATTCCATTCTATTCCATTGAATTCCATTCCATTCCATTCCATTCCATCCAATTCCATTCCTTTCCATTCCAATCCATTCCATTCTACTCGGGTTGATTCCATTCTATTCCATTCCATTCCGTTCGATTCCATTCGATTCCATTCGATTCCATTCCATTCCATTCCATTCCCTTCCATTCCATTCTATTCCATTGAATTCCATTCCATTCCATTGCATTCCATTCCATTCCATTCCATTCCATTCCGTTCTACTCTGATTGACTCCATTCCATTCCATTCCATTCCATTCCATTCCATTCCATTCCATTCGATTCCATTCCATTCCATTCCATTCCATTCCAATACATTCCATTCTACTCTGGTTGATTCCATTCCATTCCATTCCATTCCATTCCATTCGTCTCCATTCGATTCCATTCGACTCCATTCCATTCTATTCCATTGAATTCCATTCCATTCCATTCCATTCCATTCCATTCCATTCCATTCCATTCCATTCGATTCCATTCGATTCCATTCCATTCCATTCCATTCCAATCCATTCCATTCTACTCGGGTTGATTCCATTCCATTCCATTCCATTCCATTCCATTCCATTCCATTCCATTCCATTCCATTCCATTCCATTGCATTCCATTCGATTCCATTCGATTCCATTCCATTCGATTCCATTCGAGATCATTCGATTCCATTCCATCCCATTCCATTCCATTCCATTCCATTCCGTTTTACTCGGGTTGATTCCATTCCATGCCATTTCATTCCATTCCATTCCATTCCATTCCATTCCATTCCATTCGATTCCATTCCATTCCATTCCATTCCAATCCATTCCATTCTACTCGGGTTGATTCCATTCCATTCCATTCCATTCCATTCCATTCCATTCCATTCCATTCCATTCCATTCCACTCGATTCCATTCCATTCTTTCCATTCCATTCCAATCCATTCCATTCTACTCGGGTGGATTCCATTCCATTCCATTCCATTCCATTCCATTCCATTCCATTCGATTCCATTCCATTCCATTCCATTCCAATCGATTCCATTCCATTCCATTCCATTCCATTCCATTCCATTCCATTCCATTCCATTCCGTTCTAGTCGGGTTGATTCCATTCTATTCCATTCCATTCCATTCCATTCCATTCCATTCCATTCCATTCTATTCCACTCCATTCTACTCCATTGAATTCCATTCCATTCCATTCTATTCCATTCCATTCCATTCCTTTCCATTCCATTTAGTTCTACTCGGGTTGATTCCATTCCATTCCATTCCATTCCATTCCATTCCATTCCATTCCATTCCATTCCATTCCATTGCATTCCATTCGATTCCATTCGATTCCATTCCATTCCATTCCATTCCATTCCATTCCATTCCATTCCATTCCATTCCATTCCATTCGATTCCATTCCATTCCATTCCATTCCATTCGATTCCATTCCATTCCATTCCATTCCATTCCATTCCATTCCATTCCATTCCATTCCGTTCTAGTCGGGTTGATTCCATTCTATTCCATTCCATTCCATTCCATTCCATTCCATTCCATTCTATTCCACTCCATTCTACTCCATTGAATTCCATTCCATTCCATTCTATTCCATTCCATTCCATTCCTTTCCATTCCATTTAGTTCTACTTGGGTTGATTCCATTCCATTCTATTCCATTCCATTCCATTCCATTCCATTACATTCCATTCCATTCCATTGCATTCCATTCGATTCCATTCGATTCCATTCCATTCCATTCCATTCCATTCCATTCCATTCCATTCCATTCCATTCCATTCGATTCCATTCCATTCCATTCCATTCCATTTCATTCCAAACCATTCCATTCTACTCGGGTTCATCATTCCATTCCATTCCATTCCATTCCATTCCACTCGGGTTCTTTCCATTCCATTCCATTCCATTCCATTCCATTCCATTCCATTCCATTCCACTCGGGTTCTTTCCATTCCATTCCATTCCATTCCATTCCATTCCATTCCATTCCATTCTATTCCATTCCGTTCTACTCGGCTTGAATCCATTGAGTTCCGTTCCGTTCCGTTCCGTCCCGACACGTCCCGTCCCGTCCCGTCCCGTCCCGTCCCATCCCGTCCCTTCCCGACCCGTGCCGTTGTACTCGGGTTGATTCCATTCCACTCCGTTCCGTTCATTTCCGTTCCGTTCCATTCAGTTCCACGCGGGTTGATTCAATTCCATTCTATTCTACTCCATTCCATTCCATTCCATTCCATTCCATTCCATTCCATTCTACTCGGGTTGATTCCATGCCGTTCCGTTCCGTTCAATTGCGTCCCATCCCGACGCGTCCCGTCCCGTCCCGTCCCGTCAAATTACGTTCCGTTCTGATCGGGTTGATTCCGTTCCATTCCGTTCCGTTCCTTTCCGTTCCGTTCCATTCCGTTACACGCGGGTTGATTCAATTCCATTCTATTACATTGAATTCCATTCCATTCCATTCCATTCCATTCTACTCGGATTGATTGCATTCCATTCCATTCCATTCCAGTCCATTCCAATCCATTCCATTCTACTCGGGTTGATTCCATTCCATTCCATTCCATTCCATTCCATTCCATTCCATTCCATTCCATTCCACTCGGGCTCATTCCATTCCATTCCATTCCATTCCATTCCATTCCATTCCATTCCATTCCATTCCATTCCATTCCGTTCTACTCGGGTTGATTTCCATTCCATTCCATTCCATTCCATTCCACTCCATTCCATTCCATTCCATTCCATTCCATTCCATTCCATTCCATTCCTTTCCATTTATTCCATTCCGTTCTACTCGGGTTGATTCCATTGAGTTTGGTTACGTTCCGTTCCGTCCCATCCCGTCCCGTCCCGTCCCGTTCCGTTTTACTCGGGTTGATTCCTTTGCATTACGTTCCGCTCGTTTCCATTCCGTTCCATTCCGTTCCACGCGGGTTGGTTCAATTCCATTCTATTCTATTCTATTCCTTTCCATTCCATTCCATTCTACTCGGGTTGATTCCATGCCGTTCCATTCCGTTCCATTCCGTCCCATCCCGACCCGTCCCATCCCGTCCCGTCCCGTCCCATCCCGTTCCGTTCCACATGGGTTGATTCAATTCCTTTCGGTTACATTGAATTCCATTCCATTCCATTCCATTCCATTCCATTCCATTCCATTCCATTCCATTCCATTCCTTTCCATTCCAATCCATTCCATTCTACTCGGGTTGATTCCATTCCATTCCAATCCATTCCATTCCATTCCATTCCATTCCATTCCATTCAGTTTCATTCCATTCCATTCCATTCCATTCCATTCCTTTCCATTCCATTCCATTCCATTCCATTCCATTCCATTCTATTCCATTACATTCTACTACATTGAATTCCATTCCATTCCATTCAATTCCATTCCATTCCATTCCTTTCCATTCCATATAGTTCTACTCGGGTTGATTCCATTCCATTCCATTCCATTCCATTCCATTCCATTCCATTCCATTGCATTCCATTCCATTCCATTCCATTACTTTCCATTCCATCCCATTCCAATCCATTCCATTCTACTCGGGTTGACTCCATTCCATTCCATTCCATTCCATTCCATTCCATTCCATTATATTCCATTCTATTCCATTCGATTCCGTTCGATTCCATTCCATTCCATTCCATTCCATTCGATTCCATTCCATTCGATTCGATTCGATTCCATTCCATTCCATTCCATTCCATTCCATTCCATTCCATTCCATTCCATTCCATTGCTTTCCATTCGATTCGATTCCATTCCATTCCATTCCATTCCATTCCAATCCATTCCATTCTACTTGGGTTGATTCCATTCCATTCCATTCCATTCGATTCCATTCGATTCCATTCCATTCCATTCCATTCCATTCCATTCCATTCCATTCCATTCCATTCCATTCCATTCCATTCCATTCCATTCTGTTCTACTCGGGTTGATTCCACTCCATTCCATTCCATTCCATTCCATTCTATTCCATTCCATTCCATTCGATTCCATTCTATTCCATTCGATTCCATTCCATTCCATTTCATTTTATTCCATTCCATTCCGTTCCATTCTATTCCATTGAATTCCATTCCATTCCATTCCATTCCATCCCATTCCATTCCATTCCATTCCATTCCTTTCCATTCCAATCCATTCCATTCTACTCGGGTTGATTCCATTCCATTCCCTTCCATTCCATTCCATTCGATTCCATTCCATTCCATTCCATTCCTTTCCATTCCGTTCTACTCGGGTTGATTCCATTCTATTCCATTCCATTCCGTTCGATTCCATTCGATTCCATTCGATTCCATTCCATTCCATTCCATTCCCTTCCATTCCATTCTATTCCATTGAATTCCATTCCATTCCATTGCATTCCATTCCATTCCATTCCATTCCATTCCGTTCTACTCTGATTGACTCCATTCCATTCCATTCCATTCCATTCCATTCCATTCCATTCCATTCCATTCGATTCCATTCCATTCCATTCCATTCCATTCCATTCCATTCCAATACATTCCATTCTACTCTGGTTGATTCCATTCCATTCCATTCCGTTCCATTCCATTCGTCTCCATTCGATTCCATTCGATTCCATTCCATTCTATTCCATAGAATTCCATTCCATTCCATTCCATTCCATTCCATTCCATTCCATTCCATTCCATTCCATTCGATTCCATTCGATTCCATTCCATTCCATTCCATTCCAATCCATTCCATTCTACTCGGGTTGATTCCATTCCATTCCATTCCATTCCATTCCATTCCATTCCATTCCATTCCATTGCATTCCATTCGATTCCATTCGATTCCATTCCATTCGATTCCATTCGAGATCATTCGATTCCATTCCATCCCATTCCATTCCATTCCATTCCATTCCGTTTTACTCGGGTTGATTCCATTCCATGCCATTTCATTCCATTCCATTCCATTCCATTCCATTCGATTCCATTCGATTCCATTCCATTCCATTCCATTTCAATCCATTCCATTCTACTCGGGTTGATTCCATTCCATTCCATTCCATTCCATTCCATTCCATTCCATTCCATTCCACTCGATTCCATTCCATTCTTTCCATTCCATTCCAATCCATTCCATTCTACTCGGGTGGATTCCATTCCATTCCATTCCATTCCATTCCATTCCATTCCATTCCATTCGATTCCATTCCATTCCATTCCATTCCATTCGATTCCATTCCATTCCATTCCATTCCATTCCATTCCATTCCATTCCATTCCATTCCATTCCGTTCTAGTCGGGTTGATTCCATTCTATTCCATTCCATTCCATTCCATTCCATTCCATTCCATTCCATTCCATTCTATTCCACTCCATTCTACTCCATTGAATTCCAATCCATTCCATTCTATTCCATTCCATTCCATTCCTTTCCATTCCATTTAGTTCTACTCGGGTTGATTCCATTCCATTCCATTCCATTCCATTCCATTCCATTCCATTCTATTCCACTCCATTCTACTCCATTGAATTCCATTCCATTCCATTCTATTCCATTCCATTCCATTCCTTTCCATTCCATTTAGTTCTACTCGGGTTGATTCCATTCCATTCCATTCCATTCCATTCCATTCCATTCCATTCCATTCCATTCCATTCCATTCCATTCCATTGCATTCCATTCGATTCCATTCGATTCCATTCCATTCCATTCCATTCCATTCCATTCCATTCCATTCCATTCCATTCCATTCCATTCCGTTCCACTCGGGTTGATTCCATTCTATTCCATTCCATTCCATTCGATTCCATTCAATATCATTCGATTCCATTCCATCCCATTCCATTCCATTCCATTCCATTCCGTTCTTCTTGGGTTGATTCCATTCCATTCCATTCCATTCCATTCCATTTCTTTCGATTCCATTCGATTCCATTCCATTCCACTCCATTCCAATCCATTGCATTCTACTCAGGTTGATTCCATTCCATTCCATTCCATTCCATTCCATTCCATTCCATTCCATTCGATTCCACTCGATTCCATTCCATTCCTTTCCATTCCATTCCATTCCATTCCATTCCATTCCATTCGATTCCATTCCATTCCATTCCATTCCATTTCATTCCAAACCATTCCATTCTACTCGGGTTCATCATTCCATTCCACTCCTTTCCATTCCATTCCACTCGGGTTCTTTCCATTCCATTCCATTCCATTCCATTCCATTCCATTCCATTCCATTCCATTCCGTTCTACTCAGGTTGATTTCCATTCAATTCCATTCCATTCCATTCCATTCCATTCCATTCCATTCCATTCCATTCCATTCCACTCCATTCCATTCCGTTGTATTCGGGTTGATTCCATTCCATTCCATTCCATTCCATTCCATTCCATTCCATTCCATTCCATTCTATTCCATTCCGTTCCATTCCATTCCTTTCCAATCCATTCCATTCTACTTGGGTTCATTCCATTCCATTCCATTCCATTCCATTCGATTCCATTCGATTCCATTCCATTCCATTCCATTCCATTCTGTTCTACACGGGTTGATTCCACTCCATTCCATTCCATTCCATTCCATTCTATTCCATTCCATTCCATTCGATTCCATTCTATTCCATTCGATTCCATTCCATTCCATTTCATTTTATTCCAATATATTCCATTCCATTCTATTCCATTGAATTCCATTCCATTCCATTCCATTCCATCCAATTCCATTCCTTTCCATTCCAATCCATTCCATTCTACTCGGGTTGATTCCATTCTATTCCATTCCATTCCGTTCGATTCCATTCGATTCCATTCGATTCCATTCCATTCCATTCCATTCCCTTCCATTCCATTCTATTCCATTGAATTCCATTCCATTCCATTGCATTCCATTCCATTCCATTCCATTCCATTCCGTTCTACTCTGATTGACTCCATTCCATTCCATTCCATTCCATTCCATTCCATTCCATTCCATTCGATTCCATTCCATTCCATTCCATTCCATTCCAATACATTCCATTCTACTCTGGTTGATTCCATTCCATTCCATTCCATTCCATTCCATTCGTCTCCATTCGATTCCATTCGACTCCATTCCATTCTATTCCATTGAATTCCATTCCATTCCATTCCATTCCATTCCATTCCATTCCATTCCATTCCATTCGATTCCATTCGATTCCATTCCATTCCATTCCATTCCAATCCATTCCATTCTACTCGGGTTGATTCCATTCCATTCCATTCCATTCCATTCCATTCCATTCCATTCCATTCCATTCCATTCCATTCCATTCCATTGCATTCCATTCGATTCCATTCGATTCCATTCCATTCGATTCCATTCGAGATCATTCGATTCCATTCCATCCCATTCCATTCCATTCCATTCCATTCCGTTTTACTCGGGTTGATTCCATTCCATGCCATTTCATTCCATTCCATTCCATTCCATTCCATTCCATTCCATTCGATTCCATTCCATTCCATTCCATTCCAATCCATTCCATTCTACTCGGGTTGATTCCATTCCATTCCATTCCATTCCATTCCATTCCATTCCATTCCATTCCATTCTATTCCATTCCATTCCATTCCTTTCCATTCCATTTAGTTCTACTCGGGTTGATTCCATTCCATTCCATTCCATTCCATTCCATTCCATTCCATTCCATTCCATTCCATTCCATTCCATTGCATTCCATTCGATTCCATTCGATTCCATTCCATTCCATTCCATTCCATTCCATTCCATTCCATTCCATTCCATTCCATTCCATTCCGTTCCACTCGGGTTGATTCCATTCTATTCCATTCCATTCCATTCGATTCCATTCAATATCATTCGATTCCATTCCATCCCATTCCATTCCATTCCATTCCATTCCGTTCTTCTTGGGTTGATTCCATTCCATTCCATTCCATTCCATTCCATTTCTTTCGATTCCATTCGATTCCATTCCATTCCACTCCATTCCAATCCATTGCATTCTACTCAGGTTGATTCCATTCCATTCCATTCCATTCCATTCCATTCCATTCCATTCCATTCGATTCCACTCGATTCCATTCCATTCCTTTCCATTCCATTCCATTCCATTCCATTCCATTCCATTCGATTCCATTCCATTCCATTCCATTCCATTTCATTCCAATCCATTCCATTCTACTCGGGTTCATCATTCCATTCCACTCCTTTCCATTCCATTCCACTCGGGTTCTTTCCATTCCATTCCATTCCATTCCATTCCATTCCATTCCATTCCATTCCATTCCATTCCGTTCTACTCAGGTTGATTTCCATTCAATTCCATTCCATTCCATTCCATTCCATTCCATTCCATTCCATTCCATTCCATTCCACTCCATTCCATTCCGTTGTATTCGGGTTGATTCCATTCCATTCCATTCCATTCCATTCCATTCCATTCCATTCCATTCCATTCTATTCCATTCCGTTCCATTCCATTCCTTTCCAATCCATTCCATTCTACTTGGGTTCATTCCATTCCATTCCATTCCATTCCATTCGATTCCATTCGATTCCATTCCATTCCATTCCATTCCATTCTATTCCATTCCATTCCATTCTGTTCTACACGGGTTGATTCCACTCCATTCCATTCCATTCCATTCCATTCTATTCCATTCCATTCCATTCGATTCCATTCTATTCCATTCGATTCCATTCCATTCCATTTCATTTTATTCCAATATATTCCATTCCATTCTATTCCATTGAATTCCATTCCATTCCATTCCATTCCATCCAATTCCATTCCTTTCCATTCCAATCCATTCCATTCTACTCGGGTTGATTCCATTCTATTCCATTCCATTCCGTTCGATTCCATTCGATTCCATTCGATTCCATTCCATTCCATTCCATTCCCTTCCATTCCATTCTATTCCATTGAATTCCATTCCATTCCATTGCATTCCATTCCATTCCATTCCATTCCATTCCGTTCTACTCTGATTGACTCCATTCCATTCCATTCCATTCCATTCCATTCCATTCCATTCCATTCGATTCCATTCCATTCCATTCCATTCCATTCCAATACATTCCATTCTACTCTGGTTGATTCCATTCCATTCCATTCCATTCCATTCCATTCGTCTCCATTCGATTCCATTCGACTCCATTCCATTCTATTCCATTGAATTCCATTCCATTCCATTCCATTCCATTCCATTCCATTCCATTCCATTCGATTCCATTCGATTCCATTCCATTCCATTCCATTCCAATCCATTCCATTCTACTCGGGTTGATTCCATTCCATTCCATTCCATTCCATTCCATTCCATTCCATTCCATTCCATTCCATTCCATTCCATTGCATTCCATTCGATTCCATTCGATTCCATTCCATTCGATTCCATTCGAGATCATTCGATTCCATTCCATCCCATTCCATTCCATTCCATTCCATTCCGTTTTACTCGGGTTGATTCCATTCCATGCCATTTCATTCCATTCCATTCCATTCCATTCCATTCCATTCCATTCGATTCCATTCCATTCCATTCCATTCCAATCCATTCCATTCTACTCGGGTTGATTCCATTCCATTCCATTCCATTCCATTCCATTCCATTCCATTCCATTCCATTCCATTCCACTCGATTCCATTCCATTCTTTCCATTCCATTCCAATCCATTCCATTCTACTCGGGTGGATTCCATTCCATTCCATTCCATTCCATTCCATTCCATTCCATTCGATTCCATTCCATTCCATTCCATTCCATTCGATTCCATTCCATTCCATTCCATTCCATTCCATTCCATTCCATTCCATTCCATTCCATTCCGTTCTAGTCGGGTTGATTCCATTCTATTCTATTCCATTCCATTCCATTCCATTCCATTCCATTCCATTCCATTCTATTCCACTCCATTCTACTCCATTGAATTCCATTCCATTCCATTCTATTCCATTCCATTCCATTCCTTTCCATTCCATTTAGTTCTACTCGGGTTGATTCCATTCCATTCCATTCCATTCCATTCCATTCCATTCCATTCCATTCCATTCCATTCCATTGCATTCCATTCGATTCCATTCGATTCCATTCCATTCCATTCCATTCCATTCCATTCCATTCCATTCCATTCCATTCCATTCGATTCCATTCCATTCCATTCCATTCCATTCGATTCCATTCCATTCCATTCCATTCCATTCCATTCCATTCCATTCCATTCCATTCCGTTCTAGTCGGGTTGATTCCATTCTATTCCATTCCATTCCATTCCATTCCATTCCATTCCATTCCATTCTATTCCACTCCATTCTACTCCATTGAATTCCATTCCATTCCATTCTATTCCATTCCATTCCATTCCTTTCCATTCCATTTAGTTCTACTTGGGTTGATTCCATTCCATTCCATTCCATTCCATTCCATTCCATTACATTCCATTCCATTCCATTGCATTCCATTCGATTCCATTCGATTCCATTCCATTCCATTCCATTCCATTCCATTCCATTCCATTCCATTCCATTCCATTCCATTCGATTCCATTCCATTCCATTCCATTCCATTTCATTCCAAACCATTCCATTCTACTCGGGTTCATCATTCCATTCCATTCCATTCCATTCCATTCCACTCGGGTTCTTTCCATTCCATTCCATTCCATTCCATTCCATTCCATTCCATTCCATTCCATTCCACTCGGGTTCTTTCCATTCCATTCCATTCCATTCCATTCCATTCCATTCCATTCCATTCCATTCCATTCCATTCTATTCCATTCCGTTCTACTCGGCTTGAATCCATTGAGTTCCGTTCCGTTCCGTTCCGTCCCGACACGTCCCGTCCCGTCCCGTCCCGTCCCGTCCCATCCCGTCCCTTCCCGTCCCGTGCCGTTGTACTCGGGTTGATTCCATTCCACTCCGTTCCGTTCATTTCCGTTCCGTTCCATTCAGTTCCACGCGGGTTGATTCAATTCCATTCTATTCTATTCCATTCCATTCCATTCCATTCCATTCCATTCCATTCCATTCTACTCGGGTTGATTCCATGCCGTTCCGTTCCGTTCAATTGCGTCCCATCCCGACGCGTCCCGTCCCGTCCCGTCCCGTCAAATTACGTTCCGTTCTGATCGGGTTGATTCCGTTCCATTCCGTTCCGTTCCTTTCCGTTCCGTTCCATTCCGTTACACGCGGGTTGATTCAATTCCATTCTATTACATTGAATTCCATTCCATTCCATTCCATTCCATTCTACTCGGATTGATTGCATTCCATTCCATTCCATTCCAGTCCATTCCAATCCATTCCATTCTACTCGGGTTGATTCCATTCCATTCCATTCCATTCCATTCCATTCCATTCCTTTCCATTCCATTCCCCTCGGGCTCATTCCATTCCATTCCATTCCATTCCATTCCATTCCATTCCATTCCATTCCATTCCATTCCATTCCGTTCTACTCGGGTTGATTTCCATTCCATTCCATTCCATTCCATTCCACTCCATTCCATTCCATTCCATTCCATTCCATTCCATTCCATTCCATTCCTTTCCATTTATTCCATTCCGTTCTACTCGGGTTGATTCCATTGAGTTTGGTTACGTTCCGTTCCGTCCCATCCCGTCCCGTCCCGTCCCGTTCCGTTTTACTCGGGTTGATTCCTTTGCATTACGTTCCGCTCGTTTCCATTCCGTTCCATTCCGTTCCACGCGGGTTGGTTCAATTCCATTCTATTCTATTCTATTCCTTTCCATTCCATTCCATTCTACTCGGGTTGATTCCATGCCGTTCCATTCCGTTCCATTCCGTCCCATACCGACCCGTCCCATCCCGTCCCGTCCCGTCCCATCCCGTTCCGTTCCACATGGGTTGATTCAATTCCTTTCGGTTACATTGAATTCCATTCCATTCCATTCCATTCCATTCCATTCCATTCCATTCCATTCCATTCCATTCCTTTCCATTCCAATCCATTCCATTCTACTCGGGTTGATTCCATTCCATTCCAATCCATTCCATTCCATTCCATTCCATTCCATTCCATTCAGTTTCATTCCATTCCATTCCATTCCATTCCATTCCTTTCCATTCCATTCCATTCCATTCCATTCCATTCTATTCCATTACATTCTACTACATTGAATTCCATTCCATTCCATTCAATTCCATTCCATTCCATTCCTTTCCATTCCATATAGTTCTACTCGGGTTGATTCCATTCCATTCCATTCCATTCCATTCCATTCCATTCCATTCCATTGCATTCCATTCCATTCCATTCCATTACTTTCCATTCCATCCCATTCCAATCCATTCCATTCTACTCGGGTTGACTCCATTCCATTCCATTCCATTCCATTCCATTCCATTCCATTATATTCCATTCTATTCCATTCGATTCCGTTCGATTCCATTCCATTCCATTCCATTCCATTCGATTCCATTCCATTCGATTCGATTCCATTCCATTCCATTCCATTCCATTCCATTCCATTCCATTCCATTCCATTGCTTTCCATTCGATTCGATTCCATTCCATTCCATTCCATTCCATTCCAATCCATTCCATTCTACTTGGGTTGATTCCATTCCATTCCATTCCATTCGATTCCATTCGATTCCATTCCATTCCATTCCATTCCATTCCATTCCATTCCATTCCATTCCATTCCATTCCATTCCATTCCATTCTGTTCTACTCGGGTTGATTCCACTCCATTCCATTCCATTCCATTCCATTCTATTCCATTCCATTCCATTCGATTCCATTCTATTCCATTCGATTCCATTCCATTCCATTTCATTTTATTCCATTCCATTCCGTTCCATTCTATTCCATTGAATTCCATTCCATTCCATTCCATTCCATCCCATTCCATTCCATTCCATTCCATTCCTTTCCATTCCAATCCATTCCATTCTACTCGGGTTGATTCCATTCCATTCCATTCCATTCCATTCCATTCGATTCCATTCCATTCCATTCCATTCCTTTCCATTCCGTTCTACTCGGGTTGATTCCATTCTATTCCATTCCATTCCGTTCGATTCCATTCGATTCCATTCGATTCCATTCCATTCCATTCCATTCCCTTCCATTCCATTCTATTCCATTGAATTCCATTCCATTCCATTGCATTCCATTCCATTCCATTCCATTCCATTCCGTTCTACTCTGATTGACTCCATTCCATTCCATTCCATTCCATTCCATTCCATTCCATTCCATTCCATTCGATTCCATTCCATTCCATTCCATTCCATTCCATTCCATTCCAATACATTCCATTCTACTCTGGTTGATTCCATTCCATTCCATTCCATTCCATTCCATTCGTCTCCATTCGATTCCATTCGATTCCATTCCATTCTATTCCATTGAATTCCATTCCATTCCATTCCATTCCATTCCATTCCATTCCATTCCATTCCATTCCATTCCATTCCATTCGATTCCATTCGATTCCATTCCATTCCATTCCATTCCAATCCATTCCATTCTACTCGGGTTGATTCCATTCCATTCCATTCCATTCCATTCCATTCCATTCCATTCCATTCCATTGCATTCCATTCGATTCCATTCGATTCCATTCCATTCGATTCCATTCGAGATCATTCGATTCCATTCCATCCCATTCCATTCCATTCCATTCCATTCCGTTTTACTCGGGTTGATTCCATTCCATGCCATTTCATTCCATTCCATTCCATTCCATTCCATTCGATTCCATTCGATTCCATTCCATTCCATTCCATTTCAATCCATTCCATTCTACTCGGGTTGATTCCATTCCATTCCATTCCATTCCATTCCATTCCATTCCATTCCATTCCATTCCATTCCACTCGATTCCATTCCATTCTTTCCATTCCATTCCAATCCATTCCATTCTACTCGGGTGGATTCCATTCCATTCCATTCCATTCCATTCCATTCCATTCCATTCCATTCGATTCCATTCCATTCCATTCCATTCCATTCGATTCCATTCCATTCCATTCCATTCCATTCCATTCCATTCCATTCCATTCCATTCCGTTCTAGTCGGGTTGATTCCATTCTATTCCATTCCATTCCATTCCATTCCATTCCATTCCATTCCATTCCATTCCATTCCATTCTATTCCACTCCATTCTACTCCATTGAATTCCAATCCATTCCATTCTATTCCATTCCATTCCATTCCTTTCCATTCCATTTAGTTCTACTCGGGTTGATTCCATTCCATTCCATTCCATTCCATTCCATTCCATTCCATTCTATTCCACTCCATTCTACTCCATTGAATTCCATTCCATTCCATTCTATTCCATTCCATTCCATTCCTTTCCATTCCATTTAGTTCTACTCGGGTTGATTCCATTCCATTCCATTCCATTCCATTCCATTCCATTCCATTCCATTCCATTCCATTGCATTCCATTCGATTCCATTCGATTCCATTCCATTCCATTCCATTCCATTCCATTCCATTCCATTCCATTCCATTCCATTCCATTCCATTCCGTTCCACTCGGGTTGATTCCATTCTATTCCATTCCATTCCATTCGATTCCATTCGATATCATTCGATTCCATTCCATCCCATTCCATTCCATTCCATTCCATTCCGTTCTTCTTGGGTTGATTCCATTCCATTCCATTCCATTCCATTCCATTTCTTTCGATTCCATTCGATTCCATTCCATTCCACTCCATTCCAATCCATTGCATTCTACTCAGGTTGATTCCATTCCATTCCATTCCATTCCATTCCATTCCATTCCATTCCATTCGATTCCACTCGATTCCATTCCATTCCTTTCCATTCCATTCCATTCCATTCCATTCCATTCCATTCGATTCCATTCCATTCCATTCCATTCCATTTCATTCCAAACCATTCCATTCTACTCGGGTTCATCATTCCATTCCACTCCTTTCCATTCCATTCCACTCGGGTTCTTTCCATTCCATTCCATTCCATTCCATTCCATTCCATTCCATTCCATTCCATTCCGTTCTACTCAGGTTGATTTCCATTCAATTCCATTCCATTCCATTCCATTCCATTCCATTCCATTCCATTCCATTCCATTCCACTCCATTCCATTCCGTTGTATTCGGGTTGATTCCATTCCATTCCATTCCATTCCATTCCATTCCATTCCATTCCATTCCATTCTATTCCATTCCGTTCTACTCGGCTTGAATCCATTGATTTCCGTTCCGTTCCGTTCCGTCCCGACACGTCCCGTCCCGTCCCGTCCCGTCCCGT
Organism: Gorilla gorilla gorilla; assembly: GCF_029281585.2. NCBI lineage: Eukaryota > Metazoa > Chordata > Mammalia > Primates > Hominidae > Gorilla > Gorilla gorilla. Next base: position 6,143,166 of record NC_073241.2, read on the forward strand.
CCCATCCCGTCCCGTCCCGTCCCGTGCCGTTGTACTCGGGTTGATTCCATTCCACTCCGTTCCGTTCATTTCCGTTCCGTTCCATTCAGTTCCACGCGGGTTGATTCAATTCCATTCTATTCTATTCCATTCCATTCCATTCCATTCCATTCCATTCCATTCCATTCCATTCCATTCGATTCCACTCGATTCCATTCCATTCCTTTCCATTCCATTCCAATCCATTCCATTCTATTCGGGTGGATTCCATTCCATTCCATTCCATTCCATTCCATTCCATTCCATTCCATTCCATTCCATTCCATTCCATTCCATTCCATTCCATTCCATTCGATTCCATTCCATTCCATTCCATTCCATTCCCTTCCATTCCATTCCATTCCATTCCATTCCGTTCTAGTCGGGTTGATTCCATTCCATTCCATTGCATTCCATTCCATTCCATTCCATTCCATTCCATTCCATTCCATTCCATTCCATTCCATTCCATTCTATTCCACTCCATTCTACTCCATTGAATTCCATTCCATTCCATTCCATTCCATTCCATTCCATTCCTTTCCAATCCATTTAGTTCTACTCGGGTTGATTCCATTCCATTCCATTCCATTCCATTCCATTCCATTCCATTCCATTCCATTCCATTACATTCCATTCCATTCCATTACTTTCCATTCCATTCCATTCCAATCCATTCTATTCTACTCGGGTTGACTCCATTCCATTCCATTCCACTCCATTCCATTCCGTTATATTCCATTCTATTCCATTCGATTCCGTTCGATTCCATTCCATTCCATTCCATTCCATTCCATTCGATTCCATTCCATACCATTCGATTCCCTTCCATTCCATTCCATTCCATTCCATTCCATTCCAATCCATTCCATTCTACTCGGGTTGATTCCATTCCATTCCATTCCATTCCAATCCATTCCATTCCATTCCATTCCATTCCATTCCATTCCATTCCATTCCTTTCTATTCCATTCCATTCCATTCCATTCCATTCCATTCCATTCCATTCCATTCCGTTCTACTCGGGTTGATTCCACTCCATTCCATTCCCTTCCATTCCATTCCATTCCATTCCATTCCATTCCATTCCTTTCCATTCCATTCCTTTCCATTCCAACCCATTCCTTTCTACTCGGGTTGATTCCATTCCATTCCATTCCATTCCATTCCATTCCATTCCATTCCATTCCATTCCATTCCATTCCATTCCATTCCATTCCATTCGATTCCATTCCATTCCATTCCATTCCATTTCATTCCAAACCGTTCCATTCTGCTCGGATTCATCATTCCATTCCATTACATTCCATTCCATTCCACTCGGGTTCATTCCATTCCATTCCATTCCATTCCATTCCACTCCATTCCATTCCATTCCATTCCGTTCTACTCAGGTTGATTTCCATTCCATTCCATTCCATTCCATTCCATTCCATTCCATTCCATTCCATTCCATTCCATTCCATTCCATTCTATTCCATTCCGTTCTACTCGGCTTGAATCCATTGAGTTCCGTTCCGTTCCGTTCCGTCCCGACACGTCCCGTCCCGTCCCGTCCCGTCCCGTCCCGTCCCGTCCCGTGCCGTTGTACTCGGGTTGATTCCATTCCACTCCGTTCCGTTCCTTTCCGTTCCCTTCCATTCAGTTCCACGCGGGTTGATTCAATTCCATTCTATTCTATTCCATTCCATTCCATTCCATTCCATTCCATTCCATTCCATTCCATTCCATTCCATTCCATTCCATTCCATTCCATTCCATTCAATTTTACTCGGGTTGATTCCATGCCGTTCCGTTCCGTTCCATTCTGTCCCATCCCGACGCGTCCCGTCCCGTCCCGTCCCATTCCGTTCCGTGCTGATCGGGTTGATTCCGTTCCATTTCGTTCCGTTCCTTTCCGTTCCATTCCATTCCGTTACACGCGGGTTGATTCAATTCCATTCTATTACATTGAATTCCATTCCATTCCGTTCCATTCCATTCTACTCGGATTGATTGCATTCCATTCCATTCCATTCCAGTCCATTCCAATCCATTCCATTCTACTTGGGTTGATTCCATTCCATTCCATTCCATTCCATTCCATTCCATTCGATTCCATTCCATTCCATTCCATTCCATTCTGTTCTACTCGGGTTGATTCCACTCCATTCCATTCCATTCAATTCCATTCTATTCCATTCCATTCTATTCGATTCCATTCTATTCCATTCGATTCCATTCCATTCCATTTCATTTTATTCCAATCCATTCCATTCCATTCTATTCCATTGAATTCCATTCCATTCCATTCCATTCCATCCAATTCCATTCCTTTCCATTCCAATCCATTCCATTCTACTCGGGTTGATTCCATTCCATTCCATTCCATTCCATTCCATTCCATTCCATTCGATTCCATTCCATTCCATTCCATTCCATTCCATTCCATTCCATTCCATTCCATTCCATTGCATTCCATTCGATTCCATTCGATTCCATTCCATTCGATTCCATTCGATATCATTCGATTCCATTCCATCCCATTCCATTCCATTCCATTCCATTCCGTTCTACTCGGGTTGATTCCATTCCATTCCGTTTCATTCCATTCCATTCCATTCCATTCCATTCCATTCCATTCCGTTCTAATCGGTTTGATTCCACCCCATTCCATTCCATTCCATTCCATTCCATTCCATTCCATTCCATTCTATTCCATTCCTTTGCATTCCAACCCATTCCGTTCTACTCGTGTTGATTCCATTCCATTCCATTCCATTCCATTCCATTCCATTCCATTCCATTCCATTCCATTCCATTCCATTCCATTCCATTCCATTTCATTCCAAACCATTCCATTCTACTCGGGTTCATCATTCCATTCCATTCCATTCCATTCCATTCCACTCGGGTTCTTTCCATTCCATTCCATTCCATTCCATTCCATTCCATTCCATTCCATTCCGTTCTAATCATGTTGATTTCCATTCCATTCCATTCCATTCCATTCCATTCCATTCCATTCCATTCCATTCCATTCCATTCCATTCCACTCCATTCCATTCCGTTCTATTCGGGTTGATTCCATTCCATTCCATTCCATTCCATTCCATTCCATTCCATTCCATTCCATTCCATTCCATTCCTTTCCATTCCATTCCATTCTATTCCATTCCGTTCTACTCGGCTTGAATCCATTGAGTTCCGTTCCGTTCCGTTCCGTCCCGACACGTCCCGTCCCGTCCCGTCCCGTCCCGTCCCATCCCGTCCCGTCCCGTCCCGTGCCGTTGTACTCGGGTTGATTCCATTCCACTCCGTTCCGTTCATTTCCGTTCCGTTCCATTCAGTTCCACGCGGGTTGATTCAATTCCATTCTATTCTATTCCATTCCATTCCATTCCATTCCATTCTACTCGGGTTGATTGCACGCCGCTCCGTTCCGTTCCATTGCGTCCCATCCCGACGCATCCCGTCCCGTCCCGTCAAATTACGTTCCGTTCTGATCGGGTTGATTCCGTTCCATTCCGTTCCGTTCCTTTCCGTTCCGTTCCATTCCGTTACACGCGGGTTGATTCAATTCCATTCTATTACATTGAATTCCATTCCATTCCATTCCATTCCATTCTACTCGGATTGATTGCATTCCATTCCATTCCATTCCAGTCCATTCCAATCCATTCCATTCTACTCGGGTTGATTCCATTCCATTCCATTCCATTCCATTCCATTCCATTCCATTCCATTCCATTCCATTCCACTCGGGCTCATTCCATTCCATTCCATTCCATTCCATTCCATTCCATTCCATTCCATTCCATTCCATTCCATTCCATTCCATTCCGTTCTAATCGGGTTGATTTCCATTCCATTCCATTCCATTCCATTCCACTCCATTCCATTCCATTCCATTCCATTCCATTCCATTCCATTCCATTCCATTCCATTCCATTCCATTCCATTCCATTCCTTTCCATTTATTCCATTCCGTTCTACTCGGGTTGATTCCATTGAGTTTGGTTACGTTCCGTTCCGTCCCATCCCGTCCCGTCCCGTCCCGTTCCGTTTTACTCGGGTTGATTCCTTTGCATTCCGTTCCGCTCGTTTCCATTCCGTTCCATTCCATTGCACGCGGGTTGGTTCAATTCCATTCTATTCTATTCTATTCCTTTCCATTCCATTCCATTCTACTCGGGTTGATTCCATGCCGTTCCATTCCGTTCCATTCCGTCCCATCCCGACCCGTCCCATCCCGTCCCGTCCCGTCCCATCCCGTTCCGTTCCACATGGGTTGATTCAATTCCTTTCGGTTACATTGAATTCCATTCCATTCCATTCCATTCCATTCCATTCCATTCCATTCCATTCCATTCCATTCCATTCCTTTCCATTCCAATCCATTCCATTCTACTCTGGTTGATTCCATTCCATTCCAATTCATTCCATTCCATTCCATTCCATTCCATTCCATTCAGTTTCATTCCATTCCATTCCATTCCAATCCATTCCTTTCCATTCCATTCCATTCCATTCCATTCCATTCTATTCCATCACATTCTACTACATTGAATTCCATTCCATTCCATTCAATTCCATTCCATTCCATTCCTTTCCATTCCATTTAGTTCTACTCGGGTTCATTCCATTCCATTCCATTCCATTCCATTCCATTCCATTCCATTGCATTCCATTCCATTCCATTCCATTACTTTCCATTCCATTCCATTCCAATCCATTCCATTCTACTCGGGTTGACTCCATTCCATTCCATTCCATTCCATTCCATTCCATTCCATTCCATTCCATTCCATTCCATTCCATTCCATTCCATTCCTTTCCATTTATTCCATTCCGTTCTACTCGGGTTGATTCCATTGAGTTTGGTTACGTTCCGTTCCGTCCCATCCCGTCCCGTCCCGTCCCGTTCCGTTTTACTCGGGTTGATTCCTTTGCATTCCGTTCCGCTCGTTTCCATTCCGTTCCATTCCATTGCACGCGGGTTGGTTCAATTCCATTCTATTCTATTCTATTCCTTTCCATTCCATTCCATTCTACTCGGGTTGATTCCATGCCGTTCCATTCCGTTCCATTCCGTCCCATCCCGACCCGTCCCATCCCGTCCCGTCCCGTCCCATCCCGTTCCGTTCCACATGGGTTGATTCAATTCCTTTCGGTTACATTGAATTCCATTCCATTCCATTCCATTCCATTCCATTCCATTCCATTCCATTCCATTCCATTCCATTCCTTTCCATTCCAATCCATTCCATTCTACTCTGGTTGATTCCATTCCATTCCAATTCATTCCATTCCATTCCATTCCATTCCATTCCATTCCATTCCATTCAGTTTCATTCCATTCCATTCCATTCCAATCCATTCCTTTCCATTCCATTCCATTCCATTCCATTCCATTCCATTCTATTCCATCACATTCTACTACATTGAATTCCATTCCATTCCATTCAATTCCATTCCATTCCATTCCTTTCCATTCCATTTAGTTCTACTCGGGTTCATTCCATTCCATTCCATTCCATTCCATTCCATTCCATTCCATTGCATTCCATTCCATTCCATTCCATTACTTTCCATTCCATTCCATTCCAATCCATTCCATTCTACTCGGGTTGACTCCATTCCATTCCATTCCATTCCATTCCATTCCATTCCATTCCATTCCATTCCATTCCATTCCATTCCATTCCATTCCATTCCTTTCCATTTATTCCATTCCGTTCTACTCGGGTTGATTCCATTGAGTTTGGTTACGTTCCGTTCCGTCCCATCCCGTCCCGTCCCGTCCCGTTCCGTTTTACTCGGGTTGATTCCTTTGCATTCCGTTCCGCTCGTTTCCATTCCGTTCCATTCCATTGCACTCGGGTTGGTTCAATTCCATTCTATTCTATTCTATTCCTTTCCATTCCATTCCATTCTACTCGGGTTGATTCCATGCCGTTCCATTCCGTTCCATTCCGTCCCATCCCGACCCGTCCCATCCCGTCCCGTCCCGTCCCATCCCGTTCCGTTCCACATGGGTTGATTCAATTCCTTTCGGTTACATTGAATTCCATTCCATTCCATTCCATTCCATTCCATTCCATTCCATTCCATTCCATTCCATTCCATTCCTTTCCATTCCAATCCATTCCATTCTACTCGGGTTGATTCCATTCCATTCCAATTCATTCCATTCCATTCCATTCCATTCCATTCCATTCCATTCCATTCAGTTTCATTCCATTCCATTCCATTCCAATCCATTCCTTTCCATTCCATTCCATTCCATTCCATTCCATTCTATTCCATCACATTCTACTACATTGAATTCCATTCCATTCCATTCAATTCCATTCCATTCCATTCCTTTCCATTCCATTTAGTTCTACTCGGGTTCATTCCATTCCATTCCATTCCATTCCATTCCATTCCATTCCATTGCATTCCATTCCATTCCATTCCATTACTTTCCATTCCATTCCATTCCAATCCATTCCATTCTACTCGGGTTGACTCCATTCCATTCCATTCCATTCCATTCCATTCCATTCCATTCCATTCCATTCCATTATATTCCATTCTATTCCATTCGATTCCGTTCGATTCCATTCCATTCCATTCCATTCCATTCCATTCCATTCCATTCCATTCGATTCCATTCCATTCCATTCCATTCCATTCCATTCCATTCCATTCCATTCCATTCCATTCCATTCCATTCCATTCCAATCCATTCCATTCTACTCGGGTTGATTCCATTCCATTCCATTCCATTCCATTCCATTCCATTCCATTCCATTCCATTCCTTTCCATTCCAACCCATTCCGTTCTTCTCGGGTTGATTCCATTCCATTCCATTCCATTCCATTCCATTCCAATCCATTCCATTCTACTCGGGTTGATTCCATTCCATTCCATTCCATTCCAATCCATTCCATTCCATTCCATTCCATTCCATTCCATTCCATTCCATTCCATTCCTTTCTATTCCATTCCATTCCATTCCATTCCATTCCATTCCATTCCATTCCATTCCATTCCACTCTATTCCATTCCGTTCTACTCGGCTTGAATCCATTGAGTTCCGTTCCGTTCCGTTCCGTCCCGACACGTCCCGTCCCGTTCCGTCCCATCCCGTCCCGTCCCGTCCCGTCCCGTGCCGTTGTACTCGGGTTGATTCCATTCCACTCCGTTCCGTTCCTTTCCGTTCCCTTCCATTCAGTTCCACGCGGGTTGATTCAATTCCATTCTATTCTATTCCATTCCATTCCATTCCATTCCATTCCATTCCATTCCATTCCATTCCATTTTACTCGGGTTGATTCCATGCCGTTCCGTTCCGTTCCATTCTGTCCCATCCCGACGCGTCCCGTCCCGTCCCGTCCCATTCGATTCCATTCTGATCGGGTTGATTCCGTTCCATTCCGTTCCGTTCCTTTCCGTTCCATTCCATTCCGTTACACGCGGGTTGATTCAATTCCATTCTATTACATTGAATTCCATTCCATTCCATTCCATTCCATTCTACTCGGATTGATTGCATTCCATTCCATTCCATTCCAGTCCATTCCAATCCATTCCATTCTACTCGGGTTGATTCCATTCCATTCCATTCCATTCCATTCCATTCCATTCCATTCCATTCCATTCCATTGCGTTCCATTCGATTCGATTCCATTCCATTCCATTCCAATCCATTCCATTCTACTTGGGTTCATTCCATTCCATTCCATTCCATTCCATTCGATTCCATTCGATTCCATTCCATTCCATTCCATTCCATTCTGTTCTACTCGGGTTGATTCCACTCCATTCCATTCCATTCCATTCCATTCTATTCCATTCCATTCCATTCGATTCCATTCTATTCCATTCGATTCCATTCCATTCCATTTCATTTTATTCCAATCCATTCCATTCCATTCTATTCCATTGAATTCCATTCCATTCCATTCCATTCCATCCAATTCCATTCCTTTCCATTCCAATCCATTCCATTCTACTCGGGTTGATTCCATTCCATTCCATTCCATTCCATTCCATTCGATTCCATTCCATTCCATTCCATTCCATTGCATTCCGTTCTACTCGGTTTGATTCCATTCTATTCCATTCCATTCCGTTCGATTCCATTCGATTCCATTCGATTCCATTCCATTCCATTCCATTCCCTTCCATTCCATTCTATTCCATTGAATCCCATTCCATTCCATTGCATTCCATTCCATTCCATTCCATTCCATTCCTTTCTACTCTGATTGAATCCATTCCATTCCATTCCATTCCATTCCATTCCATTCCATTCGTCTCCATTCGATTCCATTCGATTCCATTCCATTCTATTCCATTGAATTCCATTCCATTCCATTTCATTCCATTCCATTCTATTCCATTCCAATCCATTCCATTCCGTTCTACTCGGGTTGATTCCATTAAATTCCATTCCATTCCATTCCATTCCATTCCACTCCATTCCATTCGATTCCGTTCGATTCCATTCCATTCCATTCCATTCCATTCCAATCCATTCCATTCTACTCGGGTTGATTCCATTCCATTCCATTCCATTCCATTCCATTCCATTCCATTCCATTCCATTGCATTCCATTCGATTCCATTCGATTCCATTCCATTCGATTCCATTCGATATCATTCGATTCCATTCCATCCCATTCCATTCCATTCCATTCCATTCCGTTCTACTCGGGTTGATTCCATTCCATTCCGTTTCATTCCATTCCATTCCATTCCATTCCATTCCATTGCATTCCATTCCATTCCATTCCATTACTTTCCATTCCATTCCATTCCAATCCATTCCATTCTACTCGGGTTGACTCCATTCCATTCCATTCCATTCCATTCCATTCCATTCCATTATATTCCATTCTATTCCATTCGATTCCATTCCATTCCATTCCATTCCATTTCATTCCAAACCATTCCATTCTACTCGGGTTCATCATTCCATTCCATTCCATTCCATTCCATTCCACTCGGGTTCTTTCCATTCCATTCCATTCCATTCCATTCCATTCCATTCCATTCCATTCCATTCCGTTCTACTCAGGTTGATTTCCATTCCATTCCATTCCATTCCATTCCATTCCATTCCATTCCATTCCACTCCATTCCATTCCGTTCTATTCGGGTTGATTCCATTGCATTCCATTCCATTCCATTCCATTCCATTCCATTCCATTCCATTCCATTCCATTCCATTCCATTCCATTCCATTCCATTCCATTCTATTCCATTCCGTTCTACTCGGCTTGAATCCATTGAGTTCCGTTCCGTTCCGTTCCGTCCCGACACGTCCCGTCCCGTCCCGTCCCGTCCCGTCCCATCCCGTCCCGTCCCGTCCCGTGCCGTTGTACTCGGGTTGATTCCATTCCACTCCGTTCCGTTCATTTCCGTTCCGTTCCATTCAGTTCCACGCGGGTTGATTCAATTCCATTCTATTCCATTCCATTCCATTCCATTCCATTCCATTCCATTCCATTCCATTCCATTCCATTCCATTCTACTCGGGTTGATTCCATGCCGTTCCGTTCCGTTCCATTGCGTCCCATCCCGACGCGTCCCGTCCCGTCCCGTCCCGTCAAATTACGTTCCGTTCTGATCGGGTTGATTCCGTTCCATTCCGTTCCGTTCCTTTCCGTTCCGTTCCATTCTGTTACACGCGGGTTGATTCAATTCCATTCTATTACATTGAATTCCATTCCATTCCATTCCATTCCATTCTACTCGGGTTGATTCCATTCTATTCCATTCCATTCCGTTCGATTCCATTCGATTCCATTCGATTCCATTCCATTCCATTCCATTCCCTTCCATTCCATTCTATTCCATTGAATTCCATTCCATTCCATTGCATTCCATTCCATTCCATTCCATTCCATTCCGTTCTACTCTGATTGACTCCATTCCATTCCATTCCATTCCATTCCATTCCATTCCATTCCATTCCATTCCATTCGATTCCATTCCATTCCATTCCATTCCATTCCATTCCATTCCATTCCAATACATTCCATTCTACTCTGGTTGATTCCATTCCATTCCATTCCATTCCATTCCATTCGTCTCCATTCGATTCCATTCGATTCCATTCCATTCTATTCCATGGAATTCCATTCCATTCCATTCCATTCCATTCCATTCTATTCCATTCCATTCCAATCCATTCCGTTCTACTCGAGTTGATTCCATTCCATTCCATTCCATTCCATTCCATTCCATTCCACTCCATTCCATTCCATTCCACTCCATTCCATTCGATTCCATTCGATTCCATTCCATTCCATTCCATTCCATTCCATTCCAATCCATTCCATTCTACTCGGGTTGATTCCATTCCATTCCATTCCATTCCATTCCATTCCATTCCATTCCATTCCATTCCATTCCATTCCATTCGATTCCATTCGATATCATTCGATTCCATTCCATCCCATTCCATTCCATTCCGTTCTACTCGGGTTGATTCCATTCCATTCCGTTTCATTCCATTCCATTCCATTCCATTCCATTCCATTCCATTCCATTCCATTCCGTTCTAATCGGTTTGATTCCACTCCATTCAATTCCATTCCATTCCATTCCATTCCATTCCATTCCATTCCATTCCATTCCTTTCCATTCCAACCCATTCCGTTCTACTCGGGTTGATTCCATTCCATTCCATTCCATTCCATTCCATTCCATTCCTTTCCATTCCATTCCATTCGATTCCATTCCATTCCATTTCATTCCAAACCATTCCATTCTACTCGGGTTCATCATTCCATTCCATTCCATTCCATTCCATTCCACTCGGGTTCTTTCCATTCCATTCCATTCCATTCCATTCCATTCCATTCCATTCCATTCCATTCTACTCAGGTTGATTTCCATTCCATTCCATTCCATTCCATTCCATTCCATTCCATTCCATTCCATTCCATTCCACTCCATTCCATTCCGTTCTATTCGGGTTGATTCTATTCCATTCCATTCCATTCCATTCCATTCCATTCCATTCCATTCCATTCCATTCCATTCCATTCCATTCCATTCTATTCCATTCCGTTCTACTCGGCTTGATTCCATTGTGTTCCGTTCCGTTCCGTTCCGTCCCGACACGTCCCGTCCCGTCCGGTCCCGTCCCGTGCCATCCCGTCCCGTCCCGTCCCGTGCCGTTGTACTCGGGTTGATTCCATTCCACTCCATTCCGTTCATTTCCGTTCCGTTCCATTCAGTTCCACGCGGGTTGATTCAATTCCATTCTATTCTATTCCATTCCATTCCATTCCATTCCATTCCATTCCATTCCATTCCACTCCATTCCATTCGATTCCATTCGATTCCATTCCATTCCATTCCATTCCATTCCATTCCAATCCATTCCATTCTACTCGGGTTGATTCCATTCCATTCCATTCCATTCCATTCCATTCCATTCCATTCCATTCCATTCCATTGCATTCCATTCGATTCCATTCGATTCCATTCCATTCGATTCCATTCGATATCATTCGATTCCATTCCATCCCATTCCATTCCATTCCATTCCATTCCGTTCTACTCGGGTTGATTCCATTCCATTCCGTTTCATTCCATTCCATTCCATTCCTTTCCATTCCATTCCGTTCTAATCGGTTTGATTCCACTCCATTCAATTCCATTCCATTCCATTCCATTCCATTCCATTCCATTCCATTCCATTCCTTTCCATTCCAACCAATTCCGTTCTACTCGGGTTGATTCCATTCCATTCCATTCCATTCCATTCCATTCCATTCCTTTCCATTCCATTCCATTCGATTCCATTCCATTCCATTCCATTCCATTTCATTCCAAACGATTCCATTCTACTCGGGTTCATCATTCCATTCCATTCCATTCCATTCCATTCCACTCGGGTTCTTTCCATTCCATTCCATTCCATTCCATTCCATTCCATTCCATTCCATTCCATTCCATTCTACTCAGGTTGATTTCCATTCCATTCCATTCCATTCCATTCCATTCCATTCCATTCCATTCCATTCCATTCCACTCCATTCCATTCCGTTCTATTCGGGTTGATTCTATTCCATTCCATTCCATTCCATTCCATTCCATTCCATTCCATTCCATTCCATTCCATTCCATTCCATTCCATTCCATTCCATTCCATTCTATTCCATTCCGTTCTACTCGGCTTGAATCCATTGAGTTCCGTTCCGTTCCGTTCCGTTCCGTCCCGACACGTCCCGTCCCGTCCGGTCCCGTCCCGTCCCATCCCGTCCCGTCCCGTCCCGTGCCGTTTTACTCGGGTTGATTCCATTCCACTCCGTTCCGTTCATTTCCGTTCCGTTCCATTCAGTTCCACGCGGGTTGATTCAATTCCATTCTATTCTATTCTATTCCTTTCCATTCCATTCCATTCTACTCGGGTTGATTCCATGCCGATCCATTCCGTTCCATTCCGTCCCATCCCGACCCGTCCCATCCCGTCCCGTCCCGTCCCATCCCATTCCGTTCCACATGGGTTGATTCAATTCCTTTCGGTTACATTGAATTCCATTCCATTCCATTCTACTCGGATTGATTCCATTCCATTCCATTCCATTCCATTCCATTCCATTCCATTCCATTCCATTCCATTCCATTCCTTTCCATTCCAATCCATTCCATTCTACTCGGGTTGATTCCATTCCATTCCAATCCATTCCATTCCATTCCATTCCATTCCATTCCATTCCATTCCATTCAGTTTCATTCCATTCCATTCCATTCCATTCCATTCCTTTCCATTCCATTCCATTCCATTCCATTCCATTCTATTCCATTACATTCTACTACATTGAATTCCATTCCATTCCATTCCATTCCATTCCATTCCATTCCATTCCATTCCTTTCCATTCCATTTAGTTCTACTCGGGTTGATTCCATTCCATTCCATTCCATTCCATTCCATTCCATTCCATTCCATTCCGTTCCGTTCCATTCCATTCCATTGCATTCCATTCCATTCCATTCCATTACTTTCCATTCCATTCCATTCCAATCAATTCCATTCTACTCGGGTTGACTCCATTCCATTCCATTCCATTCCATTCCATTCCATTCCATTCCATTCCATTCCATTATATTCCATTCTATTCCATTCGATTCCGTTCAATTCCATTCCATTCCATTCCATTCCATTCCATTCCATTCCATTCCATTCCATTCCATTCCATTCCATTCCATTCCATTCCATTCTACTCGGGTTGATTCCATTCCATTCCATTCCATTCCATTCCATTCCATTCCATTCCATTTCATTCTATTCCATTCCATTCCATTCCATTTCATTCCATTCCATTCCATTCCTTTCTATTCCATTCCATTCCATTCCATTCCATTCCATTCCATTCCATTCCATTCCATTCCATTCCATTACATTACATTCCGTTCTACTCGGGTTGATTCCACTCCATTCCATTCCATTCCATTCCATTCCATTCCATTCCATTCCTTTCCATTCCAACCCACTCCGTTCTACTCGGGTTGATTCCATTCCTTTCCATTCCATTCCATTCCATTCCATTCCATTCCATTCCATTCCATTCCATTCCATTCCATTCCACTCCATTCCATTCCATTTCATTCCAAACCGTTCCATTCTACTCGGGTTCATCATTCCATTCCATTCCATTCCACTCGGGTTCATTCCATTCCATTCCATTCCATTCCATTCCATTCCATTCTATTCCATTCCATTCCGTTCTACTCAGGTTGATTTCCATTCCGTTCCATTCCATTCCATTCCATTCCATTCCATTCCATTCCATTCCATTCCATTCCATTCTATTCCTTTCCGTTCTACTCGGCTTGAATCCATTGAGTTCCGTTCCGTTCCGTTCCGTCCCAACACGTCCCGTCCCGTCCCGTCCCGTCCCGTCCCTTCCCGTCCCGTCCCGTGCCGTTGTACTCGGGTTGATTCCGTTCCACTCCGTTCCGTTCCTTTCCGTTCCGTTCCATTCAGTTCCACGCGGGTTGATTCAATTCCATTCTATTCTATTCCATTCCATTCCATTCCATTCCATTCCATTCCATTCCTTTCCATTTTACTCGGGTTGATTCCATGCCGTTCCGTTCCTTTCCTTTCCCTTCCATTCAGTTCCACGCGGGTTGATTCAATTCCATTCTATTCTATTCCATTCCATTCCATTCCATTCCATTCCATTTCATTCCATTTTACTCGGGTTGATTCCATGCCGTTCCGTTCCGTTCCATTCTGTCCCATCCCGACGCGTCCCGTCCCGTCCCGTCCCATTCCGTTCCGTTCTGATCGGGTTGATTCCGTTCCATTCCGTTCCGTTCCTTTCCGTTCCATTCCATTCCGTTACACGCGGGTTGATTCAATTCCATTCTATTACATTGAATTCCATTCCATTCCATTCCATTCCATTCTATTCGGATTGATTGCATTCCATTCCATTCCATTCCAGTCCATTCCAATCCATTCCATTCTACTCGGGTTGATTCCATTCCATTCCATTCCATTCCATTCCATTCCATTCCGTTCCATTGCGTTCCATTCGATTCGATTCGATTCCATTCCATTCCATTCCATTCCAATCCATTCCATTCTACTTGGGTTGATTCCTTTCCATTCCATTCCATTCGATTCCATTCCATTCCATTCCATTCCATTCCATTCCATTCCATTCCATTCCATTCCATTCCATTCTGTACTACTCGGGTTGATTCCACTCCATTCCATTCCATTCCATTCCATTCTATTCCATTCCATTCCATTCGATTCCATTCTATTCCATTCGATTCCATTCCATTCCATTTCATTTTATTCCATTCCATTCCATTCCATTCTATTCCATTGAATTCCATTCCATTCCATTCAATTCCATTCCATTCCATTCCTTTCCATTCCAATCCATTCCATTCTACTCGGGTTGATTCCATTCCATTCCATTCCATTCCATTCCAATCGATTCGATTCCATTCCATTCCATTCCATTCCATTCCGTTCTACTCGGGTTGATTCCATTCCATTCCATTCCATTCCGTTCGATTCCATTCGATTCCATTCGATTCCATTCCATTCCATTCCATTCCCTTCCATTCCATTCTATTCCATTGAATTACATTCCATTCCATTGCATTCCATTCCATTCCATTCCATTCCATTCCGTTTTACTCTGATTGACTCCATTCCATTCCATTCCATTCCATTCCATTCCATTCCATTCCATTCCATTCGATTCCATTCCATTCCATTCCATTCCATGCCATTCCATTCCAATACATTCCATTCTACTCTGGTTGATTCCATTCCATTCCATTCCATTCCATTCCATTCGTCTCCATTCGATTCCATTCGATTCCATTCCATTCTATTCCATTGAATTCCATTCCATTCCATTCCATTCCATTCCATTCCATTCCATTCCATTCCATTCCATTCCATTCCTTTCCGTTCTACTCGGGTTGATTCCATTCCATTCCATTCCATTCCATTCCATTCCATTCCATTCCATTCCATTCCACTCCATTCCATTCGATTCCATTCGATTCCATTCCATTCCATTCCATTCCATTCCAATCCATTCCATTCTACTCGGGTTGATTCCATTCCATTCCATTCCACTCCATTCCATTCCATTCCATTCCATTCCATTGCATTCCATTCGATTCCATTCGACTCCATTCCATTCGATTCCATTCGAGATCATTCGATTCCATTCCATCCCATTCCATTCCATTCCATTCCATTCCGTTCTACTAGGGTTGATTCCATTCCATTCCATTTCATTCCATTCCATTACATTCCATTCCATTCGATTCCATTCGATTCCATTCCATTCCATTCCATTGAATCCATTCCATTCTACTCGGGTTGATTCCATTCCATTCCATTCCATTCCATTCCATTCCATTCCGTTCTTCTTTTGTTGATTCCATTCCATTCCATTTCATTCCATTCCATTCCATTCCACTCGATTCCATTCCATTCTTTCCATTCCATTCCAATCCATTCCATTCTACTCGGGTGGATTCCATTCCATTCCATTCCATTCCATTCCATTCCATTCCATTCCATTCCATTCCATTCGATTCCATTCCATTCCATTCCATTCCATTCCATTCCATTCCATTCCATTCCATTCCGTTCTAGTCGGGTTGATTCCATTCTATTCCATTCCATTCCATTCCATTGCATTCCATTCCATTCCATTCCATTCCATTCCATTCTATTCCACTCCATTCTACTCCATTGAATTCCATTCCATTCCATATTATTCCATTCCATTCCATTCCTTTCCATTCCATTTAGTTCTACTCGGGTTGATTCCATTCCATTCCATTCCATTCCATTCCATTCCATTCCATTCCATTCCATTCCATTCCATTCCATTCCATTCCATTCCGTTCCACTCGGGTTGATTCCATTCTATTCCATTCCATTCCATTCGATTCCATTCGATATCATTCGATTCCATTCCATCCCATTCCATTCCATTCCATTCCATTCCGTTCTTCTTGGGTTGAGTCCATTCCATTCCATTTCATTCCATTCCATTCCATTCCATTTCTTTCGATTCCATTCGATTCCATTCCATTCCATTCCATTCCAATCCATTGCATTCTACTCAGGTTGATTCCATTCCAATCCATTCCATTCCTTTCCATTCTATTCCATTCCATTCCATTCCATTCGATTCCACTCGATTCCATTCCATTCCTTTCCATTCCATTCCAATCCATTCCATTCTATTCGGGTGGATTCCATTCCATTCCATTCCATTCCATTCCATTCCATTCCATTCCATTCCATTCCATTCCATTCCATTCCATTCCATTCGATTCCATTCCATTCCATTCCATTCCATTCCATTCCATTCCGTTCTAGTCGGGTTGATTCCGTTCCATTCCATTGCATTCCATTCCATTCCATTCCATTCCATTCCATTCCATTCCATTCCATTCTATTCCATTCCATTCTACTCCATTGAATTCCATTCCATTCCATTCCATTCCATTCCTTTCCAATCTTTTAGTTCTACTCGGGTTGATTCCATTCCATTCCATTCCATTCCATTCCATTCCATTCCATTCCATTCCATTCCATTCCATTCCATTCCATTACTTTCCATTCCATTCCATTCCATTCCATTCTATTCTACTCGGGTTGACTCCATTCCATTCCATTCCAATCCATTCCATTCCGTTATATTCCATTCTATTCCATTCGATTCCGTTCGATTCCATTCCATTCCATTCCATTCCATTCGATTCCATTCCATTCCATTCGATTCCCTTCCATTCCATTCCATTCCATTCCATTCCATTCCATTCCATTCCATTCCATTCCATTCCATTCCGTTCTAGTCGGGTTGATTCCATTCTATTCCATTCCATTCCATTCCATTGCATTCCATTCCATTCCATTCTATTCCACTGCATTCTACTCCATTGAATTCCATTCCATTCCATATTATTCCATTCCATTCCATTCCTTTCCATTCCATTTAGTTCTACTCGGGTTGATTCCATTCCATTCCATTCCATTCCATTCCATTCCATTCCATTCCATTCCATTCCATTCCATTCCATTCCATTCCATTCCATTCCATTCCATTCCATTCCATTCCATTCCGTTCCACTCGGGTTGATTCCATTCTATTCCATTCCATTCCATTCGATTCCATTCGATATCATTCGATTCCATTCCATCCCATTCCATTCCATTCCATTCCATTCCGTTCTTCTTGGGTTGAGTCCATTCCATTCCATTTCATTCCATTCCATTCCATTCCTTTTCTTTCGATTCCATTCGATTCCATTCCATTCCATTCCATTCCAATCCATTGCATTCTACTCAGGTTGATTCCATTCCATTCCATTCCATTCCATTCCATTCCATTCCATTCCATTCCATTCCATTCGATTCCACTCGATTCCATTCCATTCCTTTCCATTCCATTCCAATCCACTCCATTCTATTCGGGTGGATTCCATTCCATTCCATTCCATTCCATTCCATTCCATTCCATTCCATTCCATTCCTTTCCATTCCATTCCATTCCATTCGATTCCATTCCATTCCATTCCATTCCATTCCATTCCATTCCATTCCGTTCTAGTCGGGTTGATTCCGTTCCATTCCATTGCATTCCATTCCATTCCATTCCATTCCATTCCGTTCTAGTCGGGTTGATTCCGTTCCATTCCATTGAATTCCATTCCATTCCATTCCATTCCATTCCATTCCATTCCATTCCGTTCTATTCCATTCCATTCTACTCCATTGAATTCCATTCCATTCCATTCCATTCCATTCCATTCCATTCCTTTCCAATCCATTTAGTTCTACTCGGGTTGATTCCATTCCATTCCATTCCATTCCATTCCATTCCATTCCATTCCATTCCATTCCATTCCATTCCATTACTTTCCATTCCATTCCATTCCATTCCATTCTATTCTACTCGGGTTGACTCCATTCCATTCCATTCCACTCCATTCCATTCCGTTATATTCCATTCTATTCCATTCGATTCCGTTCGATTCCATTCCATTCCATTCCATTCCATTCGATTCCATTCCATTCCATTCGATTCCCTTCCATTCCATTCCATTCAATTCCATTCCATTCCAATCCATTCCATTCTACTCGGGTTGACTCCATTCCATTCCATTCCATTCCAATCCATTCCATTCCATTCCATTCCATTCCATTCCATTCCATTCCATTCCATTCCATTCCATTCCATTCCATTCCTTTCCTTTCCATTCCATTCCATTCCATTCCATTCCATTCCATTCCATTCCATTCCATTCCATTCCATTCCATTCCATTCCATTCCGTTCTACTCGGGTTGATTCCACTCCATTCCATTCCCTTCCATTCCATTGCATTCCATTCCATTCCATTCCATTCCATTCCTTTCCATTCCAACCCATTCCTTTCTACTCGGGTTGATTCCATTCCATTCCATTCCATTCCATTCCATTCCATTCCATTCCATTCCATTCCATTCCATTCCATTCCATTCCATTCCATTCCATTCCATTCGATTCCATTCCATTCCATTCCATTCCATTTCATTCCAAACCGTTCCATTCAACTCGGATTCATCATTCCATTCCATTCCATTCCATTCCATTCCACTCGGGTTCATTCCATTCCATTCCATTCCATTCCATTCCATTCCATTCCATTCCATTCCGTTCTACTCAGGTTGATTTCCATTCCATTCCATTCCATTCCATTCCATTCCATTCCATTCCATTACATTCCATTCCATTCTATTCCATTCCGTTCTACTCGGCTTGAATCCATTGAGTTCCGTTCCGTTCCGTTTCGTCCCGACACGTCCCGACCCGTCCCGACACGTCCCGTCCCGTCCCGTCTCGTCACGTCCCGTCCCGTCCCGTCCCGTCCCGTCCCGTCCCGTGCCGTTGTACTCGGGTTGATTCCATTCCACTCCGTTCCGTTCCTTTCCGTTCCCTTCCATTCAGTTCCACGCGGGTTGATTCAATTCCATTCTATTCTATTCCATTCCATTCCATTCCATTCCATTCCATTCCATTCCATTTTACTCGGGTTGATTCCATGCCGTGCCGTTCCGTTCCATTCCGTTCCGTTCTGATCGGGTTGATTCCGTTCCATTCCGTTCCGTTCCTTTCCATTCCATTCCATTCCGTTACACGCAGGTTGATTCAATTCCATTCTATTACATTGAATTCTATTCCATTCCATTCCATTCCATTCTACTCGGATTGATTGCATTCCATTCCGTTCCATTCCAGTCCATTCCAATCCATTCCATTCTACTAGGGTTGATTCCATTCCATTCCATTCCATTCCATTCCATTCCATTCCATTCCATTCCATTCCATTGCGTTCCATTCGAATCGATTCCATTCCATTCCATTCCATTCCATTCCAATCCATTCCATTCTACTTGGGTTCATTCCATTCCATTCCATTCCATTCCATTCTATTCCATTCGATTCCATTCCATTCCATTCCATTCCATTCCATTCCATTCTGTTCTACTCGGGTTGATTCCACTCCATTCCATTCCATTCCATTCCATTCTATTCCATTCCATTCCATTCGATTCCATTCTATTCCATTCGATTCCATTCCATTCCATTTCATTTTATTCCATTCCATTCCATTCCATTCTATTCCATTGAATTCCATTCCATTCCATTCCATTCCATTCCATTCCATTCCATTCCATTCCATTCGATTCCATTCCATTCCATTCCATTCCATTTCATTCCAAACCGTTCCATTCAACTCGGATTCATCATTC
Organism: Gorilla gorilla gorilla; assembly: GCF_029281585.2. Lineage (NCBI taxonomy): Eukaryota > Metazoa > Chordata > Mammalia > Primates > Hominidae > Gorilla > Gorilla gorilla. The sequence continues at coordinate 6,163,469 of NC_073241.2, forward strand.
CATTCCATTCCATTCCATTCCATTCCACTCGGGTTCATTCCATTCCATTCCATTCCATTCCATTCCATTCCATTCCATTCCATTCCATTCCGTTCTACTCAGGTTGATTTCCATTCCATTCCATTCCATTCCATTCCATTCCATTCCATTCCATTACATTCCATTCCATTCTATTCCATTCCGTTCTACTCGGCTTGAATCCATTGAGTTCCGTTCCGTTCCGTTTCGTCCCGACACGTCCCGTCCCGTCCCGACACGTCCCGTCCCGTCCCGTCTCGTCACGTCCCGTCCCGTCCCGTCCCGTCCCGTCCCGTCCCGTGCCGTTGTACTCGGGTTGATTCCATTCCACTCCGTTCCGTTCCTTTCCGTTCCCTTCCATTCAGTTCCACGCGGGTTGATTCAATTCCATTCTATTCTATTCCATTCCATTCCATTCCATTCCATTCCATTCCATTCCATTTTACTCGGGTTGATTCCATGCCGTGCCGTTCCGTTCCATTCCGTTCCGTTCTGATCGGGTTGATTCCGTTCCATTCCGTTCCGTTCCTTTCCATTCCATTCCATTCCGTTACACGCAGGTTGATTCAATTCCATTCTATTACATTGAATTCTATTCCATTCCATTCCATTCCATTCTACTCGGATTGATTGCATTCCATTCCGTTCCATTCCAGTCCATTCCAATCCATTCCATTCTACTAGGGTTGATTCCATTCCATTCCATTCCATTCCATTCCATTCCATTCCATTCCTTTCCATTCCATTTCCATTGCGTTCCATTCGAATCGATTCCATTCCATTCCATTCCATTCCATTCTACTTGGGTTCATTCCATTCCATTCCATTCCATTCCATTCTATTCCATTCGATTCCATTCCATTCCATTCCATTCCATTCCATTCCATTCCATTCTGTTCTACTCGGGTTGATTCCACTCCATTCCATTCCATTCCATTCCATTCTATTCCATTCCATTCCATTCGATTCCATTCTATTCCATTCGATTCCATTCCATTCCATTTCATTTTATTCCATTCCATTCCATTCCATTCTATTCCACTGAATTCCATTCCATTCCATTCCATTCCATTCCATTCCATTCCATTCCATTCCGTTCTACTCGGGTTGATTCCACTCCATTCCATTCCATTCCATTCCATTCCATTCCATTCCATTCCATTCCATTCCATTCCATTCCACTCGGGTTGAGCATTCCATTCGATTCCATTCCATTCCATTCCATTCCATTCCATTCCATTCCATTCCACTCGGGCTCATTCCATTCCATTCCATTCCATTCCATTCCATTCCATTCCATTCCATTCCATTCCATTACTTTCCATTCCATTCCATTCCATTCCATTCTATTCTACTCGGGTTGACTCCATTCCATTCCATTCCACTCCATTCCATTCCGTTATATTCCATTCTATTCCATTCGATTCCGTTCGATTCCATTCCATTCCATTCCATTCCATTCGATTCCCTTCCATTCCATTCCATTCCATTCCATTCCATTCCAATCCATTCCATTCTACTCGGGTTGATTCCATTCCATTCCATTCCATTCCAATCCATTCCATTCCATTCCATTCCATTCCATTCCATTCCATTCCATTCCATTCCATTCCATTCCATTCCATTCCTTTCCTTTCTATTCCATTCCATTCCATTCCATTCCATTCCATTCCATTCCATTCCATTCCATTCCATTCCATTCCATTCCATTCCATTCCCTTCTACTCGGGTTGATTCCACTCCATTCCATTCCCTTCCATTCCATTGCATTCCATTCCATTCCATTCCATTCCATTCCTTTCCATTCCAACCCATTCCTTTCTACTCGGGTTGATTCCATTCCATTCCATTCCATTCCATTCCATTCCATTCCATTCCATTCCATTCCATTCCATTCCATTCCATTCCATTCGATTCCATTCCATTCCATTCCATTCCATTTCATTCCAAACCGTTCCATTCAACTCGGATTCATCATTCCATTCCATTCCATTCCATTCCATTCCACTCGGGTTCATTCCATTCCATTCCATTCCATTCCATTCCATTCCATTCCATTCCGTTCTACTCAGGTTGATTTCCATTCCATTCCATTCCATTCCATTCCATTCCATTCCATTCCATTACATTCCATTCCATTCTATTCCATTCCGTTCTACTCGGCTTGAATCCATTGAGTTCCGTTCCGTTCCGTTTCGTCCCGACACGTCCCGTCCCGTCCCGACACGTCCCGTCCCGTCCCGTCTCGTCACGTCCCGTCCCGTCCCGTCCCATCCCGTCCCGTCCCGTGCCGTTGTACTCGGGTTGATTCCATTCCACTCCGTTCCGTTCCTTTCCGTTCCCTTCCATTCAGTTCCACGCGGGTTGATTCAATTCCATTCTATTCTATTCCATTCCATTCCATTCCATTCCATTCCATTCCATTCCATTTTACTCGGGTTGATTCCATGCCGTGCCGTTCCGTTCCATTCCGTTCCGTTCTGATCGGGTTGATTCCGTTCCATTCCGTTCCGTTCCTTTCCATTCCATTCCATTCCGTTACACGCAGGTTGATTCAATTCCATTCTATTACATTGAATTCTATTCCATTCCATTCCATTCCATTCTACTCGGATTGATTGCATTCCATTCCGTTCCATTCCAGTCCATTCCAATCCATTCCATTCTACTAGGGTTGATTCCATTCCATTCCATTCCATTCCATTCCATTCCATTCCATTCCATTCCATTGCGTTCCATTCGAATCGATTCCATTCCATTCCATTCCATTCCATTCCAATCCATTCCATTCTACTTGGGTTCATTCCATTCCATTCCATTCCATTCCATTCTATTCCATTCGATTCCATTCCATTCCATTCCATTCCATTCCATTCCATTCTGTTCTACTCGGGTTGATTCCACTCCATTCCATTCCATTCCATTCCATTCTATTCCATTCCATTCCCTTCGATTCCATTCTATTCCATTCGATTCCATTCCATTCCATTTCATTTTATTCCATTCCATTCCATTCCATTCTATTCCATTGAATTCCATTCCATTCCATTCCATTCCATTCCATTCCATTCCATTCCATTCCATTCCGTTCTACTCGGGTTGATTCCACTCCATTCCATTCCATTCCATTCCATTCCATTCCATTCCATTCCACTCGGGTTGAGCATTCCATTCGATTCCATTCCATTCCATTCCATTCCATTCCATTCCATTCCACTCGGGCTCATTCCATTCCATTCCATTCCATTCCATTCCATTCCATTCCATTCCATTCCATTCCATTCCATTCCGTTCTACTCGGGTTGATTTCCATTCCATTCCATTCCATTCCATTCCACTCCATTCCATTCCATTCCATTCCATTCCATTCCATTCCATTCCATTCCATTCCATTCCTTTCCATTTATTCCATTCCGTTCTACTCGGGTTGATTCCATTGAGTTTGGTTCCGTTCCGTTCCGTCCCGTCCCGTCCCGTCCCGTCCCGTTCCATTTTACTCGGGTTGATTCCTTTGCATTCCGTTCCGCTCGTTTCCATTCCGTTCCATTCCGTTCCACGCGGGTTGGTTCAGTTCCATTCTATTCTATTCTATTCCTTTCCATTCCATTCCATTCTACTCGGGTTGATTCCATGCCGTTCCATTCCGTTCCATTCCGTCCCATTCCGACCCGTCCCATACCGTCCCTTCCCGTCCCATCCCGTTCCGTTCCACATGGGTTGATTCAATTCCTTTCGGTTACATTGAATTCCATTCCATTCCATTCTACTCGGATTGATTCCATTCCATTCCATTCCATTCCATTCCATTCCATTCCATTCCATTCCAATCCATTCCATTCTACTCGGGTTGATTCCATTCCATTCCATTCCATTCCATTCCATTCCATTCCATTCCATTCCATTCAGTTTCATTCCATTCGATTCCATTCCATTCCATTCCATTCCATTCCATTCCATTCCATTCCATTCCATTCCATTCCATTCCATTCCATTCCGTTCTAATCGGGTTGATTCCATTCTATTCCATTCCATTCCATTCCATTCCATTCCATTCCATTCCATTCTATTCCATTCCATTCTACTCAATTGAATTCCATTCCATTCCATTCTATTCCATTCCATTCCATTCCTTTCCATTCCATTTAGTTCTACTCTGGTTGATTCCATTCCATTCCATTCCATTCCATTCCATTCCATTCCATTCCATTCGTCTCCATTCGATTCCATTCGATTCCATTCCATTCTATTCCATTGAATTCCATTCCATTCCATTCCATTCCATTCCATTCCATTCCATTCCATTCCATTCCATTCCATTCCTTTCCGTTCTACTCGGGTTGATTCCATTCCATTCCATTCCATTCCATTCCATTCCATTCCATTCCATTCCATTCCATTCCATTCCACTCCATTCCATTCGATTCCATTCGATTCCATTCCATTCCATTCCATTCCATTCCAATCCATTCCATTCTACTCGGGTTGATTCCATTCCATTCCATTCCACTCCATTCCATTCCATTCCATTCCATTCCATTGCATTCCATTCGATTCCATTCGACTCCATTCCATTCGATTCCATTCGAGATCATTCGATTCCATTCCATCCCATTCCATTCCATTCCATTCCATTCCGTTCTACTCGGGTTGATTCCATTCCATTCCATTTCATTCCATTCCATTCCATTTCATTCCATTCGATTCCATTCGATTCCATTCCATTCCATTCCATTGAATCCATTCCATTCTACTCGGGTTGATTCCATTCCATTCCATTCCATTCCATTCCATTCCATTCCGTTCTTCTTTTGTTGATTCCATTCCATTCCATTTCATTCCATTCCATTCCATTCCACTCGATTCCATTCCATTCTTTCCATTCCATTCCAATCCATTCCATTCTACTCGGGTGGATTCCATTCCATTCCATTCCATTCCATTCCATTCCATTCCATTCCATTCGATTCCATTCCATTCCATTCCATTCCATTCCATTCCATTCCATTCCATTCCATTCCGTTCTAGTCGGGTTGATTCCATTCTATTCCATTCCATTCCATTCCATTGCATTCCATTCCATTCCATTCCATTCCATTCCATTCTATTCCACTCCATTCTACTCCATTGAATTCCATTCCATTCCATATTATTCCATTCCATTCCATTCCTTTCCATTCCATTTAGTTCTACTCGGGTTGATTCCATTCCATTCCATTCCATTCCATTCCATTCCATTCCATTCCATTCCATTCCATTCCATTCCATTCCATTCCATTCCGTTCCACTCGGGTTGATTCCATTCTATTCCATTCCATTCCATTCGATTCCATTCGATATCATTCGATTCCATTCCATCCCATTCCATTCCATTCCATTCCATTCCGTTCTTCTTGGGTTGAGTCCATTCCATTCCATTTCATTCCATTCCATTCCATTCCATTTCTTTCGATTCCATTCGATTCCATTCCATTCCATTCCATTCCAACCCATTGCATTCTACTCAGGTTGATTCCATTCCAATCCATTCCATTCCATTCCATTCCATTCCATTCCATTCCGTTCTACTCGGGTTGATTCCACTCCATTCCATTCCATTCCATTCCATTCCATTCCATTCCATTCCATTCCATTCCATTCCACTCGGGTTGAGCATTCCATTCGATTCCATTCCATTCCATTCCATTCCATTCCATTCCATTCCATTCCACTCGGGCTCATTCCATTCCATTCCATTCCATTCCATTCCATTCCATTCCATTCCATTCCATTCCATTACTTTCCATTCCATTCCATTCCATTCCATTCTATTCTACTCGGGTTGACTCCATTCCATTCCATTCCACTCCATTCCATTCCGTTATATTCCATTCTATTCCATTCGATTCCGTTCGATTCCATTCCATTCCATTCCATTCCATTCGATTCCCTTCCATTCCATTCCATTCCATTCCATTCCATTCCAATCCATTCCATTCTACTCGGGTTGATTCCATTCCATTCCATTCCATTCCAATCCATTCCATTCCATTCCATTCCATTCCATTCCATTCCATTCCATTCCATTCCATTCCATTCCATTCCATTCCTTTCCTTTCTATTCCATTCCATTCCATTCCATTCCATTCCATTCCATTCCATTCCATTCCATTCCATTCCATTCCATTCCATTCCATTCCCTTCTACTCGGGTTGATTCCACTCCATTCCATTCCCTTCCATTCCATTGCATTCCATTCCATTCCATTCCATTCCATTCCTTTCCATTCCAACCCATTCCTTTCTACTCGGGTTGATTCCATTCCATTCCATTCCATTCCATTCCATTCCATTCCATTCCATTCCATTCCATTCCATTCCATTCCATTCCATTCGATTCCATTCCATTCCATTCCATTCCATTTCATTCCAAACCGTTCCATTCAACTCGGATTCATCATTCCATTCCATTCCATTCCATTCCATTCCACTCGGGTTCATTCCATTCCATTCCATTCCATTCCATTCCATTCCATTCCATTCCATTCCGTTCTACTCAGGTTGATTTCCATTCCATTCCATTCCATTCCATTCCATTCCATTCCATTCCATTACATTCCATTCCATTCTATTCCATTCCGTTCTACTCGGCTTGAATCCATTGAGTTCCGTTCCGTTCCGTTTCGTCCCGACACGTCCCGTCCCGTCCCGACACGTCCCGTCCCGTCCCGTCTCGTCACGTCCCGTCCCGTCCCGTCCCATCCCGTCCCGTCCCGTGCCGTTGTACTCGGGTTGATTCCATTCCACTCCGTTCCGTTCCTTTCCGTTCCCTTCCATTCAGTTCCACGCGGGTTGATTCAATTCCATTCTATTCTATTCCATTCCATTCCATTCCATTCCATTCCATTCCATTCCATTTTACTCGGGTTGATTCCATGCCGTGCCGTTCCGTTCCATTCCGTTCCGTTCTGATCGGGTTGATTCCGTTCCATTCCGTTCCGTTCCTTTCCATTCCATTCCATTCCGTTACACGCAGGTTGATTCAATTCCATTCTATTACATTGAATTCTATTCCATTCCATTCCATTCCATTCTACTCGGATTGATTGCATTCCATTCCGTTCCATTCCAGTCCATTCCAATCCATTCCATTCTACTAGGGTTGATTCCATTCCATTCCATTCCATTCCATTCCATTCCATTCCATTCCATTCCATTGCGTTCCATTCGAATCGATTCCATTCCATTCCATTCCATTCCATTCCAATCCATTCCATTCTACTTGGGTTCATTCCATTCCATTCCATTCCATTCCATTCTATTCCATTCGATTCCATTCCATTCCATTCCATTCCATTCCATTCCATTCTGTTCTACTCGGGTTGATTCCACTCCATTCCATTCCATTCCATTCCATTCTATTCCATTCCATTCCCTTCGATTCCATTCTATTCCATTCGATTCCATTCCATTCCATTTCATTTTATTCCATTCCATTCCATTCCATTCTATTCCATTGAATTCCATTCCATTCCATTCCATTCCATTCCATTCCATTCCATTCCATTCCATTCCATTCCGTTCTACTCGGGTTGATTCCACTCCATTCCATTCCATTCCATTCCATTCCATTCCATTCCATTCCACTCGGGTTGAGCATTCCATTCGATTCCATTCCATTCCATTCCATTCCATTCCATTCCATTCCACTCGGGCTCATTCCATTCCATTCCATTCCATTCCATTCCATTCCATTCCATTCCATTCCATTCCATTCCATTCCGTTCTACTCGGGTTGATTTCCATTCCATTCCATTCCATTCCATTCCACTCCATTCCATTCCATTCCATTCCATTCCATTCCATTCCATTCCATTCCATTCCATTCCTTTCCATTTATTCCATTCCGTTCTACTCGGGTTGATTCCATTGAGTTTGGTTCCGTTCCGTTCCGTCCCGTCCCGTCCCGTCCCGTCCCGTTCCATTTTACTCGGGTTGATTCCTTTGCATTCCGTTCCGCTCGTTTCCATTCCGTTCCATTCCGTTCCACGCGGGTTGGTTCAGTTCCATTCTATTCTATTCTATTCCTTTCCATTCCATTCCATTCTACTCGGGTTGATTCCATGCCGTTCCATTCCGTTCCATTCCGTCCCATTCCGACCCGTCCCATACCGTCCCTTCCCGTCCCATCCCGTTCCGTTCCACATGGGTTGATTCAATTCCTTTCGGTTACATTGAATTCCATTCCATTCCATTCTACTCGGATTGATTCCATTCCATTCCATTCCATTCCATTCCATTCCATTCCATTCCATTCCAATCCATTCCATTCTACTCGGGTTGATTCCATTCCATTCCATTCCATTCCATTCCATTCCATTCCATTCCATTCCATTCAGTTTCATTCCATTCGATTCCATTCCATTCCATTCCATTCCATTCCATTCCATTCCATTCGATTCCATTCCATTCCATTCCATTCCATTCCGTTCTAATCGGGTTGATTCCATTCTATTCCATTCCATTCCATTCCATTCCATTCCATTCCATTCCATTCTATTCCATTCCATTCTACTCAATTGAATTCCATTCCATTCCATTCTATTCCATTCCATTCCATTCCTTTCCATTCCATTTAGTTCTACTCTGGTTGATTCCATTCCATTCCATTCCATTCCATTCCATTCCATTCCATTCCATTCGTCTCCATTCGATTCCATTCGATTCCATTCCATTCTATTCCATTGAATTCCATTCCATTCCATTCCATTCCATTCCATTCCATTCCATTCCATTCCATTCCATTCCATTCCATTCCTTTCCGTTCTACTCGGGTTGATTCCATTCCATTCCATTCCATTCCATTCCATTCCATTCCATTCCATTCCATTCCATTCCATTCCACTCCATTCCATTCGATTCCATTCGATTCCATTCCATTCCATTCCATTCCATTCCAATCCATTCCATTCTACTCGGGTTGATTCCATTCCATTCCATTCCACTCCATTCCATTCCATTCCATTCCATTCCATTGCATTCCATTCGATTCCATTCGACTCCATTCCATTCGATTCCATTCGAGATCATTCGATTCCATTCCATCCCATTCCATTCCATTCCATTCCATTCCGTTCTACTCGGGTTGATTCCATTCCATTCCATTTCATTCCATTCCATTCCATTTCATTCCATTCGATTCCATTCGATTGCATTCCATTCCATTCCATTGAATCCATTCCATTCTACTCGGGTTGATTCCATTCCATTCCATTCCATTCCATTCCATTCCATTCCGTTCTTCTTTTGTTGATTCCATTCCATTCCATTTCATTCCATTCCATTCCATTCCACTCGATTCCATTCCATTCTTTCCATTCCATTCCAATCCATTCCATTCTACTCGGGTGGATTCCATTCCATTCCATTCCATTCCATTCCATTCCATTCCATTCCATTCGATTCCATTCCATTCCATTCCATTCCATTCCATTCCATTCCATTCCATTCCATTCCGTTCTAGTCGGGTTGATTCCATTCTATTCCATTCCATTCCATTCCATTGCATTCCATTCCATTCCATTCCATTCCATTCCATTCTATTCCACTCCATTCTACTCCATTGAATTCCATTCCATTCCATATTATTCCATTCCATTCCATTCCTTTCCATTCCATTTAGTTCTACTCGGGTTGATTCCATTCCATTCCATTCCATTCCATTCCATTCCATTCCATTCCATTCCATTCCATTCCATTCCATTCCATTCCATTCCGTTCCACTCGGGTTGATTCCATTCTATTCCATTCCATTCCATTCGATTCCATTCGATATCATTCGATTCCATTCCATCCCATTCCATTCCATTCCATTCCATTCCGTTCTTCTTGGGTTGAGTCCATTCCATTCCATTTCATTCCATTCCATTCCATTCCATTTCTTTCGATTCCATTCGATTCCATTCCATTCCATTCCATTCCAACCCATTGCATTCTACTCAGGTTGATTCCATTCCAATCCATTCCATTCCATTCCATTCCATTCCATTCCATTCCATTCCATTCGATTCCACTCGATTCCATTCCATTCCTTTCCATTCCATTCCAATCCATTCCATTCTATTCGGGTGGATTCCATTCCATTCCATTCCATTCCATTCCATTCCATTCCATTCCATTCCATTCCATTCCATTCCATTCCATTCGATTCCATTCCATTCCATTCCATTCCATTCCATTCCATTCCGTTCTAGTCGGGTTGATTCCGTTCCATTCCATTGCATTCCATTCCATTCCATTCCATTCCATTCCATTCCATTCCATTCCATTCCATTCTATTCCATTCCATTCTACTCCATTGAATTCCATTCCATTCCATTCCATTCCATTCCTTTCCAATCTTTTAGTTCTACTCGGGTTGATTCCATTCCATTCCATTCCATTCCATTCCATTCCATTCCATTCCATTCCATTACTTTCCATTCCATTCCATTCCATTCCATTCTATTCTACTCGGGTTGACTCCATTCCATTCCATTCCAATCCATTCCATTCCGTTATATTCCATTCTATTCCATTCGATTCCGTTCGATTCCATTCCATTCCATTCCATTCCATTCGATTCCATTCCATTCCATTCGATTCCCTTCCATTCCATTCCATTCCATTCCATTCCATTCCATTCCATTCCATTCCATTCCATTCCATTCCATTCCATTCCGTTCTAGTCGGGTTGATTCCATTCTATTCCATTCCATTCCATTCCAGTGCATTCCATTCCATTCCATTCTATTCCACTGCATTCTACTCCATTGAATTCCATTCCATTCCATATTATTCCATTCCATTCCATTCCTTTCCATTCCATTTAGTTCTACTCGGGTTGATTCCATTCCATTCCATTCCATTCCATTCCATTCCATTCCATTCCATTCCATTCCATTCCATTCCATTCCATTCCATTCCGCTCCACTCGGGTTGATTCCATTCTATTCCATTCCATTCCATTCGATTCCATTCGATATCATTCGATTCCATTCCATCCCATTCCATTCCATTCCATTCCATTCCGTTCTTCTTGGGTTGAGTCCATTCCATTCCATTTCATTCCATTCCATTCCATTCCATTTCTTTCGATTCCATTCGATTCCATTCCATTCCATTCCATTCCAATCCATTGCATTCTACTCAGGTTGATTCCATTCCATTCCATTCCATTCCATTCCATTCCATTCCATTCCATTCGATTCCACTCGATTCCATTCCATTCCTTTCCATTCCATTCCAATCCACTCCATTCTATTCGGGTGGATTCCATTCCATTCCATTCCATTCCATTCCATTCCATTCCATTCCATTCCATTCCATTCCATTCCATTCCATTCCATTCCATTCCATTCGATTCCATTCCATTCGATTCCATTCCATTCCATTCCATTCCATTCCATTCCATTCCATTCCATTCCGTTCTAGTCGGGTTGATTCCGTTCCATTCCATTGCATTCCATTCCATTCCATTCCATTCCATTCCGTTCTAGTCGGGTTGATTCCGTTCCATTCCATTGCATTCCATTCCATTCCATTCCATTCCATTCCATTCCATTCCATTCCCTTCTACTCGGGTTGATTCCACTCCATTCCATTCCCTTCCATTCCATTGCATTCCATTCCATTCCATTCCATTCCATTCCTTTCCATTCCAACCCATTCCTTTCTACTCGGGTTGATTCCATTCCATTCCATTCCATTCCATTCCATTCCATTCCATTCCATTCCATTCCATTCCATTCCATTCCATTCCATTCGATTCCATTCCATTCCATTCCATTCCATTTCATTCCAAACCGTTCCATTCAACTCGGATTCATCATTCCATTCCATTCCATTCCATTCCATTCCACTCGGGTTCATTCCATTCCATTCCATTCCATTCCATTCCATTCCATTCCATTCCGTTCTACTCAGGTTGATTTCCATTCCATTCCATTCCATTCCATTCCATTCCATTCCATTCCATTACATTCCATTCCATTCTATTCCATTCCGTTCTACTCGGCTTGAATCCATTGAGTTCCGTTCCGTTCCGTTTCGTCCCGACACGTCCCGTCCCGTCCCGACACGTCCCGTCCCGTCCCGTCTCGTCACGTCCCGTCCCGTCCCGTCCCATCCCGTCCCGTCCCGTGCCGTTGTACTCGGGTTGATTCCATTCCACTCCGTTCCGTTCCTTTCCGTTCCCTTCCATTCAGTTCCACGCGGGTTGATTCAATTCCATTCTATTCTATTCCATTCCATTCCATTCCATTCCATTCCATTCCATTCCATTTTACTCGGGTTGATTCCATGCCGTGCCGTTCCGTTCCATTCCGTTCCGTTCTGATCGGGTTGATTCCGTTCCATTCCGTTCCGTTCCTTTCCATTCCATTCCATTCCGTTACACGCAGGTTGATTCAATTCCATTCTATTACATTGAATTCTATTCCATTCCATTCCATTCCATTCTACTCGGATTGATTGCATTCCATTCCGTTCCATTCCAGTCCATTCCAATCCATTCCATTCTACTAGGGTTGATTCCATTCCATTCCATTCCATTCCATTCCATTCCATTCCATTCCATTCCATTGCGTTCCATTCGAATCGATTCCATTCCATTCCATTCCATTCCATTCCAATCCATTCCATTCTACTTGGGTTCATTCCATTCCATTCCATTCCATTCCATTCTATTCCATTCGATTCCATTCCATTCCATTCCATTCCATTCCATTCCATTCTGTTCTACTCGGGTTGATTCCACTCCATTCCATTCCATTCCATTCCATTCTATTCCATTCCATTCCCTTCGATTCCATTCTATTCCATTCGATTCCATTCCATTCCATTTCATTTTATTCCATTCCATTCCATTCCATTCTATTCCATTGAATTCCATTCCATTCCATTCCATTCCATTCCATTCCATTCCATTCCATTCCATTCCGTTCTACTCGGGTTGATTCCACTCCATTCCATTCCATTCCATTCCATTCCATTCCATTCCATTCCACTCGGGTTGAGCATTCCATTCGATTCCATTCCATTCCATTCCATTCCATTCCATTCCATTCCACTCGGGCTCATTCCATTCCATTCCATTCCATTCCATTCCATTCCATTCCATTCCATTCCATTCCATTCCATTCCGTTCTACTCGGGTTGATTTCCATTCCATTCCATTCCATTCCATTCCACTCCATTCCATTCCATTCCATTCCATTCCATTCCATTCCATTCCATTCCATTCCATTCCTTTCCATTTATTCCATTCCGTTCTACTCGGGTTGATTCCATTGAGTTTGGTTCCGTTCCGTTCCGTCCCGTCCCGTCCCGTCCCGTCCCGTTCCATTTTACTCGGGTTGATTCCTTTGCATTCCGTTCCGCTCGTTTCCATTCCGTTCCATTCCGTTCCACGCGGGTTGGTTCAGTTCCATTCTATTCTATTCTATTCCTTTCCATTCCATTCCATTCTACTCGGGTTGATTCCATGCCGTTCCATTCCGTTCCATTCCGTCCCATTCCGACCCGTCCCATACCGTCCCTTCCCGTCCCATCCCGTTCCGTTCCACATGGGTTGATTCAATTCCTTTCGGTTACATTGAATTCCATTCCATTCCATTCTACTCGGATTGATTCCATTCCATTCCATTCCATTCCATTCCATTCCATTCCATTCCATTCCAATCCATTCCATTCTACTCGGGTTGATTCCATTCCATTCCATTCCATTCCATTCCATTCCATTCCATTCCATTCCATTCAGTTTCATTCCATTCGATTCCATTCCATTCCATTCCATTCCATTCCATTCCATTCCATTCCATTCCATTCCATTCCATTCCATTCCATTCCGTTCTAATCGGGTTGATTCCATTCTATTCCATTCCATTCCATTCCATTCCATTCCATTCCATTCCATTCTATTCCATTCCATTCTACTCAATTGAATTCCATTCCATTCCATTCTATTCCATTCCATTCCATTCCTTTCCATTCCATTTAGTTCTACTCTGGTTGATTCCATTCCATTCCATTCCATTCCATTCCATTCCATTCCATTCCATTCGTCTCCATTCGATTCCATTCGATTCCATTCCATTCTATTCCATTGAATTCCATTCCATTCCATTCCATTCCATTCCATTCCATTCCATTCCATTCCATTCCATTCCATTCCTTTCCGTTCTACTCGGGTTGATTGCATTCCATTCCATTCCATTCCATTCCATTCCATTCCATTCCATTCCATTCCATTCCATTCCACTCCATTCCATTCGATTCCATTCGATTCCATTCCATTCCATTCCATTCCATTCCAATCCATTCCATTCTACTCGGGTTGATTCCATTCCATTCCATTCCACTCCATTCCATTCCATTCCATTCCATTCCATTGCATTCCATTCGATACCATTCGACTCCATTCCATTCGATTCCATTCGAGATCATTCGATTCCATTCCATCCCATTCCATTCCATTCCATTCCATTCCGTTCTACTCGGGTTGATTCCATTCCATTCCATTTCATTCCATTCCATTCCATTTCATTCCATTCGATTCCATTCGATTCCATTCCATTCCATTCCATTGAATCCATTCCATTCTACTCGGGTTGATTCCATTCCATTCCATTCCATTCCATTCCATTCCATTCCGTTCTTCTTTTGTTGATTCCATTCCATTCCATTTCATTCCATTCCATTCCATTCCACTCGATTCCATTCCATTCTTTCCATTCCATTCCAATCCATTCCATTCTACTCGGGTGGATTCCATTCCATTCCATTCCATTCCATTCCATTCCATTCCATTCCATTCGATTCCATTCCATTCCATTCCATTCCATTCCATTCCATTCCATTCCATTCCATTCCGTTCTAGTCGGGTTGATTCCATTCTATTCCATTCCATTCCATTCCATTGCATTCCATTCCATTCCATTCCATTCCATTCCATTCTATTCCACTCCATTCTACTCCATTGAATTCCATTCCATTCCATATTATTCCATTCCATTCCATTCCTTTCCATTCCATTTAGTTCTACTCGGGTTGATTCCATTCCATTCCATTCCATTCCATTCCATTCCATTCCATTCCATTCCATTCCATTCCATTCCATTCCATTCCATTCCGTTCCACTCGGGTTGATTCCATTCTATTCCATTCCATTCCATTCGATTCCATTCGATATCATTCGATTCCATTCCATCCCATTCCATTCCATTCCATTCCATTCCGTTCTTCTTGGGTTGAGTCCATTCCATTCCATTTCATTCCATTCCATTCCATTCCATTTCTTTCGATTCCATTCGATTCCATTCCATTCCATTCCATTCCAACCCATTGCATTCTACTCAGGTTGATTCCATTCCAATCCATTCCATTCCATTCCATTCCATTCCATTCCATTCCGTTCTACTCGGGTTGATTCCACTCCATTCCATTCCATTCCATTCCATTCCATTCCATTCCATTCCATTCCATTCCATTCCATTCCACTCGGGTTGAGCATTCCATTCGATTCCATTCCATTCCATTCCATTCCATTCCATTCCATTCCATTCCACTCGGGCTCATTCCATTCCATTCCATTCCATTCCATTCCATTCCATTCCATTCCATTCCATTCCATTACTTTCCATTCCATTCCATTCCATTCCATTCTATTCTACTCGGGTTGACTCCATTCCATTCCATTCCACTCCATTCCATTCCGTTATATTCCATTCTATTCCATTCGATTCCGTTCGATTCCATTCCATTCCATTCCATTCCATTCGATTCCCTTCCATTCCATTCCATTCCATTCCATTCCATTCCAATCCATTCCATTCTACTCGGGTTGATTCCATTCCATTCCATTCCATTCCAATCCATTCCATTCCATTCCATTCCATTCCATTCCATTCCATTCCATTCCATTCCATTCCATTCCATTCCATTCCTTTCCTTTCTATTCCATTCCATTCCATTCCATTCCATTCCATTCCATTCCATTCCATTCCATTCCATTCCATTCCATTCCATTCCCTTCTACTCGGGTTGATTCCACTCCATTCCATTCCCTTCCATTCCATTGCATTCCATTCCATTCCATTCCATTCCATTCCTTTCCATTCCAACCCATTCCTTTCTACTCGGGTTGATTCCATTCCATTCCATTCCATTCCATTCCATTCCATTCCATTCCATTCCATTCCATTCCATTCCATTCCATTCCATTCGATTCCATTCCATTCCATTCCATTCCATTTCATTCCAAACCGTTCCATTCAACTCGGATTCATCATTCCATTCCATTCCATTCCATTCCATTCCACTCGGGTTCATTCCATTCCATTCCATTCCATTCCATTCCATTCCATTCCATTCCGTTCTACTCAGGTTGATTTCCATTCCATTCCATTCCATTCCATTCCATTCCATTCCATTCCATTACATTCCATTCCATTCTATTCCATTCCGTTCTACTCGGCTTGAATCCATTGAGTTCCGTTCCGTTCCGTTTCGTCCCGACACGTCCCGTCCCGTCCCGACACGTCCCGTCCCGTCCCGTCTCGTCACGTCCCGTCCCGTCCCGTCCCATCCCGTCCCGTCCCGTGCCGTTGTACTCGGGTTGATTCCATTCCACTCCGTTCCGTTCCTTTCCGTTCCCTTCCATTCAGTTCCACGCGGGTTGATTCAATTCCATTCTATTCTATTCCATTCCATTCCATTCCATTCCATTCCATTCCATTCCATTTTACTCGGGTTGATTCCATGCCGTGCCGTTCCGTTCCATTCCGTTCCGTTCTGATCGGGTTGATTCCGTTCCATTCCGTTCCGTTCCTTTCCATTCCATTCCATTCCGTTACACGCAGGTTGATTCAATTCCATTCTATTACATTGAATTCTATTCCATTCCATTCCATTCCATTCTACTCGGATTGATTGCATTCCATTCCGTTCCATTCCAGTCCATTCCAATCCATTCCATTCTACTAGGGTTGATTCCATTCCATTCCATTCCATTCCATTCCATTCCATTCCATTCCATTCCATTGCGTTCCATTCGAATCGATTCCATTCCATTCCATTCCATTCCATTCCAATCCATTCCATTCTACTTGGGTTCATTCCATTCCATTCCATTCCATTCCATTCTATTCCATTCGATTCCATTCCATTCCATTCCATTCCATTCCATTCCATTCTGTTCTACTCGGGTTGATTCCACTCCATTCCATTCCATTCCATTCCATTCTATTCCATTCCATTCCCTTCGATTCCATTCTATTCCATTCGATTCCATTCCATTCCATTTCATTTTATTCCATTCCATTCCATTCCATTCTATTCCATTGAATTCCATTCCATTCCATTCCATTCCATTCCATTCCATTCCATTCCATTCCATTCCATTCCGTTCTACTCGGGTTGATTCCACTCCATTCCATTCCATTCCATTCCATTCCATTCCATTCCATTCCATTCCACTCGGGTTGAGCATTCCATTCGATTCCATTCCATTCCATTCCATTCCATTCCATTCCATTCCACTCGGGCTCATTCCATTCCATTCCATTCCATTCCATTCCATTCCATTCCATTCCATTCCATTCCATTCCATTCCGTTCTACTCGGGTTGATTTCCATTCCATTCCATTCCATTCCATTCCACTCCATTCCATTCCATTCCATTCCATTCCATTCCATTCCATTCCATTCCATTCCATTCCATTCCTTTCCATTTATTCCATTCCGTTCTACTCGGGTTGATTCCATTGAGTTTGGTTCCGTTCCGTTCCGTCCCGTCCCGTCCCGTCCCGTCCCGTTCCATTTTACTCGGGTTGATTCCTTTGCATTCCGTTCCGCTCGTTTCCATTCCGTTCCATTCCGTTCCACGCGGGTTGGTTCAGTTCCATTCTATTCTATTCTATTCCTTTCCATTCCATTCCATTCTACTCGGGTTGATTCCATGCCGTTCCATTCCGTTCCATTCCGTCCCATTCCGACCCGTCCCATACCGTCCCTTCCCGTCCCATCCCGTTCCGTTCCACATGGGTTGATTCAATTCCTTTCGGTTACATTGAATTCCATTCCATTCCATTCTACTCGGATTGATTCCATTCCATTCCATTCCATTCCATTCCATTCCATTCCATTCCATTCCAATCCATTCCATTCTACTCGGGTTGATTCCATTCCATTCCATTCCATTCCATTCCATTCCATTCCATTCCATTCCATTCAGTTTCATTCCATTCGATTCCATTCCATTCCATTCCATTCCATTCCATTCCATTCCATTCGATTCCATTCCATTCCATTCCATTCCATTCCGTTCTAATCGGGTTGATTCCATTCTATTCCATTCCATTCCATTCCATTCCATTCCATTCCATTCCATTCTATTCCATTCCATTCTACTCAATTGAATTCCATTCCATTCCATTCTATTCCATTCCATTCCATTCCTTTCCATTCCATTTAGTTCTACTCTGGTTGATTCCATTCCATTCCATTCCATTCCATTCCATTCCATTCCATTCCATTCCATTCCATTCCATTCCTTTCCGTTCTACTCGGGTTGATTCCATTCCATTCCATTCCATTCCATTCCATTCCATTCCATTCCATTCCATTCCATTCCATTCCACTCCATTCCATTCGATTCCATTCGATTCCATTCCATTCCATTCCATTCCATTCCAATCCATTCCATTCTACTCGGGTTGATTCCATTCCATTCCATTCCACTCCATTCCATTCCATTCCATTCCATTCCATTGCATTCCATTCGATTCCATTCGACTCCATTCCATTCGATTCCATTCGAGATCATTCGATTCCATTCCATCCCATTCCATTCCATTCCATTCCATTCCGTTCTACTCGGGTTGATTCCATTCCATTCCATTTCATTCCATTCCATTCCATTTCATTCCATTCGATTCCATTCGATTCCATTCCATTCCATTCCATTGAATCCATTCCATTCTACTCGGGTTGATTCCATTCCATTCCATTCCATTCCATTCCATTCCATTCCGTTCTTCTTTTGTTGATTCCATTCCATTCCATTTCATTCCATTCCATTCCATTCCACTCGATTCCATTCCATTCTTTCCATTCCATTCCAATCCATTCCATTCTACTCGGGTGGATTCCATTCCATTCCATTCCATTCCATTCCATTCCATTCCATTCCATTCGATTCCATTCCATTCCATTCCATTCCATTCCATTCCATTCCATTCCATTCCATTCCGTTCTAGTCGGGTTGATTCCATTCTATTCCATTCCATTCCATTCCATTGCATTCCATTCCATTCCATTCCATTCCATTCCATTCTATTCCACTCCATTCTACTCCATTGAATTCCATTCCATTCCATATTATTCCATTCCATTCCATTCCTTTCCATTCCATTTAGTTCTACTCGGGTTGATTCCATTCCATTCCATTCCATTCCATTCCATTCCATTCCATTCCATTCCATTCCATTCCATTCCATTCCATTCCATTCCGTTCCACTCGGGTTGATTCCATTCTATTCCATTCCATTCCATTCGATTCCATTCGATATCATTCGATTCCATTCCATCCCATTCCATTCCATTCCATTCCATTCCGTTCTTCTTGGGTTGAGTCCATTCCATTCCATTTCATTCCATTCCATTCCATTCCATTTCTTTCGATTCCATTCGATTCCATTCCATTCCATTCCATTCCAACCCATTGCATTCTACTCAGGTTGATTCCATTCCAATCCATTCCATTCCATTCCATTCCATTCCATTCCATTCCATTCCATTCCATTCGATTCCACTCGATTCCATTCCATTCCTTTCCATTCCATTCCAATCCATTCCATTCTATTCGGGTGGATTCCATTCCATTCCATTCCATTCCATTCCATTCCATTCCATTCCATTCCATTCCATTCCATTCCATTCCATTCCATTCGATTCCATTCCATTCCATTCCATTCCATTCCATTCCATTCCGTTCTAGTCGGGTTGATTCCGTTCCATTCCATTGCATTCCATTCCATTCCATTCCATTCCATTCCATTCCATTCCATTCCATTCCATTCTATTCCATTCCATTCTACTCCATTGAATTCCATTCCATTCCATTCCATTCCATTCCTTTCCAATCTTTTAGTTCTACTCGGGTTGATTCCATTCCATTCCATTCCATTCCATTCCATTCCATTCCATTCCATTCCATTACTTTCCATTCCATTCCATTCCATTCCATTCTATTCTACTCGGGTTGACTCCATTCCATTCCATTCCAATCCATTCCATTCCGTTATATTCCATTCTATTCCATTCGATTCCGTTCGATTCCATTCCATTCCATTCCATTCCATTCGATTCCATTCCATTCCATTCGATTCCCTTCCATTCCATTCCATTCCATTCCATTCCATTCCATTCCATTCCATTCCATTCCATTCCATTCCATTCCATTCCGTTCTAGTCGGGTTGATTCCATTCTATTCCATTCCATTCCATTCCAGTGCATTCCATTCCATTCCATTCTATTCCACTGCATTCTACTCCATTGAATTCCATTCCATTCCATATTATTCCATTCCATTCCATTCCTTTCCATTCCATTTAGTTCTACTCGGGTTGATTCCATTCCATTCCATTCCATTCCATTCCATTCCATTCCATTCCATTCCATTCCATTCCATTCCATTCCATTCCATTCCGCTCCACTCGGGTTGATTCCATTCTATTCCATTCCATTCCATTCGATTCCATTCGATATCATTCGATTCCATTCCATCCCATTCCATTCCATTCCATTCCATTCCGTTCTTCTTGGGTTGAGTCCATTCCATTCCATTTCATTCCATTCCATTCCATTCCATTTCTTTCGATTCCATTCGATTCCATTCCATTCCATTCCATTCCAATCCATTGCATTCTACTCAGGTTGATTCCATTCCATTCCATTCCATTCCATTCCATTCCATTCCATTCCATTCGATTCCACTCGATTCCATTCCATTCCTTTCCATTCCATTCCAATCCACTCCATTCTATTCGGGTGGATTCCATTCCATTCCATTCCATTCCATTCCATTCCATTCCATTCCATTCCATTCCATTCCATTCCATTCCATTCCATTCCATTCCATTCGATTCCATTCCATTCGATTCCATTCCATTCCATTCCATTCCATTCCATTCCATTCCATTCCATTCCGTTCTAGTCGGGTTGATTCCGTTCCATTCCATTGCATTCCATTCCATTCCATTCCATTCCATTCCGTTCTAGTCGGGTTGATTCCGTTCCATTCCATTGCATTCCATTCCATTCCATTCCATTCCATTCCATTCCATTCCATTCCGTTCTATTCCATTCCATTCTACTCCATTGAATTCCATTCCATTCCATTCCATTCCATTCCATTCCATTCCATTCCTTTCCAATCCATTTAGTTCTACTCGGGTTGATTCCATTCCATTCCATTCCATTCCATTCAATTCCATTCCATTCCATTCCATTCCATTCCATTCCATTACTTTCCATTCCATTCCATTCCATTCCATTCTATTCTACTCGGGTTGACTCCATTCCATTCCATTCCACTCCATTCCATTCCGTTATATTCCATTCTATTCCATTCGATTCCGTTCGATTCCATTCCATTCCATTCCATTCCATTCGATTCCATTCCATTCCATTCGATTCCCTTCCATTCCATTCCATTCCATTCCATTCCATTCCAATCCATTCCATTCTACTCGGGTTGATTCCATTCCATTCCATTCCATTCCAATCCATTCCATTCCATTCCATTCCATTCCATTCCATTCCATTCCATTCCATTCCATTCCATTCCATTCCATTCCATTCCATTCCATTCCTTTCCTTTCTATTCCATTCCATTCCATTCCATTCCATTCCATTCCGTTCCATTCCATTCCATTCCATTCCATTCCATTCCGTTCTACTCGGGTTGATTCCACTCCATTCCATTCCCTTCCATTCCATTGCATTCCAATCCATTCCATTCCATTCCATTCCTTTCCATTCCAACCCATTCCTTTCTACACGGGTTGATTCCATTCCATTCCATTCCATTCCATTCCGTTCTACTCGGGTTGATTCCACTCCATTCCATTCCATTCCATTCCATTCCATTCCATTCCATTCCATTCCATTCCACTCGGGTTGAGCATTCCATTCGATTCCATTCCATTCCATTCCATTCCATTTCATTCCAAACCGTTCCATTCAACTCGGATTCATCATTCCATTCCATTCCATTCCATTCCATTCCACTCGGGTTCATTCCATTCCATTCCATTCCATTCCATTCCATTCCATTCCATTCCATTCCATTCCGTTCTACACAGGTTGATTTCCATTCCATTCCATTCCATTCCATTCCATTCTATTCCATTCCATTCCATTCCATTCCATTCCATTCCATTCCATTTTACTCGGGTTGATTCCATGCCGTGCCGTTCCGTTCCATTCCGTTCCGTTCTGATCGGGTTGATTCCGTTCCATTCCGTTCCGTTCCTTTCCATTCCATTCCATTCCGTTACACGCAGGTTGATTCAATTCCATTCTATTACATTGAATTCTATTCCATTCCATTCCATTCCATTCTACTCGGATTGATTGCATTCCATTCCGTTCCATTCCAGTCCATTCCAATCCATTCCATTCTACTAGGGTTGATTCCATTCCATTCCATTCCATTCCATTCCATTCCATTCCATTCCATTCCATTGCGTTCCATTCGAATCGATTCCATTCCATTCCATTCCATTCCATTCCAATCCATTCCATTCTACTTGGGTTCATTCCATTCCATTCCATTCCATTCCATTCTATTCCATTCGATTCCATTCCATTCCATTCCATTCCATTCCATTCCATTCTGTTCTACTCGGGTTGATTCCACTCCATTCCATTCCATTCCATTCCATTCTATTCCATTCCATTCCATTCGATTCCATTCTATTCCATTCGATTCCATTCCATTCCATTTCATTTTATTCCATTCCATTCCATTCCATTCTATTCCATTGAATTCCATTCCATTCCATTCCATTCCATTCCATTCCATTCCATTCCATTCCATTCCATTCCATTCCATTCCATTCCGTTCCACTCGGGTTGATTCCATTCTATTCCATTCCATTCCATTCGATTCCATTCGATATCATTCGATTCCATTCCATCCCATTCCATTCCATTCCATTCCATTCCGTTCTTCTTGGGTTGAGTCCATTCCATTCCATTTCATTCCATTCCATTCCATTCCATTTCTTTCGATTCCATTCGATTCCATTCCATTCCATTCCATTCCAACCCATTGCATTCTACTCAGGTTGATTCCATTCCAATCCATTCCATTCCATTCCATTCCATTCCATTCCATTCCATTCCATTCGATTCCACTCGATTCCATTCCATTCCTTTCCATTCCATTCCAATCCATTCCATTCTATTCGGGTGGATTCCATTCCATTCCATTCCATTCCATTCCATTCCATTCCATTCCATTCCATTCCATTCCATTCCATTCCATTCCATTCCATTCGATTCCATTCCATTCCATTCCATTCCATTCCATTCCATTCCGTTCTAGTCGGGTTGATTCCGTTCCATTCCATTGCATTCCATTCCATTCCATTCCATTCCATTCCATTCCATTCCATTCCATTCCATTCTATTCCATTCCATTCTACTCCATTGAATTCCATTCCATTCCATTCCATTCCATTCCTTTCCAATCTTTTAGTTCTACTCGGGTTGATTCCATTCCATTCCATTCCATTCCATTCCATTCCATTCCATTCCATTCCATTACTTTCCATTCCATTCCATTCCATTCCATTCTATTCTACTCGGGTTGACTCCATTCCATTCCATTCCAATCCATTCCATTCCGTTATATTCCATTCTATTCCATTCGATTCCGTTCGATTCCATTCCATTCCATTCCATTCCATTCGATTCCATTCCATTCCATTCGATTCCCTTCCATTCCATTCCATTCCATTCCATTCCATTCCATTCCATTCCATTCCATTCCATTCCATTCCATTCCGTTCTAGTCGGGTTGATTCCATTCTATTCCATTCCATTCCATTCCAGTGCATTCCATTCCATTCCATTCTATTCCACTGCATTCTACTCCATTGAATTCCATTCCATTCCATATTATTCCATTCCATTCCATTCCTTTCCATTCCATTTAGTTCTACTCGGGTTGATTCCATTCCATTCCATTCCATTCCATTCCATTCCATTCCATTCCATTCCATTCCATTCCATTCCATTCCATTCCATTCCGCTCCACTCGGGTTGATTCCATTCTATTCCATTCCATTCCATTCGATTCCATTCGATATCATTCGATTCCATTCCATCCCATTCCATTCCATTCCATTCCATTCCGTTCTTCTTGGGTTGAGTCCATTCCATTCCATTTCATTCCATTCCATTCCATTCCATTTCTTTCGATTCCATTCGATTCCATTCCATTCCATTCCATTCCAATCCATTGCATTCTACTCAGGTTGATTCCATTCCATTCCATTCCATTCCATTCCATTCCATTCCATTCCATTCGATTCCACTCGATTCCATTCCATTCCTTTCCATTCCATTCCAATCCACTCCATTCTATTCGGGTGGATTCCATTCCATTCCATTCCATTCCATTCCATTCCATTCCATTCCATTCCATTCCATTCCATTCCATTCCATTCCATTCCATTCCATTCCATTCCATTCGATTCCATTCCATTCGATTCCATTCCATTCCATTCCATTCCATTCCATTCCATTCCATTCCATTCCGTTCTAGTCGGGTTGATTCCGTTCCATTCCATTGCATTCCATTCCATTCCATTCCATTCCATTCCGTTCTAGTCGGGTTGATTCCGTTCCATTCCATTGCATTCCATTCCATTCCATTCCATTCCATTCCATTCCATTCCATTCCGTTCTATTCCATTCCATTCTACTCCATTGAATTCCATTCCATTCCATTCCATTCCATTCCATTCCATTCCATTCCTTTCCAATCCATTTAGTTCTACTCGGGTTGATTCCATTCCATTCCATTCCATTCCATTCCATTCCATTCCATTCCATTCCATTCCATTCCATTCCATTACTTTCCATTCCATTCCATTCCATTCCATTCTATTCTACTCGGGTTGACTCCATTCCATTCCATTCCACTCCATTCCATTCCGTTATATTCCATTCTATTCCATTCGATTCCGTTCGATTCCATTCCATTCCATTCCATTCCATTCGATTCCATTCCATTCCATTCGATTCCCTTCCATTCCATTCCATTCCATTCCATTCCATTCCAATCCATTCCATTCTACTCGGGTTGATTCCATTCCATTCCATTCCATTCCAATCCATTCCATTCCATTCCATTCCATTCCATTCCATTCCATTCCATTCCATTCCATTCCATTCCATTCCATTCCATTCCATTCCTTTCCTTTCTATTCCATTCCATTCCATTCCATTCCATTCCATTCCGTTCCATTCCATTCCATTCCATTCCATTCCATTCCGTTCTACTCGGGTTGATTCCACTCCATTCCATTCCCTTCCATTCCATTGCATTCCAATCCATTCCATTCCATTCCATTCCTTTCCATTCCAACCCATTCCTTTCTACACGGGTTGATTCCATTCCATTCCATTCCATTCCATTCCGTTCTACTCGGGTTGATTCCACTCCATTCCATTCCATTCCATTCCATTCCATTCCATTCCATTCCATTCCATTCCACTCGGGTTGAGCATTCCATTCGATTCCATTCCATTCCATTCCATTCCATTTCATTCCAAACCGTTCCATTCAACTCGGATTCATCATTCCATTCCATTCCATTCCATTCCATTCCACTCGGGTTCATTCCATTCCATTCCATTCCATTCCATTCCATTCCATTCCATTCCATTCCGTTCTACACAGGTTGATTTCCATTCCATTCCATTCCATTCCATTCCATTCTATTCCATTCCATTCCATTCCATTCCATTCCATTCCATTCCATTTTACTCGGGTTGATTCCATGCCGTGCCGTTCCGTTCCATTCCGTTCCGTTCTGATCGGGTTGATTCCGTTCCATTCCGTTCCGTTCCTTTCCATTCCATTCCATTCCGTTACACGCAGGTTGATTCAATTCCATTCTATTACATTGAATTCTATTCCATTCCATTCCATTCCATTCTACTCGGATTGATTGCATTCCATTCCGTTCCATTCCAGTCCATTCCAATCCATTCCATTCTACTAGGGTTGATTCCATTCCATTCCATTCCATTCCATTCCATTCCATTCCATTCCATTCCATTGCGTTCCATTCGAATCGATTCCATTCCATTCCATTCCATTCCATTCCAATCCATTCCATTCTACTTGGGTTCATTCCATTCCATTCCATTCCATTCCATTCTATTCCATTCGATTCCATTCCATTCCATTCCATTCCATTCCATTCCATTCTGTTCTACTCGGGTTGATTCCACTCCATTCCATTCCATTCCATTCCATTCTATTCCATTCCATTCCATTCGATTCCATTCTATTCCATTCGATTCCATTCCATTCCATTTCATTTTATTCCATTCCATTCCATTCCATTCTATTCCATTGAATTCCATTCCATTCCATTCCATTCCATTCCATTCCATTCCATTCCGTTCTACTCGGGTTGATTCCACTCCATTCCATTCCATTCCATTCCATTCCATTCCATTCCATTCCATTCCATTCCATTCCATTCCACTCGGGTTGAGCATTCCATTCGATTCCATTCCATTCCATTCCATTCCATTCCATTCCATTCCACTCGGGCTCATTCCATTCCATTCCATTCCATTCCATTCCATTCCATTCCATTCCATTCCATTCCATTCCATTCCGTTCTACTCGGGTTGATTTCCATTCCATTCCATTCCATTCCATTCCACTCCATTCCATTCCATTCCATTCCATTCCATTCCATTCCATTCCATTCCATTCCATTCCTTTCCATTTATTCCATTCCGTTCTACTCGGGTTGATTCCATTGAGTTTGGTTCCGTTCCGTTCCGTCCCGTCCCGTCCCGTCCCGTCCCGTTCCATTTTACTCGGGTTGATTCCTTTGCATTCCGTTCCGCTCGTTTCCATTCCGTTCCATTCCGTTCCACGCGGGTTGGTTCAGTTCCATTCTATTCTATTCTATTCCTTTCCATTCCATTCCATTCTACTCGGGTTGATTCCATGCCGTTCCATTCCGTTCCATTCCGTCCCATTCCGACCCGTCCCATCCCGTCCCTTCCCGTCCCATCCCGTTCCGTTCCACATGGGTTGATTCAATTCCTTTCGGTTACATTGAATTCCATTCCATTCCATTCTACTCGGATTGATTCCATTCCATTCCATTCCATTCCATTCCATTCCATTCCATTCCATTCCATTCCAATCCATTCCATTCTACTCGGGTTGATTCCATTCCATTCCATTCCATTCCATTCCATTCCATTCCATTCCATTCCATTCCATTCCATTCCATTCAGTTTCATTCCATTCGATTCCATTCCATTCCATTCCATTCCATTCCATTCCATTCCATTCCATTCGATTCCATTCCATTCCATTCCATTCCATTCCGTTCTAATCGGGTTGATTCCATTCTATTCCATTCCATTCCATTCCATTCCATTCCATTCCATTCTATTCCATTCCATTCTACTCAATTGAATTCCATTCCATTCCATTCTATTCCATTCCATTCCATTCCTTTCCATTCCATTTAGTTCTACTCTGGTTGATTCCATTCCATTCCATTCCATTCCATTCCATTCCATTCCATTCCATTCCATTCCATTACTTTCCATTCCATTCCATTCCAATCCATTCCATTCTACTCGGGTTGACTCCATTCCATTCCATTCCATTCCATTCCATTCCATTCCATTCCATTCTATTATATTCCATTCCATTCCATTCGATTCCGTTCGATTCCATTCCATTCCATTCGATTCCATTCGATTCCATTCGATTCCATTCGATTCCATTCCATTCCATTCCATTCCATTCCATTCCATTCCATTCTACACGGGTTGATTCCATTCCATTCCATTCCATTCCATTCTATACGGGTTGATTCCATTCCATTCCATTCCATTCCATTCCATTCCATTCCATTCCATTCCATTCCATTATATTCCATTCCATTCCATTCGATTCCGTTCGATTCCATTCCATTCCATTCGATTCCATTCGATTCCATTCGATTCCATTCGATTCCATTCCATTCCATTCCATTCCATTCCATTCCATTCCATTCTACACGGGTTGATTCCATTCCATTCCATTCCAATCCATTCCATTCCATTCCATTCCATTCCATTCCATTCCATTCCATTCCATTCCATTCCATTCCATTCCATTCCATTCCATTCCATTCCATTCCTTTCCTTTCTATTCCATTCCATTCCATTCCATTCCATTCCATTCCGTTCCATTCCATTCCATTCCATTCCATTCCATTCCGTTCTACTCGGGTTGATTCCACTCCATTCCATTCCCTTCCATTCCATTGCATTCCAATCCATTCCATTCCATTCCATTCCTTTCCATTCCAACCCATTCCTTTCTACACGGGTTGATTCCATTCCATTCCATTCCATTCCATTCCGTTCTACTCGGGTTGATTCCACTCCATTCCATTCCATTCCATTCCATTCCATTCCATTCCATTCCATTCCATTCCACTCGGGTTGAGCATTCCATTCGATTCCATTCCATTCCATTCCATTCCATTTCATTCCAAACCGTTCCATTCAACTCGGATTCATCATTCCATTCCATTCCATTCCATTCCATTCCACTCGGGTTCATTCCATTCCATTCCATTCCATTCCATTCCATTCCATTCCATTCCATTCCATTCCGTTCTACACAGGTTGATTTCCATTCCATTCCATTCCATTCCATTCCATTCTATTCCATTCCATTCCATTCCATTCCATTCCATTCCATTCCATTTTACTCGGGTTGATTCCATGCCGTGCCGTTCCGTTCCATTCCGTTCCGTTCTGATCGGGTTGATTCCGTTCCATTCCGTTCCGTTCCTTTCCATTCCATTCCATTCCGTTACACGCAGGTTGATTCAATTCCATTCTATTACATTGAATTCTATTCCATTCCATTCCATTCCATTCTACTCGGATTGATTGCATTCCATTCCGTTCCATTCCAGTCCATTCCAATCCATTCCATTCTACTAGGGTTGATTCCATTCCATTCCATTCCATTCCATTCCATTCCATTCCATTCCATTCCATTGCGTTCCATTCGAATCGATTCCATTCCATTCCATTCCATTCCATTCCAATCCATTCCATTCTACTTGGGTTCATTCCATTCCATTCCATTCCATTCCATTCTATTCCATTCGATTCCATTCCATTCCATTCCATTCCATTCCATTCCATTCTGTTCTACTCGGGTTGATTCCACTCCATTCCATTCCATTCCATTCCATTCTATTCCATTCCATTCCATTCGATTCCATTCTATTCCATTCGATTCCATTCCATTCCATTTCATTTTATTCCATTCCATTCCATTCCATTCTATTCCATTGAATTCCATTCCATTCCATTCCATTCCATTCCATTCCATTCCATTCCGTTCTACTCGGGTTGATTCCACTCCATTCCATTCCATTCCATTCCATTCCATTCCATTCCATTCCATTCCATTCCATTCCACTCGGGTTGAGCATTCCATTCGATTCCATTCCATTCCATTCCATTCCATTCCATTCCATTCCACTCGGGCTCATTCCATTCCATTCCATTCCATTCCATTCCATTCCATTCCATTCCATTCCATTCCATTCCATTCCGTTCTACTCGGGTTGATTTCCATTCCATTCCATTCCATTCCATTCCACTCCATTCCATTCCATTCCATTCCATTCCATTCCATTCCATTCCATTCCATTCCATTCCTTTCCATTTATTCCATTCCGTTCTACTCGGGTTGATTCCATTGAGTTTGGTTCCGTTCCGTTCCGTCCCGTCCCGTCCCGTCCCGTCCCGTTCCATTTTACTCGGGTTGATTCCTTTGCATTCCGTTCCGCTCGTTTCCATTCCGTTCCATTCCGTTCCACGCGGGTTGGTTCAGTTCCATTCTATTCTATTCTATTCCTTTCCATTCCATTCCATTCTACTCGGGTTGATTCCATGCCGTTCCATTCCGTTCCATTCCGTCCCATTCCGACCCGTCCCATCCCGTCCCTTCCCGTCCCATCCCGTTCCGTTCCACATGGGTTGATTCAATTCCTTTCGGTTACATTGAATTCCATTCCATTCCATTCTACTCGGATTGATTCCATTCCATTCCATTCCATTCCATTCCATTCCATTCCATTCCATTCCATTCCATTCCAATCCATTCCATTCTACTCGGGTTGATTCCATTCCATTCCATTCCATTCCATTCCATTCCATTCCATTCCATTCCATTCCATTCCATTCCATTCAGTTTCATTCCATTCGATTCCATTCCATTCCATTCCATTCCATTCCATTCCATTCCATTCCATTCCATTCGATTCCATTCCATTCCATTCCATTCCATTCCGTTCTAATCGGGTTGATTCCATTCTATTCCATTCCATTCCATTCCATTCCATTCCATTCCATTCTATTCCATTCCATTCTACTCAATTGAATTCCATTCCATTCCATTCTATTCCATTCCATTCCATTCCTTTCCATTCCATTTAGTTCTACTCTGGTTGATTCCATTCCATTCCATTCCATTCCATTCCATTCCATTCCATTCCATTCCATTCCATTACTTTCCATTCCATTCCATTCCAATCCATTCCATTCTACTCGGGTTGACTCCATTCCATTCCATTCCATTCCATTCCATTCCATTCCATTCCATTCTATTATATTCCATTCCATTCCATTCGATTCCGTTCGATTCCATTCCATTCCATTCGATTCCATTCGATTCCATTCGATTCCATTCGATTCCATTCCATTCCATTCCATTCCATTCCATTCCATTCCATTCTACACGGGTTGATTCCATTCCATTCCATTCCATTCCATTCTATACGGGTTGATTCCATTCCATTCCATTCCATTCCATTCCATTCCATTCCATTCCATTCCATTCCATTATATTCCATTCCATTCCATTCGATTCCGTTCGATTCCATTCCATTCCATTCGATTCCATTCGATTCCATTCGATTCCATTCCATTCCATTCCATTCCATTCCATTCCATTCCATTCCATTCCATTCTACACGGGTTGATTCCATTCCATTCCATTCCATTCCATTCCATTCCATTCCATTCCATTCCATTATATTCCATTCCATTCCAATCGATTCCGTTCGATTCCATTCCATTCCATTCGATTCCATTCGATTCCATTCGATTCCATTCCATTCCATTCCATTCCATTCCATTCCATTCCATTCCATTCCATTCTACACGGGTTGATTCCATTCCATTCCATTCCATTCCATTCTATAAGGGTTGATTCCATTCCATTCCATTCCATTCCATTCCATTCCATTCCATTCCATTCCATTCCATTCCATTCCTTTCCATTCCGTTCTACTCGGGTTGATTCCACTCCATTCCATTCCATTCCATTCCATTCCATTCCATTCCATTCCATTCCATTGCGTTCCATTCGAATCGATTCCATTCCATTCCATTCCATTCCATTCCAATCCATTCCATTCTACTTGGGTTCATTCCATTCCATTCCATTCCATACCATTCCATTCTATTCCATTCGATTCCATGCCATTCCATTCCATTCCATTCCATTCCATTCCATTCTATTCTACTCGGGTTGATTCCACTCCATTCCATTCCATTCCATTCCATTCTATTCCATTCCATTCCATTCGATTCCATTCTATTCCATTCGATTCCATTCCATTCCATTTCATTTTATTCCATTCCATTCCATTCCATTCTATTCCATTGAATTCCATTCCATTCCATTCCATTCCATTCCATTCCATTCCGTTCTACTCGGGTTGATTCCACTCCATTCCATTCCATTCCATTCCATTCCATTCCATTCCATTCCATTCCATTCCACTCGGGTTGAGCATTCCATTCGATTCCATTCCATTCCATTCCATTCCATTCCATTCCATTCCATTCCACTCGGGCTCATTCCATTCCATTCCATTCCATTCCATTCCATTCCATTCCATTGCATTCCATTCCATTCCATTCCATTCCGTTCTACTCGGGTTGATTTCCATTCCATTCCATTCCATTCCTTTCCACTCCATTCCATTCTATTCCATTCCATTCCATTCCATTCAATTCCATTCCATTCCTTTCCATTTATTCCATTCCGTTATTCTCGGGTTGATTCCATTGAGTTTGGTTCCGTTCCGTTCCGTCCCGTCCCGTCCCGTCCCGTCCCGTTCCGTTTTACTCGGGTTGATTCCTTTGCATTCCGTTCCGCTCGTTTCCATTCCGTTCCATTCCGTTCCACGCGGGTTGGTTCAGTTCCATTCTATTCTATTCTATTCCTTTCCATTCCATTCCATTCTACTCGGGTTGATTCCATGCCGTTCCATTCCGTTCCATTCCGTCCCATTCCGACCCGTCCCATCCCGTCCCCTCCCGTCCCATCCCGTTCCGTTCCACGTGGGTTGATTCAATTCCTTTCGGTTACATTGAATTCCATTCCATTCCATTCTACTCGGATTGATTCCATTCCATTCCATTCCATTCCATTCCATTCCATTCCATTCCATTCCATTCCATTCCATTCCAATCCATTCCATTCTACTCGGGTTGATTCCATTCCATTCCATTCCATTCCATTCCATTCCATTCCATTCCATTCCATTCCATTCCATTCCATTCCATTCAGTTTCATTCCATTCCATTCCATTCCATTCCATTCCATTCCATTCGATTCCATTCCATTCCATTCCATTCCATTCCGTTCTAGTCGGGTTGATTCCATTCTATTCCATTCCATTCCATTCCATTCCATTCCATTCCATTCCATTCCATTCCATTCTACTCCATTGAATTCCATTCCATTCCATTCTATTCCATTCCATTCCATTCCTTTCCATTCCATTTAGTTCTACTCTGGTTGATTCCATTCCATTCCATTCCATTCCATTCCATTCCATTCCATTCCATTCCATTCCATTCCATTCCATTACTTTCCATTCCATTCCATTCCAATCCATTCCATTCTACTCGGGATGACTCCATTCCATTCCATTCCATTCCATTCCATTCCATTCCATTCCATTCCATTATATTCCATTCCATTCCATTCGATTCCGTTCGATTCCATTCCATTCCATTCGATTCCATTCGATTCCATTCGATTCCATTTGATTCCATTCCATTCCATTCCATTCCATTCCATTCCATTCCATTCCAATCCATTTCATTCTACGCGGGTTGATTCCATTCCATTCCATTCCATTCCATTCCATTCCATTCCATTCCATTCCATTCCATTCCATTCCTTTTGATTCCATTCCATTCCATTAAATTCCATTCCATTCCATTCCATTCCTTTCCATTCCATTCCATTCCATTCCATTCCTTTTGATTCCATTCCATTCCATTAAATTCCATTCCATTCCATTCCATTCCATTCCATTCCATTCCATTCCATTCCTTTCCATTCCGCTCTACTCGGGTTGATTCCACTCCATTCCATTCCATTCCATTCCATTCCATTCCATTCCATTCCATTCTATTCCATTCCATTCCATTCCATTCCATTCCATTCCATTCCATTCCATTCCGTTCTAGTCGGGTTGATTCCATTCTATTCCATTCCATTCCATTCCATTCCATTCCATTCCATTCCATTCCATTCCATTCCATTCTATTCCATTCCACTCTACTCCATTGAATTCCATTCCATTCCATTCAATTCCATTCCATTCCATTCCTTTCCATTCCATTTAGTTCTACTCGGGTTGATTCCATTCCATTCCATTCCATTCCATTACTTTCCATTCCATTCCATTCCAATCCATTCCATTCTACTCGGGTTGACTCCATTCCATTCCATTCCATTCCATTATATTGCATTCTATTCCATTCGATTCCGTTTGATTCCATTCCATTCCATTCCATTCCATTCCATTTCATTCCATTCCATTCCATTCCATTCCATTCCATTCCATTCGATTCCATTCCATTCCATTCGAATCCATTCCATTCCATTCCATTCCATTCCATTCCATTCCAATCCATTCCATTCTACTCGGGTTGATTCCATTCCATTCCATTCCATTCCATTCCATTCCATTCCATTCCATTCCTTTCTATTCCATTCCATTCCATTCCATTCCATTCCATTCCATTCCATTCCATTCCATTCCATTCCATTCCATTCCGTTCTAATCGGTTTGATTCCACTCCATTCCATTCCATTCCATTCCATTCCATTCCATTCCATTCCAATTCTTTCCTTTCCATTCCAACCCATTCCGTTCTACTCGGGTTGATTCCATTCCATTCCATTCCATTCCATTCCATTCCATTCCATTCCATTCCATTCCATTCCATTCCATTCGATTCCATTCGATTCCATTCCATTCCATTCCATTCCATTTCATTCCAAACCATTCCATTCTACCCGGGTTCATCATTCCATTCCATTCCATTCCATTCCATTCCACTCGGGTTCTTTCCATTCCATTCCATTCCATTCCATTCCATTCCATTCCATTCCATTCCATTCCGTTCTACTCAGGTTGATTTCCATTCCATTCCATTCCATTCCATTCCATTCCATTCCATTCCGTTCCATTCCGTTCCACTCGGGTTGATTCCATTCTATTCCATTCCATTCCATTCGATTCCATTCGATATCATTCGATTCCATTCCATCCCATTCCATTCCATTCCATTCCATTCCGTTCTACTCGGGTTGATTCCATTCCATTCCATTTCATTGCATTCCATTCCATTCCATTTCTTTCGATTCCATTCGATTCCATTCCATTCCATTCCATTCCAATCCATTCCATTCTACTCAGGTTGATTCCATTCCATTCCATTCCATTCCATTCCATTCCATTCCATTCCATTTCATTCCATTCGATTCCACTCGATTCCATTCCATTCCTTTCCATTCCATTCCAATCCATTCCATTCTACTCGGGTGGATTCCATTCCATTCCATTCCATTCCATTCCATTCCATTCCATTCCATTCCATTCCATTCCGTTCTAGTCGGGTTGATTCCATTCCATTCCATTCCATTCCATTCCATTCCATTCCATTCCATTCCATTCCATTCCATTCCATTCCATTCTATTCCATTCCATTCTACTCCTTTGAATTCCATTCCATTCCATTCCATTCCATTCCATTCCATTCCATTCCATTCCATTCCATTCCTTTCCATTCCATTTAGTTCTACTCGGGTTGATTCCATTCCATTCCATTCCATTCCATTCCATTCCATTCCATTCCATTCCATTCCATTCCATTCCATTCCAATCCATTCCATTCTACTCGGGTTCACTCCATTCCATTCCATTCCATTCCATTCCATTATATTCCATTCTATTCCATTCGATTCCATTCGATTCCATTCCATTCCATTCCATTCCATTCCATTCCATTCCATTCCATTCCATTCCATTCCATTCCTTTCCATTTACTCCATTGCGTTCTACTCGGGTTGATTCCATTGAGTTTGGTTCCGTTCCGTTCCGTCCCGTCCCGTCCCGTGCCGTTTTACTCGGGTTGATTCCTTTCCATTCCGTTCCGCTCGTTTCCGTTACGTTCCATTCTGTTCCACGCGGGTTGGTTCAATTCCATTCTATTCTATTCTATTCCTTTTCTTTCCATTCCATTCCATTCCATTCCATTCTACT
Organism: Gorilla gorilla gorilla; assembly: GCF_029281585.2. Taxonomy (NCBI): domain Eukaryota; kingdom Metazoa; phylum Chordata; class Mammalia; order Primates; family Hominidae; genus Gorilla; species Gorilla gorilla. Next base: position 6,199,429 of record NC_073241.2, read on the forward strand.
AGGGTTGATTCCATGCCATTCCGTTCCGTTCCATTCCGTCTTATCCCGACCCATCCCATCCCGTCCCGTCCCGTCCCATCCCGTTCCGTTCCACATGGGTTGAATCAATTCCTTTCGGTTACATTGAATTCCATTCCATTCCATTCTACTCGGATTGATTCCATTCCATTCCATTCCATTCCATTCCATTCGATTCCATTCCATTCCATTCCTTTCCATTCCAATCCATTCCATTCTACTCGGGTTGATTCCATTCTATTCCATTCCATTCCATTCCATTCCATTCCATTCCATTCCATTCCATTCCATTCCATTCCATTCCATTCCATTCCATTCGATTCCATTCTGTTCTACTCGGGTTGATTCCATTCTATTCCATTCCATTCCGTTCGATTCCATTTGATTCCATTCGATTCCATTCCATTCCATTCCATTCCCTTCCATTCCATTCTATTCCATTGAATTCCATTCCATTGCATTCCATTCCATTCCATTCCGTTCTACTCTGATTGATTCCATTCCATTCCATTCCATTCCATTCCATTCCATTCCATTCCATTCCATTCCATTCGATTCCATTCCATTCCATTCCATTCCATTCCAATACATTCCATTCTACTCTGGTTGATTCCATTCCATTCCATTCCATTCCATTCCATTCGTCTCCATTCAATTCCATTCGATTCCATTCCATTCTATTCCATTGAATTCCATTCCATTCCATTCCATTCCATCCAATTCCATTCCTTTCCATTCCAATCCATTCCATTCTACTCGGGTTGATTCCATTCCATTCCATTCCATTCCATTCCATTCCATTCCATTCCATTCCATTCCATTCCATTCCATTCCGTTCTATTCGGTTTGATTCCATTCTATTCCATTCCATTCCGTTCGATTCCATTCGATTCCATTCGATTCCATTCCATTCCATTCCATTCCCTTCCATTCCATTCTATTCCATTGAATTCCATTCCATTCCATTCCATTCCATTCTACTCGGATTGATTGCATTCTATTCCATTCCATTCCAGTCCATTCCAATCCATTCCATTCTACTCGGGTTGATTCCATTCCATTCCATTCCATTTCATTCCATTCCATTCCATTCCATTCCATTCCATTGCGTTCCATTCGATTCGATTCCATTCCATTCCATTCCATTCCATTCCAATCCATTCCATTCTACTTGGGTTCATTCCATTCCATTCCATTCCATTCCATTCGATTCCATTCGATTCCATTCCATTCCATTCCATTCCATTCTGTTCTACTCGGGTTGATTCCACTCCATTCCATTCCATTCCATTCTATTCCATTCCATTCCATTCGATTCCATTCTATTCCATTCGATTCCATTCCATTCCATTTCATTTTATTCCAATCCATTCCATTCCATTCTATTCCATTGAATTCCATTCCATTCCATTCCATTCCATCCAATTCCATTCCTTTCCATTCCAATCCATTCCATTTTACTCGGGTTGATTCCATTCCATTCCATTCCATTCCATTCCATTCCATTCCATTCCATTCCATTCCATTCCATTCCGTTCTATTCGGGTTGATTCCATTATATTCCATTCCATTCCATTCCGTTCGATTCCTTTCGATTGCATTCCATTCCATTCCATTCCATTCCATTCCGTTCTACTCTGATTGACTCCATTCCATTCCATTCCATTCCATTCCATTGCATTCCATTCCATTCCATTCGATTCCATTCCATTCCATTCCATTCCATTCCATTCCATTCCATTCCAATACATTCCATTCTACTCTGGTTGATTCCATTCCATTCCATTCCATTCCATTCCATTCCATTCGTCTCCATTCGATTCCATTCGATTCCATTCCATTCTATTCCATTGAATTCCATTCCATTCCATTCCATTCCATTCCATTCTATTCCATTCCATTCCATTCCATTCCGTTCTACTCGGGTTGATTCCATTCCATTCCATTCCATTCCATTCCATTCCACTCCATTCCATTCGATTCCATTCGATTCCATTCCATTCCATTCCATTCCATTCCAATCCATTCCATTCTACTCGGGTTGATTCCATTCCATTCCATTCCATTCCATTCCATTCCATTCCATTCCATTCCATTCCATTGCATTCCATTCGATTCCATTCGATTCCATTCCATTCGATTCCATTCGATATCATTCGATTCCATTCCATCCCATTCAATTCCATTCCATTCGATTCCGTTCTACTCGGGTTGATTCCATTCCATTCCGATTCATTCCATTCCATTCCATTCCATTCCCTTCCATTCCGTTCTAATCGGTTTGATTCCACTCCATTCCATTCCATTCCATTCCATTCCATTCCATTCCATTCCATTCCATTCCATTCCTTTGCATTCCAACCCATTCCATTCTACTCGGGTTGATTCCATTCCATTCCATTCCATTCCATTCCATTCCATTCCATTCTATTCCATTCCATTCCATTCCATTCCATTCCATTTCATTCCAAACCATTCCATTCTACTCGGGTTCATCATTCCATTCCATTCCATTCCATTCCATTCCACTCGGGTTCTTTCCATTCCATTCCATTCCATTCCATTCCATTCCATTCCATTCCATTCCACTCGGGTTCTTTCCATTCCATTCCATTCCATTCCATTCCATCCCATTCCATTCCATTCCATTCCATTCCATTCTATTCCATTCCGTTCTACTCGGCTTGAATCCATTGAGTTCCGTTCCGTTCCGTTCCGTCCCGACACGTCCCGTCCCGTCCCGTCCCGTCCCGTCCCGTGCCGTTGTACTCGGGTTGATTCCATTCCACTCCGTTCCGTTCATTTCCGTTCCGTTCCATTCAGTTCCACGCGGGTTGATTCAATTCCATTCTATTCTATTCCATTCCATTCCATTCCATTCCATTCCATTCCATTCCATTCTACTCGGGTTGATTCCATGCCGTTCCGTTCCGTTCAATTGCGTCCCATCCCGACGCGTCCCGTCCCGTCCCGTCCCGTCAAATTACGTTCCGTTCTGATCGGGTTGATTCCGTTCCATTCCGTTCCGTTCCTTTCCGTTCCGTTCCATTCCGTTACACGCGGGTTGATTCAATTCCATTCTATTACATTGAATTCCATTCCATTCCATTCCATTCCATTCTACTCGGATTGATTGCATTCCATTCCATTCCATTCCAGTCCATTCCAATCCATTCCATTCTACTCGGGTTGATTCCATTCCATTCCATTCCATTCCATTCCATTCCATTCCATTCCATTCCACTCGGGCTCATTCCATTCCATTCCATTCCATTCCATTCCATTCCATTCCATTCCATTCCATTCCATTCCATTCCGTTCTACTCGGGTTGATTTCCATTCCATTCCATTCCATTCCATTCCACTCCATTCCATTCCATTCCATTCCATTCCATTCCATTCCATTCCTTTCCATTTATTCCATTCCGTTCTACTCGGGTTGATTCCATTGAGTTTGGTTACGTTCCGTTCCGTCCCATCCCGTCCCGTCCCGTCCCGTTCCGTTTTACTCGGGTTGATTCCTTTGCATTCCGTTCCGCTCGTTTCCATTCCGTTCCATTCCGTTCCACGCGGGTTGGTTCAATTCCATTCTATTCTATTCTATTCCTTTCCATTCCATTCCATTCTACTCGGGTTGATTCCATGCCGTTCCATTCCGTTCCATTCCGTCCCATCCCGACCCGTCCCATCCCGTCCCGTCCCGTCCCATCCCGTTCCGTTCCACATGGGTTGATTCAATTCCTTTCGGTTACATTGAATTCCATTCCATTCCATTCCATTCCATTCCATTCCATTCCATTCCATTCCATTCCATTCCATTCCTTTCCATTCCAATCCATTCCATTCTACTCGGGTTGATTCCATTCCATTCCAATCCATTCCATTCCATTCCATTCCATTACATTCAGTTTCATTCCATTCCATTCCATTCCATTCCATTCCTTTCCATTCCATTCCATTCCATTCCATTCCATTCTATTCCATTACATTCTACTACATTGAATTCCATTCCATTCCATTCAATTCCATTCCATTCCATTCCTTTCCATTCCATATAGTTCTACTCGGGTTGATTCCATTCCATTCCATTCCATTCCATTCCATTCCATTCCATTCCATTCCATTCCATTCCATTGCATTCCATTCCATTCCATTCCATTACTTTCCATTCCATTCCATTCCAATCCATTCCATTCTACTCGGGTTGACTCCATTCCATTCAATTCCATTCCATTCCATTCCATTCCATTATATTCCATTCTATTCCGTTCGATTCCATTCCATTCCATTCCATTCCATTCGATTCCATTCCATTCGATTCGATTCCATTCCATTCCATTCCATTCCATTCCATTCCATTCCATTCCATTCCATTGCGTTCCATTCGATTCGATTCCATTCCATTCCATTCCATTCCATTCCAATCCATTCCATTCTACTTGGGTTGATTCCATTCCATTCCATTCCATTCGATTCCATTCGATTCCATTCCATTCCATTCCATTCCATTCCATTCCATTCCATTCCATTCCATTCCATTCTGTTCTACTCGGGTTGATTCCACTCCATTCCATTCCATTCCATTCCATTCTATTCCATTCCATTCCATTCGATTCCATTCTATTCCATTCGATTCCATTCCATTCCATTTCATTTTATTCAATTCCATTCCATTCCATTCTATTCCATTGAATTCCATTCCATTCCATTCCATTCCATCCCATTCCATTCCATTCCATTCCATTCCTTTCCATTCCAATCCATTCCATTCTACTCGGGTTGATTCCATTCCATGCCATTCCATTCCATTCCATTCGATTCCATTCCATTCCATTCCATTCCATTCCATTCCGTTCTACTCGGGTTGATTCCATTCTATTCCATTCCATTCCGTTCGATTCCATTCGATTCCATTCGATTCCATTCCATTCCATTCCATTCCCTTCCATTCCATTCTATTCCATTGAATTCCATTCCATTCCATTGCATTCCATTCCATTCCATTCCATTCCATTCCGTTCTACTCTGATTGACTCCATTCCATTCCATTCCATTCCATTCCATTCCATTCGATTCCATTCCATTCCATTCCATTCCATTCCATTCCATTCCAATACATTCCATTCTACTCTGGTTGATTCCATTCCATTCCATTCCATTCCATTCCATTCGTCTCCATTCGATTCCATTCGATTCCATTCCATTCTATTCCATTGAATTCCATTCCATTCCATTCCATTCCATTCCATTCCATTCCATTCCATTCCATTCCATTCCGTTCTACTCGGGTTGATTCCATTCCATTCCATTCCATTCCATTCCATTCCATTCCATTCCATTCCATTCCATTACACTCCATTCCATTCGATTCCATTCGATTCCATTCCATTCCATTCCATTCCATTCCATTCCAATCCATTCCATTCTACTCGGGTTGATTCCATTCCATTCCATTCCATTCCATTCCATTGCATTCCATTCGATTCCATTCGATTCCATTCCATTCGATTCCATTCAAGATCATTCGATTCCATTCCATCCCATTCCATTCCATTCCATTCCATTCCGTTTTACTCGGGTTGATTCCATTCCATGCCATTTCATTCCATTCCATTCCATTCCATTCCATTCGATTCCATTCGATTCCATTCCATTCCATTCCATTCCAATCCATTCCATTCTACTCGGGTTGATTCCATTCCATTCCATTCCATTCCATTCCATTCCATTCCATTCCATTCCATTCCATTCCATTCCATTCCATTCCATTCCATTGCATTCCATTCGATTCCATTTGATTCCATTCCATTCGATTCCATTCGAGATCATTCGATTCCATTCCATCCCATTCCATTCCATTCCATTCCATTCCGTTTTACTCGGGTTGATTCCATTCCATGCCATTTCATTCCATTCCATTCCATTCCATTCCATTCCATTCCATTCCATTCCATTCCATTCCATTCCATTCCATTCCAATCCATTCCATTCTACTCGGGTTGATTCCATTCCATTCCATTCCATTCCATTCCATTCCATTCCATTCCATTCCATTCCATTCCACTCGATTCCATTCCATTCTTTCCATTCCATTCCAATCCATTCCATTCTACTCGGGTGGATTCCATTCCATTCCATTCCATTCCATTCCATTCCATTCCATTCGATTCCATTCCATTCCATTCCATTCCATTCGATTCCATTCCATTCCATTCCATTCCATTCCATTCCATTCCATTCCATTCCATTCCATTCCATTCCATTCCGTTCTAGTCGGGTTGATTCCATTGTATTCCATTCTATTCCATTCCATTCCATTCCATTCCATTCCATTCTATTCCACTCCATTCTACTCCATTGAATTCCATTCCATTCCATTCTATTCCATTCCATTCCATTCCTTTCCATTCCATTTAGTTCTACTCGGGTTGATTCCATTCCATTCCATTCCATTCCATTCCATTCCATTCCATTCCATTCTATTCCACTCCATTCTACTCCATTGAATTCCATTCCATTCCATTCTATTCCATTCCATTCCATTCCTTTCCATTCCATTTAGTTCTACTCGGGTTGATTCCATTCCATTCTATTCCATTCCATTCCATTCCATTCCATTCCATTCCATTCCATTCCATTCCATTCCATTGCATTCCATTCGATTCCATTCGATTCCATTCCATTCCATTCCATTCCACTCCATTCCTTTCCATTCCATTCCATTCCATTCCATTCCATTCCATTCCATTCCATTCCGTTCCACTCGGGTTGATTCCATTCTATTCCATTCCATTCCATTCGATTCCATTCGATATCATTCGATTCCATTCCATCCCATTCCATTCCATTCCATTCCATTCCGTTCTTCTTGGGTTGATTCCATTCCATTCCATTCCATTCCATTCCATTTCTTTCGATTCCATTCTATTCCATTCCATTCCACTCCATTCCAATCCATTGCATTCTACTCAGGTTGATTCCATTCCATTCCATTCCATTCCATTCCATTCCATTCCATGCCATTCCATTCGATTCCACTCGATTGCATTCCATTCCTTTCCATTCCATTCCAATCCATTCCATTCTATTCGGGTGGATTCCATTCCATTCCATTCCATTCCATTCCATTCCATTCCATTCCATTCCATTCCATTCCATTCCATTCCATTCCATTCCATTCGATTCCATTCCATTCCATTCCATTCCATTCCCTTCCATTCCATTCCATTCCATTCCATTCCGTTCTAATCGGGATGATTCCATTCCATTCCATTGCATTCCATTCCATTCCATTCCATTCCATTCCATTCCATTCCATTCCATTCCATTCCATTCTATTCCACTCCATTCTACTCCATTGAATTCCATTCCATTCCATTCCATTCCATTCCATTCCATTCCTTTCCAATCCATTTAGTTCTACTCGGGTTGATTCCATTCCATTCCATTCCATTCCATTCCATTCCATTCCATTCCATTCCATTCCATTACATTCCATTCCATTCCATTACTTTCCATTCCATTCCATTCCAATCCATTCTATTCTACTCGGGTTGACTCCATTCCATTCCATTCCACTCCATTCCATTCCGTTATATTCCATTCTATTCCATTCGATTCCGTTCGATTCCATTCCATTCCATTCCATTCCATTCCATTCCATTCGATTCCATTCCATACCATTCGATTCCCTTCCATTCCTTTCCATTCCATTCCATTCCATTCCAATCCATTCCATTCTACTCGGGTTGATTCCATTCCATTCCATTCCATTCCAATCCATTCCATTCCATTCCATTCCATTCCATTCCATTCCATTCCATTCCTTTCTATTCCATTCCATTCCATTCCATTCCATTCCATTCCATTCCATTCCATTCCATTCCGTTCTACTCGGGTTGATTCCACTCCATTCCATTCCCTTCCATTCCATTCCATTCCATTCCATTCCATTCCATTCCATTCCATTGCATTCCATTCGATTCCATTCGATTCCATTCCATTCCATTCCATTCCACTCCATTCCTTTCCATTCCATTCCATTCCATTCCATTCCATTCCATTCCATTCCGTTCCACTCGGGTTGATTCCATTCTATTCCATTCCATTCCATTCGATTCCATTCGATATCATTCGATTCCATTCCATCCCATTCCATTCCATTCCATTCCATTCCGTTCTTCTTGGGTTGATTCCATTCCATTCCATTCCATTCCATTCCATTTCTTTCGATTCCATTCTATTCCATTCCATTCCACTCCATTCCAATCCATTGCATTCTACTCAGGTTGATTCCATTCCATTCCATTCCATTCCATTCCATTCCATTCCATGCCATTCCATTCGATTCCACTCGATTGCATTCCATTCCTTTCCATTCCATTCCAATCCATTCCATTCTATTCGGGTGGATTCCATTCCATTCCATTCCATTCCATTCCATTCCATTCCATTCCATTCCATTCCATTCCATTCCATTCCATTCCATTCCATTCGATTCCATTCCATTCCATTCCATTCCATTCCCTTCCATTCCATTCCATTCCATTCCATTCCGTTCTAATCGGGATGATTCCATTCCATTCCATTGCATTCCATTCCATTCCATTCCATTCCATTCCATTCCATTCCATTCCATTCCATTCCATTCTATTCCACTCCATTCTACTCCATTGAATTCCATTCCATTCCATTCCATTCCATTCCATTCCATTCCTTTCCAATCCATTTACTTCTACTCGGGTTGATTCCATTCCATTCCATTCCATTCCATTCCATTCCATTCCATTCCATTCCATTCCATTACATTCCATTCCATTCCATTACTTTCCATTCCATTCCATTCCAATCCATTCTATTCTACTCGGGTTGACTCCATTCCATTCCATTCCACTCCATTCCATTCCGTTATATTCCATTCTATTCCATTCGATTCCGTTCGATTCCATTCCATTCCATTCCATTCCATTCCATTCCATTCGATTCCATTCCATACCATTCGATTCCCTTCCATTCCTTTCCATTCCATTCCATTCCATTCCAATCCATTCCATTCTACTCGGGTTGATTCCATTCCATTCCATTCCATTCCAATCCATTCCATTCCATTCCATTCCATTCCATTCCATTCCATTCCATTCCTTTCTATTCCATTCCATTCCATTCCATTCCATTCCATTCCATTCCATTCCATTCCATTCCGTTCTACTCGGGTTGATTCCACTCCATTCCATTCCCTTCCATTCCATTCCATTCCATTCCATTCCATTCCATTCCATTCCATTCCTTTCCATTCCAACCCATTCCTTTCTACTCGGGTTGATTCCATTCCATTCCATTCCATTCCAATCCATTCCATTCCATTCCATTCCATTCCATTCCATTCCATTCCATTCCATTCCATTCCATTCCATTCCATTCCATTCCATTCGATTCCATTCCATTCCATTCCATTCCATTTCATTCCAAACCGTTCCATTCTGCTCGGATTCATCATTCCATTCCACTACATTCCATTCCATTCCACTCGGGTTCATTCCATTCCATTCCATTCCATTCCATTCCATTCCATTCCATTCCATTCCATTCCATTCCGTTCTACTCAGGTTGATTTCCATTCCATTCCATTCCATTCCATTCCATTCCATTCCATTCCATTCCATTCCATTCCATTCCATTCTATTCCATTCCGTTCTACTCGGCTTGAATCCATTGAGTTCCGTTCCGTTCCGTTCCGTCCCGACACGTCCCGTCCCGTCCCGTCCCGTCCCGTCCCGTCCCGTCCCGTGCCGTTGTACTCGGGTTGATTCCATTCCACTCCGTTCCGTTCCTTTCCGTTCCCTTCCATTCAGTTCCACGCGGGTTGATTCAATTCCATTCTATTCTATTCCATTCCATTCCATTCCATTCCATTCCATTCCATTCCATTCCATTCCATTCCATTCCATTCAATTTTACTCGGGTTGATTCCATGCCGTTCCGTTCCGTTCCATTCTGTCCCATCCCGACGCGTCCCGTCCCATCCCGTCCCATTCCGTTCCGTGCTGATCGGGTTGATTCCGTTCCATTTCGTTCCGTTCCTTTCCGTTCCATTCCATTCCGTTACACGCGGGTTGATTCAATTCCATTCTATTACATTGAATTCCATTCCATTCCATTCCATTCCATTCTACTCGGATTGATTGCATTCCATTCCATTCCATTCCAGTCCATTCCAATCCATTCCATTCTACTTGGGTTGATTCCATTCCATTCCATTCCATTTCATTCCATTCCATTCCATTCCATTCCATTCCATTGCGTTCCATTCGATTCGATTCCATTCCATTCCATTCCATTCCATTCCAATCCATTCCATTCTACTTGGGTTCATTCCATTCCATTCCATTCCATTCCATTCCATTCCATTCGATTCCATTCCATTCCATTCCATTCCATTCTGTTTTACTCGGGTTGATTCCACTCCATTCCATTCCATTCTATTCCATTCCATTCAATTCGATTCCATTCTATTCCATTCGATTCCATTCCATTCCATTCCATTCCATCCAATTCCATTCCTTTCCATTCCAATCCATTCCATTCTACTCGGGTTGATTCCATTCCATTCCATTCCATTCCATTCCATTCGATTCCATTCGATTCCATTCCATTCCATTCCATTCCATTCCATTCCATTCCATTCCATTGCATTCCATTCGATTCCATTCGATTCCATTCCATTCGATTCCATTCGATATCATTCGATTCCATTCCATCCCATTCAATTCCATTCCATTCCATTCCGTTCTACTCGGGTTGATTCCATTCCATTCCGTTTCATTCCATTCCATTCCATTCCATTCCATTCCATTCCGTTCTAATCGGTTTGATTCCACCCCATTCCATTCCATTCCATTCCATTCCATTCCATTCCATTCCATTCCATTCCATTCCATTCCTTTGCATTCCAACCCATTCCGTTCTACTCGGGTTGATTCCATTCCATTCCATTCCATTCCATTCCATTCCATTCCATTCCATTCCATTCCATTCCATTCCATTCCATTTCATTCCAAACCATTCCATTCTACTCGGGTTCATCATTCCATTCCATTCCATTCCATTCCATTCCACTCGGGTTCTTTCCATTCCATTCCATTCCATTCCATTCCATTCCATTCCATTCCATTCCGTTCTAATCATGTTGATTTCCATTCCATTCCATTCCATTCCATTCCATTCCATTCCATTCCATTCCACTCCATTCCATTCCGTTCTATTCGGGTTGATTCCATTCCATTCCATTCCATTCCATTCCATTCCATTCCATTCCATTCCATTCCATTCCATTCCATTCCATTCCATTCTATTCCATTCCGTTCTACTCGGCTTGAATCCATTGAGTTCCGTTCCGTTCCGTTCCGTCCCGACACGTCCCGTCCCGTCCCGTCCCGTCCCGTCCCATCCCGTCCCGTCCCGTCCCGTGCCGTTGTACTCGGGTTGATTCCATTCCACTCCGTTCCGTTCATTTCCGTTCCGTTCCATTCAGTTCCACGCGGGTTGATTCAATTCCATTCTATTCTATTCCATTCCATTCCATTCCATTCCATTCCATTCTACTCGGGTTGATTCCATGCCATTCCGTTCCGTTCCATTGCGTCCCATCCCGACGCGTCCCGTCCCGTCCCGTCCCGTCAAATTACGTTCCGTTCTGATCGGGTTGATTCCGTTCCATTCCGTTCCGTTCCTTTCCGTTCCGTTCCATTCCGTTACACGCGGGTTGATTCAATTCCATTCTATTACATTGAAATCCATTCCATTCCATTCCATTCCATTCTACTCGGATTGATTGCATTCCATTCCATTCCATTCCAGTCCATTCCAATCCATTCCATTCTACTCGGGTTGATTCCATTCCATTCCATTCCATTCCATTCCATTCCATTCCATTCCATTCCATTCCATTCCATTCCATTCCACTCGGGCTCATTCCATTCCTTTCCATTCCATTCCATTCCATTCCATTCCATTCCATTCCATTCCGTTCTACTCGGGTTGATTTCCATTCCATTCCATTCCATTACATTCCACTCCATTCCATTCCATTCCATTCCATTCCATTCCATTCCATTCCATTCCATTCCTTTCCATTTATTCCATTCCGTTCTACTCGGGTTGATTCCATTGAGTTTGGTTACGTTCCGTTCCGTCCCATCCCGTCCCGTCCCGTCCCGTTCCGTTTTACTCGGGTTGATTCCTTTGCATTCCGTTCCGCTCGTTTCCATTCCGTTCCATTCCATTCCACGCGGGTTGGTTCAATTCCATTCTATTCTATTCTATTCCTTTCCATTCCATTCCATTCTACTCGGGTTGATTCCATGCCGTTCCATTCCGTTCCATTCCGTCCCATCCCGACCCGTCCCATCCCGTCCCGTCCCGTCCCATCCCGTTCCGTTCCACATGGGTTGATTCAATTCCTTTCGGTTACATTGAATTCCATTCCATTCCATTCCATTCCATTCCATTCCATTCCATTCCATTCCATTCCATTCCATTCAATTCCATTCCATTCCTTTCCATTCCAATCCATTCCATTCTACTCGGGTTGATTCCATTCCATTCCAATTCATTCCATTCCATTCCATTCCATTCCATTCCATTCCATTCCATTCCATTCAGTTTCATTCCATTCCATTCCATTCCAATCCATTCCTTTCCATTCCATTCCATTCCATTCCATTCCATTCCATTCTATTCCATCACATTCTACTACATTGAATTCCATTCCATTCCATTCCATTCCATTCCATTCCATTCCTTTCCATTCCATTTAGTTCTACTCGGGTTCATTCCATTCCATTCCATTCCATTCCATTCCATTCCATTCCATTCCATTGCATTCCATTCCATTCCATTCCATTACTTTCCATTCCATTCCATTCCAATCCATTCCATTCTACTCGGGTTGACTCCATTCCATTCCATTCCATTCCATTCCATTCCATTCCATTCCATTATATTCCATTCTATTCCATTCGATTCCGTTCGATTCCATTCCATTCCATTCCATTCCATTCCATTCCATTCCATTCCATTCGATTCCATTCCATTCCATTCGATTCCATTCCATTCCATTCCATTCCATTCCATTCCATTCCATTCCAATCCATTCCATTCTACTCGGGTTGATTCCATTCCATTCCATTCCATTCCATTCCATTCCATTCCATTCCATTCCATTCCATTCCATTCCTTTCCATTCCAATCCATTCCATTCTACTCGGGTTGATTCCATTCCATTCCATTCCATTCCATTCCATTCCATTCCATTCCATTCCATTCCATTCCATTCCATTCCTTTCCATTCCAACCCATTCCGTTCTACTCGGGTTGATTCCATTCCATTCCATTCCATTCCATTCCATTCCATTCCATTCCATTCCAATCCATTCCATTCTACTCGGGTTGATTCCATTCCATTCCATTCCATTCCATTCCATTCCCTTCCTTTCCATTCCATTCCGTTCCATTCCATTCCATTCCATTCCATTCCATTCCATTCCATTCCGTTCCTTTCTATTCCATTCCATTCCATTCCATTCCATTCCATTCCATTCCATTCCATTCCATTCCATTCCATTCCATTCCATTCCACTCTATTCCATTCCGTTCTACTCGGCTTGAATCCATTGAGTTCCGTTCCGTTCCGTTCCGTCCCGACACGTCCCGTCCCGTCCCGTCCCATCCCGTCCCGTCCCGTCCCGTCCCGAGCCGTTGTACTCGGGTTGATTCCATTCCACTCCGTTCCGTTCCTTTCCGTTCCCTTCCATTCAGTTCCACGCGGGTTGATTCAATTCCATTCTATTCTATTCCATTCCATTCCATTCCATTCCATTCCATTCCATTCCATTCCATTTTACTCGGGTTGATTCCATGCCGTTCCGTTCCGTTCCATTCAGTCCCATCCCGACGCGTCCCGTCCCGTCCCGTCCCATTCCATTCCATTCTGATCGGGTTGATTCCGTTCCATTCCGTTCCGTTCCTTTCCGTTCCATTCCATTCCGTTACACGCGGGTTGATTCAATTCCATTCTATTACATTGAATTCCATTCCATTCCATTCCATTCCATTCTACTCGGATTGATTGCATTCCATTCCATTCCATTCCAGTCCATTCCAATCCATTCCATTCTACTCGGGTTGATTCCATTCCATTCCATTCCATTCCATTCCATTCCATTCCATTCCATTCCATTCCATACCATTGCGTTCCATTCGATTCGATTCCATTCCATTCCATTCCAATCCATTCCATTCTACTTGGGTTCATTCCATTCCATTCCATTCCATTCCATTCGATTCCATTCGATTCCATTCCATTCCATTCCATTCCATTCTGTTCTACTCGGGTTGATTCCATTCCATTCCATTCCATTCCATTCCATTCCATTCCATTCCATTGCGTTCCATTCTATTCCATTCGATTCCATTCCATTCCATTCCATTCCATTCCAATCCACTCCATTCTACTTGGGTTCATTCCATTCCATTCCATTCCATTCCATTCGATTCCATTCGATTCCATTCCATTCCATTCCATTCCATTCTGTTCTACTCGGGTTGATTCCACTCCATTCCATTCCATTCCATTCCATTCTATTCCATTCCATTCCATTCGATTCCATTCTATTCCATTCGATTCAATTCCATTCCATTTCATTTTATTCCAATCCATTGCATTCCATTCTATTCCATTGAATTCCATTCCATTCCATTCCATTCCATCCAATTCCATTCCTTTCCATTCCAATCCATTCCATTCTACTCGGGTTGATTCCATTCCATTCCATTCCATTCCATTCCTTTCGATTCCATTCCATTCCATTCCATTCCATTCCATTCCGTTCTACTCGGGTTGATTCCATTCTATTCCATTCCATTCCGTTCGATTCCATTCGATTCCATTCGATTCCATTCCATTCCATTCCATTCCATCCAATTCCATTCCTTTCCATTCCAATCCATTCCATTCTACTCGGGTTGATTCCATTCCATTCCATTCCATTCCATTCCATTCGATTCGATTCCATTCCATTCCATTCCATTCCATTCCGTTCTACTCGGGTTGATTCCATTCTATTCCATTCCATTCCGTTCGATTCCATTCGATTCCATTCGATTCCATTCCATTCCATTCCATTCCATTCCATTCCATTCCATTCCATTCCATTCCATTCCATTTCATTCCAAACCATTCCATTCTACTCTGGTTCATCATTCCATTCCATTCCATTCCATTCCATTCCACTCGGGTTCTTTCCATTCCATTCCATTCCATTCCATTCCATTCCATTCCATTCCATTCCGTTCTAATCATGTTGATTTCCATTCCATTCCATTCCATTCCATTCCATTCCATTCCATTCCACTCCATTCCATTCCGTTCTATTCGGGTTGATTCCATTCCATTCCATTCCATTCCATTCCATTCCATTCCATTCCATTCCATTCCATTCCATTCCATTCCATTCCATTCTATTCCATTCCGTTCTACTCGGCTTGAATCCATTGAGTTCCGTTCCGTTCCGTTCCGTCCCGACACGTCCCGTCCCGTCCCGTCCCGTCCCGTCCCATCCCGTCCCGTCCCGTCCCGTGCCGTTGTACTCGGGTTGATTCCATTCCACTCCGTTCCGTTCATTTCCGTTCCGTTCCATTCAGTTCCACGCGGGTTGATTCAATTCCATTCTATTCTATTCCATTCCATTCCATTCCATTCCATTCCATTCTACTCGGGTTGATTCCATGCCATTCCGTTCCGTTCCATTGCGTCCCATCCCGACGCGTCCCGTCCCGTCCCGTCCCGTCAAATTACGTTCCGTTCTGATCGGGTTGATTCCGTTCCATTCCGTTCCGTTCCTTTCCGTTCCGTTCCATTCCGTTACACGCGGGTTGATTCAATTCCATTCTATTACATTGAAATCCATTCCATTCCATTCCATTCCATTCTACTCGGATTGATTGCATTCCATTCCATTCCATTCCAGTCCATTCCAATCCATTCCATTCTACTCGGGTTGATTCCATTCCATTCCATTCCATTCCATTCCATTCCATTCCATTCCATTCCATTCCATTCCATTCCATTCCACTCGGGCTCATTCCATTCCTTTCCATTCCATTCCATTCCATTCCATTCCATTCCATTCCATTCCATTCCATTCCGTTCTACTCGGGTTGATTTCCATTCCATTCCATTCCATTCCATTCCACTCCATTCCATTCCATTCCATTCCATTCCATTCCATTCCATTCCATTCCATTCCATTCCTTTCCATTTATTCCATTCCGTTCTACTCGGGTTGATTCCATTGAGTTTGGTTACGTTCCGTTCCGTCCCATCCCGTCCCGTCCCGTCCCGTTCCGTTTTACTCGGGTTGATTCCTTTGCATTCCGTTCCGCTCGTTTCCATTCCGTTCCATTCCATTCCACGCGGGTTGGTTCAATTCCATTCTATTCTATTCTATTCCTTTCCATTCCATTCCATTCTACTCGGGTTGATTCCATGCCGTTCCATTCCGTTCCATTCCGTCCCATCCCGACCCGTCCCATCCCGTCCCGTCCCGTCCCATCCCGTTCCGTTCCACATGGGTTGATTCAATTCCTTTCGGTTACATTGAATTCCATTCCATTCCATTCCATTCCATTCCATTCCATTCCATTCCATTCCTTTCCATTCCAATCCATTCCATTCTACTCGGGTTGATTCCATTCCATTCCAATTCATTCCATTCCATTCCATTCCATTCCATTCCATTCCATTCCATTCAGTTTCATTCCATTCCATTCCATTCCAATCCATTCCTTTCCATTCCATTCCATTCCATTCCATTCCATTCCATTCTATTCCATCACATTCTACTACATTGAATTCCATTCCATTCCATTCAATTCCATTCCATTCCATTCCTTTCCATTCCATTTAGTTCTACTCGGGTTCATTCCATTCCATTCCATTCCATTCCATTCCATTCCATTCCATTCCATTCCATTGCATTCCATTCCATTCCATTCCATTACTTTCCATTCCATTCCATTCCAATCCATTCCATTCTACTCGGGTTGACTCCATTCCATTCCATTCCATTCCATTCCATTCCATTCCATTCCATTATATTCCATTCTATTCCATTCGATTCCGTTCGATTCCATTCCATTCCATTCCATTCCATTCCATTCCATTCCATTCCATTCGATTCCATTCCATTCCATTCGATTCCATTCCATTCCTTTCCATTCCATTCCATTCCATTCCATTCCAATCCATTCCATTCTACTCGGGTTGATTCCATTCCATTCCATTCCATTCCATTCCATTCCATTCCATTCCATTCCATTCCTTTCCATTCCAACCCATTCCGTTCTACTCGGGTTGATTCCATTCCATTCCATTCCATTCCATTCCGTTCCAATCCATTCCATTCTACTCGGGTTGATTCCATTCCATTCCTTTCCATTCCAATCCATTCCATTCCATTCCATTCCATTCCATTCCATTCCATTCCATTCCATTCCATTCCGTTCCTTTCTATTCCATTCCATTCCATTCCATTCCATTCCATTCCATTCCATTCCATTCCATTCCATTCCATTCCATTCCATTCCATTCCATTCCATTCCTTTCCATTCCATTCTATTCCATTGAATACCATTCCATTCCATTCCATTCCATTCCATTCCATTCCATTCCATTCCGTTCTACTCTGATTGACTCCATTCCATTCCATTCCATTCCATTCCATTCCATTCCATTCCATTCCATTCCATTCGATTCCATTCCATTCCATTCCATTCCATTTCTTTCCATTCCATTCCAATACATTCCATTCTACTCTGGTTGATTCCATTCCATTCCATTCCATTCCATTCCATTCCATTCCATTCGTCTCCATTCGATTCCATTCGATTCCATTCCATTCTATTCCATTGAATTCCATTCCATTCCATTCCATTCCATTCCATTCTATTCCATTCCATTCCATTCCATTCCGTTCTACTCGGGTTGATTCCATTCCATTCCATTCCATTCCATTCCATTCCATTCCACTCCATTCCATTCGATTCCATTCGATTCCATTCCATTCCATTCCATTCCATTCCAATCCCTTCCATTCTACTCGGGTTGATTCCATTCCATTCCATTCCATTCCATTCCATTCCATTCCATTCCATTCCATTCCATTCCATTCCATTGCATTCCATTAGATTCCATTCGATTCCATTCCATTCGATTCCATTCGATATCATTCGATTCCATTCCATCCCATTCCATTCCATTCCATTCCATTCCGTTCTACTCGGGTTGATTCCATTCCATTCCATTCCATTCCATTCCATTCCATTCCATTCCATTCCATTCGATTCCATTCCATTCCATTCCATTCCATTTCATTCCAAACCATTCCATTCTACTCGGGTTCATCATTCCATTCCATTCCATTCCATTCCATTCCATTCCACTCGGGTTCTTTCCATTCCATTCCATTCCATTCCATTCCATTCCATTCCGTTCTACTCAGGTTGATTTCCATTCCATTCCATTCCATTCCATTCCATTCCATTCCATTCCATTCCATTCCATTCCATTCCACTCCATTCCATTCCGTTCTATTCGGGTTGATTCCATTCCATTCCATTCCATTCCATTCCATTCCATTCCATTCCATTCCATTCCATTCTATTCCATTCCGTTCTACTCGGCTTGAATCCATTGAGTTCCGTTCCGTTCCGTTCCGTCCCGACACGTCCCGTCCCGTCCCGTCCCGTCCCGTCCCATCCCGTCCCGTCCCGTCCCGTGCCATTGTACTCGGGTTGATTCCATTCCACTCCGTTCCGTTCATTTCCGTTCCGTTCCATTCAGTTCCACGCGGGTTGATTCAATTCCATTCTATTCCATTCCATTCCATTCCATTCCATTCTACTCGGGTTGATTCCATGCCGTTCCGTTCCGTTCCATTGCGTCCCATCCCGACGCGTCCCGTCCCGTCCCGTCCCGTCAAATTACGTTCCGTTCTGATCGGGTTGATTCCGTTCCATTCCGTTCCGTTCCTTTCCGCTCCGTTCCATTCCGTTACACGCGGGTTGATTCAATTCCATTCTATTACATTGAATTCCATTCCATTCCATTCCATTCCATTCTACTCGGATTGATTGCATTCCATTCCATTCCATTCCAGTCCATTCCAATCCATTCCATTCTACTCGGGTTGATTCCATTCCATTCCATTCCATTCCATTCCATTCCATTCCATTCCATTCCATTCCATTCCACTCGGGCTCATTCCATTCCATTCCATTCCATTCCATTCCATTCCATTCCATTCCATTCCATTCCATTCCGTTCTACTCGGGTTGATTTCCATTCCATTCCATTCCATTCCATTCCACTCCATTCCATTCCATTCCATTCCATTCCATTCCATTCCATTCCATTCCATTCCATTCCATTCCTTTCCATTTATTCCATTCCGTTCTACTCGGGTTGATTCCATTGAGTTTGGTTACGTTACGTTCCGTCCCATCCCGTCCCGTCCCGTCCCGTTCCGTTTTACTCGGGTTGATTCCTTTGCATTCCGTTCCGCTCGTTTCCATTCCGTTCCATTCCGTTCCACGCGGGTTGGTTCAATTCCATTCTATTCTATTCTATTCCTTTCCATTCCATTCCATTCTACTCGGGTTGATTCCATGCCGTTCCATTCCATTCCATTCCATTCCATTCCATTCCATTCCATTCCATTCCATTCCATTCCATTCCAATCCATTCCATTCTACTCGGGTTGATTCCATTCCATTCCATTCCATTCCATTCCATTCCATTCCATTGCATTCCATTCCATTCCATTCCATTCCATTCCTTTCCATTCCAATCCATTCCGTTCTACTCGGGTTGATTCCATTCCATTCCATTCCATTCCATTCCATTCCAATCCATTCCATTCTACACGGGTTGATTCCATTCCATTCCTTTCCATTGCAATCCATTCCATTCCATTCCATTCCATTGCATTCCATTCCTTTCCTTTCTATTCCATTCCATTCCATTCCATTCCATTCCATTCCATTCCATTCCATTCCATTCCATTCCATTCCATTCCATTCCATTCCACTCTATTCCATTCCGTTCTACTCGGCTTGAATCCATTGAGTTCCGTTCCGTTCCGTTCCGTCCCGACACGTCCCGTCCCGTCCCGTCCCATCCCGTCCCGTCCCGTCCCGTCCCGTGCCGTTCTACTCGGGTTGATTCCATTCCATTCCATTCCATTCCATTCCATTCCATTCCATTCCATTCCATTCCATTCCATTCTATTCCATTGAATTCCATTCCATTCCATTCCATTCCATTCCATTCCATCCAATTCCATTCCTTTCCATTCCAATCCATTCCATTCTACTCGGGTTGATTCCATTCCATTCCATTCCATTCCATTCCATTCGATTCCATTCCATTTCATTCCATTCCATTCCATTCCGTTCTACTCGGGTTGATTCCATTCTATTCCATTCCATTCCGTTCGATTCCATTCGAATCCATTCCATTCCATTCCATTCCCTTCCATTCCATTCTATTCCATTGAATACCATTCCATTCCATTGCATTCCATTCCATTCCATTCCATTCCATTCCGTTCTACTCTGATTGACTCCATTCCATTCCATTCCATTCCATTCCATTCCATTCCATTCCATTCCATTCCATTCCATTCCATTCGATTCCATTCCATTCCATTCCATTCCATTCCATTCCATTCCATTCCATTCCAATACATTCCATTCTACTCTGGTTGATTCCATTCCATTCCATTCCATTCCATTCCATTCCATTCGTCTCCATTCGATTCCATTCGATTCCATTCCATTCTATTCCATTGAATTCCATTCCATTCCATTCCATTCCATTCCATTCTATTCCATTCCATTCCATTCCATTCCGTTCTACTCGGGTTGATTCCATTCCATTCCATTCCATTCCATTCCATTCCATTCCATTCCACTCCATTCCATTCGATTCCATTCGATTCCATTCCATTCCATTCCATTCCATTCCAATCCATTCCATTCTACTCGGGTTGATTCCATTCCATTCCATTCCATTCCATTCCATTCCATTCCATTCCATTCCATTCCATTGCATTCCATTCGATTCCATTCGATTCCATTCCATTCGATTCCATTCGATATCATTCGATTCCATTCCATCCCATTCCATTCCATTCCATTCCATTCCGTTCTACTCGTGTTGATTCCATTCCATTCTGTTTCATTCCATTCCATTCCATTCCATTCCATTCCATTCCGTTCTAATCGGTTTGATTCCACTCCATTCCATTCCATTCCATTCCATTCCATTCCATTCCATTCCATTCCATTCCATTCCTTTGCATTCCAACCCATTCCGTTCTACTCGGGTTGATTCCATTCCATTCCATTCCATTCCATTCCATTCCATTCCATTCCATTCCATTCCATTCCATTCCATTCCATTCGATTCCATTCCATTCCATTCCATTCCATTTCATTCCAAACCATTCCATTCTACTCGGGTTCTTCATTCCATTCCATTCCATTCCATTCCATTCCACTCGGGTTCTTTCCATTCCATTCCATTCCATTCCATTCCATTCCATTCCATTCCATTCCGTTCTACTCAGGTTGATTTCCATTCAATTCCGTTCCATTCCATTCCATTCCATTCCATTCCATTCCATTCCATTCCATTCCACTCCATTCCATTCCGTTGTATTCGGGTTGATTCCATTCCATTCCATTCCATTCCATTCCATTCCATTCCATTCCATTCCATTCCATTCCATTCCATTCCATTCTATTCCATTCCGTTCTACTCGGCTTGAATCCATTGATTTCCGTTCCGTTCCGTTCCGTCCCGACACGTCCCGTCCCGTCCCGTCCCGTCCCGTCCCATCCCGTCCCGTCCCGTCCCGTGCCGTTGTACTCGGGTTGATTCCATTCCACTCCGTTCCGTTCATTTCCGTTCCGTTCCATTCAGTTCCACGCGGGTTGATTCAATTCCATTCTATTCTATTCCATTCCATTCCATTCCATTCCATTCCATTCCATTCCATTCTACTCGGGTTGATTCCATGCCGTTCCGTTCCGTTCCATTGCGTCCCATCCCGACGCGTCCCGTCCCGTCCCGTCCCGTCAAATTACGTTCCGTTCTGATCGGGTTGATTCCGTTCCATTCCGTTCCGTTCCTTTCCGTTCCGTTCCATTCCGTTACACGCGGGTTGATTCAATTCCATTCTATTACATTGAATTCCATTCCATTCCATTCTACTCGGATTGATTGCATTCCATTCCATTCCATTCCATTCCAGTCCATTCCAATCCATTCCATTCTACTCGGGTTGATTCCATTCCATTCCATTCCATTCCATTCCATTCCATTCCATTCCATTCCATTCCATTCCATTCCATTCCACTCGGGCTCATTCCATTCCATTCCATTGCATTCCATTCCATTCCATTCCATTCCATTCCATTCCGTTCTACTCGGGTTGATTTCCATTCCATTCCATTCCATTCCATTCCACTCCATTCCATTCCATTCCATTCCATTCCATTCCATTCCATTCCATTCCATTCCATTCCATTCCTTTCCATTTATTCCATTCCGTTCTACTCGGGTTGATTCCATTGAGTTTGGTTACGTTCCGTTCCGTCCCATCCCGTCCCGTCCCGTCCCGCTCCGTTTTACTCGGGTTGATTCCTTTGCATTCCGTTCCGCTCGTTTCCATTCCGTTCCATTCCGTTCCACGCGGGTTGGTTCAATTCCATTCTATTCTATTCTATTCCTTTCCATTCCATTCCATTCTACTCGGGTTGATTCCATGCCGTTCCATTCCGTTCCATTCCGTCCCATCCCGACCCGTCCCATCCCGTCCCGTCCCATCCCATCCCGTTCCGTTCCACATGGGTTGATTCAATTCCTTTCGGTTACATTGAATTCCATTCCATTCCATTCCATTCCATTCCATTCCATTCCATTCCATTCCATTCCATTCCATTCCATTCCATTCCTTTCCATTCCAATCCATTCCATTCTACTCGGGTTGATTCCATTCCATTCCAATCCATTCCATTCCATTCCATTCCATTCCATTCCATTCCATTCAGTTTCATTCCATTCCATTCCATTCCATTCCATTCCTTTCCATTCCATTCCATTCCATTCCATTCCATTCTATTCCATTACATTCTACTACATTGAATTCCATTCCATTCCATTCAATTCCATTCCATTCCATTCCTTTCCATTCCATATACTTCTACTCGGGTTGATTCCATTCCATTCCATTCCATTCCATTCCATTCCATTCCATTCCATTCCATTCCATTCCATTGCATTCCATTCCATTCCATTCCATTACTTTCCATTCCATTCCATTCCAATCCATTCCATTCTACTCGGGTTGACTCCATTCCATTCCATTCCATTCCATTCCATTCCATTCCATTCCATTATATTCCATTCTATTCCATTCGATTCCGTTCGATTCCATTCCATTCCATTCAATTCCATTCCATTCCATTCCATTCCATTCCATTCCATTCGATTCCATTCCATTCCATTCGATTCCATTCCATTCCATTCCATTCCATTCCATTCCATTCCATTCCATTCCATTGCGTTCCATTCGATTCGATTCCATTCCATTCCATTCCATTCCATTCCAATCCATTCCATTCTACTTGGGTTGATTCCATTCCATTCCATTCCATTCCATTCCATTTGATTCCATTCCATTCCATTCCATTCCATTCCATTCCATTCCATTCCATTCCATTCCATTCCATTCCATTCTGTTCTACTCGGGTTGATTCCATTCCATTCCATTCCATTCCATTCCATTCTATTCCATTCCATTCCATTCGATGCCATTCTATTCCATTCGATGCCATTCCATTCCATTTCATTTTATTCCATTCCATTCCATTCCATTCTATTCCATTGAATTCCATTCCATTCCATTCCATTCCATTCCATTCCATTCCATTCCATTCCATTCCATTCCATTCCTTTCCATTCCAATCCATTCCATTCTACTCGGGTTGATTCCATTCCATTCCATTCCATTCCATTCCATTCGATTCCATTCCATTCCATTCCATTCCATTCCATTCCGTTCTACTCGGGTTGATTCCATTCTATTCCATTCCATTCCGTTCGATTCCATTCGATTCCATTCCATTCCATTCCATTCCCTTCCATTCCATTCTATTCCATTGAATTCCATTCCATTCCATTGCATTCCATTCCATTCCATTCCATTCCATTCCGTTCTACTCTGATTGACTCCATTCCATTCCATTCCATTCCATTCCATTCCATTCCATTCCATTCCATTCCATTCGATTCCATTCCATTCCATTCCATTCTATTCCATTCCATTCCAATACATTCCATTCTACTCTGGTTGATTCCATTCCATTCCATTCCATTCCATTCCATTCGTCTCCATTCGATTCCATTCGATTCCATTCCATTCTATTCCATTGAATTCCATTCCATTCCATTCCATTCCATTCCATTCCATTCCATTCCATTCCATTCCATTCCATTCCATTCCGTTCTACTCGGGTTGATTCCATTCCATTCCATTCCATTCCATTCCATTCCATTCCATTCCATTCCATTCCATTCCATTCCACTCCATTCCATTCGATTCCATTCGATTCCATTCCATTCCATTCCATTCCATTCCAATCCATTCCATTCTACTCGGGTTGATTCCATTCCATTCCATTCCATTCCATTCCATTCCATTCCATTCCATTCCATTCCATTCCATTCCATTCCATTCCATTCCATTGCATTCCATTCGATTCCATTCGATTCCATTCCATTCTATTCCATTCGAGATCATTCGATTCCATTCCATCCCATTCCATTCCATTCCATTCCATTCCGTTTTACTCGGGTTGATTCCATTCCATGCCATTTCATTCCATTCCATTCCATTCTATTCCATTCGATTCCATTCGATTCCATTCCATTCCATTCCATTCCAATCCATTCCATTCTACTCGGGTTGATTCCATTCCATTCCATTCCATTCCATTCCATTCCATTCCATTCCACTCGATTCCATTCCATTCTTTCCATTCCATTCCAATCGATTCCATTCTACTCGGGTGGATTCCATTCCATTCCATTCCATTCCATTCCATTCCATTCCATTCCATTCCATTCCATTCGATTCCATTCCATTCCATTCCATTCCATTCCATTCCATTCCATTCCATTCCGTTCTAGTCGGGTTGATTCCATTCTATTCCATTCCATTCCATTCCATTCCATTCCATTCCATTCCATTCCATTCTATTCCACTCCATTATACTCCATTGAATTCCATTCCATTCCATTCTATTCCATTCCATTCCATTCCTTTCCATTCCATTTAGTTCTACTCGGGTTGATTCCATTCCATTCCATTCCATTCCATTCCATTCCATTCCATTCCATTCCATTCCATTCCATTGCATTCCATTCGATTCCATTCGATTCCATTCCATTCCATTCCATTCCATTCCATTCCATTCCATTCCATTCCATTCCATTCCATTCCATTCCGTTCCACTCGGGTTGATTATATTCTATTCCATTCCATTCCATTCGATTCCATTCGATATAATTCGATTCCATTCCATTCCATTCCATTCCATTCCATTCCATTCCGTTCTTCTTGGGTTGATTCCATTCGATTCCATTCCATTCCATTCCATTTCTTTCGATTCCATTCGATTCCATTCCATTCCATTCCATTCCAATCCATTGCATTCTACTCAGGTTGATTCCATTCCATTCCATTCCATTCCATTCCATTCCATTCCATTCCATTCCATTCCATTCGATTCCAGTCGATTCCATTCCATTCCTTTCCATTCCATTCAAATCCATTCCATTCTATTCGGGTGGATTCCATTCCTTTCCATTCCATTCCATTCCATTCCATTCCATTCCATTCCATTCGATTCCATTCCATTCCATTCCATTCCATTCCCTTCCATTCCATTCCATTCCATTCCATTCCATTCCGTTCTAGTCGGGTTGATTCCATTCCATTCCATTGCATTCCATTCCATTCCATTCCATTCAATTCCATTCCATTCCATTCCATTCCATTCCATTCCATTCCATTCTATTCCATTCCATTCTACTCCATTGAATTCCATTCCATTCCATTCCATTCCATTCCATTCCATTCCTTTCCAATCCATTTAGTTCTACTCGGGTTGATTCCATTCCATTCCATTCCATTCCATTCCATTCCATTCCATTACATTCCATTCCATTCCATTCCATTACTTTCCATTCCATTCCATTCCAATCCATTCTATTCTACTCGGGTTGACTCCATTCCATTCCATTCCACTCCATTCCATTCCGTTATATTCCATTCTATTCCATTCGATTCCGTTCGATTCCATTCCATTCCATTCCATTCCATTCCATTCCATTCGATTCCATTCCATTCCATTCGATTCCCTTCCATTCCATTCCATTCCATTCCATTCCATTCCAATCCATTCCATTCTACTCGGGTTGATTCCATTCCATTCCATTCCATTCCAATCCATTCCATTCCATTCCATTCCATTCCATTCCATTCCATTCCTTTCTATTCCATTCCATTCCATTCCATTCCATTCCATTCCACTCCATTCCATTCCATTCCGTTCTACTCGGGTTGATTCCACTCCATTCCATTCCCTTCCATTCCATTCCATTCCATTCCATTCCATTCCATTCCATTCCATTCCTTTCCATTCCAACCCATTCCTTTCTACTCAGGTTGATTCCACTCCATTCCATTCCATTCCATTCCATTCCATTCCATTCCATTCCATTCCATTCGATTCCATTCCATTGCATTCCATTCCATTCCATTCCATTCCATTCGATTCCATTCCATTCCATTCCATTCCATTCCATTCCATTCCATTCCATTTCATTCCAAACCGTTCCATTCTACTCGGATTCATCATTCCTTTCCATTACATTCCATTCCATTCCACTCGGGTTCATTCCATTCCATTCCATTCCATTCCATTCCATTCCATTACATTCCATTCCGTTCTACTCAGGTTGATTTCCATTCCATTCCATTCCATTCCATTCCATTCCATTCCATTCCATTCCATTCCATTCCATTCCATTCCATTCCATTCCATTCCATTCCATTCCATTCCATTCTATTCCATTCCGTTCTACTCGGCTTGAATCCATTGAGTTCCGTTCCGTTCCGTTCCGTCCCGACACGTCCCGTCCCGTCCCGTCCCGTCCCGTCCCGTCCCGTCCCGTGCCGTTGTACTCGGGTTGATTCCATTCCACTCCGTTCCGTTCCTTTCCGTTCCCTTCCATTCAGTTCCACGCGGTTTGATTCAATTCCATTCTATTCTATTCCATTCCATTCCATTCCATTCCATTCCATTCCATTCCATTCCATTCAATTTTACTCGGGTTGATTCCATGCCGTTCCGTTCCGTTCCATTCTGTCCCATCCCGAAGCGTCCCGTCCCGTCCCGTCCCATTCCGTTCCGTGCTGATCGGGTTGATTCCGTTCCATTTCGTTCCGTTCCTTTCCGTTCCATTCCATTCCGTTACACGCGGGTTGATTCAATTCCATTCTATTACATTGAATTCCATTCCATTCCATTCCATTCCATTCTACTCGGATTGATTGCATTCTATTCCATTCCATTCCAGTCCATTCCAATCCATTCCATTCTACTCGGGTTGATTCCATTCCATTCCATTCCATTTCATTCCATTCCATTCCATTCCATTCCATTCCATTGCGTTCCATTCGATTCGATTCCATTCCATTCCATTCCATTCCATTCCAATCCATTCCATTCTACTTGGGTTCATTCCATTCCATTCCATTCCATTCCATTCGATTCCATTCGATTCCATTCCATTCCATTCCATTCCATTCTGTTCTACTCGTGTTGATTCCACTCCATTCCATTCCATTCCATTCCATTCTATTCCATTCCATTCCATTCGATTCCATTCTATTCCATTCGATTCCATTCCATTCCATTTCATTTTATTCCAATCCATTCCATTCCATTCTATTCCATTGAATTCCATTCCATTCCATTCCATTCCATCCAATTCCATTCCTTTCCATTCCAATCCATTCCATTCTACTCGGGTTGATTCCATTCCATTCCATTCCATTCCATTCCATTCCATTCGATTCCATTCCATTCCATTCCATTCCATTCCATTCCATTCCGTTCTATTCGGGTTGATTCCATTATATTCCATTCCATTCCATTCCGTTCGATTCCATTCGATTCCATTCGATTCCATTCCATTCCATTCCATTCCCTTCCATTCCATTCTATTCCATTGAATTCCATTCCATTCCATTGCATTCCATTCCATTCCATTCCATTCCATTCCGTTCTACTCTGATTGACTCCATTCCATTCCATTCCATTCCATTCCATTGCATTCCATTCCATTCCATTCGATTCCATTCGATTCCATTCCATTCCATTCCATTCCATTCCAATACATTCCATTCTACTCTGGTTGATTCCATTCCATTCCATTCCATTCCATTCCATTCCATTCCATTCGTCTCCATTCGATTCCATTCGATTCCATTCCATTCTATTCCATTGAATTCCATTCCATTCCATTCCATTCCATTCCATTCTATTCCATTCCATTCCATTCCATTCCGTTCTACTCGGGTTGATTCCATTCCATTCCATTCCATTCCATTCCATTCCACTCCATTCCATTCGATTCCATTCGATTCCATTCCATTCCATTCCATTCCATTCCAATCCATTCCATTCTACTCGGGTTGATTCCATTCCATTCCATTCCATTCCATTCCATTCCATTCCATTCCATTCCATTGCATTCCATTCGATTCCATTCGATTCCATTCCATTCGATTCCATTCGATATCATTCGATTCCATTCCATCCCATTCAATTCCATTCCATTCCATTCCGTTCTACTCGGGTTGATTCCATTCCATTCCGATTCATTCCATTCCATTCCATTCCATTCCCTTCCATTCCGTTCTAATCGGTTTGATTCCACTCCATTCCATTCCATTCCATTCCATTCCATTCCATTCCATTCCATTCCATTCCTTTGCATTCCAACCCATTCCATTCTACTCGGGTTGATTCCATTCCATTCCATTCCATTCCATTCCATTCCATTCCATTCCATTCCATTCCATTCCATTCCATTCGATTCCATTCCATTCCGTTCCATTCCATTTCATTCCAAACCATTCCATTCTACTCGGGTTCATTATTCCATTCCATTCCATTCCATTCCATTCCACTCGGGTTCTTTCCATTCCATTCCATTCCATTCCATTCCATTCCATTCCATTCCACTCGGGTTCTTTCCATTCCATTCCATTCCATTCCATTCCATTCCATTCCATTCCATTCCATTCCATTCCATTCCATTCCATTCCATTCTATTCCATTCCGTTCTACTCGGCTTGAATCCATTGAGTTCCGTTCCGTTCCGTTCCGTCCCGACACGTCCCGTCCCGTCCCGTCCCGTCCCGTCCCATCCCGTCCCATCCCGTCCCGTGCCGTTGTACTCGGGTTGATTCCATTCCACTCCGTTCCGTTCATTTCCGTTCCGTTCCATTCAGTTCCACGCGGGTTGATTCAATTCCATTCTATTCTATTCCATTCCATTCCATTCCATTCCATTCCATTCCATTCCATTCCATTCTACTCGGGTTGATTCCATGCCGTTCCGTTCCGTTCAATTGCGTCCCATCCCGACGCGTCCCGTCCCGTCCCGTCCCGTCAAATTACGTTCCGTTCTGATCGGGTTGATTCCGTTCCATTCCGTTCCGTTCCTTTCCGTTCCGTTCCATTCCGTTACACGCGGGTTGATTCAATTCCATTCTATTACATTGAATTCCATTCCATTCCATTCCATTCCATTCTACTCGGATTGATTGCATTCCATTCCATTCCATTCCAGTCCATTCCAATCCATTCCATTCTACTCGGGTTGATTCCATTCCATTCCATTCCATTCCATTCCATTCCATTCCATTCCATTCCATTCCATTCCATTCCATTCCACTCGGGCTCATTCCATTCCATTCCATTCCATTCCATTCCATTCCATTCCATTCCATTCCGTTCTACTCGGGTTGATTTCCATTCCATTCCATTCCATTCCATTCCACTCCATTCCATTCCATTCCATTCCATTCCATTCCATTCCATTCCATTCCTTTCCATTTATTCCATTCCGTTCTACTCGGGTTGATTCCATTGAGTTTGGTTACGTTCCGTTCTGTCCCATCCCGTCCCGTCCCGTCCCGTTCCGTTTTACTCGGGTTGATTCCTTTGCATTCCGTTCCGCTCGTTTCCATTCCGTTCCATTCCGTTCCACGCGGGTTGGTTCAATTCCATTCTATTCTATTCTATTCCTTTCCATTCCATTCCATTCTACTCGGGTTGATTCCATGCCGTTCCATTCCGTTCCATTCCGTCCCATCCCGACCCGTCCCATCCCGTCCCGTCCCGTCCCATCCCGTTCCGTTCCACATGGGTTGATTCAATTCCTTTCGGTTACATTGAATTCCATTCCATTCCATTCCATTCCATTCCATTCCATTCCATTCCATTCCATTCCATTCCATTCCTTTCCATTCCAATCCATTCCATTCTACTCGGGTTGATTCCATTCCATTCCAATCCATTCCATTCCATTCCATTCCATTCCATTCAGTTTCATTCCATTCCATTCCATTCCATTCCATTCCTTTCCATTCCATTCCGTTCCATTCCATTCCATTCTATTCCATTACATTCTACTACATTGAATTCCATTCCATTCCATTCAATTCCATTCCATTCCATTCCTTTCCATTCCATATAGTTCTACTCGGGTTGATTCCATTCCATTCCATTCCATTCCATTCCATTCCATTCCATTCCATTGCATTCCATTCCATTCCATTCCATTACTTTCCATTCCATTCCATTCCAATCCATTCCATTCTACTCGGGTTGACTCCATTCCATTCAATTCCATTCCATTCCATTCCATTCCATTATATTCCATTCTATTCCATTCGATTCCGTTCGATTCCATTCCATTCCATTCCATTCCATTCGATTCCATTCCATTCGATTCGATTCCATTCCATTCCATTCCATTCCATTCCATTCCATTCCATTCCATTCCATTCCATTGCGTTCCATTCGATTCGATTCCATTCCATTCCATTCCATTCCATTCCAATCCATTCCATTCTACTTGGGTTGATTCCATTCCATTCCATTCCATTCGATTCCATTCGATTCGATTCCATTCCATTCCATTCCATTCCATTCCATTCCATTCCATTCCATTCCATTCCATTCTGTTCTACTCGGGTTGATTCCACTCCATTCCATTCCATTCCATTCCATTCTATTCCATTCCATTCCATTCGATTCCATTCTATTCCATTCGATTCCATTCCATTCCATTTCATTTTATTCCATTCCATTCCATTCCATTCTATTCCATTGAATTCCATTCCATTCCATTCCATTCCATCCCATTCCTTTCCATTCCATTCCATTCCTTTCCATTCCAATCCATTCCATTCTACTCGGGTTGATTCCATTCCATGCCATTCCATTCCATTCCATTCGATTCCATTCCATTCCATTCCATTCCATTCCATTCCGTTCTACTCGGGTTGATTCCATTCTATTCCATTCCATTCCGTTCGATTCCATTCGATTCCGTTCGATTCCATTCCATTCCATTCCATTCCCTTCCATTCCATTCTATTCCATTGAATTCCATTCCATTCCATTGCATTCCATTCCATTCCATTCCATTCCATTCCGTTCTACTCTGATTGACTCCATTCCATTCCATTCCATTCCATTCCATTCCATTCCATTCCATTCCATTCCATTCGATTCCATTCCATTCCATTCCATTCCATTCCATTCCATTCCAATACATTCCATTCTACTCTGGTTGATTCCATTCCATTCCATTCCATTCCATTCCATTCGTCTCCATTCGATTCCATTCGATTCCATTCCATTCTATTCCATTGAATTCCATTCCATTCCATTCCATTCCATTCCATTCCATTCAATTCCATTCCATTCCATTCCGTTCTACTCGGGTTGATTCGATTCCATTCCATTCCATTCCATTCCATTCCATTCCATTCCATTCCATTCCATTCCATTCCACTCCATTCCATTCGATTCCATTCGATTCCATTCCATTCCATTCCATTCCATTCCATTCCAATCCATTCCATTCTACTCGGGTTGATTCCATTCCATTCCATTCCATTCCATTCCATTGCATTCCATTCGAATCCATTCGATTCCATTCCATTCGATTCCATTCAAGATCATTCGATTCCATTCCATCCCATTCCATTCCATTCCATTCCATTCCGTTTTACTCGGGTTGATTCCATTCCATGCCATTTCATTCCATTCCATTCCATTCCATTCCATTCGATTCCATTCGATTCCATTCCATTCCATTCCATTCCAATCCATTCCATTCTACTCGGGTTGATTCCATTCCATTCCATTCCATTCCATTCCATTCCATTCCATTCCATTCCATTCCATTGCATTCCATTCGATTCCATTCGATTCCATTCCATTCGATTCCATTCGAGATCATTCGATTCCATTCCATCCCATTCCATTCCATTCCGTTTTACTCGGGTTGATTCCATTCCATGCCATTTCATTCCATTCCATTCCATTCCATTCCATTCCATTCCATTCGATTCCATTCCATTCCATTCCATTCCAATCCATTCCATTCTACTCGGGTTGATTCCATTCCATTCCATTCCATTCCATTCCATTCCATTCCATTCCATTCCACTCGATTCCATTCCATTCTTTCCATTCCATTCCAATCCATTCCATTCTACTCGGGTGGATTCCATTCCATTCCATTCCATTCCATTCCATTCCATTCCATTCCATTCCATTCCATTCGATTCCATTCCATTCCATTCCATTCCATTCGATTCCATTCCATTCCATTCCATTCCATTCCATTCCATTCCATTCCATTCCATTCCATTCCGTTCTAGTCGGGTTGATTCCATTGTATTCCATTCTATTCCATTCCATTCCATTCCATTCCATTCCATTCTATTCCACTCCATTCTTCTCCATTGAATTCCATTCCATTCCATTCTATTCCATTCCATTCCATTCCTTTCCATTCCATTTAGTTCTACTCGGGTTGATTCCATTCCATTCCATTCCATTCCATTCCATTCCATTCCATTCCATTCTATTCCACTCCATTCTACTCCATTGAATTCCATTCCATTCCATTCTATTCCATTCCATTCCATTCCTTTCCATTCCATTTAGTTCTACTCGGGTTGATTCCATTCCATTCTATTCCATTCCATTCCATTCCATTCCATTCCATTCCATTCCATTCCATTCCATTCCATTGCATTCCATTCGATTCCATTCGATTCCATTCCATTCCATTCCATTCCACTCCATTCCATTCCATTCCATTCCATTCCATTCCATTCCATTCCATTCCATTCCGTTCCACTCGGGTTGATTCCATTCTATTCCATTCCATTCCATTCGATTCCATTCGATATCATTGGATTCCATTCCATCCCATTCCATTCCATTCCATTCCATTCCGTTCTTCTTGGGTTGATTCCATTCCATTCCATTCCATTCCATTCCATTTCTTTCGATTCCATTCGATTCCATTCCATTCCACTCCATTCCAATCCATTGCATTCTACTCAGGTTGATTCCATTCCATTCCATTCCATTCCATTCCATTCCATTCCATTCCATGCCATTCCATTCGATTCCACTCGATTGCATTCCATTCCTTTCCATTCCATTCCAATCCATTCCATTCTATTCGGGTGGATTCCATTCCATTCCATTCCATTCCATTCCATTCCATTCCATTCCATTCCATTCCATTCCATTCCATTCCATTCGATTCCATTCCATTCCATTCCATTCCATTCCCTTCCATTCCATTCCATTCCATTCCATTCCGTTCTAATCGGGATGATTCCATTCCATTCCATTGCATTCCATTCCATTCCATTCCATTCCATTCCATTCCATTCCATTCCATTCCATTCCATTCTATTCCACTCCATTCTACTCCATTGAATTCCATTCCATTCCATTCCATTCCATTCCATTCCATTCTTTCCAATCCATTTAGTTCTACTCGGGTTGATTCCATTCCATTCCATTCCATTCCATTCCATTCCCTTCCATTCCATTCCATTCCATTCCATTCCATTCCATTCCATTACTTTCCATTCCATTCCATTCCAATCCATTCTATTCTACTCGGGTTGACTCCATTCCATTCCATTCCACTCCATTCCATTCCGTTATATTCCATTCTATTCCATTCGATTCCGTTCGATTCCATTCCATTCCATTCCATTCCATTCCATTCCATTCGATTCCATTCCATACCATTCGATTCCCTTCCATTCCTTTCCATTCCATTCCATTCCATTCCAATCCATTCCATTCTACTCGGGTTGATTCCATTCCATTCCATTCCATTCCAATCCATTCCATTCCATTCCATTCCATTCCATTCCATTCCATTCCATTCCATTCCATTCCTTTCTATTCCATTCCATTCCATTCCATTCCATTCCATTCCATTCCATTCCAATCCATTCCGTTCTACTCGGGTTGATTCCACTCCATTCCATTCCCTTCCATTCCATTCCATTCCATCCCATTCCATTCCATTCCATTCCATTCCATTCCTTTCCATTCCAACCCATTCCTTTCTACTCGGGTTGATTCCATTCCATTCCATTCCATTCCATTCCATTCCATTCCATTCCATTCCATTCCATTCCATTGCATTCCATTCCATTCGATTCCATTCCATTCCATTCCATTCCATTTCATTCCAAACCGTTCCATTCTGCTCGGATTCATCATTCCATTCCACTACATTCCATTCCATTCCACTCGGGTTCATTCCATTCCATTCCATTCCATTCCATTCCATTCCATTCCATTCCATTCCGTTCTACTCAGGTTGATTTCCATTCCATTCCATTCCATTCCATTCCATTCCATTCCATTCCATTCCATTCCATTCCATTCCATTCCATTCCATTCCATTCCATTCCATTCCATTCCATTCCATTCCATTCCATTCTATTCCATTCCGTTCTACTCGGCTTGAATCCATTGAGTTCCGTTCCGTTCCGTTCCGTCCCGACACGTCCCGTCCCGTCCCGTCCCGTCCCGTCCCGTGCCGTTGTACTCGGGTTGATTCCATTCCACTCCGTTCCGTTCCTTTCCGTTCCCTTCCATTCAGTTCCACGCGGGTTGATTCAATTCCATTCTATTCTATTCCATTCCATTCCATTCCATTCCATTCCATTCCATTCCATTCCATTCCATTTTACTCGGGTTGATTCCATGCCGTTCCGTTCCGTTCCATTCTGTCCCATCCCGACGCGTCCCGTCCCGTCCCGTCCCATTCCGTTCCGTGCTGATCGGGTTGATTCCGTTCCATTTCGTTCCGTTCCTTTCCGTTCCATTCCATTCCGTTACACGCGGGTTGATTCAATTCCATTCTATTACATTGAATTCCATTCCATTCCATTGCATTCCATTCTACTCGGATTGATTGCATTCCATTCCATTCCATTCCAGTCCATTCCAATCCATTCCATTCTACTTGGGTTGATTCCATTCCATTCCATTCCATTTCATTCCATTCCATTCCATTCCATTCCATTCCATTGTGTTCCATTCGATTCGATTCCATTCCATTCCATTCCATTCCATTCCAATCCATTCCATTCTACTTGGGTTCATTCCATTCCATTCCATTCCATTCCATTCGATTCCATTCGATTCCATTCCATTCCATTCCATTCCATTCTGTTCTACTCGGGTTGATTCCACTCCATTCCATTCCATTCCATTCCATTCCATTCTATTCCATTCCATTCAATTCGATTCCATTCTATTCCATTCGATTCCATTCCATTCCATTTCATTTTATTCCAATCCATTCCATTCCATTCTATTCCATTGAATTCCATTCCATTCCATTCCATTCCATCCAATTCCATTCCTTTCCATTCCAATCCATTCCATTCTACTCGGGTTGATTCCATTCCATTCCATTCCATTCCATTCCATTCGATTCCATTCGATTCCATTCCATTCCATTCCATTCCATTCCATTCCGTTCCATTCCATTGCATTCCATTCGATTCCATTCGATTCCATTCCATTCGATTCCATTCGATATCATTCGATTCCATTCCATCCCATTCAATTCCATTCCATTCCATTCCGTTCTACTCGGGTTGATTCCATTCCATTCCGTTTCATTCCATTCCATTCCATTCCATTCCATTCCATTCCGTTCTAATCGGTTTGATTCCACCCCATTCCATTCCATTCCATTCCATTCCATTCCATTCCATTCCATTCCTTTGCATTCCAACCCATTCCGTTCTACTCGGGTTGATTCCATTCCATTCCATTCCATTCCATTCCATTCCATTCCATTCCATTCCATTCCATTCCATTCCATTTCATTCCAAACCATTCCATTCTACTCGGGTTCATCATTCCATTCCATTCCATTCCATTCCATTCCATTCCACTCGGGTTCTTTCCATTCCATTCCATTCCATTCCATTCCATTCCATTCCATTCCATTCCGTTCTAATCATGTTGATTTCCATTCCATTCCATTCCATTCCATTCCATTCCATTCCATTCCATTCCATTCCACTCCATTCCATTCCGTTCTATTCGGGTTGATTCCATTCCATTCCATTCCATTCCATTCCATTCCATTCCATTCCATTCCATTCCATTCTATTCCATTCCGTTCTACTCGGCTTGAATCCATTGATTTCCGTTCCGTTCCGTTCCGTCCCGACACGTCCCGTCCCGTCCCGTCCCGTCCCGTCCCATCCCGTCCCGTCCCGTCCCGTGCCGTTGTACTTGGGTTGATTCCATTCCACTCCGTTCCGTTCATTTCCGTTCCGTTCCATTCAGTTCCACGCGGGTTGATTCAATTCCATTCTATTCTATTCCATTCCATTCCATTCCATTCCATTCCATTCTACTCGGGTTGATTCCATGCCGTTCCGTTCCGTTCCATTGCGTCCCATCCCGACGCGTCCCGTCCCGTCCCGTTCCGTCAAATTACGTTCCGTTCTGATCGGGTTGATTCCGTTCCATTCCGTTCCGTTCCTTTCCGTTCCGTTCCATTCCGTTACACGCGGGTTGATTCAATTCCATTCTATTACATTGAATTCCATTCCATTCCATTCCATTCCATTCTACTCGGATTGATTGCATTCCATTCCATTCCATTCCAGTCCATTCCAATCCATTCCATTCTACTCGGGTTGATTCCATTCCATTCCATTCCATTCCATTCCATTCCATTCCATTCCATTCCATTCCATTCCATTCCATTCCACTCGGGCTCATTCCATTCCTTTCCATTCCATTCCATTCCATTCCATTCCATTCCATTCCATTCCATTCCATTCCATTCCGTTCTACTCGGGTTGATTTCCATTCCATTCCATTCCATTCCATTCCACTCCATTCCATTCCATTCCATTCCATTCCATTCCACTCCATTCCATTCCATTCCTTTCCATTTATTCCATTCCGTTCTACTCGGGTTGATTCCATTGAGTTTGGTTACGTTCCGTTCCGTCCCATCCCGTCCCGTCCCGTCCCGTTCCGTTTACTCGGGTTGATTCCTTTGCATTCCGTTCCGCTCGTTTCCATTCCGTTCCATTCCATTCCACGCGGGTTGGTTCAATTCCATTCTATTCTATTCTATTCCTTTCCATTCCATTCCATTCTACTCGGGTTGATTCCATGCCGTTCCATTCCGTTCCATTCCGTCCCATCCCGACCCGTCCCATCCCGTCCCGTCCCGTCCCATCCCGTTCCGTTCCACATGGGTTGATTCAATTCCTTTCGGTTACATTGAATTCCATTCCATTCCATTCCATTCCATTCCATTCCATTCCATTCCATTCCATTCCATTCCTTTCCATTCCAATCCATTCCATTCTACTCGGGTTGATTCCATTCCATTCCAATTCATTCCATTCCATTCCATTCCATTCCATTCCATTCCATTCCATTCCATTCAGTTTCATTCCATTCCATTCCATTCCAATCCATTCCTTTCCATTCCATTCCATTCCATTCCATTCCATTCCATTCTATTCCATCACATTCTACTACATTGAATTCCATTCCATTCCATTCAATTCCATTCCATTCCATTCCTTTCCATTCCATTTAGTTCTACTCGGGTTCATTCCATTCCATTCCATTCCATTCCATTCCATTCCATTCCATTGCATTCCATTCCATTCCATTCCATTACTTTCCATTCCATTCCATTCCAATCCATTCCATTCTACTCGGGTTGACTCCATTCCATTCCATTCCATTCCATTCCATTCCATTCCATTCCATTATATTCCATTCTATTCCATTCGATTCCGTTCGATTCCATTCCATTCCATTCCATTCCATTCCATTCCATTCCATTCCATTCCATTCCAATCCATTCCATTCTACTCGGGTTGATTCCATTCCATTCCATTCCATTCCATTCCATTCCATTCCATTCCATTCCATTCCATTCCATTCCTTTCCATTCCAACCCATTCCGTTCTACTCGGGTTGATTCCATTCCATTCCATTCCATTCCATTCCATTCCAATCCATTCCATTCTACTCGGGTTGATTCCATTCCATTCCTTTCCATTCCAATCCATTCCATTCCATTCCATTGCATTCCATTCCATTCCATTCCTTTCTATTCCATTCCATTCCATTCCATTCCATTCCATTCCATTCCATTCCATTCCATTCCATTCCATTCCATTCCATTCCATTCCATTCCATTCCATTCCATTCCACTCTATTCCATTCCGTTCTACTCGGCTTGAATCCATTGAGTTCCGTTCCGTTCCGTTCCGTCCCGACACGTCCCGTCCCGTCCCGTCCCATCCCGTCCCGTCCCGTCCCGTCCCGTGCCGTTGTACTCGGGTTGATTCCATTCCACTCCGTTCCGTTCCTTTCCGTTCCCTTCCATTCAGTTCCACGCGGGTTGATTCAATTCCATTCTATTCTATTCCATTCCATTCCATTCCATTCCATTCCATTCCATTCCATTCCATTCCATTTTACTCGGGTTGATTCCATGCCGTTCCGTTCCGTTCCATTCTGTCCCATCCCGACGCGTCCCGTCCCGTCCCGTCCCATTCCGTTCCGTGCTGATCGGGTTGATTCCGTTCCATTTCGTTCCGTTCCTTTCCGTTCCATTCCATTCCGTTACACGCGGGTTGATTCAATTCCATTCTATTACATTGAATTCCATTCCATTCCATTGCATTCCATTCTACTCGGATTGATTGCATTCTATTCCATTCCATTCCAGTCCATTCCAATCCATTCCATTCTACTCGGGTTGATTCCATTCCATTCCATTCCATTTCATTCCATTCCATTCCATTCCATTCCATTCCATTGCGTTCCATTCGATTCGATTCCATTCCATTCCATTCCATTCCATTCCAATCCATTCCATTCTACTTGGGTTCATTCCATTCCATTCCATTCCATTCCATTCGATTCCATTCGATTCCATTCCATTCCATTCCATTCCATTCTGTTCTACTCGTGTTGATTCCACTCCATTCCATTCCATTCCATTCCATTCTATTCCATTCCATTCCATTCGATTCCATTCTATTCCATTCGATTCCATTCCATTCCATTTCATTTTATTCCAATCCATTCCATTCCATTCTATTCCATTGAATTCCATTCCATTCCATTCCATTCCATCCAATTCCATTCCTTTCCATTCCAATCCATTCCATTCTACTCGGGTTGATTCCATTCCATTCCATTCCATTCCATTCCATTCCATTCGATTCCATTCCATTCCATTCCATTCCATTCCATTCCATTCCGTTCTATTCGGGTTGATTCCATTATATTCCATTCCATTCCATTCCGTTCGATTCCATTCGATTCCATTCGATTCCATTCCATTCCATTCCATTCCCTTCCATTCCATTCTATTCCATTGAATTCCATTCCATTCCATTGCATTCCATTCCATTCCATTCCATTCCATTCCGTTCTACTCTGATTGACTCCATTCCATTCCATTCCATTCCATTCCATTGCATTCCATTCCATTCCATTCGATTCCATTCGATTCCATTCCATTCCATTCCATTCCATTCCATTCCAATACATTCCATTCTACTCTGGTTGATTCCATTCCATTCCATTCCATTCCATTCCATTCCATTCCATTCCATTCGTCTCCATTCGATTCCATTCGATTCCATTCCATTCTATTCCATTGAATTCCATTCCATTCCATTCCATTCCATTCCATTCTATTCCATTCCATTCCATTCCATTCCGTTCTACTCGGGTTGATTCCATTCCATTCCATTCCATTCCATTCCATTCCACTCCATTCCATTCGATTCCATTCGATTCCATTCCATTCCATTCCATTCCATTCCAATCCATTCCATTCTACTCGGGTTGATTCCATTCCATTCCATTCCATTCCATTCCATTCCATTCCATTCCATTCCATTCCATTGCATTCCATTCGATTCCATTCGATTCCATTCCATTCGATTCCATTCGATATCATTCGATTCCATTCCATCCCATTCAATTCCATTCCATTCCATTCCGTTCTACTCGGGTTGATTCCATTCCATTCCGATTCATTCCATTCCATTCCATTCCATTCCCTTCCATTCCGTTCTAATCGGTTTGATTCCACTCCATTCCATTCCATTCCATTCCATTCCATTCCATTCCATTCCATTCCATTCCTTTGCATTCCAACCCATTCCATTCTACTCGGGTTGATTCCATTCCATTCCATTCCATTCCATTCCATTCCATTCCATTCCATTCCATTCCATTCCATTCCATTCGATTCCATTCCATTCCATTCCATTCCATTTCATTCCAAACCATTCCATTCTACTCGGGTTCATTATTCCATTCCATTCCATTCCATTCCATTCCACTCGGGTTCTTTCCATTCCATTCCATTCCATTCCATTCCATTCCATTCCATTCCACTCGGGTTCTTTCCATTCCATTCCATTCCATTCCATTCCATTCCATTCCATTCCATTCCATTCCATTCCATTCCATTCCATTCCATTCTATTCCATTCCGTTCTACTCGGCTTGAATCCATTGAGTTCCGTTCCGTTCCGTTCCGTCCCGACACGTCCCGTCCCGTCCCGTCCCGTCCCGTCCCATCCCGTCCCATCCCGTCCCGTGCCGTTTTACTCGGGTTGATTCCATTCCACTCCGTTCCGTTCATTTCCGTTCCGTTCCATTCAGTTCCACGCGGGTTGATTCAATTCCATTCTATTCTATTCCATTCCATTCCATTCCATTCCATTCCATTCCATTCCATTCTACTCGGGTTGATTCCATGCCGTTCCGTTCCGTTCAATTGCGTCCCATCCCGACGCGTCCCGTCCCGTCCCGTCCCGTCAAATTACGTTCCGTTCTGATCGGGTTGATTCCGTTCCATTCCGTTCCGTTCCTTTCCGTTCCGTTCCATTCCGTTACACGCGGGTTGATTCAATTCCATTCTATTACATTGAATTCCATTCCATTCCATTCCATTCCATTCTACTCGGATTGATTGCATTCCATTCCATTCCATTCCAGTCCATTCCAATCCATTCCATTCTACTCGGGTTGATTCCATTCCATTCCATTCCATTCCATTCCATTCCATTCCATTCCATTCCATTCCATTCCACTCGGGCTCATTCCATTCCATTCCATTCCATTCCATTCCATTCCATTCCATTCCATTCCATTCCATTCCGTTCTACTCGGGTTGATTTCCATTCCATTCCATTCCATTCCATTCCACTCCATTCCATTCCATTCCATTCCATTCCATTCCATTCCATTCCATTCCATTCCTTTCCATTTATTCCATTCCGTTCTACTCGGGTTGATTCCATTGAGTTTGGTTACGTTCCGTTCTGTCCCATCCCGTCCCGTCCCGTCCCGTTCCGTTTTACTCGGGTTGATTCCTTTGCATTCCGTTCCGCTCGTTTCCATTCCGTTCCATTCCGTTCCACGCGGGTTGGTTCAATTCCATTCTATTCTATTCTATTCCTTTCCATTCCATTCCATTCTACTCGGGTTGATTCCATGCCGTTCCATTCCGTTCCATTCCGTCCCATCCCGACCCGTCCCATCCCGTCCCGTCCCGTCCCATCCCGTTCCGTTCCACATGGGTTGATTCAATTCCTTTCGGTTACATTGAATTCCATTCCATTCCATTCCATTCCATTCCATTCCATTCCATTCCATTCCATTCCATTCCATTCCATTCCTTTCCATTCCAATCCATTCCATTCTACTCGGGTTGATTCCATTCCATTCCAATCCATTCCATTCCATTCCATTCCATTCCATTCAGTTTCATTCCATTCCATTCCAT
The DNA here is from genome assembly GCF_029281585.2 of Gorilla gorilla gorilla. Lineage (NCBI taxonomy): Eukaryota > Metazoa > Chordata > Mammalia > Primates > Hominidae > Gorilla > Gorilla gorilla. The sequence continues at coordinate 6,242,089 of NC_073241.2, forward strand.
TCCATTCCATTCCTTTCCATTCCATTCCGTTCCATTCCATTCCATTCTATTCCATTACATTCTACTACATTGAATTCCATTCCATTCCATTCAATTCCATTCCATTCCATTCCTTTCCATTCCATATAGTTCTACTCGGGTTGATTCCATTCCATTCCATTCCATTCCATTCCATTCCATTCCATTCCATTGCATTCCATTCCATTCCATTCCATTACTTTCCATTCCATTCCATTCCAATCCATTCCATTCTACTCGGGTTGACTCCATTCCATTCAATTCCATTCCATTCCATTCCATTCCATTATATTCCATTCTATTCCATTCGATTCCGTTCGATTCCATTCCATTCCATTCCATTCCATTCGATTCCATTCCATTCGATTCGATTCCATTCCATTCCATTCCATTCCATTCCATTCCATTCCATTCCATTCCATTCCATTGCGTTCCATTCGATTCGATTCCATTCCATTCCATTCCATTCCATTCCATTCCAATCCATTCCATTCTACTTGGGTTGATTCCATTCCATTCCATTCCATTCGATTCCATTCGATTCGATTCCATTCCATTCCATTCCATTCCATTCCATTCCATTCCATTCCATTCCATTCCATTCTGTTCTACTCGGGTTGATTCCACTCCATTCCATTCCATTCCATTCCATTCTATTCCATTCCATTCCATTCGATTCCATTCTATTCCATTCGATTCCATTCCATTCCATTTCATTTTATTCCATTCCATTCCATTCCATTCTATTCCGTTGAATTCCATTCCATTCCATTCCATTCCATCCCATTCCTTTCCATTCCATTCCATTCCTTTCCATTCCAATCCATTCCATTCTACTCGGGTTGATTCCATTCCATGCCATTCCATTCCATTCCATTCCATTCCATTCCATTCCATTCCATTCCATTCCATTCCGTTCTACTCGGGTTGATTCCATTCTATTCCATTCCATTCCGTTCGATTCCATTCGATTCCGTTCGATTCCATTCCATTCCATTCCATTCCCTTCCATTCCATTCTATTCCATTGAATTCCATTCCATTCCATTGCATTCCATTCCATTCCATTCCATTCCATTCCGTTCTACTCTGATTGACTCCATTCCATTCCATTCCATTCCATTCCATTCCATTCCATTCCATTCCATTCGATTCCATTCCATTCCATTCCATTCCATTCCATTCCATTCCAATACATTCCATTCTACTCTGGTTGATTCCATTCCATTCCATTCCATTCCATTCCATTCGTCTCCATTCGATTCCATTCGATTCCATTCCATTCTATTCCATTGAATTCCATTCCATTCCATTCCATTCCATTCCATTCCATTCAATTCCATTCCATTCCATTCCGTTCTACTCGGGTTGATTCGATTCCATTCCATTCCATTCCATTCCATTCCATTCCATTCCATTCCATTCCATTCCATTCCACTCCATTCCATTCGATTCCATTCGATTCCATTCCATTCCATTCCATTCCATTCCATTCCAATCCATTCCATTCTACTCGGGTTGATTCCATTCCATTCCATTCCATTCCATTCCATTGCATTCCATTCGAATCCATTCGATTCCATTCCATTCGATTCCATTCAAGATCATTCGATTCCATTCCATCCCATTCCATTCCATTCCATTCCATTCCGTTTTACTCGGGTTGATTCCATTCCATGCCATTTCATTCCATTCCATTCCATTCCATTCCATTCGATTCCATTCGATTCCATTCCATTCCATTCCATTCCAATCCATTCCATTCTACTCGGGTTGATTCCATTCCATTCCATTCCATTCCATTCCATTCCATTCCATTCCATTCCATTCCATTCCATTGCATTCCATTCGATTCCATTCGATTCCATTCCATTCGATTCCATTCGAGATCATTCGATTCCATTCCATCCCATTCCATTCCATTCCGTTTTACTCGGGTTGATTCCATTCCATGCCATTTCATTCCATTCCATTCCATTCCATTCCATTCCATTCCATTCGATTCCATTCCATTCCATTCCATTCCAATCCATTCCATTCTACTCGGGTTGATTCCATTCCATTCCATTCCATTCCATTCCATTCCATTCCATTCCATTCCACTCGATTCCATTCCATTCTTTCCATTCCATTCCAATCCATTCCATTCTACTCGGGTGGATTCCATTCCATTCCATTCCATTCCATTCCATTCCATTCCATTCCATTCCATTCGATTCCATTCCATTCCATTCCATTCCATTCGATTCCATTCCATTCCATTCCATTCCATTCCATTCCATTCCATTCCATTCCATTCCGTTCTAGTCGGGTTGATTCCATTGTATTCCATTCTATTCCATTCCATTCCATTCCATTCCATTCCATTCTATTCCACTCCATTCTTCTCCATTGAATTCCATTCCATTCCATTCTATTCCATTCCATTCCATTCCTTTCCATTCCATTTAGTTCTACTCGGGTTGATTCCATTCCATTCCATTCCATTCCATTCCATTCCATTCCATTCCATTCCATTCTATTCCACTCCATTCTACTCCATTGAATTCCATTCCATTCCATTCTATTCCATTCCATTCCATTCCTTTCCATTCCATTTAGTTCTACTCGGGTTGATTCCATTCCATTCTATTCCATTCCATTCCATTCCATTCCATTCCATTCCATTCCATTCCATTCCATTGCATTCCATTCGATTCCATTCGATTCCATTCCATTCCATTCCATTCCACTCCATTCCATTCCATTCCATTCCATTCCATTCCATTCCATTCCATTCCATTCCATTCCATTCCGTTCCACTCGGGTTGATTCCATTCTATTGCATTCCATTCCATTCGATTCCATTCGATATCATTGGATTCCATTCCATCCCATTCCATTCCATTCCATTCCATTCCGTTCTTCTTGGGTTGATTCCATTCCATTCCATTCCATTCCATTCCATTTCTTTCGATTCCATTCGATTCCATTCCATTCCACTCCATTCCAATCCATTGCATTCTACTCAGGTTGATTCCATTCCATTCCATTCCATTCCATTCCATTCCATTCCATTCCATTCCATGCCATTCCATTCGATTCCACTCGATTGCATTCCATTCCTTTCCATTCCATTCCAATCCATTCCATTCTATTCGGGTGGATTCCATTCCATTCCATTCCATTCCATTCCATTCCATTCCATTCCATTCCATTCCATTCCATTCCATTCCATTCGATTCCATTCCATTCCATTCCATTCCATTCCCTTCCATTCCATTCCATTCCATTCCATTCCGTTCTAATCGGGATGATTCCATTCCATTCCATTGCATTCCATTCCATTCCATTCCATTCCATTCCATTCCATTCCATTCCATTCCATTCCATTCCATTCTATTCCACTCCATTCTACTCCATTGAATTCCATTCCATTCCATTCCATTCCATTCCATTCCATTCCTTTCCAATCCATTTAGTTCTACTCGGGTTGATTCCATTCCATTCCATTCCATTCCATTCCATTCCCTTCCATTCCATTCCATTACATTCCATTCCATTCCATTACTTTCCATTCCATTCCATTCCAATCCATTCTATTCTACTCGGGTTGACTCCATTCCATTCCATTCCACTCCATTCCATTCCGTTATATTCCATTCTATTCCATTCGATTCCGTTCGATTCCATTCCATTCCATTCCATTCCATTCCATTCCATTCCATTCGATTCCATTCCATACCATTCGATTCCCTTCCATTCCTTTCCATTCCATTCCATTCCATTCCAATCCATTCCATTCTACTCGGGTTGATTCCATTCCATTCCATTCCATTCCAATCCATTCCATTCCATTCCATTCCATTCCATTCCATTCCATTCCATTCCTTTCTATTCCATTCCATTCCATTCCATTCCATTCCATTCCAATCCATTCCGTTCTACTCGGGTTGATTCCACTCCATTCCATTCCCTTCCATTCCATTCCATTCCATCCCATTCCATTCCATTCCATTCCATTCCATTCCTTTCCATTCCAACCCATTCCTTTCTACTCGGGTTGATTCCATTCCATTCCATTCCATTCCATTCCATTCCATTCCATTCCATTCCATTCCATTCCATTCCATTCCATTGCATTCCATTCCATTCGATTCCATTCCATTCCATTCCATTCCATTTCATTCCAAACCGTTCCATTCTGCTCGGATTCATCATTCCATTCCACTACATTCCATTCCATTCCACTCGGGTTCATTCCATTCCATTCCATTCCATTCCATTCCATTCCATTCCATTCCATTCCATTCCGTTCTACTCAGGTTGATTTCCATTCCATTCCATTCCATTCCATTCCATTCCATTCCATTCCATTCCATTCCATTCCATTCCATTCCATTCCATTCCATTCCATTCCATTCCATTCTATTCCATTCCGTTCTACTCGGCTTGAATCCATTGAGTTCCGTTCCGTTCCGTTCCGTCCCGACACGTCCCGTCCCGTCCCGTCCCGTCCCGTCCCGTCCCGTCCCGTGCCGTTGTACTCGGGTTGATTCCATTCCACTCCGTTCCGTTCCTTTCCGTTCCCTTCCATTCAGTTCCACGCGGGTTGATTCAATTCCATTCTATTCTATTCCATTCCATTCCATTCCATTCCATTCCATTCCATTCCATTCAATTTTACTCGGGTTGATTCCATGCCGTTCCGTTCCGTTCCATTCTGTCCCATCCCGACGCGTCCCGTCCCGTCCCGTCCCATTCCGTTCCGTGCTGATCGGGTTGATTCCGTTCCATTTCGTTCCGTTCCTTTCCGTTCCATTCCATTCCGTTACACGCGGGTTGATTCAATTCCATTCTATTACATTGAATTCCATTCCATTCCATTGCATTCCATTCTACTCGGATTGATTGCATTCCATTCCATTCCATTCCAGTCCATTCCAATCCATTCCATTCTACTTGGGTTGATTCCATTCCATTCCATTCCATTTCATTCCATTCCATTCCATTCCATTCCATTCCATTGCGTTCCATTCGATTCGATTCCATTCCATTCCATTCCATTCCATTCCAATCCATTCCATTCTACTTGGGTTCATTCCATTCCATTCCATTCCATTCCATTCGATTCCATTCGATTCCATTCCATTCCATTCCATTCCATTCTGTTCTACTCGGGTTGATTCCACTCCATTCCATTCCATTCCATTCCATTCTATTCCATTCCATTCAATTCGATTCCATTCTATTCCATTCGATTCCATTCCATTCCATTTCATTTTATTCCAATCCATTCCATTCCATTCTATTCCATTGAATTCCATTCCATTCCATTCCATTCCATCCAATTCCATTCCTTTCCATTCCAATCCATTCCATTCTACTCGGGTTGATTCCATTCCATTCCATTCCATTCCATTCCATTCGATTCCATTCGATTCCATTCCATTCCATTCCATTCCATTCCATTCCGTTCCATTCCATTTCATTCCATTCGATTCCATTCGATTCCATTCCATTCGATTCCATTCGATATCATTCGATTCCATTCCATCCCATTCAATTCCATTCCATTCCATTCCGTTCTACTCGGGTTGATTCCATTCCATTCCGTTTCATTCCATTCCATTCCATTCCATTCCATTCCATTCCGTTCTAATCGGTTTGATTCCACCCCATTCCATTCCATTCCATTCCATTCCATTCCATTCCATTCCATTCCATTCCTTTGCATTCCAACCCATTCCGTTCTACTCGGGTTGATTCCATTCCATTCCATTCCATTCCATTCCATTCCATTCCATTCCATTCCATTCCATTCCATTCCATTCCATTCCATTCCATTCCAAACCATTCCATTCTACTCGGGTTCATCATTCCATTCCATTCCATTCCATTCCATTCCATTCCACTCGGGTTCTTTCCATTCCATTCCATTCCATTCCATTCCATTCCATTCCATTCCATTCCGTTCTAATCATGTTGATTTCCATTCCATTCCATTCCATTCCATTCCATTCCATTCCATTCCACTCCATTCCATTCCGTTCTATTCGGGTTGATTCCATTCCATTGCATTCCATTCCATTCCATTCCATTCCATTCCATTCCATTCCATTCTATTCCATTCCGTTCTACTCGGCTTGAATCCATTGATTTCCGTTCCGTTCCGTTCCGTCCCGACACTTCCCGTCCCGTCCCGTCCCGTCCCGTCCCATCCCGTCCCGTCCCGTCCCGTGCCGTTGTACTCGGGTTGATTCCATTCCACTCCGTTCCGTTCATTTCCGTTCCGTTCCATTCAGTTCCACGCGGGTTGATTCAATTCCATTCTATTCTATTCCATTCCATTCCATTCCATTCCATTCCATTCTACTCGGGTTGATTCCATGCCGTTCCGTTCCGTTCCATTGCGTCCCATCCCGACGCGTCCCGTCCCGTCCCGTTCCGTCAAATTACGTTCCGTTCTGATCGGGTTGATTCCGTTCCATTCCGTTCCGTTCCTTTCCGTTCCGTTCCATTCCGTTACACGCGGGTTGATTCAATTCCATTCTATTACATTGAATTCCATTCCATTCCATTCCATTCCATTCTACTCGGATTGATTGCATTCCATTCCATTCCATTCCAGTCCATTCCAATCCATTCCATTCTACTCGGGTTGATTCCATTCCATTCCATTCCATTCCATTCCATTCCATTCCATTCCATTCCATTCCATTCCATTCTATTCCATTCCATTCCATTCCACTCGGGCTCATTCCATTCCTTTCCATTCCATTCCATTCCATTCCATTCCATTCCATTCCATTCCATTCCATTCCATTCCGTTCTACTCGGGTTGATTTCCATTCCATTCCATTCCATTCCATTCCACTCCATTCCATTCCATTCCATTCCATTCCATTCCACTCCATTCCATTCCATTCCTTTCCATTTATTCCATTCCGTTCTACTGGGGTTGATTCCATTGAGTTTGGTTACGTTCCGTTCCGTCCCATCCCGTCCCGTCCCGTCCCGTTCCGTTTTACTCGGGTTGATTCCTTTGCATTCCGTTCCGCTCGTTTCCATTCCGTTCCATTCCATTCCACGCGGGTTGGTTCAATTCCATTCTATTCTATTCTATTCCTTTCCATTCCATTCCATTCTACTCGGGTTGATTCCATGCCGTTCCATTCCGTTCCATTCCGTCCCATCCCGACCCGTCCCATCCCGTCCCGTCCCGTCCCATCCCGTTCCGTTCCACATGGGTTGATTCAATTCCTTTCGGTTACATTGAATTCCATTCCATTCCATTCCATTCCATTCCATTCCATTCCATTCCATTCCATTCCTTTCCATTCCAATCCATTCCATTCTACTCGGGTTGATTCCATTCCATTCCAATTCATTCCATTCCATTCCATTCCATTCCATTCCATTCCATTCCATTCCATTCCATTCCATTCAGTTTCATTCCATTCCATTCCATTCCAATCCATTCCTTTCCATTCCATTCCATTCCATTCCATTCCATTCCATTCTATTCCATCACATTCTACTACATTGAATTCCATTCCATTCCATTCAATTCCATTCCATTCCATTCCTTTCCATTCCATTTAGTTCTACTCGGGTTCATTCCATTCCATTCCATTCCATTCCATTCCATTCCATTCCATTGCATTCCATTCCATTCCATTCCATTACTTTCCATTCCATTCCATTCCAATCCATTCCATTCTACTCGGGTTGACTCCATTCCATTCCATTCCATTCCATTCCATTCCATTCCATTCCATTATATTCCATTCTATTCCATTCGATTCCGTTCGATTCCATTCCATTCCATTCCATTCCATTCCATTCCATTCCATTCCATTCCATTCCAATCCATTCCATTCTACTCGGGTTGATTCCATTCCATTCCATTCCATTCCATTCCATTCCATTCCATTCCATTCCATTCCATTCCATTCCATTCCATTCCTTTCCATTCCAACCCATTCCGTTCTACTCGGGTTGATTCCATTCCATTCCATTCCATTCCATTCCATTCCAATCCATTCCATTCTACTCGGGTTGATTCCATTCCATTCCTTTCCATTCCAATCCATTCCATTCCATTCCATTGCATTCCATTCCATTCCATTCCTTTCTATTCCATTCCATTCCATTCCATTCCATTCCATTCCATTCCATTCCATTCCATTCCATTCCATTCCATTCCACTCTATTCCATTCCGTTCTACTCGGCTTGAATCCATTGAGTTCCGTTCCGTTCCGTTCCGTCCCGACACGTCCCGTCCCGTCCCGTCCCATCCCGTCCCGTCCCGTCCCGTCCCGTGCCGTTGTACTCGGGTTGATTCCATTCCACTCCGTTCCGTTCCTTTCCGTTCCCTTCCATTCAGTTCCACGCGGGTTGATTCAATTCCATTCTATTCTATTCCATTCCATTCCATTCCATTCCATTCCATTCCATTCCATTCCATTCCATTCCATTTTACTCGGGTTGATTCCATGCCGTTCCGTTCCGTTCCATTCTGTCCCATCCCGACGCGTCCCGTCCCGTCCCGTCCCATTCCATTCCATTCTGATCGGGTTGATTCCGTTCCATTCCGTTCCGTTCCTTTCCGTTCCATTCCATTCCGTTACACGCGGGTTGATTCAATTCCATTCTATTACATTGAATTCCATTCCATTCCATTCCATTCCATTCTACTCGGATTGATTGCATTCTATTCCATTCCATTCCAGTCCATTCCAATCCATTCCATTCTACTCGGGTTGATTCCATTCCATTCCATTCCATTCCATTCCATTCCATTCCATTCCATTCCATTCCATTCCATTCCATACCATTGCGTTCCATTCGATTCGATTCCATTCCATTCCATTCCAATCCATTCCATTCTACTTGGGTTCATTCCATTCCGTTCCATTCCATTCCATTCGATTCCATTCGATTCCATTCCATTCCATTCCATTCCATTCTGTTCTACTCGGGTTGATTCCATTCCATTCCATTCCATTCCATTCCATTCCATTCCATTCCATTCCATTGCGTTCCATTCTATTCCATTCGATTCCATTCCATTCCATTCCATTCCATTCCAATCCACTCCATTCTACTTGGGTTCATTCCATTCCATTCCATTCCATTCCATTCGATTCCATTCGATTCCATTCCATTCCATTCCATTCCATTCTGTTCTACTCGGGTTGATTCCACTCCATTCCATTCCATTCCATTCCATTTTATTCCATTCCATTCCATTCGATTCCATTCTATTCCATTCGATTCCATTCCATTCCATTTCATTTTATTCCAATCCATTGCATTCCATTCTATTCCATTGAATTCCATTCCATTCCATTCCATTCCATCCAATTCCATTCCTTTCCATTCCAATCCATTCCATTCTACTCGGGTTGATTCCATTCCATTCCATTCCATTCCATTCCATTCCATTCCATTCGATTCCATTCCATTCCATTCCATTCCATTCCATTCCGTTCTACTCGGGTTGATTCCATTCTATTCCATTCCATTCCGTTCGATTCCATTCGATTCCATTCTATTCCATTCCATTCCATTCCATTCCCTTCCATTCCATTCTATTCCATTGAATACCATTCCATTCCATTGCATTCCATACCATTCCATTCCATTCCATTCCGTTCTACTCTGATTGACTCCATTCCATTCCATTCCATTCCATTCCATTCCATTCCATTCCATTCCATTCCATTCCATTCGATTCCATTCCATTCCATTCCATTCCATTCCATTCCATTCCAATACATTCCATTCTACTCTGGTTGATTCCATTCCATTCCATTCCATTCCATTCCATTCCATTCGTCTCCATTCGATTCCATTCAATTCCATTCCATTCTATTCCATTGAATTCCATTCCATTCCATTCCATTCCATTCCATTCTATTCCATTCCATTCCATTCCATTCCGTTCTACTCGGGTTGATTCCATTCCATTCCATTCCATTCCATTCCATTCCATTCCATTCCACTCCATTCCATTCGATTCCATTCGATTCCATTCCATTCCATTCCATTCCATTCCAATCCATTCCATTCTACTCGGGTTGATTCCATTCCATTCCATTCCATTCCATTCCATTCCATTCCATTCCATTCCATTCCATTCCATTGCATTCCATTAGATTCCATTCGATTCCATTCCATTCGATTCCATTCGATATCATTCGATTCCATTCCATCCCATTCCATTCCATTCCATTCCATTCCGTTCTACTCGGGTTGATTCCATTCCATTCCATTCCATTCCATTCCATTCCATTCCATTCCATTCGATTCCATTCCATTCCATTCCATTCCATTTCATTCCAAACCATTCCATTCTACTCGGGTTCATCATTCCATTCCATTCCATTCCATTCCATTCCACTCGGGTTCTTTCCATTCCATTCCATTCCATTCCATTCCATTCCATTCCATTCCATTCCATTCCATTCCATTCCGTTCTACTCAGGTTGATTTCCATTCCATTCCATTCCATTCCATTCCATTCCATTCCATTCCATTCCATTCCATTCCATTCCATTCCACTCCATTCCATTCCGTTCTATTCGGGTTGATTCCATTCCATTCCATTCCATTCCATTCCATTCCATTCCATTCCATTCCATTCTATTCCATTCCGTTCTACTCGGCTTGAATCCATTGAGTTCCGTTCCGTTCCGTTCCGTCCCGACACGTCCCGTCCCGTCCCGTCCCGTCCCGTCCCATCCCGTCCCGTCCCGTCCCGTGCCGTTGTACTCGGGTTGATTCCATTCCACTCCGTTCCGTTCATTTCCGTTCCGTTCCATTCAGTTCCACGCGGGTTGATTCAATTCCATTCTATTCCATTCCATTCCATTCCATTCCATTCCATTCCATTCCATTCCATTCCATTCCATTCTACTCGGGTTGATTCCATGCCGTTCCGTTCCGTTCCATTGCGTCCCATCCCGACGCGTCCCGTCCCGTCCCGTCCCGTCAAACTACGTTCCGTTCTGATCGGGTTGATTCCGTTCCATTCCGTTCCGTTCCTTTCCGTTCCGTTCCATTCCGTTACACGCGGGTTGATTCAATTCCATTCTATTACATTGAATTCCATTCCATTCCATTCCATTCCATTCTACTCGGATTGATTGCATTCCATTCCATTCCATTCCAGTCCATTCCAATCCATTCCATTCTACTCGGGTTGATTCCATTCCATTCCATTCCATTCCATTCCACTCCA